>NW_025400983.1:9767183-9981297 GCF_015345945.1 Tribolium madens
CTTCTATATTTTATTTTTATTTATCGTGCAAAATACTATGACAAATAACTTTATTATTATTAATTACATTTGAATATGTTAACGACAGGACTGTTATTAATAATAATAATAATAATAATAGGAGTAATACATAATTATAAAGTAGGATATATGTATTATATAAAACATGGAATTTTATTAACTCAATGCAGCCATGTTCGAATTAAAATAAAAAAGTGTTTTCTTCCGTCATAATGGCTGTCGTAGGTTTCGATCTTGTTATTTTAAGTAAAAAAAATGCGACGTTTTGTCGATTTTATCCGCCTACGAGACGACATTTTACAACTCGAATTAAATTCGCGGCATTTATGTACGTTTTGTATAACATTCGTTCGTTCTCAGCTCAGCAGAAATATTGCTCAATTAATTAATGAATCTGCGACATCATCATCACAGCTAAATTACGTGTGAAATCTGCGAGTCAGTTCATAAAGGATTTATTAAGCCATCTATAACTTTTATAGTACATCAGTAAAATACATCCGGTTTCAAGGCATAAATTCACTTATAGCGATATGCGAGATAAATGTGCGAAGTGAAATCTGCAAATGTAAATTTCAGGTCGCCTCCTCTTCAACTATCGATTCGCTTGTTTCACGAAACGTCGACAAAAAAGAAATTCGTAATTACATTTGGGAGAAAAATTCGACAGAACTGTCATGTCTTGCTCTGGTATTGTACATTGTTAGTTAAAACTGGCCGCATCGCCAATTAAGGCCCGATTTAATGACGATTTATGCTTTCGATTTTGCCGGCCTTATCGAAAAGCTGCGAAATTGGCTTATAATTAGGTTAAAACGTGGCTCTATATGTGAAAACTTATTTCCCAGCAGATGAGATTCCTTAGTAAGTGATTGGAAAGTCTGTTTAATTTGCGGCAATGGAATGAAAAACAAACAAGTGTAAATTTCAGGGTTTAATTGCGATCTGCAAGGATATTGCTTTACATTCAAACTGCAGTTTTAATTGTAAATTGATGACATTTAAAGCCGACGCTTTATATCACTTTGTTTATCGACGATTCTATTATACAAGAAGCTTCTTACTACGGAAATATTTGTCATTAACGTATGTGCTTTACTTTGCTTCGTGATCTAATGCATTCGATGTTCCCACATTTACCTCTTCCTGTAGATCTAATTTCTAAGGAACAGTTCCTGATAGACTGCCATTATTCTTTGATGATAAAGCAGCTTTGCCATGAAATTACAAACTTTTTGTTACATTTGCAGGAATAAAGAAAATATTACTGCTATTCCAGACATGCTAACACGTGTATAAATCAGGATAAATAATAACAAACAAAAACCAACTTAAAAAATCACATATACGGGCCTATAAACTGGAAGCTGGACTTGCTAGAGTTAGAGGTTAATTACAAAAAATTTACAGATTGTTTAAACAAATTTTTGTATCAGAAACGCTTTGATTTTCCCGACATGGACCAGTTTTTGGATTATTGACTCGACAAAAAGATAGAAAACGCCTAATTTATTATTATATTATTATTAAAAATAACCCATATTTTGATTATGTGGGCGTAATCGAGAAATCAATTTCATCAAATATGCACACATTACGTCATTCGCTTTAGAGCAACTCAGTAAGCGAGGATTGGCGTCATGTGATAATAATAAAAAACCCAATCAATAGTTAAAAAGCCATATGTGGTAACAGTTTGTAAAATCGCCCTTTCATACGTCCTCAACTCATTTCTGCCAAACACTTTTGCTGAAAAAGTAATGAAAATGATTGATACGGGTGTATCGACCAAACTGGGAAACATGAAAGGGACACCGGAAACCGGAAATAACAGAATAATTCTTGAACAAGATTATAAAAGTAAAATCCTGTAATGTAAAACATTTTCCATGTGCGCAAAGGAAAGTTAGAGGCCGCATCGATAATTCAAAACTTCTTCGTTCCACAAGATCATATCACAAAGTTAAGATAATAAAACCAAGTTGGCGAAAAGAAATGGAAACGTCTGTGAGAAAATTACTGCGTTATTGTTTAGTAGAAACTAACCGAGCGCTTGTTTTTGTTTCGCGTCCGCTTTTCGCACTTTTTAAGACGAATATTTACCCTCGATTGACACTGAACATAAAGGCGTCGACACGTTTCGCCCTCACCTGAAAGACTCATCAGGCTGTGAGAGAGCGACAAAAGACTTTTTAAGGGTAAAGAATTGCGCTCGTGGGAGACGCAGTTGAATGTACAACCTTTGACCAGGTTCTAAAAACGAAACGGTAAACCACTGACATTGTATTACTCTAATAAGATGACTTGTAGCTTTATTCTACGCGTCTTTTTGTATTAGTAATCATAAAATTATTATTTTCTCGCAAGAAATTAACCATATTCCAGATTAATGCTAGAGGTTTTGTACTAAGCAAAACTTGTTTTAAACTTGGTTGATTTCAAGTTATGAGAGCAAATGACTTGATAAAACCGTTATAATGTCAGTTACTACACTCGTATCACCTCAAAGCAAACAAGTTCAAGTCACGGAAATAAAATTTGCTGAAAAAAGAAAACCACGAAGACATTAAGATTATTTCGAAGAATAAATTAATTCGGCAGAATGGCTGCGTTAACTGTTTTGAGGTGGTTCCTGTTTATCAAAATGAAAAATTTCCGTTTCTAAATGACATACTTGACTTAATGACTCAAATTATCACCTCCGATATTAGAGGCAACGAAATTATGCTGTCATTTTTCAAATACTTAATTTTCTCGTTATGTTGCAAGATGTTTAGAATTAAATAAATTCAATTCAATTCCTAAGAGTCTATACTGTTGCAAGAAAATAACATTTTTATACTAAAAATTCATTGCATATTTGCAATAGGTTCATGTTCCTGTACTACCCTATACATATAAGGAAACAAATTATTAAATTAATTAATAAAAATTTTCAATATTGTATTTTTCTTGTACTTGAAGAAAGCTTTCTAAGTGCCTGAATCGTAATATTTTTAATTTATTGCCAAGACATTTTTCCACTTTTAGATCGATCCAGTTAAGAGAAAGTCGTTTCTAATAAGAAAAAGTTTTCAGACCAGCAATTTCCTCTTGAGCTAAAAGTGATTGTTTTTATTGGTTACAGGTGGGACAATGGTGGTAATTTGGCTAGTAGGTATACCAGCTGACACGTGATATGAATTGTGGCTAAAATTATGTATTTCATTGCTATTCATCTCATAATGCAGTATGAAATGGTTGTAAATTGTATGTAACTTTCGTGGAAATTTGGCACCTGTGAGAGTTACGAGGAACTGCTGCTCCGATGTTATTTGATGTAAACGAATCGCTCCTGTGACATCTGTAATGTATCTCAAATATCTGTCTCCCAAGCGTCTAATTCCCCCAAATATTGCTAAAATTCCTCAGTTTCACTGTTAATGGTGTTTGCTTATAATGTAATGAACTGATGCGTAATTTAAGTTTCTCTCCACACCACAAATCGACTATCGAGCGAAAAGTTTACACTCGGTTCGTTTTTATTACAAGATGAAAGACCCCATCTGGAATGTTCCCCATAACGGCACCTTATACCGGATGCATATGTTTATACTTGTTTATATAGTCGTCGCTAACGCCTTTTCGCGTCAAAAACGAAAGTTATTTGTTTACGCGACGAAAATATCCGTAATTTAAACAAAATTGAGATAACACAATTAAATACTCACAGTTGACGCTGAGAGACACGGTCGAAACCAGCTTCCTCTTTTCGGGCAAAGCCCTATTCCACACCTCGCATCGAAACACGGCCTCGTCGTCTTCCTTCGAAGGGACGATAGAGAGGGTCGCTGTCGTAGGCTGATCCCTCGATCCTCCGTTCTTGAGGGCGGCTTCCAGGGGGTACGTCGAGCCTGCAGCAAAAATCAGCTATAATTCAAACTCCGCATTTCTCCGTGGTTTCCCGGATTTGTTATCACACGACAACGTTCCAAACAGTTACTCCAGTTGAAGATGTTACGTTAGCTTTACACATTGTCAGGTCTGGCGTGGCGCTGATATCGCGCTCTACTTCCACACTTTGTTATGCACTGTCTTTCAAAACAAACCAACAAAAGAAACAATTTTTAATGGAATTACAACCCTCAACCCATATTTCCTTATCTGCTCATATATTTCAAGACTGGACAACTGGAATTGGCAACGGTCAAGGAGACACTTTGACATGAAAAAATCTCATTCAAAGAGAAACCATTACATTAAAAATTTAATCTTACAGCGAGGAAAAAATAAAAGGTGGGATCAAAGAATATTCAAAGACCATTAGTTAAACACAATTATCTCCCCATTTTCTTTAAATATAAAAGAGTTTACAATTCATGAAAGAAATATTAGGAACAAGGTACCAATTAATTCCAGATACCATGCTATAAATCGTCTACTTATCAACTAACAAAACGATTGAATAAACAATTAAAACTGTATTGATTTACTTGTCGATAAAAAAACTTTACAAACAATGAACCTGTTTCAATACTTAACGATGCTTTCGTTCATTTTGCTCTGTGTGCTAAATTTAGATCGTTATTGAAGTAGTTTATATTTCGACTAGCAAATTTTAAGTAAATCGAAAAACGCTACTACTAAATGAAAAGATTTTTTTTTCTCAATCAGACAGACAAATAATTGAGTGATAGTTTCTGATGAATAGGCGGCTAGTACAAAGCTGAATATTTGTAAAAGCTTATATTTTTATGAAAAATTCAAATTTTAAAATAACAAAAGCACAAAGAGAAGCAAAAAGATGAATGTGCTTGATAAATATGTAATTGTTTTAGTACCAGATGTATACATGAAAAATAATTAGTTATTTCTTCCGTAACTCACTTTTTTAAAGACATCCCTTAAATTTTTATTACGTGTGATATACATTGCTGAAAAATACTTATTCAAAAATGTAGTTGAAAACGCAGTGTATCTAAAATAATCATCTAAGTAGCTTTATTAGTGGTAGAGGACAAATCTGATTTTAATTGGTCTATTAATTTTGATTCCCGCATAAAAATTAACAAATAATTATTGTTAAACCGTTTAAAAAGCATTTTCAGCCCATCACCATTCTGCGGTGTTATGACTTCATCAATTTTTTGGTTCAGTGAGCTAGCGGAAAATGTGGGCACAGAATAAATAGCTGCGTTTATACCCAGAGGATTAAAAATCACCGAGTTTGCAATAAAATGAATTTTTATTACAATATAATCTGCTATTGAAAGGCTTTTATGACCTTTAACTCGACAATCCACTCCTTTCAATTTTATAAATATTAAAATCACACAAGTCAAAAGTAACAAACACCGAGAACTGTAATGAACTAATTAACATAACTTCTCTAATTTTGTTCCGATAACTATTTCCTCTTTCTCATAAGACTTCAAGAATTCATTATTATTCGTGTATTCCGGTTATTTGGAGTTTTAATAAAGTAATGACATAATGTGATATAGTTTACAGACACGAAATGTAAATTGCGTTAGTGGAAGTTATCAATTTGGTTGAAAATTCGGATCGAACGAAGTTTTCTTCGTAAGCAAGTGAAATAAGGAGCTGTTTAAAATCTGTCCACACAGAAACAAGAGGCAGTTTCTAATAATTATGATCAGGATTATGATTGGTGTCGTTTCGGTGCGATAATCACGACGTATGGTTATTAGAGGTCTCAAAAGGGCAAGGGCGTAGGATTTCCGTAACAGACATTTATTTGGAGGACGGATCCTGCACGTTTAATTAAAGCCGTTGTGGGAGAACGATGTCGTCGTTAATTCTTGATCATTTAGACTGGACAAAAAATTAATAATTAGAACTTTGAAACTCGAACAAAAGGGAGAAAAAACGGCAATTTAGAATCTGAAAGGAATACAAATTGGCGCACACTGCATCGGAAAATTACAGTTGGTATGTAAATTAGATTCAACTATTGCGGTGGTATCACGGAAAGCAGTTACATTTTTCCAGTACGTGAAAAATAGCAAAATTAGTCGCTAAAATTTTAATGTTCATGAAAATATAAATGCAAAAATACCAATCTATATGTAAATGAAGACTCAATTTTTGCGTTTATAATGAATATCTCCGTTTTAAAACTATAGAATCGGATTCATTGTGCAATATGCAAACGCTGTATTCACATGCAAGCCACAAAGAGTAGACTTCTTGGACGGCTGTCTTAACAATGCGTAAACTCAGGTTCTCATACAACTGACGGGAAGTCGGTTATTTCAAGAGATATCGGTAGGAAGTGAGTAATAGAGGAGTAATTATTTAGTCGGAGCAGTCGAATTGATCACAAATATAGCGTTTCTGGATGGGAGAATTTGACAGGACGGGCGACATTTAATGAGACACCAATGCAGTTAATTGCAAAAAACTAGACTTTGGAATTTCTTACTGGAAACGAAGCTTAATGATGCAGAAAGAGCCCTTTTGCTTGATCAGTGCAGGTAATGAACTCGTTCCCGGCTTTGAATGTTACATTTCTTCGGATTATATGCAGCGAAAATAAATCACTGATTTCGTCAAGTCCCCTCTTTTTGTATTTAAATCAATCAATCGAATCTCGAGTTAGCGTGCGTGTTTTTTCTCCGTAAACAACCTAAATAAGCAGATAGAAAATGTATCGGCATCGATTGAGCAAAGAAAATTTCCGCTAAAATAGTTTTCTAATCTGATATGTATATTCAACGTTCCGGTACACGTCTGATTAAGACAGAAAAGCTAGCGAAAGGTTCACACGCCAACAATAACGTCTGGAAATGACATTATAATACCTTCCATATTTGAGGTTTATTAAAGTTGAATTAAGATTTTCTACGATGTGTAAAGATACTGCCTTTTAAATGGGAAAAATAAATAATGAGCTTCCTTTGCAAAAACAATGTGACGCCAAAAAAGAAATTTCAAACCGCCTTAAAGAGGTTTGCGTAATGAAAGGTTAATTGAGTTTCGCGCATGAACCAAGAATTTGCAAAAAGCTAGAAACTGACGTGAAAATTTAATTTGTCCGATTTATAAAAGTTAGAAACAGTTAAATTAAAAACTTTTTTTAATTAGGGATTATCCAAGTTGATTAAAATTCCTTTTTCCCAATTTGGAGCTTTACTTATCATTAGTTTATTTTTAATTTAACTCCAAATTACAAGTAATTCATAGAAAATCCTAATGGGACAACTGAGATAATTGAACTGTTGATTAATTTTTAAACGCTTTCATTTCGCCGACAATCAATTACGTTTTACAAAATTTTACCGATTCTATTGACCCAACACAATCATTTCCCGAACACTTGTAAATTATTTAAGTGACAAACACTAATTACCAGGTTGAGAAAGATGTTGAAAACTGTATATACATTTCGATCCAAAGAAAAACTGTTATTACAATGGAACACGATACCCAAGTTTAAACGAACTTTGAAGGCTGCTATAAATTCAAACAACTACTTTCCCTACTACTACTGAGCCCCTTAAAAGCACTTCTAACTTGGACTGTCATCTATTACCATCTATAAATCGAGTAACGCGTGAAGAGTGACTTTAAAACATTAACACGCATCAAACTTTGTGAGATCTTCCCTCCATTCGAAAATTAATTCATAAAAACGTCAAGTCAATACTTTATGTGAGAATAAAACAAAATGGAAACCGAGGGCTGTATTCTATATCTCTATAATCCAAAAGTTTGTAATAAAAATTCGAACTACGATCAGATTTTAGCTCCAAATCTGTTCATATATCCTCTTAAACAAGCGCATTATCATTACTGTAATTGTTGTAAAACGAAATAAAGGATGACGTACCGGATATGGGCGCTGTAACACGGTCGAGATTAGTCGACATTACTTCCTTTATTTATTTTTACTCGTTTCTTTACTAAATTGTTCTAGGATGCACAAATAGGACATGTATGTGCAGCCGCGATAAATCCTTGTCAGGTTTCATACAAATGACGCAAATTCTTTATTGCCGATGCTCTAGAATCTAAATGTTGTGTCACAAGAGACAAATTTTGGATATCAACGAGATATACAGATTTTCCCGGATTAGGCGGCCTCGTCCTTAAAAAAAACTAAAATTCAAACTTGAAAACGATGAATGTTCGTTTTTCATTTAAAAACCAACAAAACAACGTACAAACTCGTGTATCAATTACTTCGTCTTTGTTTTAGTTGCTGCACAACCTACTACGGCCTCACAATGACACGATGATGTGTGGTAAGCCTTGTCATGAGTATCATATTCATCGTCTCGTATCTGCGATACTTCAAAGCTAAATTTTGGTTTACAATGTTTGAAATAGTCTATTAAATCTGTACGATTCGCTGCACCGTATGTTAATAGAAATACCATTTAATCCTAAATTAACTGTTTAGTGTCTGTAAAGGACTGAAACTCGCTCAATTGCCTCATTCCAAAATTGATGATAGGAATCTCTTCCATCAGATGCACCCATTCTGGTGACCTATCTTTGAGCAAAATTCAAATGCGAAATCCTGTGCAATACCAACACATGAATTCAAACAGCAGTATAAGTTCTAATGTTACTACCAAAGTGTTCCTTTGTGAATTTAAGACGGTTGTAAGTTTAAGAATAAATTTATAAGTTAAATTGTCTCCGAGGAAACCTTTGAATTTAAGCTCGGTGTATTATTTAGTACAAAGACAGTAGTTTACAACAAATGATATTCCAACGCTCTCGCAAACTAAAGAATTTTTTATACATATACTATCTAGATACAAAATGATCACGTTTCTATTTTTATTTATGCAATCCAGCGCGACATTGTTTGCAGTTTTCACAGAATTTCATTAATTTTTAGTTCAATCGGATTATTCGTAATAAATAGTTTCACACTTGAACGAATATCAAGTATTTACTAAAAACCCCAATTTTGACAAAAATTGAGTTATTTACCCCAACTTTGGGCTGGAATAAAACTTCCCTTTATCCAATTTACTCAAATCTACTTGAATATTCAAATGTAATCAGTTCAAAAAAAAATACACCAAGCAAGGATTTTAATTAATATTGGTCCCCAAAGTGAACTAATACGAATATATTTGTTTCAAATTATTAGAGATAGTCAATCAATCGTCATATTAATTTTCCATTATTAATTTTCTCTCATTTAAGAACTACATAAATTAATTTAAGTTTTAAAATTGTATATGCAAAAAGATCAAAAATATTTTTATAAAATTCAATCTTGTGCCATTCCCTTAGAAGCTTCAAAAATGAAATAACTTCAATCAGTAAACGCAGTACCAAAACAGTAATGTAATTAAAAAAGATTTTATAGGGAATAAAATAGATCAATAAAATAATTTCTCTGTGATTAATGAATGTGTACATTACAACGTTCCAACCCTTAAAAGTGTGTACAGAAAAATAAATCGAGGTGATAAAAATTCAGAGTTCAAAGGGTGGCGAAAAGTGTGCTTACCTTCTCTGTACCATCTGACTTGGGGATCGGGCGACCCCCCTACACTGCTGCAAGTCAACTCCTGTCGTTTTCCTTCGGTAACAGTAACGTGAGATCCGGGAGCAATGGCTGGTTCTTGAGGGGCCGTTAACACAGTAAGGGTGTATTTCTGTACATGCAAATTCGCCCCGGAACCTCCGGCTTTAACTTTGCATTCGAATTTACCGTTGTCCCTGTCGTAACTAGTGTTGGAAATTAGGAGATCGTAGATACCCTTCTCTGGATGAAAATTCAATCTGAAACGGAAAATAGCCGTTTAAATGAGTGGGGCAAATAGGCAGAAGGGTCCGAATTAATGAGTTATAACACACAAACACGGTATTTCAGGATGACCCCGTGCTATTGTGGAGATAGGATCGTGCCAAAGCGCGTTTTTAACACCATTGAATTAATTTATCGTAATTTAAGCGTTATCGTAACACCAATTTCATAAATAACCGGAATTAAAAGGATGCATTTGGATTCTAATAATAAGATCGATACGAATTACCAACGAATGGCTTCGCTGCACATTTTATTACTCCTAGACTCACATTTTGTTTATGTTTTTTCGTTTTCTTTATCTAGGGGAGGAAGCAACGACGATTCTAAATCTTTATTTAGAGAAAACCGTGAAATATCGATAAAAGGATTTTAAAAATTTACACATTGCACAAATTCGATTTAATAACAAAGTGAAGCCTTATCGGAGCAGAAATGCAACGAATGAAGGACAAGCGAATTAATTAACCTAAGCAAGTAAGGCCGAAAGAAATAAAAATGGCGGGCACTCAATAGGGAATTCAGGTAAAATCTTTGTTAATACATTGCTCCCCCTTATCTGGAATCTCTTTTTATGTCTCACATTTTAAAAGTGCTTTGGAATCTGATTCTTTAGTATCTCGTTTTCTTACAGTTGATTCAGAATTACTTTGAGCTTCCACCAACTGAATAAAAATAAAATAAAAAAAATTGTAGTAAATTTAATCAAGCAAACACTTCCACTTTACATTCATTTAACAGACGTGATTTAGGAAAAAAATATACAACCTCCTTTCGCATAATAACAAAAACACTTTGAATGTTATTATACTTTCATTTCGTGCACAATTTAAATGAAAGTCTGCAAAACATACGCTCTAATTTATTGTGTTCCTGATTCGACAAGTATATTGTGGCTTTTGTGCCTATTCTTTGGTCGCTCGCAACCCCTTTTACCCCATTATCTATAATTAAATAAAAGAAAAAAACAAATTAATTGGTATCTGCGACTTTGAGGTTATAAGATATTCGATACACCAGCTGCAGAAATATTTTTTTGTCAAAAGGTAACAAAAGAACTTGGAACCGAGGTGAATTATTAACTTGAACAAGAGACGAGAAAGCAGTCTTTAAGTTGGAAAAAAAAAGTACGTAGGGCGGGTATTATACGCAATTTTGCGTCAACGTGCCGAATTTGCAGTCACTGTTTAAGTAAACTTCTTGACTCGTTCGGGTTTTATCGACTGGGGGTGAAAAAGTTTTCCAGCGTAACCTCCCCGTTGACTTCAAGTGACCTATCTTCGACCTCGATTAGGCAAATAGTCCATATATTTAAGGTTTCGTGCGAATAGCTCCATCCGTTTGTAGCTAAATCGATGGACAATGGCGCATTTATGTCGACGAAAAATACCAGTTTTAAGTCAAATCTTAAAAAAATTAAAACAAAATTTTGAATTCATACTATGAATGAGTACACAGTCATATTATGACTGTGTAGTCATTTTTGCATCAGTTTTTTTAATTAGGATTTTCTTTAAAAATGAAGAGATCTAGGAAAAAACGAGTCAAACCTAAAAAAAGTTGAAATTCTACCGTAATTTTCTTTTAATTTCTGTTCATTTTCTTTAAAAATTCAAATAAAATACGTGATAAAACGAGATAGTCTTAAAGATTTTCAACACAAGTATATAAATGTAGTTCGAGTTGAGTCCGATTTAAACTGCAACGGGAAAAGCTAGTCCTGCACCTGAAGTGAAGAAATCCGCGTCGATAGCATTGAAAAGCCGCCAGAAACGGGTCCGCATCGCATTAATTTCGCGCTTTTACACGCCGTTAAGCTCTTGTCTAGTGTAAAAGCTTACAACAGCGTGAAATTTTATAAATTCCCATTCATGCAGTCCGAGTTGATTTATCATCAACGCTGGTGGATTTTTCTCCAGGTATAGGTGTGTCATTTATCCGTGATTGAAGACATTAGACTTAAACGAAATTTTTCTGGAAATTCCCGTCTTGCTTATTTAATTTAAAGAGTTCGGTGCCGACGCTGATGTTTCTTTCTTCCATGTTTCCGGTGTCGGTTGCATTGTATGAAACTCACGTTTCTCACCATTCATCAGGCACAATACTAGACGCGAGATGTGTTGAGTACAAAACGTATACCCTCAGTTTGCGTTATTTTTAACAAAAATCACCATAAAAGATGTATTGTGCAGCGTTAAACATGAGTCGATTTAAGCTCTCAATACCCTCCTGTGACTGAAAACTGAAAACGAATACTTTGAGACGTTGGCATTCTTCGAGTGCTCTGACAGGCATCCAACTCTCAAAAACCATTGTTAAATCTCGGGCTCTTGTCTCATTCCCACTTTACAAAAATTTATATTAAGCTCACGATCGTTACTTTAAAAAAATTAAATATACCTAATGTTGACATTTAAATATTAAAAGCGTGTTGTTAATTATAATCCAGGAGATAATTTGTCATATTTAAACTTAAAACACTGAAGTAATTACCAGCTTAATAATTCCCCTGGAAAATGTTGGAACGTTACGTGTAAATGTGCACTGGCAACCCTTACGCCTTATTTGATATAATGCCTTTTGCATGTTTTGTACCAGCAAAATATGATGCCACAATTCGAGTAAACTTCCGATAAACACCAACAGCTAAAAGCTAATCCAGATTAATGCCACACTACGAATTCAAGCTGAATACATAATTTTTTATCGCGCGAAATATCTTTCCAAACATAACCGTTTAAAAGTCGCCGTTTATAAATTGGGACGCTCCAAAATTTACTCACCCTAGACGCCTTTTTTAAAATTTTAAAGGCGCACTCTAATGTCAAATGTCGCAGAATAGGTCATTTATAAATATACATACCATACCAGTTAGCGAATATTTAAACTAAAAAGGGACAAAAACTGTGTACCGATGTAATCGCAAAACCGCTTCCTTTGAACCGACAGTTATAGTCAAAATAAACTTTGTTTGATTAAAAAAAACAGATGTTTAAAATATTTCGTTTAAAAGTTTAACGTTTAATTAACTTCTCTGTGTTGTATTAGCAAAGTGAGGGCATCTAGAGAATTTTAGCTCCAGAGTCCACATCATAACAGACTGTTTGCTTATAGAAAATGTAAACCCAGCACATGTGGAGTAATGCGTATTTAAAATGTTTCGGGGATGCGTGTACCGAACTCCAACTTTCCCTAATATTTTCAAAGATAAAAATAAAAAACCTTCACTTCCGGCATGTATTTATCTAGAGCAACTGCAAGAACTGCACTCAATTACTTGCATCTGACATTTCCATTTTTAAAAGTATCACAAGCATGCACGTATAGGTCAAGGCATTTTTAGAAATAATAATTCAGTTCGGTTTTGCCTGATGTCCAGATATTTGCACAAAGTTAAATGAATTGTTTTCGTTTTGCCTGAATAAACGTTTACTCAAAACCAATATTTAAGTTAAGTTTGACGTTTAATCATTTTAAAACAAATCACTAATAACTTTTAACAGATGTGTGTAGTGTACACAGTCTGTCTAACAGCGAAACTTTAAGACAATTAAAATGGTTCGAGGCTACCCAAACCTAAAGTCAATGTCATTAAAGTAAAATATTTACTTAGAATATAAATACCACGTTTTCTACTACATTATCTGTGTATTACTTAAATAAGCCCCCAAAAAAGAAACTTTGAGATTATTCTTCAAACTTTTACTTTCTGGGGCGGAAAAAACCTTCTCTTTTGAATAATATGGTCGTAAGAAAAACAAATGGGTGTAGATCTTCATTAATTCGCTCCATAGTAATTCTTATATGCGTCTTTCAGGTGTCTTTTTACTCTTCTTTTATGAGTTTCAAGACCGTTAAATTATTCATATATGCAATATTTACAAACATAATTGCATTACAAGTCAAATTAATTAAATACGGTCATGTCTTCCTCCAATTATGTGAAACAATACCCTAGGAAGAAAATTTGACCCAAATTGATTAAGTTTGTACCCAGATTTGGTTCCATAATAATTTGTAAAAGCTAACTAATCCTTATTATTGTTCTTGTAGGTTAGGTTGCAACACATAATTGCTTTATAAAGGTAGACAAAGACCTCGACGAAGGTTAACAAAAGATCTTCTTTCTAAATATAACTACTAAAAGTTTAATAAATTTAAATTACTTTTATTGAATACATAAGCATCTTTGAAAACTGTCTACTTTAGTTCTTATTATTTCGAGTTTTCAGGCCACTCGTATTTCCAATGCAGCTGACATGAAATCTGGGATTTAGAAAACATTTCATGTAGATGTTTACTTTAATTGCACTTTTCCAGTTTGAGAAATAAACAAAAGTCTCAGATTTACAGCAAGCCGTTGCTAACGTACGCCAAGAATAATAATAAAATCTCGAGATATTTTTTAGGATGTCAGTATTACAGAATTAATTGTGTCTCGAAGGGTAACTAGATAAGAATTTCGAAAAAGATAAAGCCCGTGTTATTTACCGGAGAAGAGATAAAGGGCGAAAGCAACCTTAAGTGAGCGGCTAAAAAAGTAAAAATAATAATAAATCTTACTTGTAGTTGCTATCCAGAGGAACGTTTCCTATGGCCACATTATCGTGCGTCTGCTTGTTGTTTTTCGCCCAATAATATGTCAGAGTCTCTCTGGAATTGTGGGGTGAAAATCGGCATTCCAGCGTGACGTCTTGACCTTCCCTGGTGTCCCTAATTTCGTCCGCTAAGGTTATGTCTGAAAAATTGAAACAACGATTGATGATATTGCACCGAGATGGGTTATATGGAAAAAGTGAAAAGCGGGTTTTTCTCATCGAACCTGAAGAAATGCGACGATTGGCTTTCGGTTTTTATTTGGGTGAAGAGACATTAATCAGGACGTCTTGTTAACAAAGTGATAAATCCGTCCTATACGTTATCACAAACWAATGAATTTAATTTAAAATGTCGTCGGTGATTTTTCACGGCACAAACCTCTGAAACAAAAACCGAAAGCACGCGTTGATTTTGCGGTCGAGTAGTTTATTTCCAAGAGGACCTTAATCAGCAACACGTGACGATTGAAAAACAAATCAATCTTATATCGAGCAATAGCAACACGAATTTCATGCTCCAATGGAGCTGAATGCATTGGATGGCTTTTCTTCATCTATAAATATGAATGAGGCATTTGCAATCATGAGGCTTCTGAAAAAACCAACTAAAGTACACAGGAAGTGAAAAACTAGCACGAACTGAATCACGGATTTTCTCCAAGTTCGATGGCACTTAATTTTCGCCAAGTGCTTCTCTCTAAACTTTACAACTTGATAACAACTTCGATGTGTCCCAATAAAAACTCCTCAACTTAATAATAAATTATTTTGCAAAACTTTGCAAGTACAAAGTATTCAAATAGTCATATTCAATATTCACGATCATCCTTTCAGTATTTATAAGGAAACTAAGACGAGTTCGCTCGATTCTCCTTGAAAATTTCAAGTCCCAAGTGCGACCGCCAACCATTTTTCTCACAAAAAATATTAAATTTATATATGACAGAAAAATTTGCATTTCGCGGGAAAACAGCCGCTTTATTTAAAGAAGACGCCACATCTATTGTACCATTTTTTCCGATCTCGCAACCACGAAAAAATCATTCGTGACGCATTTCCCAACGCATATGCTAAGACGGAAATTTTTATCAACATCTGTTTAGATATTTATCTTGTGTCGACGCARCGCTCCTATACTATCGCTTCCAAAAACCATATTTTATACCTACTCTCCGTGCCGCAACGATATTCCTCAGTAAATATAATATAATCTTCAAACAACTTTGTATCTAATTCACGTATTCTCCGCGTTATAGATTCCAAAAACGAAAAGAAAACTCCCCACAGACCGGAATTAAATTTCATGCTTAACTTAAATTAATCAAAACTGCCAGCAACTGAAACACAACAAGATTCAAGAAGCACCAAGAAAAATGCATAGGTGAGTTTTATCCTCTTTTTACCTCCGACCCAATTCTTATTTATTTTACTTTATCGGAGTAGCGTGCTCCTCGGCATTGCGATGCTAACACAGTTTAACTAGATATAATATATGAAAGCCTCGATGCTCTTTTCAAGACTGTTGTAGTACAAATAATAACTAATAGCCAATCATGATCAAATATAGAGATAAGATCTCTTAGCAGTATTTTCGATAATCGCCCCACACTTTACACGGCACAATGTATTTTTCTTTATCTCCTGTGCCCACCGACATTAATCATTTTGTAGGGAACAAATTTATTGCAATCTAGCATAAAAATGCCTCCTTTAGCATGAATTACGCCACCCTAGTGCAGTGTTTACCTCTAGATATTAGCATATTAAAAAGAGAGTTGAAATAAATCCCTGTATCTTCGTAAATTGGGTCGGTCATGATATGTTTTTAATTTACCATTTGCGTGGTTGTATACCCCGGATACTAAATAATTCACATAAAGGTTTGTTTTAAAGCACTCGCCTTGTGTAAGGCTAGAGCATTAGCTTCCATTAACTAAAATCACGAAATTATGAACCGAGAACCACTAAATAATTTCGCTCGTGATTTGTTTCTCAATTCACAAAAATCTCCATCCATTATATAATTGCGAGAGCAATTTGCGAATCGAGTTAACAAGTTTAAAGAAAAAAAATTCTCCGACGCGCAACAAAGATGGCAACCTGTTGAATTTCAAGAACCCCTATCAAACGTGACAAGTTGCTGAATAAATTTATAATCTGGTAGAAACATTAGTATTCTTCGGCATGTTGGTAACAATTATGTATTCTTTTCATCCCTTGTGCGTGTCTACGTCTTGAAATTCCAAACTTATTCCATGCTTTGCCGTACGTGGAGGTGATATTAAATGCTCGGAAGCGCTTATGCGGGTGAAGAAAATTGATGCCAAAAATTCAATTGTAGATAAATCAACATGAAGCTACAATGATACGAGAAGCCCTTTAATCCATTGTTTCAAATTAAATTTCTACGCCATCACACAATCCACATTTCGCAAATGCTCTGATTACCAGCTTTGGGACACTCTTAATTTCAACCGAGATCAACATAAAACTTTGAACTCTGCAAAAATATCAATATTGACTGTCTTATTCGAATTCATTCCAATTCATTAAATGTAATTAATTGCGTGCGGTGGAACCAAACCGATTCCTAGTAATTAAATTCAAATCCATACAAAGCAAATTTGTGCCTTCTAATGATGGAGATTATAAAACCCATCAGTATCATTCTGTTTGGTTGAAACCCTGTGGTGAAATATTAATTTTGTGACTAAATAGACTACTACATTTAGAGTTAGTTTCTATTAATATGGTTTACATTTAGGACGAAATTTTTGTATAACATGATTAAGGTGTTAGTAGTTTAAAGGGAATTAATTATGTATGGCTATAGGTTTTCATGTATATTGCATAAGCAGATGTCAGGATGAATTTCAATGGTTTTAAAGTTATGAGAAATGAACTTAATTAAGTGCAGGTCACGAAGCGAATACCTACCTTCAACATATCAATTTAATTTGATTCCAGTCGCTTTTAGCACGATAATCGCGTTCGGATCGATAGAGAAATGAAATCTTTTATGCCTGTGTAAATGCACACAACAGCCGAATAAACATAAAAACAGACAACGTTTTATGTACAAAGCTGAATGTGTCAACATAAAGACAATACTATAATACACCTTGACATTTAAACATGAATTTGTGTGCTTTCTGCTAAAACAAAACACTTAAATGTCACCGGTTATCTATGGCTCACTAATCTTTGATCTAGCGATTTCCAGTTGCTAGATGAAGCATTGCATGAAAATAGCTATGGCAAAATGAGAATGTTGTCGTCTATGGCTCCTTAACGAGCACGTTGTTGCCTCCACAAATGGAAAACCTTAATCCGAAACCGATCATCTATAATAGCGTGGAAGTCTTTAGTCGTTAACTGGGAGGGCCGCCTCATCTCTATTCTCTAACCGTCAAAGCAGAGACTCCAACGCTCGGTGAGTACACAAGCCTGACGCGCGACTCGAAAAGCGCCAACCAACCGGTTTTCAAGCAACGTTGCCGGTTCATACGAGGTCAACCATACACCTGCTGTCGTTTTTACCGGCTGACGGGCCAACCATTTTGACAAAACAAGACAAGACTTTCCATTTGGTCGCTTCTAGTTTACATGCCAGAGAAAGAAGCTTTTCGGCAATGGCTTGTTTTATTTAAAAGCAATCAACGGGGAAACGGCAACCTGGCACTCGGTGCAGGGTCAAGATAGGTGTAGCGACTCCAGGTCAACAACACTGGATCTAAGAGCTCCCGAGAGACTTGGTGCTTTTTTCGTTTCTAGCTTATATTCACATTTTGCACGCCCATTGTTCCAGCAAGCGAAAGACTAAAGCCGCAAATACGTAGCATCCACAGATGCTTCATTAAATCTGACCGTTGGAATGGATTAGACGGATCGGAAGACTGAATTACAGCAATTGCTAATTAGAGAAGTAGACAATGTATAGATTAGTGATTCAAATTTGTAATTACGAAGCATGAAAAATGTAAAATGCTTGGAGCTGAGACTCCTCGTGACATGCTAGCAAAATCAATATCATCGTCAAGTGATAAAAGTTGCAAACATCTTTTTTAATTCGCACACAATCTCGACTCAATTTAAAGTTGAGGGCGACACACGCCACCCTACCACGAGATATTTTCCATCATTTCAAACTGTAATTAGTTTTACAGTCCCACCTTGTATTATGTTGAGCTTTTTTAATTTGGTTGTCGAGATAGCGATATTAGAAAATGAGTGGCAGGAAAAAAAGAACACAATTTCTCAAACGACGGGACCTTTTGCATCCTGCAGTGAATTCAGTTCAGATTTGTGATCCAAACACCTGAAGTAATTACCTGAGCGCTTTGTGGTCGGTTGCGTGATTTCATGTTTTCTATGCCGAGATGGCAATTAGAGTTTTTTTGCCCTTTTTAAATCGCTGTGAGGTATTCGGCGTTTTTCTATCAAGACTGTTTGCTTTACTCATTTCATGGATTAGATCGGGGCATTCTCCTGGTGTATAACCGCCAGGTTTCAGAGAAAAAGCACAAAATCGGGGATTACAGATTAGGACTTCATCATGGGAAAGTCTGCACATTAATGTTAAATTATTCTAAAAATACACGTTTTCACGGTTTGTTTGTTGTTGCTCTCGCATTATAAACGATCGCTTAAATTTATTCAGGTGGCAGGAAACGCTACTCACTGCCATACTTAATAATTTTTCTCTTGTTTGTTGAACGAACCAAAGTTCTAAAATGACGAAAAAGTTGAAGACCAGATTTTGTAATAACTGGTCGAGCTGCCACGGTTTGTTTTCGTTTTCTTACAATATCGAATTGGATTTGCAAAAATCACATTCTTTAAAGCCACACATTGAATTGAAACTTTAGATCTTCCCTTGAGATATTACTGGCGGCGATTCCAACTCATCATATTACCGAAATACAATATCAGAGTATATTTTTATTTGTTAAATATTGTCATGGAAGCTTTAAAATTGTCAAGTCAGGGCCGATTGTTTCTTCAATATCGCATGGGAAATGATTTATTACGTCACACAAGAAAAATTCTTGGCAGAGTTACAAGTTTCTTGCATCTATTGCTGTCGTGTCTTCGAAGATTTATTTAGCGACCAGTTGCGATATTTTGACATTCAGACCATAAATGAGTGAGTCACGGCTATCAAACTTCCAATAAGCAATTTTTCATTGATTTTTAAACCAGCCCGACACTGGCTTTCATTCCATTGAACTGTCCCATAATACGATATTTCGCATGTATCATAAAAATTTCTTTCGACATGTATGGAATTCTAATGGAAATTTGTTTCATTTGCATTTCTTTGTTTGTGTAGGGAAAAAAGTAAGCACAATGTAGTTGCTATTTCAAAATTTCTCTTTATTTTATCCACATCTAAAGCACTGGTAAAAAGGAGTGTCGATAACGTACTCGGCTTGTTCACCATCAAGCGTTTTATTGTACATTTAATCGTCCATTAAGTCTCCATTAACCAAATATAACTTTTGTTTTAATGGAAACTAGCTGACTTTTATTTTACTATCGGCTTGATTGATTTACGAAAAAATTCTTCAAACACGACTATCAGATTTGCTCGAATGTTTTGGTTTTAACCTTTGCTTGAAATAAATCCACTCACAAGTATCCAGGAGAAAACCTTACGGTCTCCAGGGGATAAAACGTCCAGTTACAAACAGGATCTTAGAAATTCCTAATAAACTTTTCTGAAGAACGGATTTACTACGATAAAGTATCGTGCAACTTCAACTTCTGGCAAATCAAAAATTAATCCCCGAATCATGTCCTAATTAACAACTCTCAGAAGTAGAAAAAACAAATCAATACGGAAGAAAAAAGAAATTACACAGCTTTCGCAAATTTATACGAAGCTTAGTTAAGTAAATCTTTTGTAAAAAAAGGCTTTAAATCGTTGTAAAAATCGGCTTTTAAATTTTATTAAAGAAGAAATTTATGCGCCATTTGTACAAGCTGCACTTAAAAAACGACAATTTTCCGTGCAGATTGTGAGCTGGAAAAATCAAAAATGAATAAACTCCCGTTAGCTCGCAACGTTTTAAGCCCAGTATTTAAAAGCATATTATCAGAAATTATCACAATAATTTTCAAGACAAACTTGAATACACTACCGGAAAAATATCGGTTTAAGCTTATATGCATTATTATCAATAACTTTTATAGCTTTATATGTTAACGATAAAAGCTTACTCTATTTTTACGATGGTGATTTTTTATCGTGGAAATAAGTCAATTAGCTTGCAATAAAATTTGTTAGTGGAGCTCTCAGAGCAGTTTATCTCTTGAGAGCTTTTACTCGATCATAAATCGAAGAAACATGATCAATCAATTATTGTCAAAACTATTTTTAAAAGGTTATTAATCACTCAGCTTTTTGCAGCTTAAAATTGCCACACAAAAAAACTGATACGTCTCTGTCAAATTTCAGAATAAATAACAGAAAAATTACTCCGTAATTACGGTGGCTGCACACTGAAGTTTTTCATGCAATTATATTGGTAAACAATCAGATTTGCTACGGCTGATTTGGCTTGTGCAACAAACAAAAAACAACGTAGAATTTCCTCCAAGAGGAAATAATCAATCAGAAAACAAACGAAACAAAGAATTATAAATTAAAGCAACAAAGAACATTCAGAAAATTGTCTTTAACCATAAATTTTATTTTATTTCAATTGGTTTGGCTCAGGATTCCTTCCTACCTAGTATACAAAATTTTTTCCCGTTGTCGTGACATGAGCCAGTTAACCAATATTTTAAGTATGAATTTTTGATGAAACTTTGCTTTATTATCCTTCCCGTATGTGTATTGTATGACATTTACATAGTTTTACGAGCAGAAAAATTGAGATTATTTGGATTAGCGTATGAGCGGTTTATTAAAAATTAATTCTGAACTAATTACAAACCAAATAGTGGTGAAATGTGGTAATTATGCCGTTAATCTCTGGATTAATTATTCATAGGCTTGGCAATAAGTTATGTGAAGTGTGCACGCAAATTGGGTGCTATAAAGCACAGGACAACGAAGAGTAAACCTATTTTTGGTGATGATTTAATAAATTGATAATTACAACCCGTCCAGAATTTGCTACCATTTAAGAGGTAGAAATGTCAGGGTGTGTAATAATTAAGTAAAAAACCTCCATCAGAAAGTTAGTCTCCCGCTATAAATTATAAGTCCTATTACTGGGATAGTTCTTTCTTCGGCTTTCAGTCAATCAGAAGCATACAAGAAACTACTCCTGAGGTGTGTAATTACTAAGGTAGGTCAAAAGAAATTAATATAGAGCTGAAAACGATAGAAGGTTGATTCGCCGACCACCTATATTAACTTCTAGACTGGTTCTTGGGTGTGGTACTCGAGAGAATGTTACAATGTTAACAAAATCAAATTGATACAGTTGGTACATGGCCGACTCTCTCTTGGAATAAAATGATTGAGATTAATAGCGTAAAACGTGTATAATTTGCTTTGTTGAGTAAACATTTACATCTAGGAACCCGTTCTGTGCTTACCCTTAGATTTAATGAAACAAGTAGAAAGTTAAACCAAATACTAATTTAGTTAAAACCGTTGCCAACAATCAGATTTGCACAAAAACGTTAATTTCAAAATTGCTTCGCAATAACTTGGAAGTTATTTGTCAAAAGTTCCTTCCCCTAAGGAAACACATCAATACGTTCAAATCGACAACAGCAATTAGCTCCTATTCTAATCCCAATAAAAATCTCGAACGCAACGACCGTAACAAATGAAATTATTATTACTTTCGAAATTACTTTCATAACAAACACACGACCGTGAGCAATTTTCGACAGCACACGATCACAACTTAATAACGCTGATTTATCAGAGCATAATTGAATTTGTGGCGTTATCACACACATCCGAAGCGAGAGAATCAAACCAATTCACTCGCTTAAAAAATACTTATCGCGAGACCAAGATGGATGATGCTTTGTTTTTTATTACAACGGACTACTCGTGCTGAGATAGGGGCCGAAACGGCGGGAAGTCACCTCCTGAAGCTTCACAACAAGAATTTGAGAAATTGGAATCACAGATTTCTCGTGTTAAGCCTGAAATTCGTTACGCGAGAAACCTCACAACTCTAATCATTTATTTCTTAATTAGAAAACTTCGGAAATAACCACCACAAAAAGTTATGATCGGCTGGAATTCCATTACCTGGTCCAGGTATAAAAAAATACGGCCACAAAATAACACCTTTGCGTCTTCTCGGGATTTAAATGGGGCCAGATCTTGTGTAAGTAAAAACGAATCGCATACGTATAAAGGTCTCATGAGAATGGGGCGGATTCCGGTCACCTTTTTTAATGTTCTGTGATCTTTCGAGGGTCCAACATAAACCGGAGAATTCAGCCGGGCACCATCACGATTTTTTAACCTTAGCCTCGGGTTAATTAACCCTTGACGAAATGGAAAACTGTCAGAAGGGTAATTTATAGCATCGGAATCAGATTAAACCATCGCATGATTTATCGGTTAGAAAAACACTTTCATGTTTGGTTGTTTTTAATTCCACCTCTGGAACCACGAACCGTGTCATTTTTATATCTTACTCACTAATTGTTGGCCCAATAACCGTCGATAACGCTCGCTAGACAGGACCAGTTAGAAAATGCCAAGTTATTGTTGCATGAAATGTCGTCGAAATCGAAAGGATGTAAAAATGTGAAGGTAAATTAAAGTGGAAAGCTTTAAAAACTGTTTTTGTGATCGGAAGTTGTCGTGGTAATGACGTCTCCGCAGGCTCAAACATTGTTTGCTACATTGAAAAGACCGATTCCATTATTGTCTCGCTTTTTCATTTCTACAGGAAAACAATAAAATCAAATGAGTCCCAAGAACTTTATATTACGCCTTGTACTAAAAATGTATACTTAATGACCCGACAATGTTACAATTTCAATACGAAAAGTTAATCTCACAATCTGTAACCACAATGCGAGAAAGTTTGAAAAAGGACATTACAGTTCACATGAAGTCTCAAACAATAGGCAGGCAAAATTGAAAGCATCGAGATAAAAGGCCGCAACCACCTTCTGTTCACCAACTCTAACGTTGCTTCCATTTAAACTAAAAACCGTTATGCTAGTAATAAACTCGGGGTATTACTACAGATCGGGATTTAGAAATTGCTGACTTTCACGTTGATTCCTTTTCTCTACTGGGCCAGCCTCTCGTGTGTGGTGATTGTCGGAGATATTTTATAGTTCTATTCGCCACTTACTTAAAGAAACAACACCGTTAGACCGTTACGGAAAAATTGCACTTCCGTCTAGTGCAAACTTAAACCTTTTAGCACCACGAAATATGCCTTCCAGAGTCGCTAAATGTTTAACATTGAAAAAAACGCATTAAACCCAAACACGTATTTAATTACCTTCATTTAAGTTTTCGAGCCGAAAATAGAACAAAATCGTGACTGATGTGCATAACGACGATCACCACACTTTTTAGTTTCACCCTCTTATAATTTACAATCTGAGTCTTAATTACCTACACTTACTTCCACTTCCAAGTTTATTGTTTTCTTTAACAACGCCACTGTTCGCAGATACACTTAATTATAATAAATGATGGGAATAACCTGAGCAAAACAAAAATTTAGATAAAAAGGAGGCAAGAAAATTATTTATCACCGACGCTTCCTGTAGGTTCAATTAATATTTTCTTGTCTCTGATTTAGGGGCTCTCACTTTAATTAAGAGTCTCATCAGGGATGGATCAATTTTTGAGATTGATATAGGAAACAGTGACAAATTGCAAAACCGCTTGAAATTCGATTCCAACAACGGAAAAGATGCTGAGTCATTAGAGATCTTTGAATCACACTAGTGGGTGATTCCGCGAATCTTCTTGCACAACCGCACGATCTTGTAATCGTGAATAAATTATTACGAAGTGAAAAATGTTCTCATGTTCTACAATAATCTGTACATTCTTGCTATCCCCTGTGATAAATTTCAAGACGGTACATCTTATAATAAATCAGGCGACGCTCATAAAATTTTACTGCTGTAACAAAATTTCTCCTACTTTATTTTAATATATAATTCAATCGAATATAACGCTAACGACACGATTATACGAATCGAATTTTCTATGCTAGTGTCGCAATCGTGTAACGACTTCATAAACTAATGATAGTAACGTAATCTAAAATCTTTTCACTGCAATTAATTGCTTTAAAGGCAAAGCTCCGGTTTAAGGGAATTCTCTTCGTAGTTACCTCTTGACAAAAAAACGACTCTTTTATTTAATCCTAATCAATTTAATTCCTAATTGAAGATCTCATTCACCTTTATAATAATCTCTCTTCGACGAAGATATTAAAGTTAAAGTTTAATGTCACATAAAAAATATGTGGAAGCTATTAAGGAGTCAGGATATTGTATATCTCGTTGATTTAAGTGAAAATCCCTCCTGAAGTTTGAGCTTTAAGCATCTTATTATTAATCGACACGCAAAATAAGCTATTTGAAAATTTTCGCCGACTATGAAAAGAAGACGTGTAGTCGGTGGCAGGCGATTTTTCTACTTTAATACCCCGTTTTTCTTCCGAACGGACCTAATGAGTCGTGTGAACATCCCCTAAGACTCACCCTCGGAAAAAACATATGATAAAAGTGCAGTCCATGGGCCTTCTTTGTGATGATGAAATAGTTATATGTAGCGGATAAAATGAGCTTTCTGTTTCCCCTGGGACTTGAGCGTTCTAATGGTAATGTGTTAAAGAGTCCTATACAATAGTGTTGGAAGAGACGTGCATGCGGGGGAGCTTTGTTACAAACCGGAACTTATCAAGTGTCTAAACAGTGCCCAAAGAGACGTGGATGGACGAAATAATGGAGTTTACGTGTAAGAAACTAAATCGAATGCATAAATTACTCCTGATTGCGGTTTATGCAGTTTCGACAACACCAACTGTTTCTTTTGTCTCTAATCGATGTCATGTTTGGGGTTTCGCCAAGGTTATAAATCATCTTTTGAATCCGATTCAACTTTGAGAAGTGTTCGACTTCGATCTTGATCGACTTGCCAACAAAACTCCAGCAATGTTGCACTTCATTACATCCTAGAATGCAAATTTCATCATCTCAAATCTAACTATTCCTATCAGACTTGAGACAATGAATGAAAGTTTCGACTTTCCGAGCCAAAATTTCACCAAGACTGCACCAATTTGATCTCGGTGTTTGCTAAATTGTTCATGATGAGTCAGTGTTGAAGAAAGAAGTTACTTTGTTTTGTGATCTCAAAATAAATTAGCTCGTTGCAATGACGATGACGGAGAAAACTCGCTACAAACTCTAAAATTTGCAAATTATTCCTAATTGGATATGAGTTGCATCGCTTTGATGCTTGAATCTCCCTCGTAAGTGGTCTAATGATGACATGCAAATGCCGTCTTAGCTTGTGCAAGTAATAAAATTGGTAATTCACATTAATTAGATATAGCATTTGGAAAGTGCTTAAAACGTCGGCAATCTAACGACATAATCTGGTTTTTTCTTCGCGACGAACATGTCTGTCAGTGACGTAGCAATTTGCATACTTTAAAAACTTAAATTGTTTCGGAAACTTGCAGTAGTTACGTTGAACTACAGTAAACAAGAGGATTTGTCGCAATCAAGAGCGGGGATGTCGGGGGAAAATAAAGTTTTTTCTTTTACGGGAAGAAATTTTGCCGAGGGCTTCCAAGATAGGGGCCGTCAAAATTAGATTTTAAATCGAAATATACCGATAAGGATGTTTGTGATTTCCATTCCGAATGGATTTTCAAATTTACTACTTGAATTTCTGCATAATCAACTGCACACAATCGGAAAAAATCTGGACAAGTCTTCTTCCTATCGGCTTACCTTTATTAAATCTACACGCTCCAACAAATTACACTCAAATAAAACCATTACAGATTTAAATATAAAAGATGGTTATCTCTGTCCCAAATGAACCCTAACGACGTTTTCATGACCGAATTTGCATTTATAATGCAATCTAACATAGAATCTATACAAGGAAATCGTTTCTAGTAATGTCTATAATGTGCTTTCAACTAGAACTGGTTAAATTCTATTAAAAAAAATTCTTACGTGCTTACATAACAGACATAATATAGTTCTATGACTGATGTTGAGAGTTATTGCTTCACTCGGATAATAATGAAACGGGTTCTGTATTGTTTCCAACATGAACGATACAAAGATTTTCATTTAATAAAAACTCAATTAAATAAATTATCACCGGTAACATATGTCCAATAACTCACTGAACTAATACCTAAGACCATTCCAACGACAAAATCAAACTAACGAGATTAGAGCACATCCTTTGGGTGTAATAAATTTTACAACTCGGTGATAACGTGCAGTGTTGAAAAGTGTTCGTTTCGGTGTTATTTATTCGAAAAATCAAAATCTGGATTTCACTGAGTGACTCAATCAGGAAAAACCACAAATATATTTTTTCTCGAATTTTATAACTTCGTAGAAATAATAATTAATCAGCTTCATCTCCATTCTCATTATCTTGAAATATATTCAATTGTAACCTTGACCGCCTACCCAACCGATAGTTCATGTCCTAAACCAACCAAAAAAATTTATTTTTATTTTATTAGAACCCAGAAACAGAGATTGGAAACATGCAGAGTTCAATTAGAGGTTGTTAAAACTCTGAGACTGAAAAATAACTACTCTCGCTGTTGAAACTCAAAAATAGCCAGGAAAAACAATACCTACTATGAAATATTTCAAATCTATCTAAATAAATAAGGTGAAGATTATTTTCAGTATATCATAAACACACAATTTAGTTTTCCACTAAAACATTTTCACGTTATAAAAATCTAATATTTATAACGCGGAATTAATATTTTCAAGGGAGTGGAATTGTGACGTTAAATTGAGTGATCAAAAGAAGCTTAAAAGCAGATTTTCATACAAATTCATTCCGGGCATTTGGTAAACCGGACAGATCGTCCTTTTACCTTTTGAGAGTGTGAATGTAAAGACAAATTCAAAAGAACCAAGTAGTCCCGAAATACTTGTCCACAAGCTGACGATTAGGAGTAATAAGTGTGGCATGTCCCCAAAATCCGGCCATGTATTTAATGCATAGATTAATAGTCGGAGCTTTTATATTATTAGCTTTGACAGGCTTCTTTTATGCACTAATCTAAGTCAGTTTTTAAGACGCTATTGTCGTCTTCCATTGCATCATCGCTATTATTTATGAGGCGTAATGGGGGTTGACACAAAGTAAAAGTCTTCGATAAAAAATTTAATACTGAGCGATAATGTATGACAGTCATCAGGCAACTTTATAGAGCAGACTGAATCCGTGTCACATCATGGTTCAGAAAGTCATTTGATTTACTTCGTCTATATCGGAGTTCTTAAGGCTAAATAACGGTAAAATCGATCTTAAATCGGCCACATATTCTCCGCAGACTCAGACACTAATAACAGTAAATTGACGAAATTTCTGTCGTTCGTCATGTAAAAAACCTTAATAGAAAAACAAATTACCTGGCGAGTCGTAATTACATCAGAATTGTTTGTAGTGAGTCAACGAAGAGATTTTACCACGATACTAAGTGTCATTATGGAGCGATTTACATACTTTTCAAAACTATGTGCTTAATTAGTGCGACAATTAGTTGTATCAGCTACTGGATTGACTAGTGTGTCATTATCGCATTACACATTCATGTTTTCTTTTGGCGCTCTTTAATAATGTGAAAATCGTCCTGATATTTGCACAGATTGGCATTCACCCGAGTTCAAACCCGGCTCCAGACGTGACTACAATAATCCATTCGAGTGCCATTTTCGACAATGCGCTATACATCAAATTGTCTTCGTGTTAATCTCGGTATAATCTCACCTAATTAGAAAATGATTCAATTTTTCGCCGAGTAATTTCGAGGTGAAAATGGGAACATAGGTGAGAATGCGTTGGCCGGATGCTGGCACAAACGAGGCCAAACTCTGTCCCACTCTTGGGTCACGTAGCGGTCTTGCTAACCGGCGGCAAGACATACTAAGAAATCTCCATATGAAACTCCATTATGGACCCTAAAATTTTTAAATGAACGATGCTACGTGAATTTGCAATATCTATGCATAATTTATTAATTTAATTACGAACTTGAAACGATTCCCTCGCGGATAACACAATTACTCTTGTTTGAATTTTGATATTCGATAAATTAGGTACAGACTCTTCGAGGATTCTGCCAAGTTTTATTTGACTTTTATGTATTGAATTACCCAAACGCGCTGTAAAATTCTCAGAGAACTCTGCCAATAAATAGATCCATAATTCTCAATTAATTGCATGCAATTTATGGCATCATACCTAAACCTAATTAAACAAAACAAAATTTTTACTATGTACCTAAGTTGTGATTCAAATTTATTGTACATAAAGGTGCAAATAATCAGGAAATAATATAAACAATGAATTTTAAACCGTTGGCGAGTGATGGATTAGCATTCAATAAATTTATTACCATATAAACGATTACCGTTAGACTCTAATTTCATCAGTGTCTAACTGACCTACATTCAACTAACTCAAGAAGTCATTTAAATTTTGACCATGTTATACAATATTTGCTGATTTTCTTAGGAAATAAGTTGTTGAGTATGTAAAATGGATCAGGCATTGTCGATTGATGGACAATTGGACAGCATCATGTAATGCACTAATGTAGCCCTATCCGTGGGCTGGGAACACGTATGTATAGGTCTCGGCTTCTGTAATTAGTTGTAATGCAATTCAGTTATCTATTTAAGTAGCCTGCATATTTAATGAAGTTGAAACGTAGACTCCGGGTTTCCGGTTACCATTAGAAATACGTGGTATCTATAATTGACATCATATCGTTGAAAATTTGAAGATCTCGTGCACAATGCAAAGCCATTCCGGAAGATCGTATCGTAATGTAAATGTTGACCGAGCTTATGTGACATGTACGCATAAAAATGAACCTCACAAATAATTTCACTCGACATTATTTCAATTAACGTGGAGTTAGTTAGGGTGGTGCCGCACGTAAAATTTGAATACTTTATACGATTTTGGTAAAAAAATTCAATTTCGGTGTAAGCCTCGGAATTATTTCGTTTAATTGACGTCAGTATTCCAATTTATTTTGCTTTATGCAAAGGATTGTTTTGGGTTGACATTTGTAATTTTTCGCTAAATGAAAGAAAATCTTTTCTTCTTTGATAAAATTTATTTCTTTTATAACAGAATTATATATTTTGTTTTATTCGGTCACATACACAAGTGTGTTTAAAATTCTGGTTGCATTTTCTCTTCTACAAATAAAACAAAATCAAAGAAAACTTTTAAAGATCTTTGGGTTCAGATTGGAACTAACATCATCAAAGGAGCTTTTTTTTATCCCCTTGTAAAAGAACAACGTAAGATTTTATCGGGAGTTTAAAAAGAGTACAGAAAAATAAATTTCGATACTTGATTTAAACTTTACATTCCCTATTAGTGCGCGTTTTCGCACAAGAAAAACTTTTTTCATTTCCACCACATGTGAAGTGTGGCACAGGAACTAATCTCGCAATAATTTCCTTTTTACATCTTCTAGGGCACTCAAGGTGCACATCAAAACAACGTCAACACAAAGAAAGTAGCTCTTCTACACGGGTTCAACAAATAAAGTTGATTCAAACGGCAATTATCGTACACATGTCGCTTGTAACTCCAATCGATTCATTTGCAAAGAAATTACACCAAGGCTTGTTTTCCCATTCATGAAGAAATTATTATTCAAATTATGTTTACAAACCATCGTTGCATAGATTGTGGCCACGAAATTATTGTTACATAGTGAATAAAACTCCTGCGTGAAATTCAAAAGCGATTCATTGAAAAGACGGTGACATTTATGTTAAGTCCTGTGGCCACCCGCATAAAAAACACGAATTCGGAGGAATAAATCGACTTACAACCCTCTTGTGCGTGTTGTTCGACTCGATTAAACAAAGCCAATAACTGCTGCAGTTCAGATTGAAGCCAATGTTGATTTGGGTTAAACTGGGCGCCCTAAGCCTATTAATTTGTCCACTAAGACACTGTTTATGTTCATGTCAAACGCACAGATCGCGTTAGAGGCCCCACCTTCATAATTTGCATATAATACCAGGTAATTACCTGCCAAATTAATTTTGTACAGAGAGATTTTTTCATCGGCGATTTGAACAGTCGCGAGGTTGAAGGGAAAAATGTTCGTTGCAAATAAAAATATGGCATAGTTGTCTAAAACGTGATTTGCTTAAAACGAACCCCAACTTTGGAAATATCAGAAATAATTGATCAACCAGTTGGTACTAAATTCGGGCTGTGTATTTTTGGAATTAATTTAACTAACGAAAATAAATTTCGGGTATAATAAAAGTTAACGTATTTTTGTGTAGCGAGAGTCTTGGGACACTCACCACAAGAATTTAAAACACAAAAAAACTGTGTTATGAAACGTTGCAACAAAGCCGGCAAAAATTTCAATTCCGGAAATAGTTACAATAAGTTTGATCTCATTATTTTACGTTTCCTCTTTGTTTATGCGGAAAACAAATAAAAAATTTCAATAAAACATGTATTTCTGACATAAAAGTTTGTCTTAAACGAAACTAAAGAAGGAAACGAACAATAAAATTTTTACATGCAATTTTCCGTATTTCAAAGTTTGAGATGATAAAAGTATGGATATCTCGTGACTAATACATTCAAGTTCATACTACCTTGTGGGAATTATTTTACGTAAATAATAGATGCTGGTTCGAACAAATCGAAAAAACAAAATAAAGAGAAAAACTGAAATCAATTGTGCTTCCATAAATTCAGATTGAAGTAAAATACAAAATAGCAAAATGTGGGTGGAACTTTTCGTCAAATCATTATTTATTCAGCACTAATGCGGTCACAACCATAAAATGCGATACGCTTTTAATTCCCAGACAATGCAAGTCAAGAAAATAATAATTTATTACTCTAAATCCGCTACTGCGACCACAAATCACCCATGAAAGGTGTGTCCTAAATCAGATGCAATTTATTTACTTTTTGATTACTTCTTCATTCACCTTAAACGGCAAATTGATTTATCTTCCTAATGGTAAAGCTGTTTGAACACCTGTATTGTTATCACCGTTTTTCCTGTGATAAGAAATGATAAGTCAAAGAACTCAGCATCCGGTGTACAATATGTGTTGAAAAGAGCCGAAGCGTGGCTGTTGAGATTACATTTTATTAACATTTTGATTTGGTGTGACGATTTGCGGTGAAAGAGCGCAGTCAATTTTCTTTATTACATTTGGGTTCCCCTTGAAATCTACTGTTTAGCAATCATGGGAGGCTGTTATCGGAAATGTAGGATTCCCTGTGATACAATATGTAAAATATAATAATTGGAAGTTCGGGATTGGCCCGGAAAAATTCGAATCACGAAGGAAAATTCATCGATAATTCTGGCTGATATTTGGAAACAATATCATCCGGTGTCGGGTTATTTTGCATAATTTTTTGACAGCGATTAACAATACATTATATAAATCACGGCCTGAAGCCGCATAAATCACGGCATTGTTTTTGAGTAATAAATTCCACTGAACTAGTAGGTAAATTGAGGCCTGAAATCCAACAATGAGTCCTGGCATGGACTACCTGTCAATTATTTTCAAGTTGAAAGTTGCGCCCGTGGTGATTTACGGCGCTTTCTTGTTTTCCTTCAAATTATGCTGAATGCATCTCGTAGGCTTTTCTTTGATGGATGGAACACAACGCTTGACGAAAATTTATTTATGCATGACCCGAAACGGATTAAACGCCCCCGTTTTCACAAGATAAAGACCGCAGTTTCACTTGGTGATTATCCATCATGAAATAGTAAATATTCCATCTATCAAAATGAAATTAATGTTAATTAGTGCAGCAAACATTGCGGAAATCGATTTAACCCACAATTAAATGTAACGAACAACCACATTCATAATTATGTCCAACCCACCCACTATCTGGCCCGATTTATCTATCAAGCGTGACAATGGTGAGATTGTGAAAAAGTCAAACTCGACGCTTTGACGTATTTATTGAAAGGGCTACGGTCTCGTTTACATTGTTACACTTGCGGATTTTATTGTTGTTAACCGCCTTTGTATTGCACAATATTCGTGTGTCGCCATATTCTCATTTGTATTCATTATAGGAGTAAGCTCCCAAGCTGCCCTCGGCTTTGATAAATGTTAGCATTTTAATCATCTTAAAATGCGAACGGTACACTCTTGCTTTCGCACACATAACTCAATTATTATCCAGGATTTTGCGATACGGATTACTAGTATATTTGTCCATTAGCACAACTTTTAATGTTTGCTAGATGCCGGCTCCCAAATCAATATGCCAATGCTATGATCGTCACGATTTATTGCTTTTTCGCCCCAGCAATTTTAACCAATTTCCACATATTTTAATTAAAACGAAATTTCACAATAACGCTCCTGATGCGGAATTAATAGCCACCTCAAACCCATATGTGTACACGTACAATTCAATCATTCCTTTTTCTTTTAATTAAAACAACTCAACTCTAATTTAAAATTAACACTTTTTCCAAAGTACATATCTCTGGTGTAATTAAGTCATCCTGCTCTTTAATTAGGTATTGTTACATGTCTAAATTACTTATGTGTAAAGTGAAAAGGCATTTCCTCATTATAACTTTTGCATAGTAAGTTACAAACAAAATCGTTGGAAAAGAAAGAATCATTTGTGATTGTTTAGAACTTCTAAACTCAATTTGTTCTTAATTGCTTTTGTATTTGTATTCCATTAAATTTGTTTTAGTCAAGCACATACTTAACCTTAAGGAACAACAAAGAAGGGGAGGAAATAATTAATACAAATGACGCACTAATGGTTTTTATCCCATTGGAGAAAAAATCTATGACAAGCAGAGACAAATTTCTAACTTTTAACATATTCCAAAGCTTCGAAAAAGCATGAAACATCAGAGGTAATCCTGTCTCAAAAAAATGTTAAGTTTGATGGTTTCTCCGACATTAATCTTTCAGTCTAGGCAAACCAGAATAAGCTAATAAAATCCTTTAATACCCCTGACATTCTCAGAAAATTTCCAACTTATATTACAATAACAATAATTAAATATGGGAGGGTAAAAGGCACGAGTAATTGTTCCGTTAAAAAGGGTAAGTTTATGAAACAGTACTCCATTTTCGTATTAGCCCACTCATCTGATAACAAACCGAAATATGTCGGTAAGCATGAAAGAAAGTTAAAATTGGAAAATTAAATTCTTGGTGTGTTTGCTGTAACGGTACAAAAGCTTATCGGAAGTAGCGAGGGGAGAACGGTTGTGCACAGGAGCAGACGTTACCCTACCAATTTATCAATGCTTTATAATGTACGATTACGATGCAGGGACTTGGAGCTAGACAAATTCTTCGAGTAGCTTGGAGCGTTTAGTCCGAGGCAAAACATTTATAAATACATGCATACATGTACCGCAAAAGCTGGAACAAAAACTGAACACATTTATTTGCGTTTTTCAGGATCAAATTGAACATATGGTGCCAGAATGTTGGTAATGAATTTTTTGAAAAATGTGCAGTTTTATCAATGAAGTAGAAACACGATAAATTTCGATAAAGCATTATAAAAATTGTTGTCAAAATGCGTTTATCTTCGGTATCTTCCAAACAATTTATTAATGGAAACGATCTTTGATGTAGAACCGAAGGGAGAAGGGTATTTATATTTTGAGAGGATCAATCAGAATTCATTTCGAGTCCAAATTAAAAAATGTGTGATATCCCTATGTCAATGTTCCGTTATTGTGTTTTATTTTGGTTTTATCAATTGATTTTATTTAAGCATGAGTTGACGTTAAACTGAGTTTGTAAAAGCCAAATTTTCAAGAGATAATACCCAAAAATCCCATTTTATTCGAGTGTGCTCTAATTAATCCAAAGAAACTATCGATCGGGAAATTTTCTAACATCCATGATAATAAGCGAGGTGTTTTCGAGCAATAAAAAACAAGCTCGCAAAAATCCGCCAAATCCTGTCGTTAATGAGGGTAGCGGCACAACGTCCTGATGCAAATATTTATTGGCTACTTTAACCGAAAGCTTAAAATATTAAAATTGACTTTGTCCTTGCGGATTTACGTCTTTTTTAAACATCTTTATCGAAACGACGCTCCATCGCCCCGGATTAGATGTAATGGATTCGCACAAACATCACACATCTTGTCATATCTTGTAAAATGCGGTGGAAAAAATGTCACGCGAGTTGCGATTTGACATTTGATAAATAATAACGTTTTACACAAACATATTTTTCCATTTACATTGACAAATTAAAATTGGGCGCAAGTGGAAAAATCTGGTTGATTAATCGAAAAATACGAAAGTTATTGTTTGTTCCGTTGGTTCACAACCTGTTTATTGACATTTTTTACAATTAATTTGTATTATCGGATCCAATAATTAATTATGACGATGACAAACATCCGAAACATCTCCGCAAGGATTAATTAAATGCTTGTGACTTGAAAAATATGCGTGACGATGTAAAAATGTCATTACATATTTTTTTATTAATGAAAAATGCTACAAAAGGCCTCCACCCTCAAGGGATTCGAAGGTTCTTTTCATTATGGCTTTCCGTGAAAATCGTTGCGTTTAAAACAAAGAACGGAACCTTGAGATTAATTCAGACTTTCAAGTTGAGTAAGAATTTAAAAGGAATGGGCGTCGTTGATTGATTGATACACACAGTAGTTTATTTATAAACCGCATAATTACAAATATGTGTATCATTTTAAAATATTCAAGAGTTCCACTAGATGTGAATTATACTTGAAAATATAGTCGAAAATAACCAGATGGTAACTCTAGAAATGTATTGAAACTACGTTAAAATTCCGTTGCGATTTCCAGTAAATTCATTTCTAAATTTAACGAACCCTTGAATTAGTTTGGGAAATGCCCGAGGGACACCTTTTAACATATCCCGGAATTACCTCTCGTGTGAAATAAATAAATTCAATTGACCAAACACGGACCGAACTAATTCTATTCGACAAATATGACACGGATTAACAATACGTCAGACCGAGTTAAATTTTTTCAACCCTCGACGAGATATTTTTTTACCGCTGGCGCGTTAATTAATCACTTAATTTTTCCCCAAGTGTAAACCCGCGGTGAGCAATCGTAATTTTTGTTAATTGGTGTGTATTCAAATCTGTTTTATTTAATCCGCACTTTTGTTTTGACACATAAACACGAAGACGCTCGCTAATCGCATTAAATTGTTTGGCGAAGTTTACACAAATTGTTGATTCGTTAAAACGTAACCAAGCTTACTTACAGAAGCCTACGAGAAGGAGGAAAATCGTCTTTGCAACTTCCATGATTTGTTAAAAGTTCGTTGTCGAGCGAAGATAAGAGAAAAAATCCAATACACACCACGCGCACTTTAAACCCTCATCCGGAGGGTTGAAATCGCAGTCACAACAATAAAACCCGCCACCACTTAATCCATCCTGGCACCTTTTTCCGATAATCGGACATCAGAAAGAACAAAAGCACCAAACGACACAAACACAGATCCTCGAAACTTTTAGAAGCGTTCGAAAAAATACGCTCAGCAGACCGGCAACACTATATCCTTATTGCGCGAAGTTGTGCGAAGGAATGAGCGCGCCAACGGATTCGAAGTTGCGACCGTTGGCAGCGCTGCGTGCGCTTCTTTCCAAACGGAGAAGCTTTTACGGGACGACTCCGGGCTAAACGAGGACAGACCCACAGTCAACAAGCATTTGTAGCCGCAAAAAGCACAGGACGAAGATGGAACCAGTACCAATGGGCTTTGTGGCAACCTTCTTTGTTTTTTCGCGGTCAAGTTTACAAACAAATGCGACGAAAGAGAGCAATTATCCCGGAAAGCCTAGTCTTGCTACAAACTACGACTCTTGGCAAAATTGCCGACCCTCTAATTTAACAAAACGGTCCAACGCAAATTAAACCCGGAGCCGAAATCGCAACGGAAAAATTTTAATTGATAAATGATTTAGGCGACTGGAATAAATTGAGAAGGTAACGACTTTGAAACTGGAATGTAAACTAGATCCACATGTAGATAGTCTTCGTCGTCTGTTTGCCTCGAGTTCTAAACAACCAGTTTTAATTAATAGTGGTCAGAAAACCGTAATGCGTGTCGTTTTCTTCGAGCTTTAGTACCTTGCAAATTCGAAGAGAAATTTGTCCAACTATTTATTGAAAAAAAATTAAACGCTAAGTTGTTAAACTTAAATGCTAACTACATTTGCTAATTAAAAATGTTAAAAGCTAAGTAAAAGTATGTCTTCCAATTATTGTAGGTAGTTGTATAGCATTGAAGTGTCACCATACTTAATAATAATAAATACCAAATAGTAAATTATATTGGACAGTTATGTCCAATATAATTTGCACATTAGTTACCTACATCTTCTTCTTCTTGGATCTTCTTGGTATGGAAACGATAAACAAAAACACGATTATCCCGTCACACCAAACTTTTATTTAAAACACAACGCGTTTCAACCACAAAGTGGCCATCCTCAGGTGTTTTGTGTTTTAAATAAAAGTTTGGTGTGACGGGCTTATCGTGTTTTTGTTCATAGTTACCTACATAACAATTTAGACATAGAATTGTTCAGTAAGTGATTTTGAGTGCCTTGAAAGATAAAAATTTGTTCCACTTTTTTACACACAGCAACTCTTATTTGGATACTAATCTTAGCATTACTACTTAGTAGGCATTTAGATTTTACGTAGCATTTAGAATATTTTACTTTGCAAATCAGTATTATTTACTTAGCATTTTATTGCTAGCCCTATTTATTCATACCTTTAACTTGATGAAACCTCCATGAATTATCTCGTTTGCCAAAAAATAGCCAGCCTAAGGGACACACAAAAAACAATCGTACTTTTTTAAATGAGAAAATTAAATCAACATCTTTAAAAAATATTGTTTCAACAAATAAAGTTATATTCACCTCGAAAGCTACTTGTGTAAATGAAACTTCCAGAATTACTATTCTCGCATTTGAATACTGTTTTATTAAACTACCCCAAAACCCGTTAAATATTAAGGTCACTCAACCCACACATCAGCGCCTTTTGCTACAATAAAGAGAAAAACAGAATTATTTTATCAGAACTCATTCAAAAGCTATTTACTAATTTATATTTAATGTTCTTTCAGTAAATAATCAAGGGCAAAATTGACTTTGCTTTCTTACAAAGTAAAAGCTCCCTTTTTAGACACTTTTCAAATCAGTGACAGTTTAGAAAGGTAGAATGGTCGTGCGTAGGATGAAAACAAGTGAAACAATCAAGGATTCTGATCCTAAACATCCAAAAAGAAAACGTATGAAAGGAGTGTTAAGCCCACTTAATTCATGCGGCTCCACACAAAATAAACACGTGAGATGGCACGCTCCAATTTGTAAATACGAACTATTTTCCAACTAGTTAAGAAACTAAAAATAGTTTTTCCGAGATGGCAGTCATTTCAAAGTTTTATCAGTTTTTATTTATAATTGATGAGACGAAAAGTTTTTGTTTGTAGACGACCAGTGGCAGATATTCCAATAGTTTGCTTTCAATAACAGATTCAACGTCCGTACAGTCGACTATTACAGCTGCTCTTCAACAGTCTGTAAACAAATCTAACAATGCATTGTTCTGATTGTCTTCACTGATATCGATCTCGTTCGATAGAAAATAAAACATAAAGTTGCTAAAAACGCTTAACGAACTTACCTTAATATTTTAATTTCTTTATATCAGATTCCCTTCAGCATAATCTCGAAGAAAATAAATAAGAAGGAATTGTAATATTTTATAATTCCGCCCCTTAAGATCTTTATCTTCTTTAAAAAGTATAATCAGTTCTCAAGTTTTTGAGGGAGACCTTGGGAACATGACCGATAAAGACCGTAGATACAAATATATCTAATTATGTCTGTGAGTCTAAAATAGATTCTCTCGTGAGTATAATGTAAATTATGCGCGTTCCAGGAATTGTAAAAATCGAAACCTTTATTAAATAATAAAGAACATAATGTGACTTACCTTTCGTGCAATAGATAATAGAATAATTAAATGGAATTAGATTTAATTGATAAAGATAATAAAAAAACATAAACATGACATAATTAATTTTGTTTTATGTTGCAGTAAAATTCTCTCATGTTTTTTTGCTTAATTTAATTGGTCAAAGTCAAGGGTTTGTAAAAGTGACCATGTATGAAATTAAAATAAGGCAAATTACGAAGTTTTAACTTTGAAATGTAACTAATTCAAAATAATATTTCCAGTGGTATACTTATCGAAAGCAAAAAATCAAAAATCAAACTTCTCGCGTAATTACAAGGAAACAACATCAATTAAATGAGGTACAGTTAAATGCATATCTAGAATAATCGCCTTCCACATACGCATAATATTGCAATTAAAAGATAACTAAGAAATCAATTAATAGCAACAATGACATAAACATTCCCAGCTGCACTAACAAGTCTCAAGTGCGATTATCAATTTCCCCTCAATCTTAACGTCTGTGTTGTTTTTTTCATGAAAATTACGAGCTCAAACCGCATTCGTTGTAAATCTGGCAACGACGCGTTGGACTTCAGTCCAGGTGAAAAAATAAATTACTCTATGGGACCTCTCGTTAAGATTCAACGATAATATCCCCCACATATCAGGCTTTAAGGCCCGCTTTCGTCTGCACCCGGCTTAAGTTTAAAAACCCTAACCTGATGGTTGAACGTTGTTATTTCCACCGCAGGCTTGTATGGGTGTATTTAAATGGAGAAGGAACTTATTAGCCCGAAAAAAGCAATCAGCCTAGTTACTACTCGAAATTTATATTTGGCAGTCTGGAAATAGGGGTTAATTACTCGAGCATCTCCAGACTGATTATTTTCTAGGGATCTTTTTAATGAATTTATTCAGACCTCGAATGGTGATGCTTATTAATATTTACCGAGTCGGAGCTTAGAGCATAAACCCTTTCATTTTATTAAGAAGCACTAAAACAATGTGATATTTGAACTGGGGAAACAAGGAAACAGTAGTGAAACTTACAAGATTTTTTTAAGTTTATATATAGCTTTCCAGTCCGAAAAATCTCGTCTAGACTAAATTGGTGAGTTAAGTCGAACCCCTAATTTGGAAACCGTGCACGATTCCTAAAAATTAACTGTAATAAAGTGTGTTCAAAGTTTTAATGCGAACAAGATAGCTGCCTTTCTTGGTTTTAGCATAGGAATTGCCGCGGTGGTTTTTTTACCTACTGGTAAAGCGCCCATAATCGTTTTATTAATCCTACCTATGATTATGATGGCAAATGAAAATTACTTTTTGATTGTTATCCGTTATGATTATACATCCACAAGCAAATTTTCACGTATCGAAACTTACCTACCACATAATGCCACCCACACTTTACCACAATGCGAAAATTGAATTTTTTTTGCACAGACTGGGGAAGATGTGACCTCGTTCCTTCCCCTATAACTCTTTATTTACGCAGAATGACCGTAACTCAGAGAGAGCCGGTAATCAGGACCGGATTTAGACATCTATGTCGGCACTTTAGAAGGCGATTTATATGCTGGAGTTTTATAAAGTAGACAATAAATATCCAAGTGTTCTATATTAAAATTTTTAAATATAAAAGAAATCAATTCACAATAATTTTATCATTTGCTGATAAATTATATTTCCTATTAATCTAAAATTAGATTTAAAAACAACAAAACAGTCACAAAAATCCTGTAATCGCTTATTATTTATTAGTACCTAATTGCCTTAGCGAAATAAGAAAGTCAGATAAGTAAGAGTACAATGGACCGTAAACATTTTTAATAACATTACTTCCAAAAACTCCAATAATTACGATAACGTAAATGATATTGCCAATTCAATAAACAATAACCGAGTCAATAGTAATAAAATTTAAAACATTGCATTAATTACGATTATAATTATGTGCAATAACTAGAACTGTAGCATTTGTTGACTTAATTTATAAATTATGCAGTGTAAAAAATTTTAAATCAATGTGAGAAAATTACTTGCGGAGGACTTGTCCTTATTTGGTTAATGTGTACTCTACTATGTAAATAAATGTCTCTACTAAAAAAGGTTTTAAAAAACTCCTTTCTGTTGTGTAAATATATAGAGTGCATCAGTAGAGAAATGAATTAATAAAAATACAGTAGGTAAAATTCTTTTAATGCAAGCAACATTTCAATGTATCAAATGTAATAACTAATAAGCAAAAAGACTATTGGCATACACACTAATGTACATATATATTTTTTTTAATAGAAACATTGAAAAACTTAAAAAAAATCGGAAAACTGTTAATTCGTTCCCATTTACTATCCTAAATCAAAAATGTCTGCGATATAAAAAATACATTTTTGCGTATTTACGTTTTAATATTTTTCAAAAAAGCTTATGTGTGTATTGCAATAGAATATTATTGAAGAATCTTCAAGTGAGCTTGACTGCAGTAAAAACCATAAAGAAATGGGATATTCATCTTTCGAAGACACGTATAAATTCGGTGAAAACTGGAAGAGACGACTTTTCAATATGAAGTTTTTATGACAGGACAGGTATTACAGCCAGGTAATAAATTGCAAGGAACTGATGACCCATCGCTAGCTATAGTAGCATTTTTCTACCTGTGTACGTTCCAGGTACCTATCCCCGAATATATATGAAGTTAACACCCCTGCTAGATTAGAATTTAGGAATGTTAAAAGCAAAAGCTAATCTATTTTTAAATTAGACAATAAGTTTTTGTAAGGTTAATTTGAGGGTAGTTAAATTGAATTTTAATTAAAGTGAAATTAGTTGTTGTTTTAGGGATTGAAAGATGACGTGTTAAGGATCTTTAAAATGACTCCAACATGTTGGATCATCTCGTAAAAAAGCTCAATCGTTTTTTTTTATATTACAATAGCGTAATAGACGTTAGTATATGCTGTAAACACAAAAAGTGCCAGACATTTTTATAATATGCAGGAACAATAAACTATAATTTTATTACATTCGTATTAAAAATGGAATTCGAGCAAGTTTTACTAGAAGCTCGCGTGACATTTATTAGTATCAAGACTAAAAATATTTACTTTTTTTTATTTATTTATTGTAGGCGGTACTGTAAGAAAGAAAGCGTATGCGTGAGCTTCCTATCTGAAATCGCTTGAATTTTTTTCATAAAGCTTGCCGCCGATTACTTTAAAAAATTAAAGTAAGAAAATTTGTTTTAGTTATTTCCTAGCCGTGTATTTCATAAAAGCTTTACTCATGTAACACCTATTTTACAAAACTTATAATCCTACATTAACAACTTTCAACATGAATAAAATTAATAACAGTTTTGCAGATAACAATTAATCAAAAAACTGGTCTGAACTTTCCTGAAAAAATATTACTCATCACTTCACAGTTCTCGTATTTTACGAAAATAGGACTCTCTATTAAGACAAAAAAAATAAATTCTAACTTTGAAATAACGAGCTTCAAACTAAAACAACCTTTTGAATTCAATAACATAAACACGTCGTATCCTCGGGAGCTATCGCGCTCTAGTTCAAGAAGCTGTCAATAACAATAAGACAATATCAAACATAAGGCACATTCGTATTCATAGGTAACTTGCAGTTGCAGCAGGGCTCAGAGCAAAGTAAAACTTTGATTAGATTTAGACACATGTAACAGCTCTTAAAAAAACCGATAAACTTGCAGAAATTAAATTAAAGAATATGTGTGCAGGAACGGTTCTTTTCACCTTTTTAATAAATAAATAGAATCCTGTGAGACTAACAAAAGCCAACACACGACCTTTCTTGTGTAAATAATAGGAGTTTATGTTTCGTTAATAAAAACTAGAGCTGATCGATTTTGATCGCATACTATTTCCATATTATAATCCCAAGAGTTTGCCGCAAATAGCGCGTTGAAAATGGTGTGTGTTTACCACTTTTCCGATAAACACCAATACGCTAAAAAAGATCGAAACTTATCAATAAGGATAAGGTGCAGTTCTCTCGCTACGCCACTAACATTCAATTTAGAAAAAGCGTTGCCATCCTGGGGAATTTTTGCTGTGATTAATTAGGAGTTTTCGGTTTGAGTGAACAGTTATTGATGAAACAAATTCTTTGAAAGCTAATTCTGGGAAGATACTCTTTCCTTTGCAAGGTTTACCTGAGTTCTCCTGGATCTCTTGTAGCTCAGAGGTGTGTTGCGCCTCCTACGCATTCAAATATATTTTTACTTTTGCGACCTGACTTTCAACAGCCTGAGAAAATATTTTACGAGCTTCAGAAAGTAATTTGCTACTAAAAATGGAAATAAAAGAAAGAAACTATATTGCTTAAAATATGCGAAAGACAAAAAAATATTTGAACATAACTATTACAAGTTACTATGATGCAAAGATGATTTTTTTTAATTGAAAAGTTGTGTTTGCGTAAAATTACAATTAATAATTACACTTTTCTCTTGCTACAACTATAATTTTCTAAAACATTTGAGTAATTTATCTTACATTGTTTGTTTTTCTTTCCAAATGAAAATTAAACCATTTATTTAAGAAGACTTTAAAAATTCGCCTTTTTTCGTGAAAACCAGAGAGATTAAACAGAAAATAACAATTTATAAATGATGCTATAAAATCGAACTGTCAAATGCATTTACTGTTGTAACAAGCGGTAAACCATTATTGTTTTTGCATAAAAAAAGTAATTTCAGAATATTCAATTTATGTCATACCTGATTTTGACTTTTTATTAACATAAATAAAAATTTTAAGTCAAATCAAAACAGTAAACTTTACATAATTAAGAATTCATAATAAAGCCTCAAATGTTGTAAATTCAGTTTTAGTGATGCTTATTTCAAGAACAAATTTGCGAAAATGCACTCTTCATCAAACTGCTGCATTCAAACTTTAGTAAAACCTTTACCTTAGCTTTTTCCCTTTTACCATTAAACCCATTAGTGTAATAATACAACTTCGTTTGCAAGCACCAACATTGTTTCAAGCTTAGTTACAACGTAATAACAAAAATAATTTAGTCATATACAACCCTTTTACGTTTAACGTCTTTGAAACTAGAAACACAAGAAATTACAGTTATTACAAACACTTTAAAAACTTGCTACTCTCGTCGATAATTACACATAATTACACTTAAACAACATCCGACTTTCAATGCATGCTTTCCGTCAAAACAGCACAAGATTTTAAAAGTTTTGAAACGCAACAGTTGTTTTCGCGATTTCTTATTTACCTCCTTCTATACGACTTGGAAATAAGAATCCGTGCAGTTTAGCAATTTCAAAGCGCCCGTGTTTTTACAACTCTTGCTGAAATTGCTCATAAAAAGATTTAAGGCCGTGCATAGGAGAGTGTTGTCTTTTTACACTGAGATCGTAAAACTAAATACTGATGGTCAACCATATTCGCAGCCTCAACACTATTCCCAGATTTACTTTTTATTAGTTCGACTTCAATTTTAATTTGCAACAACATGCTTGCATCAGCTTGTCACTAAACAAGTTTCAACAATTAAAAACACACGGGTTGTAAAACTACGAAAAGCAAGTTTCTTTTAAAGAGTTTGGTCATCGCTATAAAACTTTACTAGAGTTAGTTTTAGTTTTGTTTGGTCCGCCACGTGTAATAATCCTCTTGCATCTATCCGATTGCAGATTGAAATGCATTATTTATCTTCATGGTTGTAAAAATTATTCAAATTCAAAGTAGGCTTCATTTTCTTTTACTGAATGGACAGTAAAATTTCAAAAAATGTGTTTAGTGGTTTCGACTTTGAAATTTTACCTTCCACTCACTATTTGTCTTTATATGTTAACTCATTTATATTTTAAAGCTCAATTTGTTATTAATAATAAATTTGGAATAAATATTTTATTCCATACACTTGTTTATGTTTGCGGTCATTAGTGCAACTATTTTGTAGAGCTAATTTAAATTACTAGAAACACAAATAGAATAGAATAGAAATAGAAATAAGGTGTAAATTTTTAATTTGTTGAATATGACAATTTTGAATTTCAATCTTGTGGCAAATATGAATTAAACAAAATTAATAATTTTCAATCATACAAATATTAAAAAAGCTGTATTTGGAGTTAATTAAAATTTAAACGAAACTATGAAGAATTTAATTTGAATCTACCCAATAAACCTTCACTAAATTACTTTGAAGTACATTTTATAACAAAAAACGAATAAAACAAACTTTTATTTTCTTTTATGTTTCTCTAATAAAGTTTTGTATTACCGTATTCTTATCCAATATTTATGAAAAAGATTAGTGCTCGATAGCAAAAAGAATCTTTCTACCAAAAGTTTCAAGTAACTAGTTTGAAAAAAATAAAGAAATTTTTTTTTTTTACAAATGTAATGTAGTAAAATTACAGTTACAACAACAGTAAAGTTTTACCTTAAAGCTTTAAAATGAAATGCCATAACATTAATATTTATAAAATTCTGTTGCAACTACTGTGTTCAATATTCTTGTAAATATGTTTGATATTAAAGCTGCGTTATAAATAATAAATTCTTTGAGTAAAACTGCCTTTAGCAGAAAATATAAATAATTAATATTATAGCATTTTTTCTTCAAAGCATTGTGAAAAACGCAACAAAGAGTCTAGTATTCTATCAATTAATATTTAACTCCCTATTACAATTGCACCAAGAGCAACGATATGGAAAAGTGTAGCTTAATATTAAAATATTAAACGCTTTTGGAATTAAATAACATACAATTCATTTAGAGTTCCTCGATCCTCGTGATAGTGTTTTGACAAAATCGGCTGCAGACCAATTCGAAAAACCTTATGTCATAGCAAGGAAGTAAAGTTGATGTCCATTAAAACCCGGCACCGGAAACCGTGTTGAATGATGACTTTTCGCCTCATGTTGCAGTGTCAGCCTTTAAATGCCATGTGTCGCAATTCAGTTCAGAGCGATTTGATGCCAAACATTTCGTATGTGAAGAAAATGTCAGATTAACCGAGAAAAATATTGCCACACGAAATGATTTAATGGTAACGACGAATAAAACAACAAAAGTTCAACTCCGGTTCGAGACTTATTGTACTGTTTAGAAACGGATTGGAATTGAATCTGGAAACTATTAGTTATTGCTTAAGTTTAGTGGAATTTGTCGACGAGTAGCGCATTATCCTCGATGTAAAACATTTACTTTGTACAAAGTACGATAACAATAAAAACAAAAACATAGGAGGTGAATAATACAACGAATTATTGAACACTAGAGCGAATAAATTCCCATCTATAAAATATTCGGCTTACAATATAATAGAAGAACAGGAAATTGTAGTTCGCAATAGGTTGTTGCAGGTAGGAAGACCCTAACTTGCGTTTTATGGAAGAACGCACCTTTTGTGCCCTAGACTCTTTATAAAATATATTTTTTTTATATACCTGCATTTTCAATTTCAAAGATCTACCATTTTCCTAACTACTTCTTGGCGCGATAGCAACAAGAAAATTTAGTAACTTAAGATGCAAAACGGTATGAACATTTTTCATTAATTTTTCAATTTGATAAATTAAAACAGCTGCTAGCTAGAAGTGCAAGATTATGTCCCATTTACGACAAGTTTATAGACTCACATCTTTAAGTTTGAGTATGTAATAAAAATTTTATAATAAGAATTTTACTTTACACTCACTAGAGATGATTTGACAAAATTAAACCGTAAAACCTAATTAATTTTCCAAAATACTCGTATTATGCACCAGAAGAAATAAAAACTGTAAGTAACCCAATACAATTTAATCAGCGGGTGAAAAATGATGATAAATAAAAGTGTTTAGACTATTTTTAATTGCAATGAAATTAAAGTATTTTATTTAATTATTTTTTCTACAGTCTCATATAAACGTCATAAGAATTCGTTAAAATTCAACAAAAAGTTCAAGTACTTTCATCCAGTTTCGTACCTACTTTGTTGCATTTCCTTCCAACCTTCACTTGACAGGATCCGATTAAAAGATAGTCCTCCCTATCTTCCTATTTAGCTCTTAGCGCGTTCAGTGAGAGCTTCCGAATACACGTATAGATCAATATCGACATGCTGTGCAAATTTTCCGAAAATATGTTTSGCATCATCTCTTATATAATTTATTAACTCGTCCAACTGGATTTATCCGGAAGAGAAAAGTTCTGTTTTTCCTGATTTTGAAAAAAAATACTGAACACGCGTTTAGATTCATTCGAGCGCATTATTTGTTTATTCTGTAATGGTGTCGGCTTGCAATTTCGTGAAATAATTAATAACATTGCGCTTAGTGGAAAGTTAATAGAGATTTGAAATGCGAGTTTCGTCAAACTAAAGCTTATAGTTGCTTTGCATGATTTCAAAGGAAGAGGCCACCTGCCGTCTAACATTCTAGTGGTTCGTTATACGGTTACCGTCTCAAAGGGCTCATAATTCCACCCCTCGGTTCATTTTTTAAATACACCTACCATAAAAACATGGCGCACGTTAACACTTTTGAGGAGAATTAATATAATGATATCTGCACCACCCAAGAAGATAGATCGTCTTGGAAATTTATTAAAGGTGTTGTTGCTACGAGTACTTCATTTTGCAGCCTCGACATACGAATAAATTCTAATTATTCGGATTTATAGCGACTATAATTAAAAACATATTAATAACTTTATTAACATCAGCCGGWACAAAATATTTTCTAATAAAGGAACAACACTACTTGCATAAATCGCCTTATCTCTACGTTATATTCTACATTTTTGTTTTATTTTGTAATTATACTTTGCCGGAAAAATATTCTTTAAGAGTCTATAAAAATTACAACTGCTGTATTCCCAGTAGCGTGCCAAGTCGCTGTCTTGAAAAAGGAAGTTGATAATATGAAAGATATTGAATTGTTAAGCTTATGTGCCAAGACGTGTTCATTTTTTGTTTGCGTAACAAGCAAATGTATTCTATAGATCTACATAAAACTCGGGGACGGTCTCATACATACCTAGGTCTACTTTCCCAACCCTCTCACATTTTTTATTTTTGTATTTGCAGATGGTATCGTAAAAATGCAAAAGCAAAAATAATACAGGTTTAAACAGGACATAAATGACTTATGAAACGAGTTTTCTTGTCGTTTTTTCTATTCGCACCTTTTAAAAAAAATTAAAATAAAATATATTAGATTAAATTAGCAAAATAACTTATTTGTTTTGGTTACTAGTTAGCAATAAAAGTTTCATTAAACTATTGTTTTCATAATCTATATAATAAATTTTACAATAATAATAATAATTAATAAATTAACATTTTTGTTAAATGATTGACAGGCCCAAAAGGCTTGCTGAAACCAATACTCAAAAATGTGAAAATCAATGTTTAACATCGGAAATGGTAGCTTAATTAATTAAAGATATAAATACTCCAAATCCTTTCAATCAATATTTGCATTTTAGTATCTGTCTGTGTTTACTAACTTGAATATTGCGAATGTTGACAATAATTGGATTCATTGGAATCCATCCTGTCATCTTATGTATAAATGACATGGCATCCAGTCAGCAACCATCTTGTTGACGCATGTTGTTAACGGTGTTTTGTGTTTTGAAATAAATTCGTTACCTATTTCTCGCTATTTTAATTAATTTTAAATTTGTATTTTAAATCAAAGCGGAAATGAAGGTTAACGTGATCCTGGTTAATTTATTCGGTACAATATAGGTCAAATTTTCGCTCCATTTCGGCAAAAAACAATCAAGTTTGAAAAGTTCTTAAAATTATTATAAGTTAGGTACATAAACCAAACTCACCATTGATGTGGAAAATTATTTTATAAAACTTTTATATATTTATATTTATCCTTTCGGTAAATTCTCAAGTGTATTTTGGTTGAAACTTTAAGACAGCAGAGTGAACGCGATTTTATTGATTCATTCAAACTTAAAAAAATATATAAATCCTCAAGAAAAGCATTCATCTTACAAAGCAATTAAATTAAATTTTTACTTTAAACATTCCCTGGAGATTCTTTGTTAGTTATTTTTAGATTAATAAGCTTTGCTTTTCTAGATCGAAAAATATAGACAAAAAGTTCAGAGTAACTTATTGATTCATTTTTAATTTACAGGAGAAAGTACTTTTACAAAAGTCAGACACTTTTAATTCAACTGTAGTTAGTTTTTAATTTAGTTATCCGTGTTCTAAACCGTCACGTTTTACAAGAACATCGTATCATTATAAAAGACATAAAGGAAAGAGAGACTCGACCTGTAATTATTTTCGCGCTCGCATTAAGCTGTCATTACTGAAATTAATTTAAATTATTAATTTGTTAAATAAAAATAGAAAAATGAAATTACATTGATTGTGGATTATGCCGCTGAAATTCATTTCAGCTTATTTTAAAGCTCGGGTAATTTGACAAGGCAATCCTCGACTCGTCGCCAACAAAGTGATCCAATTACTCCTACAATTTCCTTCTTCCTACCTGATAAATAAAACACTTCAATTGTTTTTTGACAGACAGCTGGAATTGATGTGTATTGTGCTGATTTGCAAAGCTTTTAATCGGACATCATTTTGTTTGTTATTTTCAAGTGGTGTTAAAGAAACACACAAACATTTACACATTGTAGAAATACATACGTACCTACATACAAATATTTATGTTATTAAAGATGATATGTTATTTTCTTTGTTGTATCATGTATATCAATTGAGTCGTGAAACTTAATATTGTAGATAATGTATGTAGGTTAACAAGCTTTAGGTTATTTGGTGATTAGTTTAGTCTGGAAAGTTGTTTATTATATTTGTACTCCAACCCGACAGCATGTTGAGTTAKAAATACGCTGGATGAATTTTTAAGTTAAACATAACTCAATATTCTTGCATGTTTCAAAACATTTTGAAATAATTTTTAATTCGTTTAATTGCACCTACCAAATTCACACAGTTCACGTTGGCCTTTATATTCACCAAATATTCGCACGAATCATTCCAATAGACAATTTTTAATTGGCGTTTCGATAACTACTCGTATCAACAATACAATTTACGTTCATGTAAACCAAAACAATCCGTATCAATTTGAATACAAATGTAACTAAAACAGTTTTTTGTCAATACACAACGAGAAAAATTAAGTGAAAATATTAGTTTCGTGTCGACAGTTYCACAAAATGCAGCTTTATTAACTCGCTCCCCCTTTGTATAATTATTAGACAGCATATTGAACTAAGTTTAATATCACTTCCTTTTGATTCATAATTAAAAACAAACGGATTCCCTCTGAAAAGTGTTTTATTTTCTTTATTTTAAAGTCTCGAGGGGGACGACGAARCGTTCATCATTGTATTGCTTAAGAAATCAATATCAGATTTTATGAAACTTTAGCACTTCCCATTTCTATTTTATTTTGTCGAAAAAAATGTACGAAGAAATGTAATTCCATTTATTAAAAATTAAATTGGTAGACATCAAATTGCAATAAAAGGGCATCTGGTAAAATTTTAATTGCTAACAGTTAATAACATCAAACATCATTTATTTCATTTGGTCGTCCAATAAGTTTTTCAATATTGGATATTGTCTCACATTCCCTTAACTGCATACATAAATTTAAATTGCTTTCACCGCAAGCTTAATTTTCTTAAGCTCCTAGTTATTGCTATTGTGGAAATTGGTATTGGCTTGGCCAAAAATGCCAAGATTTACTCAATATAAAATAATTTCAATAAATTGATTTAAATAACTGTTTACCATCAAAATATCTAATAAAATTCTGTATGTTTTTGCTCTCAATATCTTTTTTAATACTCCATCGAGTCTCGCTTTCCCTCTGTTTACATAAACTTAAATTGTTTCCATCATCACTCGCTTCTTTTTCCTCTCGTTCTATTACTATAATTTTACGACTATTTTGTCATTTTCTCTTTTTTTACACCTATGGCTGATTAGCATAAAAATCACGCTTTATTAAACCTTTTATCTCAATGCTTCTTTACACTCTTGTCATTTTATCCCATATTGTTTCTATACAAAAATTTATTATTTGATCCTCTTGCAATTTCATCAGTTTCTCATTGTTCCTTCTTTATGGATTAAGTTAAAATAGGAAAACGTCTTTTTAGATAAAAGCTTACATGTGGTAAAACCGCTGTTACTGTTAATCCAGCTTGCTGAAGAAAAATAATTATTGTTTTACCTGTTACTTGTTTTTCAACGTAAATACAATTTATTATTTATAATTTGACTAAAAATAGAACTACGAGTAAAAATTCATTACAGTTCACACAATCTCTTTAAATCTCAATCGACAACATCTTTGATCATTAAGCGTTTACTATCGGCAGTGGAGCTTTATTGCAAAACAAATAAATTAAATTCTCTTTAGTACTAACACTGGAGCTATAAAGCTTCGTCATAAAATAATTGCAATGCTTAAAAACCTTCGATGTTAACCAACATTGTGTATTTTGATTTACAAAATATTTGTGGTGTGAATAATACTGCATTAAAAAAAAACAGTGACAGGATTCAGGCCTGACGTGGGCATATTTTGAATTACATTCATCGATYCCTCACCGATTTTTGACCTAAGTGCCTGCCAATATGCTCCATATTGTTATTCCCCAGATGCCCGACCCCTAAATACGGTTTTACAAGAACGCATAATATCGAGTTTCTCTACAGTTATTCCAAGGAGGGTGAAATTACTGGAATTGTCTTTTTTGCGCAAAAATGTAATTCATAACATTCACACATTTCGTAATCTGTGTTTCGTGTGCAATAAAATTAGCCGTTCAGTCAGTCACGTACTTGTTTTCTTTTATCTTAATTACACGTAGGTAGTTGCACACCCCTCCGAGAGGGAGAAGTCGGCAGACGTCGTCGTCACCCCTCAATGCACGAGCTTCCCTTCCCTACAGCAATAACAGTGACATTTGGCCCGCTCGTGCTGTTTCGATGCTTTGAATAATCTCCCAACAGCTGAGTTCCAATGATGTGGTAAAAAAATAAGGGATCTTTTCACATCTTTTGCTTGTTTTCGGCTTGCAATATGGAGCTTAATCATTATGATCGAGGCTTGAAGTGAAGGGTTTTTTCAAAGAGGTGTAAAGTGTGGCTGACATGACGACCTCATTTCCAWTTTTACCTTATTTCCATAATCAGGCCGACCTCGTATATATTCGACATAGAAGCGAAATCAGCTAGTTTTATGGAAATCGGATGAAATGTTAGTCGGCTGTCATTATCACTAATTGTGACATGTTCATTTCGGGACACAGTTTCAGTTGCATAACAATCGGATTKCAGTCTTTCTCATGTATGATTTTATGCGAAACAGTGTTAACAATGCCGAAGATATCGCAACAATTGAAACACAAAGTAAAGTTTGATGTAAATTAAATGAAATTTATTTTCTTCCAAGGAGAGCACTACATACAATATCTCGTTTATATGGCATTTTGTCTGAGATTCTGGCTTGCATATCTCTTTTCTCCGTTAAARCATAGTATTACATACCGGTTTTCTACAAATTGCATATTCATTCTGATATCATTGTTATGTAAAACTTCCTCGAATGAAAAGAATTAATATTGGGCCCTGATGCCATACAAGRAAACAAAGACATTGCATGTAAAAAAAATAATTGTTCTTTTGGTTCCTATATTAGCATAATAGTCGTTTAACGTTTCAGAAATTTGTGTTTTATCAGCTGCATACGATATTTTTAAAATAACTACATTTTACGAATCATTTTTTGCATCTTTGATTTCCTGCGAGAATTCCTGTTGATGCTTTATTGGCTACTGAAAAATTTAACTAGATTGAAGAGCTCGTCCATTTTTATGTCGAAACAAAGCGTTACTTCAGTCTATTTTAACGACTCCGATTTTCATCGCTGAAAACTTAGACGATTCGTGCTTCTGTCAACTATTGGCAGAAGCACAATTATATTTACAACTCTCTAAAGACTAAAACGCCCCAGAAAATTTCACTTCAGTGTCTTTCCAAAAACCACTTTTTTTTTAAATCAAAAAAATTCATCACAAATACTTAAAGGGACAGACTGAAATTATGTTACAGAGAAAACCAAATGCAAATGCATGCGTTTGTAATGTACATAGAAAACACAGCAAGCAATTTTAAGGAATCTTCTCTCTAAAGTGCATCTTGAATTTCCAATATTCCTCTAAATGCGGTTTCTTTCGAACTAAAACTGAATTTTCAACAATATAGAGCGGTTGAATAAATGTGATAAAATTATCAGTGAAAAATGTACACAGTAATTAAATGATGAATAAACATTATGTTAATACCCTTGAACCGAACTAAAAATAAGCAACATACAAATTGTGACAATTGTATGTAAATTATCTTGAGAACTTTTCCCTCATCATGCCTTCGTTTGTACTAATAATAGTAAGCACTTTATGAGACACAGCGTCTTGTCTTTATATGAGAAAAAGTAAAAGTCGTTGCACAATTTTGACAATGCAAAATAATAATTATAGAGTGACACGCGAGCTTGTGACATAAAGTAAAAGTTTATCACTTGGAAGAATTAAATTGATGATCCATTTTGTCTTACAATGATAATAAAACTGTATAATGATTTCAAATAGTACTCATTTTGATGGCCTCCTCTTTCAAACTTTAATAGAATAAATTATTTGTGGGAGTGAAGATTCCGTTCACGTCTCTAACTTAGTTTTCTTATTTCAGTACAAACTTTACTACTGGAAGATATAATTTTGTTTTACAAGTTTTACTTTTTAGCACATAATAAAAACTACTTTCTTCTGCAAAATCCRGTTATGATTAATTTGTTTTACAAAACGATTTGTAAAATATTAAAAATATTGCGGTGTGTATTCAGCAAATGTGCTATTCAGAGTGTAATCAATTTGCTCTCAAATGAGATTCCAGTGTACCTCAATATCGATAAGAGCTTTTCGTATTGAAATACTCAAAGATCTAGCGCTGGACTAAAAAATGCAACAGTCAATACATTCAAGACGCCGAAAATTTTCAAGTTTTCTCTTTTTCACGCACAYTATAGTCCTAGTCGAATTGCCAAACTTTACAAAATATATTTCTGGGCTGCTTCGTCGCCTGGGCACGTACTTGGAAGATGAAATAAGTTTAATATGCTTGAGGCAACAATAATTTCGACGACCGCTTGTTAATGTGATTCAAAATGAAATTAATTGATGCCACTACCAGTTTTAACAAAACGTGAATGGAATAAATATTAGAGTGTTAATCCGATTTGTGTGCGGTGCATTTGAGTTTCGAACATATTTCCTTATTGCCACTATCGAGTACGTAAACAAAAATGAAAAGAATTTCATCGAAACACTWWTTTTTGAATAGATGTAAACATGTCAATAAATTGAACCGATTCATTATTAAGTATATCTGGTCACATACAAGTCATACAACTTTAGATACGTTATTGATGTTAGCCTCATTAATAATTTTATTGACATGGGTAAATTAGAAACGTGCAAACGATCTTTTTTATCTGTTGGCTTGATATTTTTTTCAGGTGACAAAAAATATCAAAAACTAAAAATTATACTGGAAGTTTAAATATCCAGTTTTCGTTTTTTGTTTTTTTTTTTGTATTCTTTGGGGCTATAAAAAGCACTAATTATTCAATACTGGAATAAGCCACTAAAGTATTCATTGAAGTGAAAAGATTTTCAATAGTATCAAATACGAAGTCAAATACGAAGATTAATCAACTTAAACGATTTTGTTCAAAATTTCTCTAAAACTTGTTTTTTTTATTGAAGTTAGCAATAAACCGAGGTACTATAAAGCAACGACCACCAAGGTTTCAGTTCTATTTTATTCACAATAATCCATAAAGAACAATCATCATAAAGAACAGAAAGCCAATAAAGAATTTATCAMATTTTCACCTGACATTGATTTACTTATAAGTTTTCGAGTTGGAAAGTGACCATTTCCCAACGTGAACAGTATATTTCATACCAGATGAAGTTAAAATGTCATACTTTCCAACTTTTCACATACAAGGTAATTTTATTATTACTTTATGATTGTGAATTTTTCTCCAGCAATAAAAATACCAAAATCACAAAATAGATTTTTATTAAGTAACAGCACAAAAAGTTTTGAGTTTAATTTCTGGCTTAAACTTTATTATAGTATGAATCTAAATAAAAACATGGTCAAAAATGTTCTAAACATTTCATGAATGTATGTCTTGAGTAATGACTTCAACACCAGTCAGTTATCTCCCAAATATATCAATTTCTGGAGCATGTATCTTATGTTAAAACCAATTTTTTCAAGAACAAAATAAAAGACCTTATTAATAGGATCTGTACATTGTTCAACGTACCCTTTGTACTCGTTGTAGTGTACCTTAAAAATGTTTTGTCATTTCATTAAACGTAACAATCTATGCATAACAGACAACGCAGTTGACTACGTTTTTATTTAAAATTCAAATGATATAAACAAAATTAAAAATTTTCCCAATTGTTACTTTATTAGTTTAATAACAGTGATAAATCTCATTTTTCATAATATTCAGTGCTGAAAAAATACTAAAAAGTACTATTAATTTATAATTTATAACAAATAATAATAGCTTACGATTGAGTAAATTTTTGATTAAAAAATAACAATAGCATAGATAACAATAACCAATTTATATCACTCCATGATTAAATTTTAACCAAACCAACAAACGATTTTGTCAAAATATTCCTCATATGTACATATTTAGCGTCCGAACCGACCTTGACCTATTTGGTATTGCACTTCACCTAATTCAGTTCCGAGTTCAAAGTTGAGTCGAAAAGCTCTGGTTAAAACTAAACATCTTGTACAAATTTCAGCGGTGCCGGTTATGTCGCGGTTGAATTTATACTCTCGTTCACGTTCATGACATTGCGGTTGCGGTACGGTAAGCAGCAAATTACTGCATGGTGGTAACATATTCAACCACGAAAAAAGCAACTTTGAGCGTGGTTTAGACATCTCACATTGAGAATGTGAGATAATAGGAAGAATAAATGTATAATAAAGATAATTAAATATAAATGAAATTATTGAGTGCTGAAATGCCTATTTAATTATTTTATACACTAGAGAAGAAAGCCGTTTGCATATTTGATCCAAATTTGGATTTTCTTATGTATTATACAGGGTTATTCATAAATATGAAGCAATATTTGAACCTCAAAAATGACCTATAAAATGATGTTAATTTAAATAGTAACTCGTGTCCTATCTCTACTGATAAGAATTTTACAGCCCTTAGAATGTGGGTATGAAAATTTGATTTTTTTGTAATAACTTTGGAACTATTTGACCAAATATTATAAAATTTGGAACATTTCCTTGTGACGACATACCTTTTGAACTGGTAATCTCTAAAACCGGATACATCCACTCAATTTCCGGTTCCAGAAGTTGCAGATCACATTTTCTGTGTTTTTCCATTTTTTTGCTCTCTTAACACCAATTTTTTATTGCCCAAATAGATATAGTAATCAATTCCAAATAAAAAACGCATAACCTTTAATACCCCTAAAATGGACCGTTTCAAAGATATTTTAATTTAAACTGAGGACTGCACGACGCTGAAATCAAAAAATATGGATTTTGAATAAATGGTATCCACGGCAACAAATAACCATGGTCCTACAAATCGCTGTCAGGCATCTGTCAACTTTGACATTGGACGATTCTTGGGCGATTAATTGAAAATATTTAATAAAAGAGTTTACTTCAGACTCCAAACGTAATCTACAATAAATCCAAATCGATCTCGTAGCATTTAATTTATAAAAAATTCACAAAAATTTATCGTCAAAGTTAACAGATGCCTGGTAGGGATTTATGTGACCATTGTCATTTGTTACCGTGGATATCATCCATTCAAAATCCCTACTTTTTGGTTTCAGTTTAAATTAAAATATCTTTGAAACGGTCCATTTTAGGGGTATTAAAGGTTATGCGTTTTTTATTTGGAATTGATTACTATAACTATTTGGGCAATAAAAAATTGGTGTTAAGAGAGCAAAAAAAATGGAAAAACACAGAAAATTTGACCTGCAACTGCTGGAACCGGAAATTGAGTGGATGTATCCGGTTTTCGTGATTACCAGTTCAAAAGGTATGTTGTCACAAGGAAATGTTCCAAATTTTATAATATTTGGTCAAATAGTTCCAAAGTTATTACAAAAAAATCAAATTTCCATACCCACATTCTGAGGGCTGTAAAATTCTTATCAGTAGAGATAGGACACGAGTTATTATTTAAATTAACATCATTTTATGGGTCATTTTTGAGGTTCAAATATTGCTTCATATTTATGAATAACCCTGTATGTGCTTCACTATCAACAAAATGAATGTTTCGATGCGGAATAAAATTAATATTTAAATATTTCAGATCACAACAAAATATGAATAAATTTAAGCGAAAATTATGCAGTTACGGTTTTAAATAAATTTTGATGTATTAATTGTGGTTATTTAAATGCAAACATAAAACTGCATGTTGAAACAATTTTTAGCCCGTAATTATCAAAATGGGAAAATTTGAATCTCATGTACGCCACTTACTCCTCTTTCCATTTAAATAAAATAATGAAGTGAATATACATGTTACTGTTGTTTTTGCTATTACACATATTACATAAAAATGAAACTAAATCATAATAAYTTTTGCTGCTTATAATGTGACTTAAAACTGTTTTGGAACATTATCCTAAATATTAGTAATTCTCCAATTATCAAAATCAGCCAAATCTCGCTTAAGTAAGCGATTTAAATCCAACTTCAACAGTTTGAAATTAATTTCATTGTAGACTTTTATAATTAACCACAATCTCTATTAAACTTCCTAAGCAGAAATGAGACTCTTCAAAAAACAGTTGCTTTATTTTAATTATTTTGTGCGGCTTTTATAAAAGTTTTCGTCTCGCGTTCTTATCCACAAAATACGTTTTTCGTTGTTTTCACATTAGCATTCAATACAAAGTTTGTATAAGCGAATCAATCCGGCCCAAAACCACCTCTGCCAATTCGAGAACTRTTTTAAATCATGTTAGAAGACACTTGACAAATCCGTAATGTATTGAAGTGGATTGAATGGTCTCGATTGAATAAAATAACATAAAGATGAATCCACAAAAGTTCAAGATACGCGACATTCTTTACGAAACACGCTCCACTTGACAACTTCGATCATAATAACAAGATTACAATGAAATAGCATAATGTAAAGGTGAGGAGAAAACTTTTGTTGTTACTGAGATGTACGACTGTTTCCAAATTAAAATTCGTCCATTATTCTTCTCCACTTTCGTTTTATTGTAACCTGAAACTAGGAGATTTCTAATGTGATCAACCACGAAGAAGCTAATTGTAATTAGAGTGAAAGAGGAAACAGATGTTTGATCTATTTATATTGACGTTCGTGTTACTGCAGTTAAGTACTTCAAAGTGTCTGGGTTGTTCGATGACCGCAATAATAACAAATTGTTACCAATAAATGTTTGTATCGGTTAGATTTGTTTCATCCGCTGTAATTGATGTTTGTTCGCAACAAACGCTTTTGCCTTTTTTCAAAACTGTGTTTTAAATTGAAAAATTAGGAATGTTTGTAAGATTTATGATAAGTGAGTGTCAAAACCTGTATCGGAAGCTTTATTTTAATTTTGAAAACACCAGAGCTTGGCAGGAAGGATAAAGGAAGTTTTCTAATAAATGTACTTACTTATAAAAGCAAACAATGTTTAACTTTATCTTTATTAAAACTAACAACRGTCATATTATATTCACTTTCTAAGACTGTTCTACTTTTAAGGTATGCTAGATAATTTATAGCCAAAACAATAATAAACAGATGTTCTACTACCAAGTGTTGATTCAAAAATTACAGTTGCTAACAATGAAAAGCGTAAAGTAAAGAGTAGCAAAACAAATACCTGTCAGAAATAAATTATTATTAATAAAGTTGAACAATCTTTTAAGCAAAAATGTTTTAACAAAATATGTACCTACTTGTGGAATCTCATCGGTCACGCCATCGCCAATTTAAAAAAAAAACAAAACTTCCTATTTTTTAATGTTTCTGCATATTTATAATACCATTATAAACTTATAAAGAGTGGTGGTTGGTGAAATTTAGTATTCCGCAAAGGACGTTTTTGAAATTACTTTAAAACTTAAGCCAAGTGACGAAGCTCCATAGAAATACAATAAAATGTACTTAATTTTGTAAAAGATGAAATCTGCTTTGGAGAAAATGTAAAAAATTCTTTCAAACTGATAATTTCTGGAAAACATGAAAATATGAAACGAGCAGTGCAGCGACTTCCCACAAATGACTTATGAACAAATTTATGCTATTTTTTATGTATTTTTTTAACATAAAAGTGAATTTTTAAAAATTTAAGAACTTTTCCCCTAATAATGTGGTGGTTCGAAGTGTCAAGTCTCAAATATTTTTTAAAATTTTGTTGAATTAACAATGAATACTACAAATACGAGTATTTCATGCACACCACCTGAAATAAGAGAAATCGCTCAAAACACCGCTGAAAATCACCATTACCAACCAACCTCTAGAAAGTAAATTGTACTAATCTATTTCAGCACCCAAATTGAATTGATGTTGAAATGGCTCATTAATGCTTCGGTTTTGGTATCAAAATAAGCAAATTAAAAAAAAAGTATTTTGTGCACTTTTTTATTTTAAAAACATGACAAACAAGATGTAGAAATAGAGTAAATGTTTGATGGATTGATGAAATGGCGTTTATAGTTGGTTGTTAGTTTGAAAATTTTTATAAAAGACATAATCTCTTTGGTATGTTGAGCCCTTCATTTGTTGTTCGCCGCTCGGATGGTCACTAATCTACTATCAGTCAAAATTGTAATTCAGTCCTCGCAAATCAGACAATCGCCAACTGTAATATTGTTATGAATCTCGTATGAAGTGAATCGTGTATCATATCCAATAATTAGCAATTATCTGGCCTAAACTGCACGAGGTACGCGTGTTCGAGGCCCGTTTTAGCTTCGTTTTTGCGCACAAGTGATTAGTTGCCTCGTTTCAGCCTGCGGCTTGCGAGCGATATGTTATTATATCTTCAAAGAGCAGAGCGTGGCGTTATCAAATTATCCGAGATGAATGATGGGTTCGCTACTTGCACTGCTGGAGTGGACTACGGCGGCTCTATGGATGCCTTTAGGCGAGCACATGCGGGACCCTATTTCCTGACAGACCATTTTTGCTATTTGGATTACTCAAGCCCTACATTATATACATGTTGTTTTTATTTGGTTTGTTTTGTAATGTGCGCTCATAACGCTTTTTCTTATTTTGGGACGGGCGAACCGGAGACGAAAAACATGACCGGCGAAATGTTGTCGGGCTTCAGCCGCGAGTTTATCTAAATTAGTCCTGCCTTAATTCGTAAATCTACCGAGCCCAGCTATCATATTTATGCTTTTTTCAGTCATAATTAATTCACAAACATATTTATTAAAAAAAAATCCAAATCCTAGGGAAAAATTTTCTCTGAGTGTTTTTTGTTCAACAAAAATAGTACATCTACTCAATTTCCGGTTACTGCAGTTGCAGGTCACATTTTCTGAGTTTTTCTGTTTTGTTGCTTTCTTAACACTAATTTTTTATTGTTCAAATCGATAGAAAAATCAATTTCGAATAAAAATCGCAGAACCTTTTATACCCTTAAAATAAACCGTTTCAAAGATATTTGACTTTAAAGTGAGGACTGCACAACGTTAAAAGCAAAAAGTATGAATTTTGAACCAATGATATTCATGGTGATGAATGACCATGATCACACAAATTGCTTTAACATTGGATATCGTTGTGAATTTTTATAAATTAAATACTACGAGATCCATTTGGATTTATTGTGGGTTATGCTTGGAGTAAATATTTTCGATTAAGTATTTAAAATCGTCTAATGTTAAAGTTGAGAGATGTCAGACAGCAATTTGTGTCACCATGGTCATTCTTTGCCGTGGATAGAATTTCATTCAAAATTCATACTTTTTGCTTTCAGCGTTGTGCGTCTTCACTTTAAATTAAAATATCTTTAAATTGGTTTATTTTAGAAGTATAAAAGGTTATGCTCTTTTATTCGAAATTGATTATCCTATCGATTTGAGCAATAGAAAATTAGTGTTAAGAGAGCAAAAAAAAACAACAAAAAAACACAGAAAATGTCACCCACAACTGCAGTAACCGGAAAATTCAGTAAATGTATCCAGTTTTCGTGATAACCCGTTTAAAACTGGTTCAAATTTTCTAATATTTGGTCAAATGGTTTCAGATAATTGTTCACCATAAAATTGCGCAACTTTGCCCTAATTTAACCGACCTCATATCTCTTATAATAATTGAGATTCCCATGGTGGAACTCGAGTGGAACTCGAAAAACGAACACCCTGTATTTACACGAGATAAAACTTAATGTAATGTAATCAATTCTAGAATTTTTATTACATGAAACTGATATACCTACCATGTCTTTACGGCTTTAATAAGTTATAAGAATGCTTTTTGTGTGATAAAAAAATCATATTTCTTGAAAAATGTGCCCATTTACTTTGCATTTTTGGTTCAATTTTTACGAGTTGATATTATGTATTCTGTCATTTCTTAACCCACACTTTAACTGATGAAAAATATGCATGGCAAGTAGTCAGAACAGAGTGTCCTAAATAAAACATAATTCTATCCTTCTATGACAAATCCCCGCAGTGACAGTGATAATGGCACAAGTTTGCATTATGAATCAGTATCTGATCCTAATGCCAAAGTGATGAAAAATCTAGCATTCGGTGGCTATAGATGAAAATTCCGCTTGAAGTCGAAGACGAAATGTGATTAATTCTTGATGTTTTAAGTGGGGTTTAGAGCGAACGTGTAGTGATTAATTTAAAAGTCCGGCTAAATTATAGCTAGAGAATGTTACCTTCGAAAAATAAATTCGGTGTAATAATACACCCACTTTGTACATCCTTATTAACCTCACCCGTGCAATAAAAGCTGATTCTAAAGTAAATAAGTCTTTGAAGTTTCTGCTATCCCTTCTTATATAACCGAGAACTTTGTTGGAACGCTTTATGTTATTATTGTCATAATGTGCACTCGGGTATGAGCTGTTCTTTGTAAAATTTCCAAACATTCTTTTTTAAAATTTTTCAAAAAAAGAATACAAATATTTCCATACTAGAAATCAATGTTTCGTTTAATTTGATGCTGTTATTAATTTGGCGACACACAAATATAGCCTTTGGAGAGATTATGATGATTTTGCCCAAAGCACAAACCGTTATTAAATTTTTGTACCATGAATAAAATATGAGTTATAATTAAACTGTACAGTAGGGTCAAATCGGTTTAAAGTTTCTCATTTCAACAAGTCAGTTCAATATTTATTCTCCGTTAATAAACAATAGGTATATACACTTTCACTATATATAAAAATTTTATCTCGATTGGGAAAACTTCTCTAAGAAAGTTTCGAGGTCGTCTACAGTGATCTTTGACCGCAAACAGACCAATATTAGAAACGCGTGACATTTTATTATTTCTTTAAAAGAAGTAAAGGCATTTTTTCTGTTTCCCATTGAATTACGAATAATTAAGAAACTGAAGTTGTTTGAAACGAAAGCCATTGCTGTAATTGCACTTTTTATTAATACACAACAACCACAAAGAAAATTTCCTTTTATCTCAAGTCTTCTATTTCACACCCATTCCATTTAAAATTTAATTACAAACGGTTAATACACACTTTTCACGTCACCGGATTTGAAGAAATGTTCGTATGAACTCAGAGAGTTGTTTTAATTACTGATACTTAATTTACCTTTCTTGCGTGTAATTCTTAAATGTTTAATACACTCAGTAGTCGTTTGTGACTTCACGCAGTGGTATAATGGACTCATTTTATAAACGGCAACAATAAATTTTTTCTTATAATTTAAACTTCTAATAAGCTTTAACTTTTTGTTTTGTAAAAGAATTTCATATTTTATAGTTATGGGCAACCATAACGTTGAAATTAAGTTTTGAATTCACAACAGGAACTTTAATAAATTATACCAGTAAGACCAGTAGTTTATCTAAACATGTTATTACATTACATTATTTACACACTCGAATAAACCTTCTCATATCATGCGATTTTAGTAATCATTGAAGGCTAGTATTTATAAAGATTGTTTTATTCAAATTGGCTTTTTTGTTGTGAAACATTAAAACGAATTTTACAGCGTTTTATAAAAGAGATGCAGAGTAAAAAGTAAAATTTAAAAGAATGGCTAGGTGTATAATGCAGTTTTTAATTTTTAAAAGACTCTTTATTCGACATTTGTTACAATAATTCTTATATTAAACATTAAAACTTTGAAGTGTGGAGTTTCCGCAGCTGGAATAAATTCCCATCAAACAAAATTAAAATTAATTGAAGTTTGCTTTTTTCCGTGTAGCAAAATGGTGCAACAGAAACCTAAAAATGAGTGTATACAATTAGAATATTTAAAATATAGTGACATTTAACTTTCTTTCTATTATGTGATAATAAACATTAAATACAAATTATACCCACTTTCATTTTATCTCAGGTTCTATTTTTCTCGATGTCTAGAACAAAAACAAGAATTGTACGAGTTCCACTTACGGAGATAAACCGTTTTTCTTTCGTTTCCCTTTTACGCATTGTTGAAATTTAAAAAGATACCCTTGGATACTATAAAGTCGTTTAAAACTTTTCAAATGATAAGTAAACAAGTACAGCTCAACAAGCTATTTGCATTGCTAACTTAAAAACCGGATTTATTTGCTGATGAATTTTATTTAACAATGCTGATCACTTCAATCTCCTGCATCACTTTTGCATTCATTCTCAACCATCATCATGATGAAAAAGCTACATTCGTTTCCATACACGAATCGATTTACTATTACGCACTAAAAAGATCCTCCGAAAACGATTTTTTCCTAGTACTAGTAACTCATAAACATTTTTACAATAAACAGCCATTATAGCACAATTCGGACCCTTGTTTTTGATGCTCCCAGCCAAGAAATATTTTCAGGGGGAATTCCAATCAATATAAAAGCATTTCATCTTACAAACAGAGAGACTAATTATTTACACATGTTTGAATAGACTTGTTGTAAAACTCCTTTCATCGTTGTTTACATCAATGGCATTAAACTACATCTACGATTATGTTATTGTTTCAGTAAAGTCGAGTCTGCCATTTTGTAAACTAATTAATGACATCACTTGTGTTTGTAATTAAGCAAGGGTGAGATTATTTGATTAGAACGCAAAACTCAAATGCAGAGACTTTTATTATTATATTATGTCAGTTTTCACCATAAACAATAAGACACTTTGCGTCAATAAAAATTTTCAACATTTAACATTTTTATGTAAAATTTGTACTTTTTTTAAAAAAATAACACAAAACTGTTTTTGTAGCGTCCACAGCCTTGTTTAACTTACATTTTAAAAATAATTACATATTGATTCACAATTACAATTTGTGTCATAACTAAATTAAAACTGCAGTTTTTGTTTTACATTTCGATTCTTATAAAAGGAGACAGTTATTGATATAAATTGTTTATTTCTTAAGCTTTTTGGCTTTTAATAAATTATTTTAATAGCTTAGTGAGTAAGACACGTATATTTATAGTTATTTATTATACAAGACTATAAAATTGAATTATATCTTTGAGAGCAATTTAGCGTTGAGGCGTCAGTCGAGACTCTAAAATAATAAAAATTTTATCGTCGTGTACAATATAAAATTTTATTCAATCCTCACTAATTTTGTAGTCAATTTGGTATTTATAAATGTTAAAGTAAAATTCAACAATGAAATCTAATGTTAAAGATCGTTAGCAATTAACAACCGCAGATATACAACAATGGATGTATTTTTTTATAAAATACAAATGTTTTATAAAAATGTTATAAAATTAAATGTTTTGATACTTTTACTAAAATGATCTTTACCTGCTTAAAAAAATTGAGACATTTAGACAATGTTTATATGTTTTTAATATAAAAAATACAGTACAGGGTGCTGCACTTTGGATGTCCGAATAGGGAATCTCCGAAACTAAAAAGTTTAGCCAAAAACGAGTGATACATTCTGGGGCTCATTTTTTGAGAAAATAATATTGGTTAAAATCGCATCCCGCTATCGTCTTTTGTTTTCGATTTATAGACAAAAATTGACATTTTAGTGAAATCTAAAAAAATTCATATCTTCGTTATTATAGAAGATACAGATTTGAAATAAAGACATTATACAGACACTTTTTTACGTAGAATTTAATAATGTAGTTAACAATTTTTTTCAGTTGTTTGTTTAGCCGTAATAAAATAAACTTGTATTTTTTATATGGGAATCATAGATGGCTGTCATTTTTAAAATGCTTGTTTTTTTCTTATCTAAAAAATATATATTTGTAACAAATTATTATAATACATTTTTAGTAAAAAATTATCTTTGATTTTTGTTCGCAGTTGGCCATGAAAAAATGTTGCATCTTGAACTATAAGGATTTAAACTATATTATTCAACCAGTGTCTCTAACGAAAGAGTTTTCTAAGTACTAAGTAATGAAAAAAATGCAAAATAAATCGTAAATTAACTTATTGGCGATTAATAATATTTCTTTGTATTTAAATAAGCTAACATTACCATTGTAACTTCTAGTGATACATAGAGTGTTGTAAGAAAAAGCCGCTTTAATTCTTCAATAAAATATATTTTATATGACACAAAAATGACGATATGGCTATTCAAATACCCAAATTCCGTCTATGTAGAACGTTATCCTATACCTCCATTAGATCATCAAAAAAATGTTTTTTCTAATTGTGTTGACTGTTGACACATTTGTGTTTCCTATTTTTGGATTTTTTAAAAATATGTAATAATTTTGTTCTGAGGCGCTCGCATATTTGTCCAATACTTCTACGGTATCGTATTTTTAAATTTTTCTAATTTTATCTATTTTTTCATCTATTTTACAGTTCACAAAACTCTTATTGATTATTATTTACACAAAAAATAAGCTTTTCAAAATTGCCATAGCCGCCTATATGATTTCCATTTAAAAAAATACAAGTTTATTTTATTACGGCTAAACCAATAACACAATTTGTTTTTAACTACATTATTAAATTCCTCGTAAAAAAGTGCCTGTATACTGTCTTTATTTCAAAGCCGTATCTTCTATAATAACGAAGATATTAATTTTTTTCGATTTCGCCAAAATGTGAACTTTTGTCTGCAAGTCGAAAACAAAAGACGATAGCGTGATGTGGTTTTAACCAATATTATTTTCTCAAAAAATGAGCCCCAGAATGTATCACTCGTTTTTGGCGAAACATCTTAGTTTCGGAGATTCCCTATTTGGACATCCAAAATGCAGCACCCTGTACATAACTGGTTTACCAATTTCGATAAGCGCTTATATCTGAAAATTAAAATTAAAATATAATACTGAATTTTTGTTGAACCGTTTGCTTTGTTTAAGCAGTTTTTTGTACCAAATGTGTCCTTGAAGGAAAAATTAGTGGAGAAAATAATCGGTTTTCTGAGCTGAATCATTTTCGAAATCCGCGTGAGAACTTCGGTATGTTTAGTAGTATAAACAACAACAATATTTCAAAAAAAAATTTAAAATTATTGTCACTTTGTTTTTTTTTGAATTTATGTTTGCGGCTTCCAGATCGTCTCATAAAAAACTTAAAGTCAAATGAGTAAATTGCTAACGACAATTGTTATTTATCTGACAAATGTGCAAGTGTGCCATATTTTGTGCAAAAATTCTTCTATAGTGAATTGCTTTCTCAGGTGTGGCATGCAATTCTCTTACAAAGGTAGCACACAGAACCGCCAACGCCGCCTCCATACTCTTTTTATTTTGCCTTTTTATCACAAACCAACGCCGACGTAAAGTGTATGTCCATGTCCATAATTAAATACAGTACAGTGAATCTATGTATGTTGTATTTCTTTCATATTAATTCGAAAGAACAATTTTCATACTACTGAAACATGTCAGTTAATTGAAAACAATGTTCAGCAGTATTTCGACACAATAATAGTGAATACCGCTGAAACATCACTCCCGTCTTTCAAAATCAAAAGCTGCATTTATAATTTTTCATTTTCCTTGAAATTCGTTTTAATTTGTAACTGGAACTGTGCGAATTGTAAAGTGAGTGAGATTAATCTGTCATTAACAGATTCTTTATCAATCAAAGTCACGGAGTGTACCTTGTATAGCTGAAAACGCCGATTTGTCGAACTGTTCTTTTCGATTTTCCTGAGGCAAGAGCGATTTTTTCATTTCATATGCTTGAGCTGAAAGAAAATTGTGACAATAATCACGATGCGAATTCTTGAATAATATAAAATTTAATCAAGAGATGCAGTTTACCTTGTCGGAAATTGTTTTATTGAATTATAAATTTAGCATTAACGGAGTTGGCTTTTTATCAAAAAAATCCTAACTTAACACAACTAATGTTGTACGGAAGTTGTGCTTTGTTTTGCTTTATGCCTCATTATTCTTTTACATTGAAATTCATTATAACTCACTTTCTAATACTGATTATAAGGCAAAAGTTTGCGAAAGTGGGATCCTTCAGATAGCTTCATTATAAAAATTTAATATTACACGAAATAAAGAAGGAATTTAAATGTTTAATAATCTGTAGTTTCATTAAGCCTCTCCTCGATTATTTTTGCGATTGGTTTTTAAACCTTCAAGGGTTTGATGAGAGCTTTACATCAATAATAAATTTTATACTAAGCTCTTTGGTTTTGAAGCTTCCGATTTCAGCTGAAAACACATTTAAAGCTTAACTAAACTCGAGAGTGTAGAACTCTGTGATCTCCTTTTAAAAAAATAAAAAGTGTATTTGCTTTGATTTGATCAACATACGAAAATTACAGTTTCAGCGCAATATTGAGTGGCTAAACTCGCGGGTAAAAGCAGCCCCAACTAAAACACTTTATAAAATACATTATAACTGCTCAAAATTGTTTTATCCAATCCTTATAAAATAACCATAAAATGCTTTTCATTTGAACTTGTAAAAGTTCTAAGTAAATAGTTTTTAACAACTTTTACAGACGCTGTTACACTTCAAAACAATATACCTACGTATAGTACTCGTCACGATATTTGAACTATCGTAAATCTTAAGGCGGGTACCCGAATTACCCTTAACAATAAGATATTGGAGTGGTTGTAATCACTGACGAGTCCGGACCATTCTGATGTTGTGTCCCAGAMTGTTGGATTACTTACGACAACCCAATTGCCTTTATTGTTAAAAGTAATTCGGGTACCCGACTTAAGATTTACAACAGTTCAAATATCGTGACGAGTACTATACCTACGTGTTACAATTTTAAATGGAAAAAATTATTTTAATAGCAATTTTGTAGCTTCAAAGTATTTGTATTTAAAATTCAATAGTATGGGTGCAAAGTCTTTCTAATAAAGAGAATCTCACAGTGTGCAAAAAGTTAAAAATATCTCATTTCATGTTAAGAGTTTACGATCGGAGGATGTACTTTTATGAGAACAAAGTCGCTCTTATGTTCGTAAATAGAAAAAAGTCTTATTTTCAGTCATTTTATCGTAGTTTCAAGCTAATAATGAGCCAACATTTCTTTTTACAAAACATACAGGCAATATCTACAGTTATGAAACATTTTATTTATTTTATATTCTGCCGATATCTCTGTATTGCTCAGTTACAGCAACTCCACGACTTACCCCTGTTCATATTCTTGTCATTCTTATCCCTAGTACAACTGTAATCCCAACGGTGCCTTAATTGTGTGTAATGGGTCTTGATAGACCATCAGAAGACTGTAATTGGTTAGAGACCGATGCAGCTATTTACCCCTTTCTCACTCTAGAGAGTAAACTCTCTGTATTATATTGACTGAATATTTTTGCAATTTTGACAGTCTGACTTTACAAAGTTGAAAGTCCTAAAACAATTTAATTAAGTCCATATTTTCCAAAAGGTAATTTAGAAACTTGGCTTAATTTAAACAATTGTTTTCAATGTGCAAAGCAGTTATTTTGATGCGTAAACTTTTATTTTATAAGTTTCAAAGTTCATTAGGATCTCGACATTATTGTGTATACAAAAGGTTTCAAAATGGTTCATTAAATAATGTGTTCCAATAAAAGCGTCAAATAAATGCCAAAGTTAAGTTTTGACGATCGATATTACAATTGAAATTGAAAACTTTTCCACAAAAATGTTTGATTTCAAGATAAATAACATTGTTAGTTTGATTAAAAATTAAAAATATTAAATATGTAACTTTTCTCATCTATACCAATAGGTAGGTATACCTACTTACTACACGCAATTGAGATTCGAACAATTAAAAAAAAATGTTTCTCATGAATAAAATTTTAGATACAAATTAAGGATGTTATAGGTACAGWGTGCCAGAACTCGCGCCCTATAGAAAAATGCCATGTAAGGTGCGGTACCAAGGACATGAAAAAAATGTTAAAAAAATTCTATCTATAAAAATTTGGAAGTTTAAATTTTGCTCTTTAACTATTTATTTCTGTTAGAAAAATAATTTCCCAAGTTTTTTTGCTACAGGCTATTATTAGAGGAAACAGGGAAGCCATATCTTAAATTGTAACTCTGTTTAATGTTATTTGTGGCTTTTATTGACAAATTTTTTATACCTTTACTAAATAATTAAAAAAAACAAATACAAGATCACCAGTAAGTATCATTAAATAGTCATAAAAAATGTCAAATGTCAAAAAATAAATGGCAAATTTTTTTTTAAAATAGAATTTTTTAAACGTGTTTTCCTAGTATCTTACTTGAATTTTTTTTCTGGGACACGAGATCTGACAGCCTGTATACAATAAATGATTAAAATTTCATAAGAATCAGACCACGTTTACCTACCATCTTTGGGGAACTGTCAAATCTTAGTTTAACCATAGTTTAACAGACAGACTAGTCTAGAACATTAAAATAGATATAAAATTCAGGTTAAGCCTCAATTATTTATTAAACCTCACCTATTACTACAAAGAATCACTTATTACAATCTCGCGTTTCTGAGAACTAAATATTAGTCTAGACCTCCCAAAATTGACACACTTTTCCTGCCTGGAGGCACCTCAAATTTCCGGTCACTATAATTTTCTATTATAATCTTTCGCAGCTGCGTTACCTAGATTATAAATAACGTTTGCCATATATGGTTCTCACGTTTGTGCATTTAATTGCAAGCTACATTGTAATCATATTGTTTTATTCTTGCCATAGAAAAACTGTTATGTTGGTCGTAACGTAGTCGTGATTTTTTTCAATTTGCAATCTTTTGCGAAACGCTGTAGACGAGACTCAGTCCTAAACAATCAGTAAACACAAAGGCAAAACGGGGTTAGGGAACAATAATTTTTAACCGCGTTAGAGTGCAGGTAAAAAGTGCAAAAACGTTGTTAAAAACTGGAAGTAAACACGTTAAATTCGTTATGTTTGAAGCCAGTACAAAATTTAAAGGTCTGGCAATGTCGAGGTGAAGAGCCGGAGTAGGAGCGTCGTGCCGAGGTCTTGTTGGTTTTTATTCAAGTTCAAGATGGCGAGATCGCCTTCAGGAAAGCCGTTGACCCGGCCATCGACTACACCGAGAGCTTCAACATCTTCGGAGCGACTCCACAACACACATCGCTACCACATGCTAAACCGGTTCATTACAAATTATACCTAATACGTGAAACTSTTGCATCCAGTTTGAACCCTATTAGGAACAAAGTCCCAAACATGTCGATGGCTAAAGTACACACGATTACATAATTAATCCAAACGGCTGAAATGGCCGCCGCTCCTGCTGGGGCAATTTCTCACCGAAATTTGGTTAATAAGGCAACTAGTGAAATAAACCAATTTGGCGTAGTTGAAAATTGGCCTGAAATARCTGCACACGGCGCTCTATTTACGTATAATAACAAGCTATCGTAGCCTGAAGGTCCCATCAGGCCTCGCCGCAATTAGAAGAGTATCTGAGAGAAGAGATTGGTTCCTCTTGTGATTTTATGAATTGAGCGCTACCGGGCCTTGGGGCTAGAATACTAGATTAAAAATCCATACTCTAACTAGTCCCACCCTTATAACATTGTCTCCCCCAACTTGCACAATTATAACCGAGCCTTTSGATGAAGGTTTACTTAGGGCATAAGATTCTCTGTAAATTACAGATCACGTTTTAGTGCTTTCTTTAAGTCCTCCGTAATTTCTCCCAATTGGAAACCCACTTGACTCAATAAAACTTTCAACTGGAGTTACTATTTTTCTTCTTCTTAATAGTTGCGTTTTGCTGGATTTTTGCCAAATTAAAATTCCAAGCGCTCTTGCAATTAATTATTATTTACCAACATAAACTAAAAATTTTACATTTAATTTTACCAAGCAAATTATTGTTTTCATTCCGGCCAGAATTTCCTGTAGAAAATTAATGTTGGCATTTGCTCGTAAATTTTCTAAAACAAATTTATCATCGTATTTTATGGTCTAATATGCCAAGATAACTCAATAGACGCGATTGTAACCTATAAAAAAAGACATAAATACTTACTTCCGCGCCCAAAATTGCTCGAATCAGGATAACGTAAAAATAAATCATTAATTTTTGATTGCAAAGCAAACAATACGAAAAAACGTCACCTGAAAAGTAACGAATCGTCGACAGCAAGTTTTCAGGTTAAATACCTCTACTTTATTAGAAATATTGCTTTTGTGCCTCAAGGGCTAACGAAAATTCTTTTTCTCAAATCGTTTTTAAATTTTATTGTCAGCCGTATCAATACTAAGCCAACTCCATCAAAAATAAAAGGCTAATCGAGTAAAAATGTATTTCCCTTTGAATGCACTTTCAATAAAACTTTTACAAACAGATTTAACGCTAGTTTAATGCCAACCACATGAGAATAAAGTGACCACAAAAATTTATTACTCGAATATGGGTAATAAAACCACCCCGAGACCACACACGTAACAAGTTGCTGAAATTAATTCTTAATTTCGCTTCCAGATTTAATTGTTGACAAGAAATGCGTGCCACTTATCGGTTTTTAATGTCTAAACCAATTTTCGTTAATTAATCTGATAACGTCTTAATTATTACGAAGTTGTAAATCACTGAATTTACACTAAAAGGGTTTTGCAACCAGCCCGTAAAGAAGATCAATAAACTAGTAGCGCAAGTACGATAATTAAATTAAATGACGAATTATTACATCATTAACATGTCGTAATTCGGGAAACCACTGCAAATTACAATCCGAAAATTTAAACCGAAATAGTAGAAAGCGAGATTCTAGGTACTATAAATTTTTGAAACAATAGTTGTAAGTGTATTTACAACAATAAATTAATAGCAAGGAAAGTTTTGACCGTCAAATGCAGATAATTGAAATCGAAACTTCAAGGTGGAAGTTAAATTTAACTCAACATCAAACAATAATTACTAAACAAATTAAGGATAGGTACAAGTTAAGGCTTAGGAAATTTAGCTAAATTCTCGAAACGTAATCCGAAAGCAGTAACAACTAGTTTATTAATAGGAATAACAAAATTGATAATACTGAACTTAAGGGTATTCATCATTCATTCCTTACAAATAACAGACTCCTACTTTCAAAATATATTTTTAAGAAAGTATTTTTTATCACAATTCTAGGTTTTTTTGAGTTAGACCGCGTTGTTTCAGGACATATCTACATAGAGTCGACGTTTCGCCCACTCTTGCAAGGGGCACCTTCGGGATAGAAGAAAAGGAAGGAGGGAATCCATGGCACAGTAACACAACGTGTGTGGTGAAAACAAATTCAAAAAATCTGGATCTACTCGTAGATTTCAATCTGACTCTAGCCGCGAAAGCTTAGATTCTTATACAATTACAAACTAAATTGTAACCTAAACAGTTTTTCATCAATAATTTTTTAGTTACTAATATCGAGTTAGTGCTTTAATAAATTACTGTAAGCAGAATAATTTTAATTACATTGTTACACATTCTGGGGACAAAACTATAAATCAAAATTAGTTTGCTTACAGAAAACATAGTTTTCTTGATTTTTTAAAATTTATGCAAGATATCTACGTAAAATAGCACATTTCTGGCTCTTATTTTCAACTATTTTAACTACAATACACACGTTTTTTAGTTAAGGGTTGATTAATTAGCAATTACCACACCACGTTTTATGCTGCTTTCTTAAATGGAAAAAATCAGGTCTAATTTAATTAGAATTCCAATTACAGCTTCATTAAAGCCTTTAATTTAGAATCTCCAATTTCAACTCGTTAATATTGTATTAACATAGAGTTAGTTTGAAAATTTGATTTACAAAAAAGGACACGAAGCTTTTCATTTCGTTTAGAGAAGTATACTAAGTTAGAGCGACATCATATTTTAATAAAATCATTTTGCATGAGATTTACATAAAAATAATTAATCTCACAGAAATAACACAAAACACCATTTCTGCTTACTTCAACGCAATCAAGATACTTCATTCGTATTTATTAATACGAAATTCAACTACACAGTGGGACATTACACAAGATTTTACGTTTTTTCTGCGCGTCGGGCGCAGAAATAATTACATTTTGGACTCATGAAATGTAATAGATCAAAAAGATTTATAATTAAATTGTTGCATATGTTTTTAATTGAAACATATTAATTCCATCTGTACGTTAATTAAGAGACCCAAAGTAATAATCTCTTTGGTACATACCTATTATTGAACATTTTTCAAATTATTATAAATTAATTTTATTTTATTGTTTTCTGATGAATCAGTCAACAAATTAATTAGTTCAATATTACTGTAACTAATTAAGATATTCAATAAAAAATGGTTAATAATTTAAACCAATATCTGTATGTAACATTGAAATGTTTGTATTCTATCATAATCTACTAAATTATTAAGGATAAAATAATAATTTATGGTTCATAGTAGTTAGTTTGAAATTTTGTTGTTAGTAATGACCATTAATTGTTCGCGTCAGCCCAAAGGCCTCTCTATAAATTATGCATACAAAGCTGAAAGTTGAACGCAAATGTGCACTTTTTTTAAACCCCTGCAAATCGTGAAATTGTGCATCCAAATTAAAAAATCGCTCTAATTTGCAGCCACGCAGGTGGCCACACTGCAGCAAACTTTCATTAATCGTCCATAAAATCAAAAAATCTAGATTACAATCAAGGTTGTGGTATTTTTGCCATCTACACAATTAACCACTGGACTAGCAAATCAGAAAAACTTTCATCTGCTCCCATCAATCTCGCATATAAAAGAAGATCATCCACAAAAATTCAAATGTAATCGGAGATAAACATCGGCGAATTGGGGCCGTCGGTAGCCAGGTGGCTGTTTCGAATCTGCGAGCTCCTTTTACAATCTTTATACCTGACTGACGGGTCGCCAGGTGAAAATAAAAACCTTTGGTCACCTTAGTGGGTACTGAATAACAGTATTCAGAACGCAAACGTGACAGCAGGTACATACAAAAAACCCACAAAACCAAAAACCCTCGAGCGAATTCTTCGGGGAGAATGCACGTAATTAAAGACAGTATGGATGGGCAAAAGGACCTTTTTGAATGGCGAATGCAAGCTAAAATAAGTTTTTCCTCTGAGATCAAAAAGAATTATTCACCTAGAATCTCAAGAGAGTTGTGGACTAGTTCAAAGCAAATTATGAAATTCTCCTCGATGACACGAGAAAATTAATTTCATTGTCTAGCTAGATTAATAATAAAATACTCGTATTATTTAATAAACTAAAACTAAATAATAGTTTATGTGGACCACACGTTTAAATGTTTTTGCAATAAAATTATAGATAAATAAGTTTGTAGATTGTTAAAAGATAAAAACCAATTGAGTCAAATGTCAGTTGCAATTATCGCTGACGCAAAATTTATGGTTCGGTCTCCCTGCCAATAAGAATGTGCTTCTGGGCGATATATTTAGTTATCCTCACGTTCAACAAGTTTAAATTTCAAAATGACGATAGTTTGAAGTTCTCAACGTAACAAAGGCCCTTGTCGGTGACATATGGTTCCCTTGTTCTTTGATTTATAACAGTACAAGGTAACTAGATACCATAGTGTGCTGCTGGGTAACACAATCGTCTTTGAGATGGATGATTTTCTACCTCGATGGCTAACTAAAGCCGTTCTGTCAATTTGATCCATGTCAAGACTTGTGTGTTAGTTTACTACAAATTCCACATTCGGTGTGTATCCTTTTGAATTTACCATGCAATGTAGATTTTATACGGGATCGGCCGCTTTGAGATTTACGCATTCACGGTATTTACAAATGTTTGCTAAGTACGAGGAAGTAAATTGATAACTAATGCTTTACGAGTTGGAGATGAAGGTTGGTTTATAGATTAAATTTACATTAAGGGTAGCCGCACTATAAAAGATTTATTGTTTAATAATCCGACCAAAATTGTGGAAATGGTTTGATTTTTTTATCGGTCTTCAAAACAAAGCTCAATCCCACAAAAACTAAGTTTTTTATAAAATATTTATATTTATAACTATGTTTTTACAGACTTTTTTACAATGTGTATTAATAACATTTTGAACATCAACACGAAGAGCAAATATTCATTAGAAAAACATTCAATTTTTGTACATCAAACTTTATTTCATGACATAAATTTCTGTGAAAACCAGATAAATTTTGTATTTTCTTGATTTAGATATTAAATTAAAAGTCTAATAAAATATTTATTATTTATCACATTTTAGTTTGGTTAGAAAGTTTGAGTAAATAGGTTTACAAAGAAACTTTAAAGTTTAAGCCAACAGTCGTTTGTTTTGGGTAAATAATAAATAATGTTAGATTTCCCGTCCAAATGATTAATTATAATTACAAAATCGAACATTGCTAATAAAACATAAATTGAAATTATATCTATGAACTTGTACTCTTAAAAATGGTAGTTTTTCAGTTCGTGATTATAATCCATAAAACATAGTGCTGAATTAAATAACTATTTACTACATGCACTTATTTCTAAATAGCCATAAATTACTAACAAATATCCTTAACTTTATTACAACGTTTTAAACACATTTTTCGTAAATGAAAAAATTGTTTAAGCGCTGACATCAAAACTAGCCGCTCGTTAAGATAGCTCATCTCTATAATGAAAAAACGCAGATAAAATGCAAAGATCAAATATTAGTGACTAGCACAATCTTTTGATCATTTTCTCGTTTAATTATTTCTAAGGATTTATTCCTTTTTTTCAAAAAATAATTTAGAAAATATGGTGCTTTCTTTGTTCCATCAAGTTAATTAAATCAGAAGCGTCAGTCGAAAAATTCCTATAGTGCAACCGAAAACCCTCGACAATTGTTTCACTGTTACGTCACGCTCACGTCTCGACTACTGCTTTGTGGTGCGAGATGAAATCTGACCGAGTAATTCATGGCACAAACCAGAGTGAAGAAACGTTATTAGCATTCTGGCGCAGAACCAGACGCAAGATATCGACGTGGCGATAGTTTACAAGGGAAAACGTGTGGTCGTGTGCTCGTGGAGCAGCCCAAGACGACCATCTGCCCACGAAAAAAGCCAACCTTGAGTGGAGAAGAAATGTTGGTCCACGAGTGCGCCTCCAGCCCGAATTATTCAAATGTTAAAGCAGAGGTTTGCTTTCAATAAGAGGCGACTTGAGTCGCTCCATCATGATAATATTAAAAGTTACCGTGTTATATGTCTCGACATGATATATTAATGTGTTATTCAATATGCCCTAAAGCTGGCAAACATGCTGGTGAATCCAGTGTATTGCATGCACGTTTGCCTGTACCTATAATAAACAAAATATAGTAAAAGTTTTTATTGACTGACRTTGCCCAGGCTTGGGTAAAAATCTCGTAAATATTCCGGGTTATATTAGAAAAGTGAGATCTTGTCTGAACTTGGATAAATATTCTCAGGGATTCAATCTCTGTACACGAATATTGCATCCAGCAAGATTGCTGTGGAAGCAGGATGGAAATGAAATGATGGTCGAGACAGACACTCTTATCTTGGACCAACACGAGATCAAGAGGAGCAGCTGCAACTACAGGGTGCAGCCCAAGAGCTGTGTTTAGTTATAGTTTGCAAAGCGTCCGACACAACATATGGCGTTCGCCTGCTAATCTATTAACTGTCAAAAAGTTCATATTTATACCTGCACTATTACAGCACGACAACCTCAACAAAATAGAAAAAATCATGTAATAACAACATATTCAAAGTCGAGAAAACACACAAAGAGCTTACAATATAAAAAGGAAAAACGGGTTTTGACTACCGAGAGTTGTTGCAGTATGGCTACAAATTTGCTGCAATTCCCTCGGTAATTGTCACAAAGAATGATCAAACCATAACTAAATTCCAGTTTACGTAAAGACAACATTGTTGTCCACAAAAAATTGAGAAATTCTGTGACATCTGCTAAATATGAGGCGAAATGTGAACAGTAGGTTCAATTACTTTTCTCTGTATATCTTACACTCATGCACTCTAATAACAAATAAGCCATAGTTTATTTTCTTTTTAATTGCCACTAAATGGTGTTTAACTAGCAGCTTTCGTGTAAGGCTTTTAATAGTGTATTTTTGTAAGCGAAATTCTGGAAACGCCAGAAATAAACACTGTACCATCTGACTTCAGTTAATTAGTGAAGTAGTGAAAACTTCTCATTATTTTAAGTTGAAACTGAACGAATTTTTGTACAATGTTAATTTAATAATAAATTTCTTTAAGAAATCGCCACTTTTTTAATTAAAATAAATTTAGAACGATAAATGCGAAAATATTTAATAACACCATTGATAAAGCATATTTATTTAATAAAATGAAGAAAAAATTAAATAACAAATAATTGGACAAATATTCCAGCAAGCCTTTTTTAATATTAAAAACTACAACATTATTAAGTATTTAATTAACTCTGCTCTAGATACATAACTTCATTTTCACTAATGATACTATTTTATACATAGTCTTATTACTTTTAAAGATAGCCTAAAATCAAAAGTAGTAATAAATAATAGTAAGTGACCTTGTAAACAATTTTATGAGGAATACAAAAATAATAAAATATACAGAGTATTCCATTGAAGAAACAGAAATTGACGAGGAAATTGATGTCAGTTTCGGTGAAACAGGAAGCAGCAGTGATTGAGTATCTATTCCAAACAATAGATGATAAAAAACTGTTTAACTTTGTTCCAAGCTGTATTGTCATATGTTTAAAAATAATGAAGCTATCGCTTGTGGCGTTTTTATACAAATCATGTTTATTTTTTTTAATAATAGAATTAAATTTGTAGATTTTTTAAGGGCTATTAAATCATTAAGTCTATAAATTTGTGTTTGGTAAATAAATACAGCAAAATTAAAAAATGTTTAACTCTTAACTATACGTTGTCACTTTTTATAATGTTTTTTCTGTATGAAATAGTAGAGTATCTTAGCTCTGTTGTCAATAGAGTCATTTGTTGCACAGATTCTTCTTTTACACATAAATCAAATTTTTGTGACTTATTTAACCTTAAAAAAAACAATACACCTATTGCATTAGGGAACAAAAAAGGAGATATCGAGTACACAAAACAAAGAGTCATCGCTTCAAAGTCGACTAAAGTACCACGAATTATTTAAGAAGAATGTAAATATGTATTATTAGTGCCCTAATAACAAGATACCTAGATTACCATGCCACTACTGGCCGACATTTCAATAGTACCTAGCGCATCTAATTAGAGCTTGAAAAGGCTCGTAATGTTGGGAAACAGGCAATACCAAGCCTATGTTGATCAAAACTTGCATTCCAAATAAGCAAAAATCCTCTGAAAAAACTAATTTAGATAGCTACATAATTGGTAGCTACCGAAAAATAAAACTACATCATTAAAGAAATATCGATTCCAAATACCAATCAATCTTCCTAAGTTGTATTTTATGTTCTATCGCTGTATAAAGTGATTCTATTGTATTTTTTGCTCTGGAAAACACCTTTATTACATAATCAATGAAATTGTTTTCATCGACTAACAGCATTATTTTCACGTCACAACATTATGTTTTACGAAACCTATCCTTAGTGCAAATCAACAAAAGTGACATGAACATCTGTAATGAGAGAAAATGTGGTTTCAAATTGCTTGTTTTACAGAACAGAAATCGATACAACTTCAATTTTTGTCATGTTTCATTGTAAAGATCCGGCCAACAAAACCACAACTGACACGATTTCAAATTTTCTATCACCGCAGCTTTTTCAAGTGTCACAAATACAAAAATTTGGTTACATATCGCATTTGCTTCATCAGCAAATCATATCGTTCCTGTGGGAAGCAAACAGGAAAACTGGTTTAATCAATTAAAATTATAACTAGCTGAGTATTGACAAGTTAATGTAAAATTTTATCACACCATGGGCCAATTGCAACAACCACAGTTATGTTTTAATAATTTAATAACAATAACGATTTATTTAACAATTAGCAGATGCATATAAACCGCAAAACTGCATTTGAAATCGACGTGAAAAATGTTAGTGTTTAGTGTTTACTCATGTTCTAACGACTCCAAAACCTAATGACTACAAGATGATAATTTTTTATTTCAAGGTTCAACTTTCTCTACAGATTGAATATAAATATTCATAAACCGTAATCAATTGTCTATGTAATCATAGACCATTTTATGCTACATTAAAATTACCATCTTGGTTCTAATGTGGCAATTTTCAATCAATTTATTTAATTTTTTTTCCAAATGAGCCAGTAAATTTGTATAGGTAAATATCTTGCTTGGCTTTTAATATGTTAGATATTACCATGTGGTAAGTAATGAATACTTGTAGAATCACGGAAACCGCCATTAAATGCATGAGTAATAGACCATGCATACCGCCTTAAGAGTTGCATCTGAATTTTCCCACTATTGTCATATAACATGACTAAAATTAAAAAAGAACTTTTTTCCGCGCAATTTTATCTGATGTGCTATTCTGCGATTGTCTAATAAAACCGTGTCTTTATAGCCTCATCATTTTTTTCTCTAAAACGTAATATTCAAATTCAGCATTTGAATATCAAACCGAGTTGAATTGAATTCACCGCGTTAGGGTTGATAATAATAGCGAATAGATGTATGTGACGTAAAGGAATTCCCCTGATACTGTTTCCCCTTTTTCGAACGATTGAATCCGGTGAATTATATCACAGTCCAGATAAAAAAATCTGCTTATTCTCTGTTTGTTCTAGAGGTAGTCTCGCTGCAATCCTGAAAAATGCTCTAATGACTATCTCTGAGTGGCGTTTCCGAATCAACATATGGCCTACACGTTCGTTTTCGAGGAGATTAAAGAAAATGTTGTTTGCAACCCGTCCATCGTCTATTTTTCGTTTCAAATGAATAATAAATCATAGATTTTCCGATAAATGTCAATTACGAATTTATTTAGTCTGGACATATAAATAATGCAAATRCAGGATATACGACACAAATAATTCGTGTAAATTTATTCGTCCGTGTCTAAAACCCTGTGTAAAAATTATGTTAAAACTTACTGCACAGAAACCCCGAAAATCGTACATTAACATTCAATGGGCCGCCCTAAATCTGGTATTTCGACCACGTGTTGTTGCTCTGAAACTTCTAATTGAAAAAATCCACAGACCATCTATACCATCCCAAAGGGTTTTTAAGCGGGGTTGAGATTACTGCTAAATGTCTGTTTGTAGCACGTGTCCTGTGTCTATACAAAAGTCTCCGTTTTTTGGAGCTTTTGTTAATTATTAAATTATACATAGGGGAAGAAGGTATTGTCCAAAGTCACGAATAAAAAAATTAAAATGAAAAGCTCGTGGTAAAAAAATGTTCGAGAAATGTTTTTGTTTAATTACACCCTTCAGAACAGATCCACACTAGGTAAACACCACCGGCTCATGTTCGCTTTTAATAGTATTGACGTGAGTTACAATTATGTTTGTTAATTTTTTTTCCTTGCGTGCTCGCCACATATTTTTCCAAATATACTTTTTACATGGAACGTAATTATACACTGCAACTGCATATTCAACTCGAGTTGAAAAATCAATTAGATTTCAATGGAACACACGAAAACAAAACCTTAATCGACAATAAATTGGAGACAGAGTGGTTGGTACTCAACTAGGGATGAAAATATATATTTTCACTTTTTAAAAGAATAAAAAATCAAGAATACAAAAAAATCAGCAGAAACTCAAAATGTTAAAAAAAGATATTTGAAGTTTACTTGAAAACTCTCTTTCATTAGATTTCAGTGACTATTCAATTCACTTCTCTTTTTTAAAATATTAACCAATAAAATAGCAGATATTTACCTTCGTATCCTAGCAAGAGCAAATTCTAGTGAATATTCCACTCGTGGTAAAATATAACTGGATATTCTACGTTGCTATAACAATGAAATCATGTGTAACGCACATTTGCCATTTGGTTCATTGAATATCGACAGGCACTCGGAATATTACAATTGAAAATCTAACAAACTAAAAAATTTATTGAACTCAGAAGTAATATAATAATAACGAGTTATAAAGAAGAAATCTTTGTTTATATTAACCAATTTTGTAAGACTAAAATGTAAGTAAATATATCTTTAAAAAAGTGATGGCAAATGACACTTTTAATACATAGCTGCACTTTTTCTGTTAGGTATTTATGCAACATATTATAATGAAATTATATTTGTTAAGAATTAATATTTTATTTCACAAAGAAAAACAACATCTCTTTAATCTGAGTATTTGAACATATTTATTTGAAATTTGTAATTAAATGTAAGTAAGTAAATTGAAATGTTTGTTAAAAAAAAACATTTACTCCAGAATAATTTATCAGCTTTTTTATTTTAATGCTTTTAGCATTTTTATGTCTAGTTTTTCGGACGACGAAAAACTGGACTTAAAATTTTTCTTTCTTTTTAAATACCATAAAATATTAAAACTAGCATGACTAAACAGTAGGAGATAATGTATTTCTAATTTGATAATGATGATACCATTAAAGTCCACAAGWGCTTCCAACATGTAAAAAATAAAAATTCAAATTATTTATTTTATTTTTTAATAATTTATATCCACAATCACTCTATAAAGAGACTTTATTCCACATTTTAGATGCGTATAAAGTACCACTTTATCCACTAGTGGAATAAAGTCACTTTATTCCACTATCAGTAGCCAACGCACCGCGTAACAGCTTACTACGTTTAACCGAAAGCACATTTGGTGTGACGTTTAAAAGTCAGTTTAATTTTTAATTAAGTTTGGAATAATTTGGGCCTGCGATTGTGGATAAAACGTTATATTGCAGTTGTGTGTTAGTCGCCTTTTATCCACTTAAGAAAATTAAACATTCTTGCGTGGATAAGACGGTATCTAACACACTCTTACAATAAATAACTGTAATGCTTTCCAAAAATTGGGAAAACAATGCATTTATTTGTACCTACATTTTGTTTATATTTATTATACTGAAACATTTTTTTCTTGTGAAAAAGTACTCTTAAACACGGTAATTGGAACAATCGATAATATTGTAGATTTAGATAAATATGAATATTGAACCAAATGTGTATTAGAAGTGATTTTTTTTATAAAAACTGGACATTTATTTAATTTTAATGCTACAAAGCAACATATGCGGAAAGCCAATATCAACAATAACAAATTATTATGTTAATAAACTTAAATAAATTGTTGAAATATTTGTTAGAAGCATAAATGAATATTAATAAATAAAATTAAAGAAACATAATTATGTACATTTTCTTTTTTTGAACTACAGAAATTTTGTTTGACTCAAAATATATATTAACTCTTATTGTTAAAAATTACAAGAGTAGTAGAAAATAAAATAAGAATAAAAAATAAAATCAAATCTATTAATAACAAACTGTGTTGAAACTCTCAATGTGAGAGTACATAAAACAGTTAATAAACTTTACCAAAATTTTGTAGGTTGTGAGCGACATGGATTAATTATGTTGTAAATCAACAATGTCACGGGAAATTAAAAAAGTAAAACGTTTAAACCCTTCCCAACGACTTGCCTTTGTTTTAATTTTTAATCSCAAATAATTTAAACGCCGCCGTCGAAAAGCCAATTAAGTTAATGATAAAAAGACATTTTTTAACAAGTCAAACGTTTATAATAAAAATGCATCCTTTTCTGCAGCAAAACAAGGGTTTCACTGTAAAATACAACTTCCGATTTCCAAGCTTATAAACGCTGGAGGCAAGAGTGTAGCATCCGATTACATGTTTTTTAGTTTATCATTTTGTTGAAAATATTTTATTTTCACAAAGATCTCATACTCGTCCTAACGTAGAACACTACCTCTATTTTCCGCGTATTTGTTCATGTGATGAAATCTATTCGGGCTTTGCAGTACACAAATTGAATAGTATTGGAGTGGGTTTGTCTGATTTCTTTGTGAAGTTCAAAGTTTGCCACATTTATATCGACTTTTTTACTTCTTTTGATTCGTTTTTGAGCAATTGTTTAAATAAACTACTTTTGTAAGTGAGAACAACTTTTCTGCCTTTTTATACATCCAAAATTCAAAATTTTAATTTTCAGGCTGTATTGTTTAGAAGTATTTTATTTTTAATCGAGAATTTGAATAAGTTTTCTGGTATTGATAAAAAAATTCATTTTTCTTAAAATAGAGCATTCAGTTATGCTTCGCCTATTTCATTTCGTCCTCACTGAATAAGAATATAAGCTTTACAAACAGAAAGAAAAATTAGAACTACTATTTTAATCAAGAAAAAAGTAGCAKWAGATGGGCTTTTTTGGTATTGTATTGTTGTCTTTGTTTACAGTTGAGTAAGTCCAATTCGTTCCTACATCACTTTTTATTAAATTTCCGTCGAACAATATTTTATTTCTTGTTAATTCCGGAATAATTAGAAAAACTCCGACAGTTGTGTCATAATCGCAAATATTTAGCAAATTTGTATTCTTATCACGCTCTCCAACGAGAAACTTAATCAAGAAAATAAAATTTATTTTCCTGGTTTAACAATAATGAATTTTCTCAGTAATTRAAAACTTCCCTTGCGTACTTTAGTAATTACGAGAGGTAGGTTGAAAAACTAGTATCTCTGACGTTTTAAAACTACTCATCAATCTAAATTTCCACACCATTTAAAAAAGTCAAAGAAATTTAATAAGGCAACACTCAGAAAGATTGAGTTTGTTGTCTAAGGAAACACCTTACCCTTAAACACTCTACTTCCGGTAAAAAAATACGCCCGAACAGGTAGAGGATGGCGGTTAAATGGAACCGGAAGTACAAGTGTGTGTGTTTCTGAGTCACTCTTGTTCCACTTGAGGGCCGAAAACCGTTGACGGTTTGAACAAGAAGAGTAAGTGTTTAATGTCTTCAGTAATCTCATTAGACAAGACTGGGTTTATCTAACAGAGTTGGATTGATGATGTGGGGATTTGTTGAATCGGGGATACTTTTAGATAACTTAAATGGATAGGTTAACCACCACTCGACCCAAACAGGGCCGGATCAATTAACTAATTATCTAGAAGCCCTCTAATGAAAATGTTGAACAGCCAACTTATTTCGATGGAATTTTCAAACGGGTTATAGTAATCAAGAAAATTATTACCATTATGAAGCKAATTGATAGTATCGTCTGAATTCAGACATCAAATCAGTTAATGTAACACCCAAATAATGTATAAACTTAAACACATTCGTGCAGTGGAGTGTATTAGAGGTGCATTGTTTTATTCATGCACAAAGAGCTTAAAATGGAACGCTGAATTTAGACAATATCAATCAAGTACACAATTCCAAATTTATTAAACGTCAATAACCATGAAGAGTAGAAATAGGTGCGYAATATATTAGAATCGTTGTTTCCAYTAATGTTTAATTAAACAGTACTCAATTTGCAAGAAAAATTGGAATCAAAATTTGAAATTTTGAAATGCTCTTCTGGGGAGAATCAATATTGAAAGTTTTTAATTCAAAACCTAATTTAACTTGATAATGTAAGACGGTAAGTAAACATCAAAGTGACAAGAAGCACACTGCAACTGAAACTTTACAAGATCTGACAGTACGGCAAACTGGCATACATACATAATACATTAAATAGAAACACTAATAACAAATTGTGTTTCAAGCCGTAGAAATGTATATTACAAGATTATTGTGGTCTAGATATGTATGAAATGTAATGTCATCAACTTTTTAATTTGATAAAACATGTAGGTTTCGAAGAGATTACAGTAAAATTAAAGAAAACCGCAATTTCGTGTTCTAATTTAATTCTGTTTCAGGTCAAAAAGGTCACAAATGCATATACCGGATGATTTTAAAGTATGTGCAAATTTTTTAACAGGTGATAGTAGAGCTCAAAAAAAGTCATCTTGGCTTATCCCGAATGTTTATAGTTTTTGAGATACAGATTTTGCTCGACGAAAAATATGAACTTGGGGTGCAACCTTTAACTTCACCAAATCAAATTGTAAATAAATATGATTTCTGGGGTTAGTTCTTCAAAATCTATTACATTGTTTTAGAAAAAATTAATTAAAATCAGCCAAAACAGGCGCAGAAAAATATATCCCTATATAAAAAAAAACGATAAAAATCTTGCAACCACTTTTTTTTTGTTCAATATAGCGTATATAGCAATAAAACATTACTTTAAATGTTACGGCCAATTATAGTCTGTTAAATTGTCTCTTAAAACTGAGAGGTTGCCCAGGGGTGGTACTTTCGGTATACTCATACAGTAGTTGAGATCATTTTTTAATAAAGCGACATAACTGCTATTGTACGGTAAGATTTTGCTAAAGAATGAATAGAAARAAGTTTGTGTGCCGCTCGACAGCGCATTGCAAAGCGCATAGCATAGAGGTATAAACAAAAATGGCCCTAAATCCAACTTATTATAAGAGTTTCTGAGTACAAACACAACATAAGACTAAATCTCTCAACTTCTGGTGGTAGTACTTTCGGGTACCACCCTTGAGTTCAGCCTCAAAAGTCAATTTAACGGGCTATAGCGATTTAGAATAAAATACTAAAACGGTTCAAACTTCGTTTATATTGCATTTTTTAAGAATTTTTCAGAAGCCAAAGTGGAAATTGCACCTCTATATCTCAGAAACTTTAAACATTCAGATAAGACATGTATAGTTATTTTAATTTCTCTTGAGCTCTAATATCACTTGCTAAAATATTTACACATACTTTAAAATTTTCCCGTATAATTTCTATGATTACATATATTTACATAATAGGTAATCAGTTTAGTACCAAAATATATTTAAAAAAGGGAAATTACAGATTATGTTTTTGGTTTGAAAGGGGATGAAGCAGGATAGGTATTTGACTAAGTACCCAAAAGTATATATGAGTAATTAATTACTTCATTATTAACGAAGAGGTAGAGAACAGGTTAAGGTGCAGTACGAAATTTTAAAATTAAAAATTTTTAACAGTAAAAGTTTTTCAATTTGCTCAATAGATTTATTTACTACTCCTGTCAAATAGTTTACACGAAAACACATAAAATTTTTAAAACACGCACTCCTTTTTTACACGCACTTAACAGCTGAGACAACCATCTGTAATAAAAAAATAATAATACGTATGGTGTTAAAATGTGGAGTACAAACATAAAAATTTACTTTAAAATTGAAATGAATATGAAAATTTTTAAAGTGTAGGGTTTCTATAACAGTGTTTCTTAAAAGTGATAAATACTAATGTGTTATTTAAAACCCAGCATTGCATATTTTATTTTTATTAATACCAACTGCCGTCATTATTAAGACACRTAATACACGTGAAAACTAAATCAATCTCGCGGTGGTCATTGATGAATTATTCATCGGCAAACGCAGATTTGTGTAGCCGATATGGTCCGGAACTACTGAAAAATCCTTTTAGAACTAAACGTGGCACCATCTTTCATCATTACGAATGACATTTTGTATTTTATATAAGCCAATTCCCAAATTCAAATGTTCACTTTAAAGAATCTTTCGTTTCGAATAAACCACGCGATGTTCTCAGAATTACAAAAGTTCGCTTTTATATTAACAAATACTCTGATTATTGTTCCACAAAGGTGATGATTCTACAAAAACTAAAGTCAACTGTGATTAAAACGCCGCGATGAATCCATTCAAGTATAAAACTCGACCGAAATTATGATCGTGTAGTAATCAGCATAAATTATTTGTTGAAGTTAATAGTCATTTTAAACCGTTGACCGAACTAATCTTATAAATCGGACAGTTTATTAGAGACATTTAATTCGAATTGGAAATAATTTAGTAGTTTCAAGTGCTATTCAGAGATTGAATCCGAGCACAAAGCTCGTCTAACAAAAACAAAAACGGTCACAGCGGCACAGATTCGATCTTTATTAAGTTATAGTTTCTTAATAGAAATCCCATCTAGGAAGGGTCGTATTAAAAATTCTATCCGATCGAAGCAAACATCAGACGTTTCGTACTTGCACTTGAAGATAAATGAATAAGTTCGAAATTGGAAGGGTGGATTTTTATTGAAGATGTCTCCTTTGAGTATTCGGGCTATTCCTGTGGGACGTCTGGGAATCAGGGGTGCCAATCGAACACCATCAGACAATCCTCTAAACGGCCATCAATCAAATATACGAGACGAGGGTAAAAGTGCCAGACCCTAAAATTATTTTCATAACAAAGTTGATTTCTCACGTCGCCTTTATCAAACCACGACCGATTTTTCAAAATTAACTCCTTTCATAACATTCCTCCTTTTTGTTTCATTTCATAGAGAACGGTCTAATTTAAATACATCCACTAGAACAGTGATCGTACACTAAAAATATTATTGATTATAATTGAAGCAGGAACATTTCCTGATTGAACTGCTCCAATATTTGTTTTATGTTTCGAGTTGTTCGTTTTGCAGTTAAAGACCACACACCAATTAAACCCAGTAATTTTATTTAAACAAAGTCTCTGTGTACGCAATTTTGAGGAAATTAACTGTTTACTTTCGTATTGATAAATCGGATATATTAAACATAATTATGTTTATTTACCAACTGAAAAACTTATTTGTGTTATTATCAAAATGCTGGGCACAGTTGAGTTAAAAAATCGGAACTAGTGTTGTTCTACCCCAAATTAAAGTGACAAAAACAGCTCCCCATCATCCCTTACAGTTTCTATTGAGGTCCAGGATATATTAAAACAAGAATATCACACACTACAAAAGGGTACGTTAGCATTAATGAAATTATATTTAAGTCCCAAGCGGCATAATGCTTTCAAAAGCTCCCTTTCTTGTGAGTAATATGATTAAAAAGTATGTAGAAAAAATTTAATTCTGATCAAACCCAAATTAATAAATTTTGACTTTGTTTATACTTTCAAAAAGCAAAAGGTGTCATTGCCTTAAAATAAGAATTTCAATGTTGCAAGGGTAATTTGTTGTCGTCCTTTATGATTGAAGCTGCATGTCAGTTGTGATTCAATTTGTCTATTGGCAGGGTTTTTGACAAGTTGAAAGCATATAAAAAATTTAGAAAATACCGATCTGGGAGTCTTAAAAGTATAAGTAGTTTTTTTTTTTATTTATACAAATATAACATTTACAAATTCTGTTTACTTAAATAAAATATAAAAAAGGAACAGTTAAAAACAGTGCCGTGTTTGTAAATATGTATTTAAAAAATCCAGTATTTAAAAAAAAAATCACTCAAATAAAGAAGAAAATAACGTTTAATTGGTTACTTTAAACATCATACACTACCATCACAAAAGTCTTACTCTATCATTTTTCTGGCATAAATACAGGATGCGCCAGAACTCGCGCCCCATAGTAAAATGCAATATAAGATACCAGGAACATGGAAAAAATGTTACATTTTTTTTATCTATAAACATTTCGAAATTATGAGGGTTTAAATTTTGCACTTTGACTCTATTTATTTCTGTTGGAAAAATAATTTTGATTACGGTTTTTCTCCCGTGTGAGGAAGTTTTGACAACTGTTTGGCATTTCTCAATACAGATTATTATCAGATTATTTTTAACAGATTTAAAGCAAGTTTAAGCCTTATTGAATCTAATTCGAAGAATAAAATGTTGTATTCAACTCGTTTGAGTGTAAATCGGTTCATTTATTCCACCTCGTGGATGATAAACCACTCTTCAACACTCGTGAAAACACACTCGGTGAAATAATCCCTCCGATTTACACTCAAACTCGTCGAATAAATAACTATTATTTTTATAATTTGCGAATATAGCAGTAAATTGTAAATTTACAGACAAATAATAGAAAAAAATGATAGAGCAGAACAATCCCTCAAAGTAGTGTTCGTAATAGAGGTAGGTAACATATCCGGTTCATATCTACAACCGCAACGAAATTCAGATCAGTTCTAAACTTGGCATTGGCAACACCGAAGTCGTAGATGTTGCGAACGAGTAAATTACTCAATTGTCTGTTGATCACATCCCACACATGTTCAATTGATCATAAATCAGCCCGAAAAGCCCGAGAAATGCTTTACACGAGCTACCACTTACAATGTGGTACAACCCCTGTTGTMTAAAATTTGTCATAGCAAAAAAGCTTATCCAACCCTACTAACTATAATAAAATACAAATAGAGACATTAAAGAAATTAAAAACGTCGAACTTTGTATTTCTTTTTCGATTTATTGATACCTACTATCTAAGAAATAGAAAAGCAGTAATTAGTGAAGTTTGAAAAACAAATTTCCCAATGAATCCAGCCAAATAAAGATTAGCAAAATTTATGTTTAGCTCAGAATTCCGCAGACTTTTAGTCGGAATTAAATACAAGCCGTCTTTTCAGGCCAGAAATTCAATACACAGGCTCCGAAGCAAAAACTATTTTAACTCGTTAACGAAATGGATTGTATAAAATTTAAATAGTCGACTACAAGGTTGATTAACATTAACGTTATACACCTTGATGCACTTTGAATTTGTTTCAGAGCAATTATGGCTGCATTTGTCAAGTTGCCACACCTATGCACAACAAAAAAAAAATTATCAATCTTGTTATTCGTTGCTCTTTTCTCTAGAATTAGCATTTGATAAATTTGCATGAAGAGAAAAATAGTTTTCACCTTTCAACTCTTACTCGAGAGTAATTTTTCGCATGTTTTAAAGTCATAATTTAAAATTCAAATACCATTTCGGAACAATCCTCTTTCTGCAGTTTTTCCCTATTTGTAGATTTAATTTGACTAGGATGTGACACATTGCATAAATATGAATCAGCTAAACAGCTTAAGAGCAAATAGCATGAATAATCTCAGATTTTATGCTTCTGAAATTATTGGTTGGCAGAATGTTGAATAATTGAGTGTAGCTGGTAGCATAATTGAATTTGGTTTACGAGCACCTATATGAAGTACTCTACATTAGTACATTTGAGAATATTAACTATAATCACTGCTGCATCTTATTTCAGATATGTTTTTGTTGCATGAGACGTCAARAAGGAAGTAAAGTTAAAATTCTGAAGAAAATTTAGTTTGAAACATATGCAGCTCATAAAATTCTCCAGAAGCCAGAAGGAATAAAAATACATTAAAATACACTCATCCATCCAGACAGATTTTAGTGAATTATAAATAACGTATAGATTTATAAATGGATTCTATATGCTGAATAAGGAAAAAAAGCAAATTTCATTAAAATGAATTATAAATATCTTTTAATACACGGAAGCCAAATATTAAACTTCTAAATTGATTTTAAATTTTTTTAGACGTATTTTCAATTTCTTCTTACGACAATATACCTTATTTATGTTTGTATCCAAAAAACGTTAAAAACAAATAGTACATAAATGTTTCGCTGACTATACCCCGATCACCGAAGAGATATAGTGATCACGTGTGTCAAATGCTTTCAAAATGGGAGTTGACAGAAGTTCTCGTAACCAATAGAAACAGCACCTTAAAGTTTAGATTATGATCACATATTTTGATTACTCATATCTCTTCGGTTATCAGAGTATAATAACAATAACTGAAAATAGTACTTCAAAACTTTTTACGATACTTTAAAAATTTATATTTTGACGGGAAGAGCTTTCCTAAATAAGCAAAATAGTTTTTACCCATTACCGTTTTGTTTTTTGCTATTCGTTTATCTAATAAAATAATAACAGACTTTACAAAACTAGAAAAAAACAAATGGGTCAATCGATTTGGTTAATGAATTAATAAATTCTATTTCAGAAGAGCAGTTCCTCTGACCGTATTTAATTTAATATACGACTAGCGAAATTTGAGCCTCGTTTAAAATTAATATTTTATGAACCTCTGCAGTAAAAATAGTAAAGTAGTAAACAGTTGCCGATCGATATTTCCGAATTATACGTCAAGTAATTTATCGTAACATTAAACTAAGTCGATCATAAGATGAGTTTTAAATAAAGCGAGTTCTGCTTCCTCTCACCTGTTCTAAAAGATTTTTTCGAGTGTGAAAAATTGTTTGCTTTAGGTAATAAATTTTAATTTGTTGAATTTTCACCCTTTTTCGCATGTGGATGTTTTCAAGACTTGAATTGCTGTTTTTGGAGTGCATAAATATTTAGACGAGAGTAGCAAAAGTGTGATTATAATTAATGCCTCGTTATCTAAATTACTTGAAGGTATATTTCCGGATGCGATCYCGGATTGGCTTGTTATCTCGACRGGGAGTGTTAAAAGAGTAGGGGTTACAAAACCTTGCCGAGCCTCATTTACATGCAACAATTGTTAAATCCGCTCTGTCAGCTGTTGTTTAGTTTGTTACAAAGACATCCTCCCAATTACTCGTACAAAAACCATGAGAAAGTCACTTTTGTTCCTTCGGCCGACAAATCTGATGACGTTTTGAATTTCAGTGAACCTGACACTAATTTCCCCCAGTTTGATGTAGTCGCGAAACGCCTTCACCTGTTTAACACCGCCTGATTTAAATTTATTAATGCGTCTGTCCTAATATTGCTAAAGTGAATATGAATCATAATAAAAGGGGTGATGAGTAGTCCTTTGCTCGAAAAAGGGGGTCCTGGAATTTAATTAAATTTTTTTACACGAGCATTTTGCCATTATTACTGATAATGTCGGAGTTTTTTGTGCACCGCATCCTCGTTGTCACACTGCGGGCTTAATTATTGTCGAATTTTTTTCATAATTCCAAGTAAATATAAGCTGCCTGACATTGAGTACTTGGATTACTGACTTTACTCAAGTGATCGTTACTTCACTGTTATCATAAGTCTCTAACAAAGCAAACAAACTCTCGAATCCATAATGTAACAATTTTGCTATGTAAAAGTTCAAGTAATCGATACAGTATTCGAAAATGGCGTGTTAGTTATCGTCTTTTTAATTCGTGTTGTTCTGTCGATTAAGGAAAACTTAAGTCCAATGAATAAATTTAAATGCAGCCAACTATTAAAATTATCTGATTCCAGTTAAGGATTTAGATATAAGCAATTAACATTTATTATAAAAACTAACAATATTGTTTTATCATAAATAGGGAATGCATATCTTAATGTACAAAATGGCAAATTTTATCACGTTAACACTTAATCATCTTCAAAAACGCCGACGCTTATTATTCAAAAGAAAAACTTGTGCAAATTAAAAATATTAAAAATTGAAACGTTATGAAAAATACAACAAGAATTTTCATTCTCGTTATTTAAATAGAAGTGAGAAGAATTATTGTTAGAAAAAAAATTCATAAAATATTAGCACTAAAACAAGTTTATCACTACTTGACTACTTCCTCTAATTAATTTTAATAATTTACGATTAAAAACTGCTTTCTTCTTGTGGTATAGTTCTTCTAGAAATAAGTGAGAACAGAGTCAATTGCTTTATTGCACCCTAAGAGCTGGGTATCAATTCATAGCCATAAACTGTTAAAAACCCGTTGCAGCAGGTCAAAATGTGGCGTTTTCTTGCAAGCAGAGGCGGACTCAGGAAATTGTTCGAGTCGAGAAAACTATTGTTTAAAAAAAAATACGCTACAACCAATAAAAGAAAACATTTTTATTAAAAGCTGCACAGAAAAAGAAACTGTAGCATTTAAAATTAGCTATTGAATAGTTTAGTTTTCATACATAAAGCTTTTCATAAAGTGAATACGGCCCTGGAAACCAGCCCAACTGGCTAAGTTCGTAGATATTTTTATTGAGGGTTAAAATCGCCGGTAGCCGTCTGTGGGTTTACCAAAGATAATTACACCCATAAAGCAATTGACTCTGTTTTCACTTATTTCTAGAAGAACTATATGAGTCGTATGTATTCCGACTTGTCAGCCTTCTGATTGATTCTATCAAATTTTAGCAAAATTTAAAACCTAACATAATCCTTAATTATTATATTGCAGTAATTATTGTGCAATTGAAAGCACTTGCTATCAGTTGGTGGTGGAAATGAGTAACATGAGTAATTATTCTCCTTTTCTTGACAACAAAAATTTGTTGTGTCTGTCACYCACTTTTCCAACTAAATACTATAATAGCAGAGATCTACTATAGCCTTCAAATTACTGAGGGATGTATGTACATACTCGTATAGATACCAGGTTTTGAATCAATAGACTGAAAGCAGGTTTACTCTATTTTCTTGTTGAAATTAAACCAGAAACTGTGGGTAAAAGTACAACACAATAATTCTACTGCGGTAAATGTGTGTTCATTTGTAAAAAGATAAAGCCCAGTTAAGCCCATTCATGCAACTTCCACAAATGGTAAAACACGACTTGCTCTTTCAATAATGTTTATAGCACATATTAAGCATCAAGAACGGTAAGTCCTTAACGTTCGTGATGCTTAGGACATTTTTTGGGCGATTGATTTTTGTTAGTTTTTTTAATAAAATATCTAACAAATGTTTTAGAACGCCAAAGTATTTTAGCGTACTACAACAGTTTTGAATGTTTACCGACTTAACACAACAATAAACAAAATACTTACCGACGAGTTTGGGATAGCAACGAGTAAATACAACTTACTGTCTTGGAAATGAAGCAATCGAATAGAGCCTAATCGCGCAAAAACTAATAACATATTGTTGATTAATCTAAAACCAAAATGAACGCAGATTATTTCAATATTATTCTTGTAAGTTAAGACATATCTATTTAAAAATTTTCTTTTTTTCAATCATCTACGTACCTACGTGTAATTAAATTATTGTTATAAGATAATTCAATAGTATTTATTCTTCGACACTGTCAAAATTTACGGTTTTTCTCCCGTGTAAGGAAGTTTTGACAACTGTTTTCTCAACACGAAACGTCAAATTATTTTTAACAGATTTAAAGCAATTTTAAGCCTAGTTGAGTCTAATTCGAAGAATACTCGTCTTCGTCTAAATCGGTTCATTTATTCCACCTCGTAGATAATAAACSACTCGTTAAAACTCGTGGTTTAAAAATCCACTCTTGCAATAAAGCGTCCGATTTACACTCAAACTGGTCGTATAAATAACTATTACATGTTGGAAGTTAATATTTTTAATTTTAATAATAATAAARGTCTTTATTAATAAATTAAAAGTGATACAAAGATGCGGAGGCGAAGTCAAGCTTGAAGCTATTCAACTTAACCTTAAAGAAAATTGATAGAAAAAAAAAAAACAATTATAACATAAAAATAAAAATAATTATTATAAACAATATAAAATTTAAATAAAAATAAATTACTTAATAACTAAAAGTAAAGAAAGAAATCATTGCCAGTCGCTCAAAAATAAAAATAAAAAACAAGAAAGAATTCTTTAAGAAGAAATGAAGAAAAAAAAACAAAAATGATACAAAAGCTATCCAACTCAGTTGAACAAAGTTAATTATTCAAAAGCAAGTTCTTAATTTGAGTCTTGAACGTAAACACTGAATTTCCAGAATTAAAGATTTCGATGTATTTGTTATATGTTCTAATTACGTTATAAGTGAATGATMWTTGATACAATGCGGTACGAAACTGTGGCATCGATAACTCATTTAAATTACGAAGGATGGTTTTGACGGTTTTTATGAAACACAGTAGAGGGTTTCCATGAATTAAGTAAAGTCACCCAAATAACTATAATATCAAGCAAATTATTAAATTACTTAATTCTTAAAATAGAGTATAAAGTCCGGCAATATCTCTGTATTCACTAAAATACTTGATTTACTAAATAGTTTATTACAGTGCAGATATTAAATTCGTGGGTTCTAACATCCAGCTATAACAATGCTTCAAAGTAGAATGACACTCAAGCAAATAATGTTCCCACTTTAATATTAGTAGGTAAATGAAGTCTAGTCCTCTTTGACGTTTTGCTAGTTACAATAACAATAATTTCAGATATGGTCTATAAAATAAAGTCGTCGCGTCGACATATTTAATGGCCAAAGTATCCAGCCATTTAAAGCCAAAAGTTAATTAAAATCCGCGATTAAAGCTGAAAAATTAATTTAAATCTCTTCAACCAAGTTAGATAAAAAACATTTTTGTGTTTATTCGTATCAATTAAAATTTCTTCACGCTTGTGTAGATTTGTAATTAATTGTTACCTCTCTATACCTGGAACAATATTATCGGCAGTTGCCAACCCGTAAATACATTATTGGCAAATTTTGATGCTCCTTTGATAACATTTCATAGTGCGTTGGCTCATTACACGCTATCATTATCAACAGATATGTATTCGAATTGTATACAAATTGGTTTAATTAGAAATAACCAAAAATGAGATCAAAAAGTCAATACATAGACAATTCCGCATCAAGTAATGTTAATTAGTTCGGCAAAAAAGCGTTGCAGAGTTGAAAAACCAAAATTAAAATTTTAATGATGAATGAAAAACTTGCCCAATAATAATGACTAAATCTACACACTCATTAATTTACTTTCAACAGCGTGCTTTGAAATCAGGTCGCAGGTTGATCTGGTCAAGTTTTCTCCATCCGTAGCCAACAATCATTATACGTTAGGTACCTGGGGAAATAAGTAAATTACTCAACTCTGTACCAATCATGTCTAATTGACGACAAATTTAGAAATCGTGCAAACCAGAGAAATGATATTAWGTTGGTACTAAAGAACACTTTCATCCCGATTTTCCACAAAAATACGCGAAAGAATAAAAGTGGTTCAAGAGAGGACAAGGTCTCAATGTGTGTGAGTTCTTTATTTAATCGCTTTCATATAAGCACCCTCTGCCAAGAGAAAATCTATCAACCAAACAGTTTTCACTTTCATCGCTTTTAAATAGACGCCCCACGTAATAAATAAGATTTGAATTTGGATGCACCTATTGTCACAAACAGGCGGCGTTTCTTCCATTTATCTTGGGTTATCAATGCTCGAAAAAATACAATAACTGTGTATTTTTTAGAAATTACATTTAAATCAAAGAGAATTACTCGTAAAATACAATAAAATGAAGGCAAAAGATCTCAAAACTTAGAAAACAAAGTTTTTTAAGAACTGCCATTCGTTTTCTTCTTGTTAAATTTATGTACAACAAAAAGATTTAAAAATTATATTGAACAATAGCGTAAAGCCCTGTTTACCAACGTGCAAAAATCTACTTTCTTATTTTGATAATAGTATCAAGAGATATTTAAATCAAAGCAAAATTTTTCAAATTTTGGAAAAAACTAAAAAAGTAACTTTTATTCAAAAATCAGTGCTAGGAGTAAAACATTTTTGTCTTGATTAAATTTGAAATGAGAATAATCTCAGCTGATTCTCCTAGAACATACACTTGTTACAAAAAAGTCAAAACTATAACTGCAATGTTAAAAATTCTTCAAACATTCTGGATAAGCTCCCAATTCGTAAACAAAGCGCGTACTAAAACCAACACAAACTATCAACTATTTGTCAACTGAAATGCTACAAGGTAAACGTGAGTGCAAACTACTGTTCCTGTTCTCTTTTGGTGTTACAACGGTGATTTCAGTCCAAATTTACAACCATCAACCAATACTTATTGAACAGTTGACGAATATAATGGTGAGTAACAAAAAAATAAAAATTCAATTTGATAAATAAACTTTTTTAAATTGAGTGGCATTTAATTTACGTGCAATATCGATGGAATTTCGTTAAACTACATAGTTAAGATTCGTCGCCGTCGTTCAGAACCAGATAATTAATTGTTTTTAAGAAATCATTCGGTTTTATTTTTGTTTCACCTTTATTTTCCTCTTGACAAATGGGTTAGAAGACGTCGGAATAAGATGTTACAAAGTGTTTTTGCTCATTTTAAAGATTAATAGTGTTTCTCCTTTATGGCGACTTTTACACGAAATACTCATTTGTCGGAAGGGAGAAAGCAACGTCGCCCTACAAATTTTTATACTTGGTTTACATCGCTGTATTATGTACTGAATTCGTAAATTTTTGATCGTTTGGGTCATATCAACAACCATTATTCTTCTTGTCCGTCCAGATTTTATATTATACAACATCTTTGCATGACAATACAAAATATATTGCTTCAAATATCCTTGGAAAATATTTAAATCGCGGAAGGGAAAACATAAAACTGTGTTTTCACTGGTATATCGACAACATTTTGTTTCTTCAAGGGCGGATTAAGAACTGATGCGTTGTCATCTTAGAATCTTCAAGGGATTACTTCCCTTTAAACTCAGAGCAAATTTTAGATATCCGCTCTAGAAATTTTTCCTTTATTTTAAAAATAGAATTCACATTAATATGCATGCATCGTGATGCAAGTGCGGTTTTATGACAGCAATAAAACATGCGGATATTTAAATTTAGTATAATGTCTGATAAAAATCTGGATGTGGGTGTGTTTTTAATTAACAAAAAATCAAATCTTATTAAAACTAACCCTCAAGCTATTTTACCAAGTAAGATAAGGACGTTTAACATATTTGGGTGGTTTAAAATGCAAACATTAAATTCACCCCAACAGACCGCAGCTCTCCTTATCAGAAGCATTTAAAACAAATTTATGCAAGCTTAAACAAGAATCCCTCCGTTTTATACAATACAATAATTAGTCTTAGGCGAAAGCTTCGTTTTCTCGGGATCCTGTAATTGCAGTTGCTCTTTTTCCTAGTTAATATTTCATTTCAATTTTGTTAAAATTTGACAGCGTTTTTTCTAATTGCTTAATACATTATGTATTTTAATACTGAACCACAAAGTTAACAAAGAGTTTAAATTTAAAAATTTAGTGGGATCGGAATATAAAATAAAACTGGATTTCGTTTTTAGCGGTAATGACTTAACGAACTTTTGAGCTTAATCGTAAACTGAGTGCAAGTGGTATACGTATTTTTAAATCAAGAAGGTGAAGTAGACGGGCTAAAAATCTTCTTTGATAAGATGTTAAATAGCAAATGGAATAAAATGTCTTTAATAGTTCTGTTCAAGTTGAAGAATGATAAAACTTATAGTCATAAATCGTTAAGATTTATCGCACATGTCAATAACAAAATTGCAATAATTTTAAATACATATTTTAAATTCTAAAATAGTACTATATTGTCTTTTATGATTACCTCTAGATATAGCATCCTTAATAATAGCTTAAAATACGTCATTCTTTAGAGAAATTTGTTGTTATAATGAGCAACTAATTAAATAAAGCAACAGTTAAATCAGTGAATATTTGTGAATTTTCATTGAACATTCAAATATCAATTACCACATGCTATATTTTATGTGTGTACATATCTTCCCAATGACTGATATTTATAACAGAATCGATATCACAGAGCAATTGACTTTTTTATTTCACGACCATAGAATACAACTTTTGTAGTCGTTATGATTTCTACTACATTTACTCCACGTCATTAAAATAAAAGTTGCGCTGCAGTTCCGATTCTCCCCTTTTTTATTAATGTGATCCTGCGACTTATCCTATTCACTTTGCACAGGACGTCGAGCACTGACGTTCGTAAGAGTGACGTTGTATGTTGGTTAATTGCAGGAACGTGTCAAACGTGATCTGCATACCCGTCTTGTTAGATAGACTACTGTTCCACAAACTAAGCTATTTACAGAATCCACCCTAACTCAGGCACTGCTCCTGACCGGCCGCAGCTATTCTAATAAGTGCCGAGTTTGATTAGGCAGAAAWTCGARAYTTTCTTAAAAACYAAACGAATCGCAGTTTTATAACGATATAAATCGGGTCCCGTTCGGTCTTGTTAGAGCCAAGGATCGTTACAATTATTGCAGAAACAGTGTATCGGTTTTATGTTTATGTTCGTTTCATTCGTATTTCTTTTGATTTACTGCCATGTTCGGGTGATAAATGTTATTCGTGAAATAAAATGCGTTTATATTTTTTGGGTCTGATAGAAGTTGGCTTCTTTTTCGCTTGATTGTATCCTGAGCTTCCGGTAAATTTAAATTTCCTGAAATAGGTTTAAGCTTTCAAGCTATTTCTAGTACGAAACTGAAGTGCATTTTTATGTCAAACAATGAATGTTGTCTGGAATGTTATTTTAAGGACACGACCAAATTCTCTTGATTCAGTTATAAAGACAGAGAAATCTCTCAACCAAAAGCTCATTATGTAAAAAAATTTACTTCGTTTTTGCAGAATTAAGTTTCTCTGATTTTTATAAAGCCGCAGATACAAATAATCGTTACTTGCAGTATACATTTCGTGTTACATTGCGACTAAGTCTGAGCATCAAAAGCAGAAAATTAAACCAAAAAACTTGCAATCTTTCACTCAGTGATATTGCAGGTTCTTTAAATTTGAATGAAAAATAAAGTTTTAAATATTATTTACCAAAAAAATATATATATTTGTTATACTCAAAAGAACTATTAAATTGGAATTATTATAACAAATTACTTTGCATTTAATTAAAAAATGTAATTATAAACTGTTGTTGAAATAAATATGTAGTGATCTGTTTTTGTAGCATCATAGCTGGAATTAATAAATACAGCGACATAAAAGTAATTTCCTCTTTGTTTTTAATTTATTGCACGTTAATAAATAAACAGAAGGTGTTATTTATAAAAATAATGGTAATTAAAAAGTATATGGTGAAATACAAGTTTAAAATTAGTTTTGAATGATGCCTTGCATTTCCACATAGATATCTGCAAGTATAATTTCATCGAGTTAAAATGAAAATAGTGTTATTGTGATTACTAAAAAATGGATTAGAACCTTTGTCTCGTTAAAATACCCGTCAGTGTATTAATAAAATTGTATCCCCTGATTCATATTTTACATATTAATGAAAGATTAAGTGAATGTTTTAAACTGGTAGACGTTTAAAATTTAATCACAAAGTACAGGACTTTAACTTCCAACCCTCGCTTTATACACGGATTAATAAAAATTTTTAGCTTTTTCTACACTTCCAAATATAATATTTTATAAACAAGTTTTACAGTCTTATAAATACTGAAATAAGAAAAACAAAGTGTTGAACATTTCATTTCATTTTGCGTCGGCTAAACGTAACGCAACACACCAATATAGTAAATTATTTCTCTGATATACATACACCTATACTGAGAGCCAAAAAAATTGAAATAACTGTATAAGAAATGATGTTGAGCTTAACCTAAAAAAATAACTAAATACATGTATTTAAATAGTTATTTATTATACAAGACGAAAAAATTGAACACTAGCAAAAATATTTATTTCTGGACTCATTTTTAAATTAATGCTTTGTCATTTGGTAACAACACTTTTCCGATAACAATTTTGTAGCAATTTTTCACCATTCAAACCTTTTAATAGAGTACTATTTTTAATTAATACAAGTTTGAATAGCTGTAAAATTCGTTGTTTATTTGTGTGTGTGTGTGTATCACAATAAGTGTTTAAATTAAATTTTGTGAAATTACTTGCCTTTTTATAAAAACAAAATTAAATCTGATTGAAATTGAAAATCAAGAAAAATTTTTCTGGTTTAAGCAAAATAATTAATAGAATTCCTTGAACTTGAATTTAATCGTAAACTTTGCTCTCACACTTGTTGATATAATTAAACAACGAAGAGTAGATCCGCCATCACGTATCAGAAATTTTCGCAAAGTTCAAAAAACTCGACCCTCGAGTAACTTATTCATAACCTGATAAAACCCGTGAAATATTTAGTTAGAATTGCATCTTAAATGTTGTGAGATTTATAAAAAAAATGTCTATCGATTTGTTTAATATGAATAAAAAATCAGGCGTGAAGTTGAGCCAGATTTCGTTATTTTATCGAAGACAATTCAGTCAATGAAGCTTAGCTTCGGTCGCGAATTATGCCAATTTAAAAAGCTCGTTAACTGGATAAACAAAATTAAGTACGGAAAACAAATTTCTTTGCAAGTTCAATTAAAAAGAACAAGAGAAAAACGGTGTAAAGCATTCGTACATAATAAATTAAGGCCAAGAAGGGCCCCCAAATATAAACAAGTTCCAAGTAAACCGGCTTTGGTCAATAAATTCGAGGAGTTTGCGAATAAATCAGTGCTTCGTCGTAACTTCAAGAACGTATGTTTAGGTAACAATGGCGGAGTCGCTGCTTCACGCCACACCGGATTGCTCGAGATTACAACTAGGGGCTTTTGTACGATATTATAAGACAATATTTATATGATGAAAGCCTTTAAAAGCGTAATAAAACTTCCCGTTTCGTTTGTCAAGGGAGGGTCACCCTTCAAGGGAAAGCTCGTGAGTTAAATCAACCAGGAAGACTGGTTTTCGTCGCCATTACCTACCCACTTATTATTTATTACACACCTAGCGAGACAAAACAAACTACATTAAACGATTTGCTGTAATTTATCATTGTGTCTCGCAAAAACTACAAAGAATTTCTCGACTAATTTTAATTACTCTTGGAAAGGATGCAATTTATAACTACTGCACTTCAAAGCTACCAAGTTTTGCTGAAACTTGCTTAATTAATCGAGTTTTATTAAAAATAAAAAAAATACATAAGACGAAGAAAAAATATCAAGATTCGCACTGATAAATAATCCTTGTCGACGTAAAAATGGATCCAACTTTTCTCCGTTAACTTTCACAAAATACATTTAAATATCAAAACAAAATTAAGTAATATAACAAATGGGAAGGTAACAATTAGCTGTCACTTTTCATTGAATACAAGACAAATCGTTCCAACCTGATGTTTCCAACACAAAATATCATTATCAAACTTAGCTAGATAATAACCAGAGTGAAAGTAATTTATTGTACCCTAATTAACTGTTAATGTGTCCACGACTGACACTAGGGTAAGTTAAGTTTAATCTTGAAAAACCTATTATGGAACTTGAAATGAGTTGCTAAAGATTTACGGTCGCTCTAGTTTTTTAGATAAAAATTGCAATATTAACAAGAGAGAAAAAAGTCTTTTATAGTGGAAGAAGCATTTTATACGCTCTTTAAACTGTCACACGCTGTATTAACTTAAATCGAAAGATGGACATGTTTGGATCAGAATTTAATTAGTTTTTTCTTATGTTTTCAGMAAAGCAGATGTTAAAAATTACTTCAGAATAAATCAAATATACTCTAAATTTATGTGTCATAAAATGTGAAGACAGCATTCATCTAAAAATATAGATGTAAATAATGGTAAATGGCATTCACATGCCATATTGTGAATTTATTTGCATGTCATTTTAAGTGATAGACAATCGAATATTGGATATTCTGGATTTCAATGATCGTAACATCTGATCTAACTTACATAACAAATATATCTACATTATTGGATACATGCATAGAAAATTCAGATTTTTCAAATAACTAAAAAAAAAATACAGTGCTGGTCTTGGAAAAATAAGCAAAATTTTAAACAAAATTTAACGAAAAAGTTTATAAGATTTTTTTGTTGTGTATGTCACAATCTAACATCCTATAAAGTTTTGTCTAACTCAAATCAATAAAACGCTAGAATTCTGTTTTGTGTTTTGATCTTTTTTTTCTATATCTCTAAATTGCTCTAACAAACAAATATTTCTTAAAAATCAGTATTTCTAAAATTAAAATTACCAGCAATGATTTTTTATGTCGGATTWTTTTTGTCTGAACAACAAATATTTGTTAATTAATTAATTAAACAGAGTTGGTAAATATGTCGCATGAATTGTTTTAATTCTTTTCAGTATTTTACAAACCTACATTATACACAAAAAGTTTCAACAATAAAACACAATTGGAGAAAAAAAATAAACAAATGTTTTATATTTTTATAAAATTACAAGCAAGCAACAAAATATAACTTTTTAAATACATACTTTTAACATATTGAAACAAAAAAGCTTAAGTTCAGTTCATTACAATTTCATACAAATATAAATCCATCATAAAATAAAATATTGAAAAAATGTTATTAAAAATTCAATGATTCAGCAATTTTATATTTTCAAAATATACATAGGTACGTAATTCACCWCAGTAAGCTTCGTTTTCTATGTAGAAATCTGTCAATAGCATAAACAACTAATAGACGAAAATAGCATGATATATACAGTTAATAGATTGTAAATATTTACAGCTATATATTCTGTTATTATTTTTCTGTTTATAATTATTGTGACTTTATTGACATTATGAATGAGTTTCATAATAATTATATTAGAAATTTTTGGCACCCTAATCAGAATCACTGGCAAAAGTGTCATCTCATCCATTTCCGAACTGTGAAAGCCTTAATGGTTTCACCCCTTTCGAAACACAACCACCCCACACGAGATAAATAAATTCAATATCGCAGTTCGTTTAGTTTCAGTTTACCTTAACAATAAACTTCGTCAAGTTGCAACAAATACTTTTCCGGTGCCAATCAATCATCTGGATGATAATTAGAAACTAGGGGTCGGACATCGCAAAGCTTAGTTTGCGCAAGACCACCCCTAAAAAATAACTTTTACTCTCCCCCTAAACTAGCTTACGTGTGATCCTCCTAGTTTTAATCAAAGCAAGCTATAAAACACCCTCATCTCTGACACGTCAAATGAAAAAGCATTACTTCCGTGCTTACTTAATGGTAATGACCCCAAAACTCCAATTTTGGTCAACCGTCGATGCGTGAAATAACGCCACGATGGTGTAACATATTCTTTCATAATTCATATTCAGGTTTTTGAAGGGCTCATGTTACCCTAATTTTGTATTTAACATTCTTTACTGAAAGAAAATCTGAACTTGTAGTCACTGAAATCAAAGACGAATTAAGTGTAAAGTTACTTGAAGGGATCCTTTTAGTTACTTTGTCAGAATTTTAGGACAAAAAAACTCGGATTGCCCTAATCAAAACCTTTGAATTTATAACGATAGTCTGTTTTCCAAAGCACAAAAATCTAATTGAAATACAAGCGGAGCATTAAAGGATGATCTTTTCGGAAAAATTAATAAATAAAAATAAAATTTTCCCCTATTTCAAATTTATGCAAATCTCGCAATTACTAACACTTCATATTTTTAACGAAACTAATCTAGACTTGACATATCGCAATGTTAATGTGACATCCCCTTATCCTGCTCAATCCTCCCTCCTGTTCAAAACTGAAAAATTTACTGTCACTTTCACCCTCTTTATTTATTCTATCATTTTGATCGTAGTAACAGTCGAAAAAATCCTTTTATAATTTTCACAGTTCACGTAAAGCTAATTTTTCTGACAAAGCTGATGTATTTTTAATGATGTCGTGAAAGGAAAAGAAAACGTAACTGAAAACATTTTTCAATCATTTCGTTAGTAATAATAATTTGGGTGGTGGCCTGGTCAAAGTTATAATTTAATACAGCATTCAAACTAGAACTTAGATGCATAATTTACGTGTTCCGACATAAAAACCCTCGTATAAATCATAAATATCACTGGAAGTACAAAATTGTGTTAAAAATCAATAAAAAAATGTAAAACACCGAGGCCCACGAGAGATCGTATACAGGTCATTTGAGACTTAATTTGAAATTTTTATTTGTAAAACATCAGATTAATTCCGAGTTTACAGTGTCAGGGGACTCGTATTGTTATCCGTCCATCAAAACACAATCTAATGAGACATTTACGTGACAACGGGGTCATCAACAAGTTTGTTCCTCGATTAATCTCAAAAAATATTTGCAGTGTTAATTTACAATTACCTTCGATGTCATTAAGTTTTTAAAGGTGCACAATAAAGATTCATCCTCCACCAAAGTGTTTTCAAAGCGGAAAAACGACTGATGTATTCAATCTCTCAAATTGAGTAAGAGAGTATGCAAAGCAGAGAGTGAACTAAAGTGCGTTATATGTAAATCAATCTTAGAATTCATTACTTTCCACGTTCTACTTCAAATATCTCGATATTTAATATCGGGCAAAATCCTGCGGGATCCCAGTCTTTTGTATTATTTTCAGCTCTACTATAATCCCCAGAGGGTAAAAACGTTATTTGAAAAACTGCATGCTAATTTGTTAACACGTTGTAATCTATTTATGAGTGAAAATAAAGATTTTCAGTACACGCGAACCATGCATTTGTTTTTGATTTTTGTAATCAAATGTATGAATCCACACTATAAAAGCCAACCAATTTTGATATTTTATAAATTTGATTGATTGAGTCACAATAATCCGCTGAAATAATACAAATACCTATTTTTAGTTCCCGTTTCACAAAAGTACAAACCAGAGTTATTATTATTTAAATCTATTGACTATTAATTCCAGATTAATATTAAAATCAGCCTATAATCGTAATGGTAAATATTGTTATAAATTATCTTCATTTATAATAAATACAAATTGCTTATGTTCAAAAACATGCATAAGAAATCGGTTTGCTGTAAGTTAGTAACAGAAAAAAATTGCAGGCAAAGTTGATTTCAAGAAGGAAAAAATGTAGTTGTAGAACAAACTTCAATTTGTAGTTAACTCAACTTATGAATATGCCCGGGGAAGTTTTAAAGTTACATACAGTTGCAGGAGATAATGTTTTGGATAAATTATTCAAACTTTCGAATGTTTGTGTATTTTAGGATAACAGAGGTTTTTAAATTAGAACAAGAATTTTGAGTATAATTGGAATAAAACCCTAAAAAAGTATTATAAAATACGCTATATAATTAGTCGAAAGAATGCGTTCAATTCGGAGCAAAAACTTGTCTCTCTAGAAAATTTTAGGTAATGAAGCAAAATTACCAACTGTGATAAATCAGGACCTGAAATAATATAATTATCTGGGCAAAGAGCTTTTCTATTTCCTAACATTGTCCTTTTTTTATTTGATTTTACTTAGCTCATTAAGAGCSAAACTCGTCAGTGGCTACACTAGAATCCTGGAGAAAGATTAATCAAGTTATATTCGGTCAACCGGAAATTCAGTTTAACTTTATAAATTTCATTACTTTTAATGTGATTTTCTACCAACTGATATTGTACTAATGTCCTCGCAAAATAGTCCGCACCTTATCTAATTGATTGCAGTGCTTTTGATGTGGTGAGTACCCTATCATTTAGGCATGTTTATCAACATGAAAAAAATCGACTCCGCCTATCCGTTCCACACGCACACTCTATCTCTGGATTAAAAATTCATTTTCTTGCAGGGATATTTTCCTTCAATTGTACAATTTTCTAAGTATAGTGTAATTTACCTACGGGTCTTTATCTTATCTTTATCTATGAATATTTCAGTTTGCATAGCAAATGGAAAATGTAGCATTAAAAAGTCGAAATAATTCATTGAGCAACTCGGAATTAAGTTCAATTTCTAAATGAGTCGACACAGCTTTTGTTTTCAATTGCAAGGATTCATTTTCTAAGTTCTTCCTCCAAAACTTTAATTTATTGTAGCTTTTTCTACTCTACGAGCTCAACAATCCGTTTTTCAACAGTAATTCATGTACGTTTTCAAGGATTTAATATTCCAACACCAAAAATAATGTAGAGCAAAAACTCACCTAATTATAATGTTACTGCAATCTCCGAATAATGAATTTCTAGCTCGTTGTTTCACTTAAATTTATATTATTACAAGTACGGGTAGTAACTTAACTTTCATTGTTTCAAACCTATATTTTTATCTTCTTAAATAGTGGATTTCTTTGTTCCTAAAAATTGACTAGATTAGGGCTAAAACGTAAAAAGTTTTTCTTGATTGAGCACTCATCGTCAGTTCTATTTTTTGCAACGAATATTAGCGCAATATTTAGAAATTTATTCTACGAGTATTTATTAATTCGATAATTTATTATTCAGAAACATTTATGTGTTATACATACAAATGCGGATAAATAAATCTGTAGAATTAAATAGAGATTTAAAAATTAATTTAAATCTTGAAATATAAAAATCCTCATTTAGTATTATTTGAAGGTAAAATTATGAACGAATCAAAGGTATTGTAAAAACTATGTTTAATTATTGAACTAAAATAAAAAGTGACAAGTTTAGGGCTAGGAAACTCATGATTTATTTAAGAAAACAATATAAAAATGTATGTTTGAAACAAAATAAATATTAAATTCGAAAAAACGATAGTTATACATCTTTATGAAACAAGGGAAGAAAATTAAAATTTTTTTTGTGTTTTACTATTTTTTTTTATTACTAAATACAATTTTACATAAAGTAAAGGAAAATTTTTACTTATTAAAAAGAAAAAAAAATTCTCCCTTCGTGTTCCAAATTTGTTTTTTTTTAGAAAGTCCTTTACGCAGTCCGGAAAGTGATACTTTGCTGAACGAGTAAGCAAATAACAGGTACAAGGACAAGTTCCGAGTTCCTGTATTGTGTGTACACATTTTTTTTTTCATGCTTTCGTAAGTTCAGGTACTTTCTGGACGCAAAATCATTACAATAAAGCATACTTAACAGGACGAGTCCATGTAAATTACATTATCCGTTACAATATGTACTCTTTTTATTCAGAACTTCTTTGTCACTTCGTCCTTAACATCTCATTCGCACTGTAATATTTGACTTACCGGACTTAAGTATAACGTACATGGCTATAAAGGTCTATGAAAACTCTTATAAATTATAGAAATGTTGTAATTACCATTTTATTTCCAAACTAATATGTCGTGGCAGTATTACAATTTTATACACATTTCAGTGTCCATTTTAAACATAATAAATTTAATAGTTATTTGTATTGCAAGGAAGGAAAAGACACTTTCACCCAGTGTAATACATATAATTTTTCCTCCGATACAGCAAGACAAACTTAAAAAATAAGCATGTTTTTCCGTTTCTATAAGGGAGATATAATTTTTACATCCCGGAGATATAAAGGTTTTACTTTCCAGGGAGGTAATTCACCACTTTCCTTTCTGAAATCAGCTCGTAAAAGCTTACTTTCCGTTAGGGTTATAGGAAAATGTATTAAACTTATACTACTGTTCCTAAATTAAATTAAAACTAAATGCTGAGATTAATGTTGAGTTCTTGAGTACACATCAAAAAATTGAAAATCAGAAATGATCATGTCTTTGGAAAAATGAAAACAATTTTTGATATAAAATTTGATTATTACAATGTAGCAAAATTACTACTAAATGAATTCCTYTCTCTTAAATTATTGTTAGTTTATTTTATTATAAAAGTGTCTATGATGTCTATGATCACAAAAGGGCTAGAGTTTTACTTTAGTTTATTAAAAAATAAAAATCGTAGTGTTAATTTTAACAGTAATTAATTTGACAAATTTTCAGTGAGTTTAGAAGTAATGAAGCAATGAGTTAATTAGTAGAGCCTATATAACGTTTTAATTAATTAAACATACGATTAAAGCTAAGGATATGAACAGTTAGCTATTAGCTATATTAAAAATTAAACTACAATCAAGGCGTCAACAATTCAAACCTTAAAAGCAATTAATGTGAGAGGTTGCTGGTGACTAATTTATAATTTAAATTGATTTGATCTGCTTTGATTTGTTGAATGAAAATTTGATAAGCCGACATGCTCTTTACATAAATGTTTAGAATGATACGATCAGTGTTTGCATAATCGATAACTTTGTGTTTATAAATACATTAAATTTAGGTATTCGTCTTTTCCAGTTGGGTTATAATTGAATCGTTAAAAAGCCTTAATAAAGATTCCAAAATTGCTCCAGCCAATTTAGCTAATTAAAAAAGTGAGCTTAATTAAGCCAAGCTCCCAAGTTTAAAGAATATGTCAATCAGCTAGCGAAAATAAATGGTCATGCCATTTTCTCAGATAATCATTTGAACGGCAATTAAAAGCTTTCAACCGGCGGTTATGAATATTTTATAAATTATAATGAGCGTCAGTGCGTGCGACGCATTTTATGTACAAAATTTCCAGCAATTCTTTTTTACGAAAGAGCAATTGAAGAAATGAGATAAAAAGGACTGTGATTCTGCTGCAAAGTTTCGTTTCCTCTGTTTTAAAGTTTCCCGGAGCGTATCAGAGGGCTGCCGGGATGCCGTCATGTTTGTGTAGGGCAGACAGCACGTCTATTGTCGGAAAGGGCTTGCAAACTAACTTCCCCCACGAGTTCTCACACATCGCTAAACATAAGTTGGATTTATTTCGAATTATTTGCTTTTTAGTCTCGGCGCTGACCAATATATCGTGGGGGAAATAACAAACGGCCTGCTGCTAAAGGGACGATGAAATGGCTTATATTGCGACGTTTTCGAGACGACATCCCAGCTTTATCGGAATCAAATTACTCCACCAGAAATATAGCGGGGGAATTAGCGCCCAGATATTGTTGTGAGACTCTAGATTTCTTCCTTTAGTGGCCTAATTGGCAACTTGATAGGATTTCTTTTGATTAAAGTTTTACAACAACTGTTACATAATACAAATTATTAAATAACCAAATAAGTCTTAGTCCTTTTTGGTTTTCGCGGGAACAATGCTACAGCGGTCGTTTGTTGGGAAACAAACATAATAGAAATTGTCGAGACACAAAGGTTTTTATTTTATACATGAGTATGCAAGAGTAAGTACCAGGTTAATAATTTTACGTAATACACATTGGCTTTTATCTTTCATGTAAATGTTTCATGATAAATCCTTGTTGCTTGATACAAGCAAATTTTACGATTTTCTCTACTGTTACAAAGCATGTGTAGCTTTCATGAAAATGCAAATTGACTATTTTATTGCATTACAACAACGACGATAAGGTTTTTATTTTCTAATGTTTGTTTACTTGTAATTAATTAATAAAATCAGGTCATTTGAATTTTAGAAAATTTATAAGTACAAGCAACGCAATTCATTTATTTTGAATCGCGAACGCCTTTACGACATAAAATATTTCCAGAGAATAACGGTTTTAAGTGATAAGATTTTCTGTAAATAATTAAAAAGCGGCAATAATTTTGATTCTTTAATATTCTGCGTATGGTTTAGAAGAACTTTTGTTGAAAAATCATTCACGTAAGGCCTAATAGGTTTATCTTTGACATTAATGAATATGTGGGGAGGGCAAATAATTCACTTTTCCACACATTTACGAGAATAACGTCATCTAATGGATTTGTGACTGCAATGAAGAAATTTTTTAATTAACTAAAAACAAATTGTTCTATAAATAGAAAATTGTCTTTAGCACGCTTAATGAATAGATTACTTGTAGGGGTGCATAGTTAATATGAGATTAACCTGATTCCTTTGATACACAATGTGTTCGATTGTTAGGTTTTAATTAAAATTGTGATGATATAAACACATGTTGTTTACCGAGTTATTAGAGTTTGTGTACGCTTAGATCTCGGAAATTGTAGCAATTCCTTGTTATTTATTAGTGAGAAATTAGTTAAACAAATGAAAAGCTATCTAAATATTTTGCAGCGTTTACAGAAAAATAATTCTAATATAAATAATGAATGTTATGAATAGATTATAAAAAAGTTACACTCTTACACAAAATAAACGTATTCATAACAAAATTAACTGCAGGTGCTTAGTTATTATACCCTTTATTTTTTATGTTTTATTTTTTTTTAGCTTTATCAATATTTTAGAATTTTTAATTAATTTTTGTCTTAGTAACGTTTTGCTTTTAAAAAGTGTTTATATAATGTCCTTAGAAGAATATAGTAAATAAATTATTTTAAAATTATTACAATGTGTGTGTTTGAGGGAAAACTTCTGTTGTATTATCTACAATAATTTTGCAAATAAACAATTAATATTTAAAAGAGCATTAAAAACGGTCACAAAAGTCATAAGAATAAGGACCGGTTTTCAGAGCATTTAATTGCAATCAAATTAAATAATAATAGTTATTTATTCGACGAGTTTGAGTGTAAATCGGACGGATTATCCCACCGAGTGGGTTATCACCCATGAGGTGGAATAAAGCGTCCGATTTACACTCAAACGAGTTGAATACAACATTTTATTCTTCGAATTAGACTCAAWAAGGCTTAAACTTGCTTTAAATCTGTTAAAAATAATCTGACGTTTCGTATTGAGAAATGCCAAACAGTTGTCAAAACTTCCTTACACGGGAGAAAAACCGTAAATTTTGACAGTGTCGCAGAATAAAATTTAATAAATACAAACCAACATTCCATATTTTCCAAAATACTAAAAAATAAAACACAAGATACATTAAAACTGTTTACTCCTTTATTTTTATCTCACATTTTTAATAATTTGTTCAGTCTCGTATATCCCAAATACCTACAATGCATAGAAAGTTAGCGGTATTCGTAAAATATTAATTAAAACTCTGTACGCAAACATAAAATTTATGAATTCTCTTTTTTGCGGTATTAAAAAAATGCAGCACAATATTATGTAATAGAAAAATCTGTTAACACTTGATTAATTTCTAATTTGATTTGAATATTATGCAGATATCCGCGGATTGAGAGGAAAACAATTTATATTTTTCATTTTACGCCAAAACTTCAAAGGAATAACATTTTTTGCTTAATTAAAACTTCATTATTCTGACTCAGTGAAAAGARAAGTTCATTTTGGTTTTGATTTTGAACTTGTAATAATCTATYTCTGTATTTGAAATCTTATCATATTGGCGGTTTTWTTTTTTTGACAACGAGGCCACTTTGACTATTAATTAATTAATTTAATAATAACTGTTCTTATTAAAAATGACTTTTATCTGCAAACGTCACAAAAGTGACCACTTTTATGACTAAATGACACAGGTAAAAGTTTTACTTTTCAGACATGGAGTAAAAACACTGTTTTTACGCCTAGGCGTTTTTACTTTTACTTGACACTTACTTTGACATTTATCACTGTTGTCTCTTTCTTGTCTCTTTCGCTTTTTCAGCATTTTCTGGAGAGGTACAAGGTAGATTATCAGCATTCGACATTTTGTCGAATAAACTATAAACTACACCAGTTATTCACCAGTTAAATCAATCAACACTTTCGAAATTTCAACACAAATTCCGAAACTGATGCGTGACGTTTGTTACGATTTTATTGCAAAGCGTCCTGATTATTGAGGTGATTTACTTGATTATTGGTGTGTTGCTCTTTTCGTTCCATMTGAATCGTTTGCAGATAAAATAGTATATGTTATTTGGAGTAAAAGTGAGTTTATGTGGTTCAGCTGAATCCATTTGCCTCACTCCGTTCGGCAAAATGAACGTTCAGCTTCGCCACATAAACAATCACTTTTACTCCTAATAACATAATCTACTATTTTTTATCTTGCTGTTTTTTGAGTAGCGATTTATTAAAATTATGTTTTCTACAAACATTTTTGTTATTTAACTTGCTTAAACTCATTTGTTAGTGACATAATTTTCAAAMAAATGCAACCGCCAATGTGATAAAATTTGAAAAGCAGATAAAAATTATTAATTCCAAAATCAAGAGAAAAAATGAACTTTTCTTTCCACTGAATCAGAATAATGAAGTTTTAATTACAGATGTGTTCGTTTCTGGTTAAGCAAAAATGTTATTTAGTTAACTAACTATTGTAAGTTTTTAAATAGCTCCATGTATTTCTTAAAATATACAGTATGTCGTCGGATTGAGTGTACAAGTGGAAAAAAATCTTTGATTTTACGCCAAAACTTCAAAAGAATGACATTTTTTGCTTAACCTGAAATAATCAAATCTGTAATTATTAAAATTTCATTATTCTAATTCGGTAGAAAGAAAAGTTAATTTCCCTGTTGATTTTGCACTTGTAATAATTGTTTTCTGCTTTTTAAGTTTCATCACATTGGTGGTTTTATTTTTTTCACAATTAAAAATTGATGTTAAAAATGAGTTAGTTTTTTCATCTTAAAGCTGTTTTTTGAGTTGCCATTTATTAAAATTATGTTTTTCACAAACATTTTTGTTATATAACTTGCGTAAACTCATTTTTTAAAGTGACATCGTTGTCAAAAAAATAAAACCGCCAATGTGATGGGATTTAAAACGCAAAATAATGAAGTTATAATTATTATAGATTTGCTCGTTTCAGGTGAAGCAAAAATGTTTTTGTTTTTTTCTTTGCAGTTTTGGCGTAAAACCTAAGTTAATTTTTTATTTTTTCTTGTAAACTCAATCCGGAGACACACTGTATATGTTATAATTTCATATTTTTAATTTGGGTCGGAAAAGAGATTATGTAGTAATGGAAAACATCATATTACAGTACCTATAATGAGATATATTTTTTAAATTCAACGTTATAAAACGTATTATGAATTTAAATAAAAGCGTTAAGAATTGAAAAATAAATTAAATCTGGCGTCACTCTGTCCCGGCGCATCCACCAAACGTAAAAATTAAATTTTCACCTCAATGCAATTGTTATCATTATTATTGTTGRTTCGATCTTGCGCTTCAATTTTGGCATCGAGTTTTCAAATCGATCATCTCGCGTTCAGCCATTTCCACTTTAAATAATTTTTAATAATGGCTTCTGTCCCCGACTCTCGTCACTGTTTATCTAACCCTCGAACCGTTCCCCAACTTATTTGTCACGGACTTTGAAAACGCCAAACATTATCTGAAGCCCGCAGAGTTTAATATGGTAATGTACCCCTCCGCCCCGCTAATGTGTATTTATGATCTTATCTCGCATTCGTAGTATTGTGGATTGCAATCAGGATTATTGCTGCTAATATGTAGATTATAGCTGAATTTACATTTCCTTTGTTCTGAAGCAGATGCTTCCAGTTTATTATTAGATGGGAAATTAGGATTTATGCCGAGGGTATTGTGATTCGCGTGTGCCACACTGGCTAATCTCACAATTCGGACCTTCGGCTAATAAGGAGCTCGTTTCTTCCGCACGTGGTGCTGCGACCTATATTATGAGAAAAGTGGCTTGCTCCCAAAAGATAAACACTAATTGCGATACAAAAAGTAGACAAATGTTTTCTTTCATTCTCGGAAACTAAAATCCACCAATTATTCAAAATCACGTGGCAATAAATTTCCACTAAACAGTTCAAGTCTGTTTACACGTACGAACCAAAATATGGATTTCATTTGCATTTATAATCGACTATTTTCTTTAAAAAATTGTCGCATAATTTTCATTATTGAAAAAAATGCCTGATGTGAGGTTTGCCGCTTTTTGTTTTCCCTTTGGCTTTAGAGATCTGAAATGGACTCATAAATTTAAAGTTTCATTATGATTCTTTGTAATCAAAAATGTGTTTATACAAACATTCTTTTATTACAGATATTAATCTTTCGTTTTTATCATCTCTGATTATTATTTTATAGAGCATTTTTTATTTTTGGCGCAGATTTATGAGAAGGAATTTTAATTCTACTATTTTTTAAGTAAAAGCCTAAAAACTGCATTTTTGCTTTGTATTTGAGTACACGTCATTCCAGCATTGGATAATTAAACTTTTATCAACGAAATGCAACATAATGATGTGAAACTTTCCTAACTGAAAATCTATTGCTCATAATTTTATTAAGTTACAATATGCTCGCAGACCATTTGGCATTTCGTAACTAATAAAACTGTAATCTTCAACTAAACTTTAACTTCTCAAATTACGACTAAAAATTCCTAATTTCCCATTAGATTCTCATTGTTGTTAATACCTTACTTGAAGACTTGTTTACAAACAACAAAACATTTTAATTAAAAAAAATTTTAAGCTTGCTTGTGATAAAAATGAGATGAAAAATATTACATATTGAATATTGGATGGTATTGACATAAATTCCGATCATTTATTATGAGTTATTTTGATGTTTACAAACAGATGTGACATGACAAAAGCGCATTATAAATGAAACAGGCAAAAAACTTTGTATTACAAAGATATTTTAGATTTACTGCACAAATCTGATTGCAAATGTTGTTTTTCTTATTTCTGCATGATTTAATTAAACTTCCATTAATAGAACCTAAAAAAATGTAAATGAATTTTTAAGTTTTTGGCTTATTTTTATATACAAAAAAAATTCCAGCAAGATATTTTCAAGAAATTTAGTTTCTTTATTTTTATTTCCCACACAGAACACAATTTTCGCCAAGTGCTTCCAAGACTTATTATTTGACATCCGGCTAAGTCTTAATTAAACAATATTCAATGCTGCAACTTCCGCTGAACTTTGCGTTTCCTCACCCACTTCCTTTTTTCGAAAATCTTCTATCCAGCGGTAAAACTTTTATTTCGATTTTGATTAAACATTCATAGAAGTTGACTAGATCCTTACTTGACTGTGTGAAACTTTTTCCTCTCAAAAGTTTATCATGAGTTTGCATCTCGGCAAAGTTACATCCARTGTCCAGTGAGATCTTGCGCAAATACAAATTTCCATCTCATTAATTCAAAACAAGAGAGTCAGACTCCGATTTATTTGATCTCCCTATGTATACATTTCTCCAGAAAGCACTACAAATTCTATTTGTGATTGCTACAGCACTGATTTATTGCGTTGTTTTCACTATTAATTTTACTACAACGCACTACAAAGATCTATCGTAAAGGTTCTAGTCGTATTAATACCCTTAATGTCGAGTCTCTGTAAGCATCAACATCTGATAGCTTCCTGTTTTGTCTTCTAAATTCGAGGGAGTTATTCCATGTGACGCCTTGTAACACAGTCACTTTATAAACAGTCAATATGAAGAATGAGTTACAATTATTCACCATTTCATGCGCATACACCTGCACAGGAGACAGCAACACAAATTATAGCACTTTCTTATGCAAAAAACATGTTCAAATACTTGTAACTGTACAATTTAAATCAATCTAATTCAATTTTTTCCCTCCTATCTATCACTATCAAGTTTATGTGGCACGTTTTCAGCATTTTGTTATTTTCATTTYGAAATCCATAATACTACATCGCCGTCGGACCGTGGAGTTAATTTTCATGCCGTCATTGAATCGCTGCGTAGTTTGCATATTAAGCCTATTTATCAAGTACAAGATAACTAGAGGGTTTTGCAAATATACAGATGTATTTCAAACAACGTGGGTCAGCTTACCACAATCACAATCATTTGCATTTCACTCTGATTGCAAAGATGAACACAAATAATCGAAACGATCCAGATTAACTCTCGAAATCTAAATATTTAATGAAACGTCAGTGGAATTAAAGAGACAAACGTTTCAAATCCCGAAATAATAAATGCTTTTCTGAATCACCACGCAGAATGCCCATAATCATAAATTAGTGTGTTGGGTTTGTGAGGTTTGCAACTAAAGACACCGACCGCAAGCAACCTAAGCAAACATGCGGTTTGAGTAATTATGCGAACTTTATCAAACTCTCGAACTTCTACACTTTTATTTAAGAGTACAGTTGAGACAATCTAATAAAAGAAGTGGATATTAATTTAAATCCTTTATTGTTTGGAACGAAATCACTTACAACTAGATGCTACACAAAATTCAAACTCAAAATTCTTATGTAAAAATAATTATGAACTTAATATCTGCCGCTTCGCCCCGAGCGATGACGTGGTGAACGAGACCTTCTTTCCCTCGACCGAGAACGTCTTCTTGGTGATTTGGATCTAGAACGCCTGCGGCCAGATTTTCGCCGAGAATACAAGTATCTGAAACAGTATTTCGAAATTTATCGAACTTCCTTCTTCCAATAACCTCAGCCATCAACAAACTCTTAATCTAATTGAATTACATAATCAATTACAGGGTCAAACATGTTCCACGTTACAGCCGGTTCATTATATTAAGCATCAACCGTAATACCTTAATGTATCCATTAATAAATAAGCGGTCAGATATTATTGATATGTTGCAGGATCAAAACCATTATCGACAGTTTTAATAATGACGGCAACATTTACGAACCATTTAAAACCGTTGTATTATTTAGCGAGATTTTTCGGGATCTTCCATTTTCGGCTATATAAACAAAATAAAGCGAAAATTTCCACAACAGTGCTGAATCATTTCTGGAGCGTACCGTATTTTATATATCACGTAATACTCATTTTCTTACAATTCTACTTTTTTCAAGATAAAATTGAGGCAAGAAATAAAAGCGAAACGGCTAAAATTTTGGTATTCGCTATCGCGTGTTATGTTAAATTAATTGGAGATTATGTGTGGTTTATAATAAAACGTAATCAATTTAAAAAAATACTTTACGAAATTAATTTATTTTGCCAAAAAATTATAATTCAATTTAACAATACACAACTTAAAATTTATATCAGTTCGATTATTGTACTAATACTGGTTTTAGGAACAGGTATTGCGATCAAAACTTACTTACATGGTTTTAATCTTTGGTTAATTTGGATAAAAGTAATTTTTATTTCACTAGGAGTAACAAATTCTGTTATCCATATCATAAATAAAGCAATCAAAGAGTTATTTTCTTCGATCAATAATAATCTTAATAATTTAAAACAAACGATAATACCGAACGAAATTATAAAAATGATTAAAACGAATACAGAAATGCATTTCCAAATAACCGAACTTGCAAGACAAATAAATTCGATTTTTGCGATTCCCTTACTAGGAAACTCACTTTTCTTATTTATTCTGACGGTAGTTTTCACGTACCATTTTCTTACTCATGTTAATGAAAAAACTTTAAATATTTATTTTCTAACACAAAACACTGTATGCCTAATTTTGCTTGCATTTGAAACTCTGGCAATGGTTTATTCCTGGGATTCAGTAGCCAAAGAGGTAACAATTCTCCAGTTTATCGAAAAATTAACAAAAATGTTTTAGGCAAATAAAACGGGATTACTTGTACACAAATATTGGAACGAATTACACGAAAAACACACAACTACGACTGAAAACGATGACAACTTTGACACAATTTCGTTGCAGTTATTACAGAGTAAGCTGAAATTTACAGTGTGTGGGTTTGTGGACCTGGATTGGTCCTTAATACACTTGGTATATTTGACGACTATTTAAAAAAATATATAAAGGAATTTAATTTTTAGATTATTCAAACAACAACAATGTATCTGGTTTGGATTATACAGCTCAAATCTTAAACAATTGTAACTGAATTAAATAATAAAAATCATTTCTACTCAATTTTTGGTAACTTACCTTCGCAACTCACGAGAAATCGGTTTTAGGTGCATAAAATTGCAAAAACCTGAACGTGTACACTCTCCCATTTCATATTGACGACAGCAAGCTTCTCTGAAGTCAGTTACAGGACTCAATTCAGCATATACAGGTCGCCCGCCAAACCAACGATTATTCAAATCGTTAACAGCCCTCTCAGCGTCTTCCTCGCGTCTAAACTATTAAATCACGACTATTAATTAGTAGATGAAAYTTTATAAAAACTTACTTTAATGTAGACATTTCCCACAAGGTGGTCTCCCAAATTATCGCACACGTTCATTTCTTCAATCTCCCCATACTTGTCCTCACATTCCACAAAAACATCTTCAAAGAAATTATCGTAATGTTCTTGCATCTCTTCATCGGAGACGTTTGCAACCACTGAAATTTTTAATCATGAAAAGCAACATAAGATTAAGGGAAACTTACAGTGACTTCCGTCAGCAGATTTTGCGGAGTTTTGAGGATTTACATACAAGTTCTGCAAAAGACATGTTTGAGAAAACGTTGGTTTGTTGTGTATTCTGGAACAACGATCGCCATGCCGGCAAGCTCCGATTTTGAAGTAAAAGGAGCAATTGACTCTAAAAAAACCCAATTAACTTGTGTTTTTCTACTCTAGAATGATCAACATACTTATCTTTTTCAGTTCCAAAAATTGAAGCCAAGTACTCAGCCATAATTAACCAATTTTTATGTAAATTTACAATCCAACAAAAAGTGACGCCATACTACGACAAACCTGTCAAAAAATTACAGGTCGGTATTGCAGTTTCCTAGTCAGGAAAGTGTAAAGATGGCAGAGTTTGTTGATTCTTTGTTGAAAATGAGTAATTCGCCGATTTTACAACAAGTAATAAAAACAGTTTTATTGTTAGCAATAAAAGACTAATGTTTTTCAATGTTTCAGTTTTTACATGACTGTATCGATGATTTAACCGGCATAAAACAAATGAATTTTGACAACTACAACAGCGACATCGAGTGGACAGTTGATGATTTTAGTAAAGCAAAAAAATGTATTCAAAAAATTTGCCGCGAAAGTGTTATCAACAATGATTTTGGCTTAACAACAGATTTTGGAGAGAATGTTCAAGAGGAAATTAAAAAATGTTTAGAATTACGCAAGGATGACATTTTTCGAACACTAGTTAAGGAAAAGTTATTAAGTAGTGGACATAATTTAGTTGAAAATATAGACTGGAAAGTTAAATGGGTCCTTGGAAACTCGAAATTGGCGGCAGTGAGRGAACCATTGGTCCAAGTGGATTTGYATTGTGTGAAAAATGTCGAAAATCAAGATAAATGTAAGAAAAATACTGTTAATTTTGAAGCAAATCTTGAAATGTTGGATGTTTTAATTGATCAGTTACAAAAAGCCTGTGATGAATTAAATAATAAATGACTTTATTAATGAAACACAGTTTATTAACATTATTTCTATATATTTATAAAAAGTTACAGTACAATTACAAGATTAAAAAAAATAATATTGGATATAATTAAGATTGAAACAGTTTTTACGTAATTGGGGAGAAAATACTGTTTAAGTACTGCAGGATAAATGATACTACAAGTAACATTCTAATAGTGGCAAAAATTTTTTTCTTAATAATTATTAACAAGATCACAATTCTTCAAAAGTTTAAATTCACATCATAAGGCAAGTGTAATAATAAAAGTAAACTACGTACAAAAATAGAAAAATCTAAATAAATTTTAGGCACCAAAAACTAAATAACAAAAAAATATAGGTTCTAACAATACACTGCAACAAACATCAAAACGAGAAATTTCAAACCTATCCCACAAAATTTATTCATTTATTGAACACATCAATTAAAAGATAAAAGTGACACAAAAACTGAATTTTATTTACATAGTTTGTTAAAATTCAAACTAACCCTGCATCTTTGCACATACTATAAAATATTGATTGTTGCTGTTTGAGAAGATTCGAAGGCGAATCAAATTCAACTATCATACCATTATCTAGGACTACAACTCGATCTGAGTCCATAATTGTATTCAAGCGATGCGCGATTGTCAAAACCGTGCAATTTTTAAACTCGGATCGGATCGTTTTCTGAATCAAATCATCGGTTTCCAAATCGACAGCGGCTGTAGCTTCATCCAAAATCAAAACTTTTGTTTTGCGCAACAACGCGCGACTCAAACAAATCAATTGGCGCTGACCCACGGAGAGATTCTCGCCTCCTTCGGTCACCTCGTGGTGCAACCCGGCCGTCAAACCTGCCAAAATCACCAAAATGAAACAACAAACAGCCATACCAACCTTTCACAAAAGATTTCAAGTGAGCATGTTCCAATGCCTTCCAAACTTCTTCATCGCTGTGCTTATCGAATGGATCTAGATTCATTCGMAGCGTTCCTGAAAACAAGACGGCATCTTGGGGGATGATAGTGAGCCGCGAACGCAATGTATGCAGTCCCAATTCGGCGATATTTATTCCATCGATCAAAATTTCGCCTTCGGCAGCTTCGATAATTCTGCAATTCTATGATTACACCAAATTCTTTTAATTACTTATAATTACCTAAACAATGCTAAGGTGAGACTCGACTTTCCCGCACCTGTTCTCCCAACAATTCCCACCTTTTCGCCCCCATTTATACTAAAATTGACCCCTTTTAGGACTAGATCCAGGCCAGGCCTGTATCTCACTGCGTATTTATTAAATTGGACCGTGCCATTTTCAGGCCATAATAACGAAGGGGCTTTGTTGGGAATTTCCCAGGGGGCTTCCTGAGGAGCCTCCCCGTATTCTTTGATACGTTCTACGGCCACGATGTTGGTTTCGACATCAGAGGTCATTCGAACCAACCAATTCAAAGTTTGTGTTATCTGTTGATTTTTCTTAATTATTTTGGATTTGTAGATTGTTTTGTGGTTACCTGAAGTGAATACGTGACTGAAAGGCCGACTAAACCGGCGTTTTGCGACTCATCTCGACCCAAAACTGAGAATAAAGCCGCAAAGAAAATGATTAAATTTCCAATCATTTCCAATCTGACTGCTAGCCATCGATTTGAGATGATACTTGGGTAATAACATACTTGATTAACGTCAACTCTGTGTTCTGATTCTTTAATAAACCGGTCTTGTTCTCTGAAAGCTCTAATAGCTTGCACTCCTGTGATGGTTTCTCCGAAATGTGAATAAATCGGTGATCGTGAAACCGACTCTAACCGCTTTAATTGTCGTGACGTCGCAACGTAAAATCTTTGTATAAAGTAATACAAAATTCCTATTGGCACTATAACTGCGACAAAGATCGGTGTCGAAACACTGATCACGACTAAAGTACCCAACACCTGAAATAATCTCAGATTATTACCACCGACTCCTCGAAAAAGAGAAAATGTAGCGTAGAAAGCGAAGCAGTTATATTTAAACATATTTCGTACATTGCACAACATTTTCCCTCAGACATAATTTAACAAAAAATGATAAATGATAAAAGCGAAAAACAGTGTAAAAAGCACCTAAAATGAAAATCTGTAGTTTATACCTCAAACAGGCAATAAACTCCATCTGTTATGCCCCAAGGCAAAGTACTATCCATAGTTTCAACGTCTCGAGAGAAACGACCCAAAATTCGTCCAAGCGGAGTTGTATCAAAGAATAACATCGGTGCTCGTAAAACACCTCTCAACATTACCTGATGTAATGCAATTGAGGCATAGCAACAACCTATCTGAGGCGCCAAATCAGCAAACAATGACATAATGGCTGAAATTTTGAAAGATTGTGATTAAGGACTGAAGGACAAGTCGAGTGCGCGTTTACGGTTTTACTACAAATATTAGTAAGGAGTTAATGTTTTATTAGTATGTGGAAGTTTATTGCCTACTGAAAGCAGTTAGCACAAAAATGTGTGAATTAGTAGGCGTGCTTAAAACCAAAAGTGATAAGAATWAAAAAAATGTTAGGATTAGATGGAAACGAAATCTGTAAAATAAGAAGAAACCTGCAATTTAAATATAACTGCTGTAACAATTTGTGGGCCACTTACAATGCAAGTGCTTTCGATAACTTCGTAACAATTAAAAGGAAGTTCCTCATCGACCCCGCTCAGATCTTTAGAAAATCTACTAAGAATTCTGCCTACAGGAACTAATTCGAAAAAACTCATCGGCTGTCGAAAAATATTCAAAAGGAGATCTTTATGAATTTCAGAGGCGGCATTTAAAGATGCGATTGTTAGATTTAATTCCGACGAACAGATCGATATGGCTACAAGATGAAAGTTTTCGGTTAAACAAACATAAATGCTACAGCATGACATTAATCTAACAGGTAGGTCTCAAGCATTCTAACAAGTTCAACCAAATCAAAGAAAAGCGATAAATTAAAAACGGTGTTCGTTCAAACAATGAGTGAAAATGTTGGCCTAGTTAAACAATATAACTGCTTGACGACTTATGAATAAAACAAAAACACAAACCGAAAAAAAACAAGTGATCCATCCTCTCAGAGTCATTGGCAATATGTTATCCACAGTATCGACGTCTTTGGAAAATCGATTTAGAATGCGTCCAACTGGAGTTACATCGAAAAAAGTCGTACAAGGAACTCGTAAAATGTTGGACAGTAGCAATTGGTGGAGTATCTGAGCTCCGTTCAACGCTCCTATGTATAACGACAACGCCGATAACAAAACGGCAATAGCTGAAAACCGATCACAACTCACAAATTCGTATGACGTTATATTTCTCTGTTAAAACAAAACAAAAGTGCAAAATTAAGCATAGAAATAAAAAAGCTAAAGCGGTTAAACTAAGACAAACTGTGTTAATCACCCAACATTGCTCGTTAGTGGGACAGAAGCTTTAAACGTTATTTACCGTAAATGACGTATTAAAAGCTGATTGAAGAGACATTGGTAAAACGTTATCCAGGATGTTAATGTCGTTAGAAAACCTGTTAAGAATTCTACCTAAAGGTGTCGTATCAAACATCATCAACGGCCAACGAAAACAAGTATTCAAAAGAATCTCGTGAGTTCGTATGGCTGCTTTTATGAATCCAACAGCAAAGGTCACAGAGAAAAGGAAGGAGCAAAAACCTACAAGTCGTTAGGATGATACAAATGTTTTTTTTTTTTTTTTTAATAGAGCAAGTCTAAGATGTGTGATTTACGTAAGAAAAATCACACAATCTGCATGCTGTTAGAACAAATTTCAACTACCGGAAAATGCAAATAAAAAAAATAAAAAGCAGCAAAACATGCCGCTAAAATAGGATTATTTAATCGACAACCATAACAAACACTTACCTTGGCCTATACCCAAGGCACCATAAATGCCAAGATAAAAGTCTCTTTTCCCCGTGTCGGTCACATTATCGACAACAACCGTTTTATCATCAGCCCACACACCTTAAAATCACAATGAACGAACTAAATTGCACACCCAAAATAACTACACTTACCCAACCAAACGTTCGAGCCAATACTAAACCCTTGAAATAGCATATTTAGGAAAATCGTGGCCACGGTTAGAAAAATCCCGATTGATTTTAGGTAATGTTTATAGACAATCCATTTCACACTTCCTGTTTCGGCTTTTTCAATCTCAATCAATTTATCACCTTTGACCTTCTTCGTCTCCTCTACAGAACTCGAGCGGTGCCTCAAACTCTTATCAGTGCTTTCGACCGACTTTTGTCTTTGTAACGACAGACTAGTTTGGTCTGAACCCGTCTCGGAAACTGACTCTGAAACACGCGACCTATGCCTTGACAACTTTTTATTAATCTCTTCCGAAACTGCAGTTCCGCTAAGTTGCGACTTAAGTACATCAAGTTCTAAAACCAAACAATTAAACCAAGTTATTTTCACACCGAACTAACCTTCTTCATCCTCTTCGACTTCATTAATATGCTGCAACAAAAACTCCGAAAAGGCCCCTTTTTTGTCGAGCAATTCCTGATAAGTGCCACTTTCGGACACTTCACCATCTTTAAGTACTAGAATTTTGTCGGTTTGTGGCAGATACGTGATTCCATGAGTGACCAAGACTCGAGTTTTGTGTCTAAGGAGCCCCTCAGGACCAATCACTTTATCGAAAATGTGTTTACCGACATGGCTGTCGACGGCACTCAATGGGTCATCCAGGAAGTAAATATCGGAGTTTGCATAAACGGCGCGTGCGAGACTGACTCTTTGTTTCTGCCCTCCTGACAGATTTATACCTTTTTCACCAATTTCGGTCTGGTCCCCAGCCGGCAACATCGCAAAATCGGGATTAAGGGCACAAGCCTCGACCACTTTATCATACAAGGATTTATCGAAAGATTTTCCGAATAAAATATTATCTCTCAAAGTGGCGTTCTGAATCCATGCTTGTTGAGCCACATACGCTATAGACCCGACTGTATTAACCCGTCCTGAAATTTTATCCATTTCGCCAAGGAAAGCAGAAAGGAGACTGCTTTTGCCAGAACCCACCGAACCTACCACAGCACAAAGAGATTTTTTCTCAACACGAATGTTGATATTCTTGAGTATTTGATCCTCATCCCAGTTGAAACAACCGTTTTCTATCACCAAGGGTGCAGCTGAAAATTTGAGATGAATAAAATTGTTACGAAAAAAATTACACCAGACGTACTCTCATTCGGGTCATGTGTAACACTCGTAGGATCTAATTCTTCCGCGTTCATAAATTTATTAATTCTTTGAATTGAAACCATGGCCTGTKTAAGATTAAAAATGTTTATTTTGTGTCTGAAATGACCAGGACACGTAACACAAAGAGTTTGAAGTATTAAAAAGCAACAAATGGTGTATTAGTGGAAAATATGCTGTAATTCGTGAAACTCAATTGTAGTGAGTTGTGCAAAAATTATTTACTTAGTTTGAGTTTCATGAATTATTTTTAATGTAACAAAACATCAAAATATGAACTATAAGGCTTACTTGGACCAGGTTTGATATCATCATTGGCAACATGCTCAGCGGAAACCTTAGTATATTGAAGAGAGAAACAGAGACAAAGGCCTTACTCGCATCTAGAACGTTATGTTCGTCCACCATAACATATGTACCGAAAGAGACTAGTGATACCTAGAGCATGCAGATGAAAAAACAAAAAATAGAGTAGGCATTAACCCCATCCGTCTTAAAATCTAATGGGTCTATAGACCATATCCATGTTAAAATCGCAATGAAATGTGTTATTCTTGTGGATCATTTTATTAAATATGTACCTCGACGCAGTACACGATCAACATTGGCAGAAGCGACATTGGTAATCGCATTATACCAAATAATGTTATTGAAACAAATACCGCTTCGTGTGTGAGAATGTTCTTTGAGTCGCTGTAGACGAATACTGCAAAGGTGATCAAAGACACCTGCACATTTCAAAGAATTAAAACAAAAAATAAAAAAACACAAATACATCAGACGTAGTCGGCTAAGGGACACATTGATTAAAAAGCCAATTATTGATCACAAATTTTGTAATCTTGTATTTTTTTAAATGTTACCAAATATGGTATAATTAATAATGTATAATAATATAATTTTTATTGTTGATGTCACATTGAGGAATCAGAGAGGTAAATAATATAAGAAAGTCACCAACGATTTTTTAACTAAAAGATATCACCACTATTTAGAAAAAAAACTGTGAACTGTGCGTCAAAATATGCGGTCAAAGTAAAAAAAATGTCAACTTGGAGAAACTAACGAATTCTGATAAAATTGTACAGATTTCTTTCTGAATAGTAGAGAAAAAAAGTTATTCTAAAGTCAACCGACTTTGGCTTTATGTAGAAAAAAATACGTAATTGCCAAAAAAGCCCAGCTATTTTTCAATAAACCACCTGTTGTCAAGTTTGTCCAAGATTACTATTATTTGCTCACTGATTAAAGTGATATTTCTTTGTATATTTTCCAGGTCACTAGAACAATAGCCGACTTACGCAGTAAAAAAAAACCTTAAGGTTACACTGTCAGGTGGAATTCTTTTTTACAAAACAGGATTAAGTTATTGAATGCACCTTCGCTTTATTTACTGAAAAAATACTCACCAAAAAAGGGGCACACGACCAAATAAACGACGTCCCGGCGTTCATATACGCCGCCTCTTTCAAAACCTGTATTTCCTTCGACCTGATTTTCAAAATTTGTTTTTCAAAACTCGGTTCCCACGCGTATAACTTAAGTACTTTGATTCCGCTTAAGACTTCATTCATTAATTTGACTCTCTCATCTTTATTCTTCATTTGTTTGATTTGTAACACTTTGACTTTATTCGCTATGTATCCGTTAACCGGGATTAAAATAATCATGACGGCCAATCCGGCTAAAACCGCAGGCCCTAAGATATTCCACAAGAAGTACAAGGCGAGAATAATCTGTAACGGTGCTGACCAAATCATGTTGATGTAAGCGGTCAAATCGATGAATTTTTGTGCATCTACAGACATCAAATTGACAATTTCTCCAACAGTGCTCTCTTTGCGCGCTTTGTTCGATACTCTGAGGGCTTTTTTGTAAATCGCCGACACCAAAGCCGTCCGAATTCGCATTCCCACAACAAACATTCGATTGAAATATTGAGAAAGGACGATAGTTTGGATCGTCGCGGTGACAAATAGAGCACCGGCGTATAGGAAACCTTTCCATTGTTCTTCATTATTTTTCACGAACTGGATAAGTAAACTGAAATCGCACATTAAACACATCCCTTCCATCTCTCTTAAACACTTACTCCAAGATGTGAGGACTGACGAAGGTAAGTAGATCTTGGATGAGTTTAAGTAAGGCACCGAATACGAAAGTAGGTCCGAAAGCTTTAATTAGAGCCGGCAGGATGGACGCCTGCTTCTTGATCGAGCTGTTGACAATATCCACACGTGCTGAGTCAAGTTTATAGGAAGCACGAGTTTGACGTGTAGGAGAGTTGCTGTAAATTGACAACACTGAGGACGATTCAAGGGTGAAACGAGTACAACAATAGGTCACAAAAACAACAAACAACAAAGGTGAGAGTGTGAGGAACGAGAAACAAGGCGGTGCTGCAGCTGGTGTTAATATTGTTAAAAAGCAAAAAAAAAAAAAATTGGCTATTAAGCGTTCATTACCTTCTTCAAAACATATAATCCGTAGTTACGTAAATTAAATTCTTATTTACTGAACTGATAATAGGTAAGTGATATTTTTGTAAAATTAAGAGATTTACAAACTTCAGGAAAATAAAATATTAATATATTTCATGTATAAAATTAACATAATGTTATAATTAATTAAAATAAGCAAGTCAAAAACTTCCATTCTAACTTTTGTGATTTTTTAAGAATTACATATTTAATTCTTATAATTCATGGATAACACATGTGTTTATTTAACAGGTAATAATCAAAATCTTTCCTTTTTTAATAACTTATGCTAAAAAGCTTCAAGCAAAAGCGACTTAACAACTATTTGTTACCTTTCGCACTTTTGCAAAATCCTCTTCCAATGTTTTTCAAACGTTGGCACAACTTCCGATGCTGAATCTTCTGGTTTCATATCCCAAAGATCACTGTCGACCAAAGGTCGTCTAAAGCCTCTCCATGCGAGAGGATCAAACCAAGAGAATAGTAGCCGGGAAAGAAAACTACTATTTTCCTCTGGACAAGGATTCTAATAAAATACTTTTGACTTAAAGAATATATTTCATATTTTGTTTTTAAATCAAACCTTGAGTTTAGGATATTCGCTACGTCGTGGAGGCCGATCAGCAAAACAATTTAAAAATAACATTACTAAGACCACTGGGTAATAAATTAAGTAACTAATGTAGGAATATTGAGACTCCGAAATTTCTTCCTGTGAGCCGTTGATTTCAGTTCTGTATTGAAAGGCCCCACAAATTGCCAATGAGAGCCAAAATAAGAACTGTAATCCCGAAGTACAGAGGCCATATTTACGGTTATATACTAAAAGTACTGCTGACAGACCCTAAAATGAAAAAATTAATCAATACATTTTACCATTTACTATATTTTTCCAGAAAATGAAAGTGTATTTTAATTTTGTGCTTATTTTTAAATATAAAATTACTTTTTATGTATCTACAAAAATTTACAAAAACAACGTATCTACACTAAATTTTACAAAATAAGGAAGTTCCTATGTACATATTTTTTTCCAGGATTCATATAACATTATTGTAATCGACCGTAATGATAAATAGTCTGTGAAATGTAGTAATATTGGTCGCATAGTATTTCAAATTTTTATACAGACTGGATTATAAAAAACATCCCAAGACATAATAGCATTTTTAAAGTTAGGACAATACCTCTTCGAACAAAGTTGCACAGTTTATTTGTCATCTGTTTAGATTGATCGAGCATCTATCCTCAAAGATTTCTCATAATAAGCTGTTTAACTTATTTGATCAAATAACTACAGTGCGATCAATAAGTCTTTCTATCAAGTAGGCGTTCTAGTTGAGGACGTACGTTGCATGGCAGTTCGTATGTTATCTAGATGTCAAAAAATTATTTTATAAAAATTAAAACACAAAGCTATTAAATTGAATTATTCTATGAAACGTCTCAAAATATCCTAAAATGAGACTTTGTCAGTGTTTATTCATAAAAATCGTTCAACACGGTTTCCTGTTATAATTTACATAAAAATTATTTTGATATTTCTCATTTGTCATTGTGACATTTTATCTTCCACAGACATATGTTTTAAATTTCTACGCTTGCTTGATAGACAGATTTTTTGATCTCACTATATGTATTGTCATAATCATAAAATAATGGCGTGGGGTGTATATAAATTACAATATAATTTTAAAAAATCACGATTTCAGAACTGATGTGCTATTAAGAGTGTAGTGACACTTTATGTGGCGAAGTTGAGTTACATACATAATGTTACCTCCTTTTACCCTGAAGAACATATACTATTCTATCCACAGACGTTTTAATTAAATTAAGAATGTGTAAAATTCAACATCAATGCCTTTTGATAGAAATAACTATTTCAATTACTCCATCTTAGAAATTGATTTTTACCAAATGCTAAAAAAATTTATTCATTTGGACAATACAGTTGGAGACAAATTACTTTGGTCGTCAATGTCACTTTAGTGACATTAAATTGTAAAGCATGCTTTAGGACTGTTAACCTTATTCTTAGCCACTGTCAATCATAGTTGACAAGTTGTATGTACATACTTTTGATAAGAAAATACAACAGCTGTCATTAATTTGAAATTGTCATTCATTTTAACGTTAAAGCTTGAATTACATTAAAGTGTCAGAAAAGTGACGACCAGAGTATTTTGTCTCCAACTGTACCTGTGGTAATAATGGTAATACTAAGTTACAAAAAATCATTATTAAGCTTGACGAATGTAGCAAGCGTAACCTTCACACTTTTACCTATATTAATGAATATTTAGTGAAATATCCCATAATTATAATCATATATCTATGTACAATTGCGGACACAGAATTTTAGATATCAAATTTATTTATGTCAGTTTAAAAAATGTCAATGTAAGCCACGCTTTATTATAATTATGATTGACATTGGAAAATAAGATTTAAAAGTTTTAGTTGAAATTTATTTTTGGCGTCGATTGAAAAATAAGATTTGAAATTTTTAGTTGAAATTTCTTTTTGGCGGCGATTTTCCGAAACAATAATGCAATAAAGCAATACGTGTTTTAATATAAGTTCAATAAATTATTTTGATTTGTTGTTATTTTTTTCTCTAGCTTCTCTAGCTAAGATAGGTACTATTTTCATATTTAGTTTTGAGTGACTTCGATTTCACTTAACGGTTTTACATTTTATATTTAAGAAATGATAAACCTCAAATATTTATATAATGCTTCACTGTACTTTATCAACTTATTTATTGTGAAAAAAAATGTAACAATATATTATCATCAAGGTTGAGAAAGCGATAATTTTATATTTCCAATGGATAGGTGACATTGTTGCGACATTGAAGAAATTTAAAAAATGTTCATTAATTACCTAGGCCAATAATCAGTCTATTAAGCTCTCTATAAATAAATATATAAATAAACAAATAAATCTATGTTTTTAAAAATAAATAGTTATACCCTCGGTTATATCTACAACATACGAGTGTTTCGATAGCAATCTCGAACTGGAACTTAACGAGGACTGCGCAATTATGGACAACAAAAGTGGAACAAATTATTTAATTGTTCAATTTTATATAAATAAATCTGAACCCAACACTTTTTATTTCATTTTATGCATTTTGCAGCAAAGTTGTCAAGTGCAGTAAATCAATAAGGTGTTTACTATTTATCTTACTTCCAATTATTATATGTACAATGAGGTTGAGCGCACTCCTTTAACGGTAATGTTTTAAAAAATAGAATTGATAATAAAATAGTAATTTTTGTTACAAGTACCTAAAATACCGTTTTTCCGAACGAATGGTTGCGTTGCCGTTTCCGGACGAGGAGAGGCCGAGTCTGGAAAAGCAGATGAATCCGCAAAAACGTTTTAGGTATGTACACTTTTATTCACAAAAAAAGCGTACACGTATTGAGGACTATTGTAAATAGGATATATTAATTAATCGTTTCCAAGAAAACGTATTACATACTGACATTTTCACATTTTGTATGTCAAATGTGTGAAAATTGCTTTCAATTGCTATTTACAATTGAATTTTACCACGACATATAATACCATTAACAAGAGTGTGATCATTACTAATAAATTGGAAGATGGGTAGTCTAGGTGTAAAAGAACTGAAGCACTATTTTAAAGAAGTCCCGACCTCAACTACATAGAAAACGTTTGAGGCCGTATGGCAAAAGAAGTGTCTAATAAACTGAATGTCAGGCTTCCTACTGCAAACGAACTATGGAAATTTGTGGAAAATAAATATATGGAAAAGTTTAGCGAAGGATTAAACTTATGCCCAGGCACTTGTTCACTCAATGCTCCGTAGACTAACTGAAATGAACGCAAAAAATTGTTGTTGAGGATTGCCTTTTTTGTAAATTTGTGAATAAAAGTTTATGAATTGTGTTTGTAGTAATCGATAATGGTTGCCTAATAAGGCAAACAATTTAAACACATTAAAATCTCTGAAAAATACAACGATAAAATCCAGCTATCAGCAAGGTTTTAGTTCCAGGTTTTTAAGTAACAACGATTAAAAGATAAGTTTACAATATGACAATCTAGCCAAAATTGGGCTCACTACTTGTACGCTTTTTTTTGAATAAAAGTGTACAATTTTTGTTAAAACTCCCAAAATACGAATTCACACCTCTTGTTAATTACTTACAAAAATTTGCCACCATAGGAACTAAATTGACTTTTTCGTCGGAAAAACCTATATTTTAGGTGTCGAATACCTAAAGTAACCATTTTACGTACATTTTGTTGAGTCCGGAAAAAACTCATTTTATAGAAACACAAAAAAATGACAGGTTATGTCGCTTTTGACGTCGTATCGTCACCCAAAAAGTTTGCTCAAAAATTAAAAATATACTTACAAAAGTAAGCAGTTTAATAACTGGTGTGTAAATATCCACTTTATACACATCACTTTCACTTGAGCTCGCCGAATTAATTCCTGTCACTAAATCAGTAACTGTTAACACAAAAAGAATAGCAGTTCCCAGTAACTTGGACACATTTAACCAATTCCAGGGTATATCCCTTCTCTTGCTGTGCAAAATGTAATAAACTTCTAAACTAGAAAAAGTCCACAGAAACGCGCAAGGAACCCACACTAAAACTGTCCTTTCAAAACATTTTGTTAGATCTGGATTGTTTGTGTGCCATGTCAGCGTTGAATTCTAGAAAAAAATAATTCATATTTAATTGAAGATGTTGACCAGTTTTGCGAGATTAAAAAAAATCAACGACTTGCTGCTATAACTAAATATACAGTTAGCACCGGCGCTATTTAACCTTGTTTATTTTACGTAACTAAAGAATGATATTTAAAGTTCGTGCAAATACGTTGAATTAAAAAAGCAACAAAAATTAGTTGTCTTGGATTTTTTACTCAAATTTTTACTTTAAACTTACCCAAAATTCGGAGCCACAAAATTTATCCATAGTCGTTGCAGCCATTTTTTACCAGGAACTGCGCAAACTCACACCCATTCGAAAAAATCCTGAAAGAAAAATATCTATTTCCTTGAAATTACTCTAACAATTTTAAATTTTGACATAATCTTCGATTATCCAGAAAAACACGATGGTAAAAATACACAAGATTACAAGTTCATCACAAATAATTTTTTCAAATCTCGCGGCAGTACCAAACACGTGATTTAAAATGACAGTTGACAACTGTCACAAGCGAGTTTGTTCAATAATTTGTTTTAGTTTACTTAAAACATAAAATAATATAATTAAAAATGACCAAGTCATCAGGAGTATTCCTCGACGTTGACCCCACTATAGTCGAAAACAATTTACGATTTGCGGTAAGTCAGTTAACAGTTTTACACATTTTTTAAGGTTAATTTTTGTTTTTAGACCAACCCAAACGAAGAAGAATTTAATAAAATATTTAACCCACAAGGGGAACAGTTCCCGTCCAAATTAGTAAAACCGTTTCCCGGTAAGTGTTATCTCGCTCGTTATCAGTGGGTGAATTCAGCAAATCCTTCCATCATTGTTGATAAAACAAACAATTATAGAAGTTAAAAAGATAATAGGATAATGCAAGTCACCAGAATTATGTTGGTGTAATCTTAATTAAAGATAGAAGGTTGCATTTTATTGATTCWTGAAGAAAAAAAAGAAGTTTTACAATTATATTCAACTACAAACATCCGTTTAGATTCTGGTTATTTAACACCAGTCCCTGAGAATTAATCTTTTTGTATGTTTATTTAATATTTACAATGTTTCCTGTTTTCACAATATAATATTAGATATTAACACTATACACTAATCACAATAATGATTTTATATGATGTCAACAATTAACATACGTTTTTAATAGTATAAATGGACATTTATTACTTAAAATCCCTCATACTTGTATTGACTTATTTTTAATCCTAACAGAAAACAAATTAATTCCATTGTAATTATATTTTTCATCCTCCCACAAATGTATTTACATACTTAAGTAAAAAATATGAAATTTCTCATATTTATTACAACCGGTTTTAAGGAAAAATTTGAGGATGGGTTTGTAAATTCCTCTCTTTCACATTTAAAATAAAATATGAATTGCATAACTCTGGAAACATCAAGGTCATCTTACAACCGTAAACAATTCACAGTTTAAGTAACTTAAAAATAGTAGAAGATACTGAGAAATAATAACACAAAAAAATTACCAAACACGGAACTATCTCATCACATAAACAAAAGACTTAATAACGACAAGTGACTATCATTATTATTTAATTTATAGTCTTGCGGCAACAAAATATTTTTAGTAAAAATCTTAATTGTTGTTAAGCAAGAAACCGGGTTGTGCAATTTGCAAGAAGTAGATCATTTGATTAATTCACTATTATTACATTATTTATCAATTTAATTTACTCGGTGACAGTTTGTTCTAATTTTTTGATTGAATTTCGGGTAAGAAATTTATTACCCTTGACTCACCCTACAATTACAGATAACGAATGAAAAGTCACGATATGCACACACCATATCAACCGAGAATAAATCAAGGCTTTCACGAAGACAACAGTTCAACGTTCATGAACATAACAAAAATTACCTTTTCTGTGTTAAATGCACCGGTTTTGGTAGCAGCACCACTTTTAATTGTCACAAACTAAATGAAATTGTAAATCGAAAACCGCTATTTATGTAGAAGYCGCGAAAAGTGGGTATGAAAATTTCGACCGCGCTTTACTCGCGTCACCACTTGAATGATGGTTATCTGCTCGATTCTCACATTGTATCCACAATAAGTGATACAAACAATTGACTTGATGAAAGCACGGTTTTATTTCTAACTGGTTATAATCACTTAATATTTTGAGTGCTTTTAATAAAAAGAGAATTGAAAATTTTGTTTTATTTTGTTTGGTTGAGTTATATGAGACTTGAAGAAGCCACAGAACTGTAATAAAAGTGCCAAGAATTGAAATGTTGAATTAAGAGAGCGAAAATACAGGAATTTTAAACCGAGGTGAATGGCAAGGAGCGACCAGGGTTGTATTGGATCAATAATTCCATTTATTACATTGATAATTGTATAATTTAAAATAACATGACTTAGAAGTATCAGATTACAGTACCTATTTAATTGATTAGTTGATTACTCATCTTAAATTCATATCTGAAAGGCTATTTCGCTTTATCATCGTTCACTCTTTGATATGTTTAACATGTTTTAGATGCCCTTCATATAAAATTTTATTTCACAATATTTTGTAATTAATTTACTAACAGTTTGACTATACTTGAATATTATTTTGTCACTTACAATAATTAACTAGTTGTTTTAATAGTACGAAACGTAAGAAATATCCTAATGTTGTTGTAATTACAAGCCCAAGGGAATTTTTTTTCTCATCTTAGTTGATTCAAATTTGCTGTATTTGTTTATAATGTGACCTTGAATGCTAGATAATCCTTTGAAGTGTGATTCCTATTTTATATGGAAATACTACATTGATCGATGGTTGACAAGTTGTTTCTTTATTGATTTATTCATGTTACCAACCTGTCCGCGTTTATTTTTGACTATCATTGTTGTCAAATCAATAATCTAGTGCAGCTGTAAAAGGAGTGATGTCATCGTGAAACAACTTAATTAAAAAAATTATAAATGAATTGTTAACCTTTACAAGAAATTTTGTATTTATTGTATATGATTTTTCTAATTCTAATGAAAATAAGACAAAATATTATTTAAAAGGAATTGAAAATTAAAAATAATTAAAACCAAGAAGATTATTATTAAATTAAATATATTTAGTTGTCTACTTTAGTACTTTATGAAACATTTCTCTAAAACCTATTTTTCTATTTTTTTCATTAATAGGTGTCATTTGTTTAAAGTAACTCAAATATGCGTTGTCAGTAACTATATTTAATTGATCATCTACTGAATTAACAGACGCACTGTGTTCATTTTTCCGATGTAATTTCACATATAAATTTATGATTATTGACATATCCCACTGTAACAATATTAATAATAATGCATATATTAATAATTATTATACAGGGTGAATTTAAAGTATGGAACCAAGCGGTTTTATTTTTAATCATTTGCCCCCAGAAAATAAGAATTAATATAAATTAAAGTAATATAAAAAATGTCATCGTATTTTCAGAACGAAATTTTGTTTTGTTTTTGAGTTATGCGATTTTTTTTTGTCAAATTTGCAATTTATGTGAAAAATTTTTAAAAAAAAATTAAATATAAAGCAGATAGTTGTAATCCTTAGAGGATAGCTTTTATGAGAAAAATGATTTTATAGTGGATTGCCATTTAAAAAAATTAATTTTTTTGTGGAACTCAAAAACAAAAGAAAATTTCAAAAAATTTTATTCTTGTTAAATCATCACATTTTTATAGTACTTTATCACTCATCAATGTTTGGTGCCATACTTTTTATTCACCTGGTATGTATTATTATAATTATACAAATGGTATTTCTTACATGTTTTTTAACAATTAAAAAAATTTGAATTATTCATATTTAACTTTATTCGCATTCACAACGTATTGTTCCTAACTATGTCCATTTTAACTGAAACAGTCTATAACGTTTGTGAAACATCTTACTATTTAATCCTAAATAATTATAGATAGACATTTTCAAATGACTAGAATTACTATTTGATAATTGTTTTTTTTTTTTGTAATTTTTCCTATCGCTCCCAAGGAAGATTTAGACTCTAAGGGCCGGTTTTTCAATCGTTGGTTAAAGTTAAACCTCTAGTTAAACTAAAAATGCAACATTTTGATTGGTTAAATTGCAAAAATTTCCATAGAAACCTACTAACTAGAGGTTAACCAACAATTGAAAAACCGGCCCTTATTGTGTTTAGAGCAAATTTTTTCACTTCATTATAGTATTATGTTTTAAAATTTCTCTGGTGATTCACATACAATATCCTATTGTTTGCATTCGTTGAAATTAAATAACGCTGATGAGTGGGTCTGAATTTAATGTCCTTGAGTATTGTTAAATTTGTACTAGGACAAGGTTTAATAATTTCGTTATTAAAATTGCTTTAACCTCATACGGTTCTTAATTATCTAAAATTATTTGTAGACGTTTACTACAAAATACTAGTGCTAAATACATAGAAACTTTTTGTGATAGGGTCGAAATATTTACAGCGAAGAATTAAAAAAAAAAATAGAATCAATTCATTACGGCGCGTAATGTGTTACAAGAAATGTTTTATACAATAAATTGATACGAAAAGTTTATGGCACTTATTTACAAACATTTAAATGGATTATTACGTAACATCGCATTTAATACAATGAGTAGTTAAAAGTTACAATAGAGCCAAGAATGCGTATGTACAGACTGTTAATTTAAAGAATCTTTTACAGGATTCTGTATCAAAACACACGAAATAGGTTCCGATACGAAATTCTTCGTCAACATCTGCCACACCGAGGCAATTCCTCCGCCGAAAGACATTTCAGAAAATGAGCTAAAGAATATCCTAAACTCTGACGAAGCACCCAACTTTCGGGTGCCCATGAGTATCGGAGAAATACGCAGTGATAAAGATAAGAAAGGAGAAGAAGCAAAAGCTTGTGACGTCGCAATACATCCTATTTTTCTCAAAAAAATCGAACAAAGTCAGTTATTTAAAAGTTTTTTTGTTACTATTGTTTTCGAGGGCTTGAAAGACAAATATGGGATTATATGCAAAGATGAAAAAATCATTTTACTTAACAGAAAAGCGTTCGGTAATTTACAAATGCATAGAATACAACAGCGCGAAATTGATGAAAAAATGAAAAATGCGAAATCGTTTGTTGAGGAGCTGAGAGGTAACAACGATGCTCAGAGAGGAAAACCTTTGATTGAAACGATTTCGAATAATGAGGTAAAGTGTCGAGAGCCTGAATATAGATTGTTTAGGAGGAAAGCGAAGCCCAATTGTTTGATTGGAGAATTTAAATTTCCAGATATTGTGAGTTGTTTTCTCGATTTATCTTTGTATCATAACTTTTCTGTAAGATTTCAGCCAAAGAACTTACTCTCGATATTGGTGAAGATCGAATTGTTATAGAATCAACTTCAAAGCACTATTTACTTGATATATTTGTACCATTAGTGATTAGGCAAGCCTCTTGTACTTCAACGTTCAATAAGGCAACAAAGGTAGGTCAATCAAATGGAAAACTAATCATTTCATTATTTTTATTTTAGGTTTTAACAGTAACAATGCCCCTCGTGGGAGGTTAATTATTGCATAATGGAATTGGAATTGTTAAATATTTTTACAATAAATTTAATTACAATAAAAATTGATTATGAAATTTACCTAAGTACGCTATGACGTTATGAAATTGTTGTTTGTATTACTTTATCACAAGCCTGTCGCACTTTTAAGCCCTAATTTTTTACTGTAATTACTTGAGCAATGCCAGCAGAAAAAATGATATGTACTGAACAGTGGTTTTACCGATTGTCTTACTCACGATCGTAAAATAGACTATTTTAGGATCGTGATCTTAGCTATAGCGAAAATTCAAATCTACTACAATGAATTAAAACAGTGTATAATAAAAGTTATAGATCATTGACAACAAATAGTCAAAAAAATTAAATAAAAAATAAATAAAACAAAATCACATTAACTATCAAATCTCAGTAAAAAACGTCGGTCTTTCAATTCGCAAATATCTAAATAATTGTGGAATCAAATAAAGGGCATTGAACCCGATCATCCCACAAGTGATGTATTTGCAACCCAAATCGACAATGGTTTTGTGCTTATTAGTCAGCGAATTATCAGACTTTTTCAAGACATCGACATCTTCTTTTAAAATAGCACAAATGAAGTTGTATGACGCACTTTTAGATACGGATCTAGTTAAAAGAACCAAAGCAAACCCGATTATTGTGCGTAAGATGGTACAACCTAACATAGTGTAAGAAGGCCACATGATAGCATACGGTGGTGTCAAATCTGAAGTCGTCATTATTCCCAATTGGTAGTTCAGCCAAGCCCCGCAGTGAATTCCCACACAAACGGAAAGAATCATTGTAGTGTCGCCCCTAGAAAATAGTTTAGTTTTTGGCGATTGGAAATAGGGAAGAGTACCTTGTTGGGGTCCATTTGCCACTGTTTGGATAATAAACAATCATAAGAATGGAAACAACTAACAAAAGAAAGGGGGACGTGGGGTCTGTTAGTAAATAATTGTCTAAATAATCAACAATGGGTATAAGCGGAGTCATTATTAAGACCGTTAGGGCTAAACCCGCGACGACATCCTGGAATAAATGAATGCAAATTAGTCATTAGTAAACCGGTTTAATATAGATTTTTCCAAGTACMTCAGTAATTACAACAAACATAAGAGGCAATAATTAGTTATTAGATAAACAAATATTTATCCCTTATCAAACATGTATGTAATAAATGAAAAAACTTTATATGAATCATTTGATCTGATTTTTATCTTATATTTGAATTACATTGTTACTATACTTTGAACTGATAAAATGTGTCATTTCAATAAATTCCAATTAACACCTGTGTTTTTTGAAAACTTACCAAAACTGAATGCATGCCTAAGTATAGCCTACTTAGGCATATAATAGAACACCACAAAACTGCAATAACCATGCCTAGAGGAATGTTGTACTGATACCTATTCATTGTACACAACAGAAATGAGAATGGAAAGGCCACAGCAACCATAGCATGGGTCGAAGGCATCCCATATTCCAAAGACCATTTGTTTTGGAGCCTTAAAACTGGAGGGCCTGGTCTCGGCCATCTGATTATATCTTTGACAGCTTGACCTGAATAAAAATTGAGTATTAAATTTTTAACTCTTAAGAAACGTACCTATGTACATGACTATGGTCCAAATTAGAACAACCCTGCGCCCTACAGCCCCATCAATATTCCAAAACCAAAATGGTATAAATGATGAATAAAAAGCTTCATCTCCAAGTGCCGTCCCAAAAACAAACAAATAGTACCAGAATTTATTTGTTATCACGTAACTGTTATCAGTTTCTTCATTGCTGTTATTGGATTTTGCGGTTTTTGTCCTAACCCCAAAGTACTTTTGGATCTCCCATACCAACTTCGGTTCTTTCAGATCTGATAATGACAACATACTGAGTTTTGTGTGAGACTTGAGCGGGGTTGAATGAACGTATTTCACTAAATAATAACTTAAGAACGCTACAAATTTAACTTTTTATCGCTATTTACTTTGTAAATTCGGAGAACATCGGTTGTTTTAAATGTCAAATTTTAGATTCAGAGCGCCAACATAACAATAAGGTCGCTTTAATTTAAAAATTTTTTTGGCATTAAAAATAAATTAATTATTTTGTTACATGGATTAATGTTGTTGATTATGAGTTTGCCAATCTACCAAAATGTATTTAAAAAATTCAAATTAAGGAATAATTCTAAGCATTGATTGCAAGATTACGTCCTTTTGTTAGCGCTAATTTGACAATTGCGTTTGACATTTGCCAGTGTGTTTTCCTGAAAAATCAATATTTTCATGAATTTTGTGCTAATTTTTGTCAATGTGTTGTAATTTAATCACATCTTAATATTATATGAATTTTAATTGACAATGAAATGGCAGTCCAATTTGTGGATACGTTGTGGTTATATTTTGGTTTGTTTACTAGGGACTGCACTCGCGGAATTAGGTAACCCCTATGAAATTTTGGGTGTTCATAGAAAAGCGTCACAATCAGAAATAAAGAAGGCGTATAGGCAACTAGCGAAAGAATGGTATGTCTTTTTGACCTAATTATTTTTTTGCTAATGCTAAAAGGCGTTATTTAAGGCACCCAGACAAAACCAAAAACCCAGAGGCTGAAGAAAAGTTTGTAAACATAAAACAGGCTTATGAATTGTTGTCTGATCCCGAGCGACGGAAAAAATACGACGATAAGGGAATAACAGAAGATGACTTTTACAACAACCCTGAACATCCTCCCTTCCATACCAGTAACCCATTTGATGACATTTTTACGGCTCATGGGGCGCATTTCAACTTTCAGGAAAACGATATCACTTTTTTCCACAAATTGTCGATATCTACAAGGTAATGCCTTAAGCAATAAAGTTGTTACGACCATGAGAATTTATTGCAGGCAATATGATAAATTAATTGTCCCAAAGAGTGAAAAAACGCCTCATTTGATTTTTTTTTACACCGATTGGTGTTTTGCTTGCCTTCAAACTGCTCCATACTGCCGAAAGTTGGTTGACAAATTGGAACCATTAGGTGTTAATTTCGTCACAGTTCATTCTGGTAGGGAACCAGCACTGGCAAGACGCCTTAACATACATGCCTTGCCATGCATTGTTTTGTTGCTTGATGGTAATGTCTTTGTCTACAAGGAAACAATAACAAGCATTCAGAGAATAATTGGTAAACTTTCAAACTTTAATAATTTTTTATGAATTTTTGGGGTTGCAGAATTCCTCAAAAATAAATTACCGTACAAACTAGTTCCAAAATTGAAACATAATGATGTGGGAGGGTTTCTCAATGGTTGGGAGGATAACAGAGTTCGCGGTCTAATTTTTGAACCGCGGCAAAATATTAGATTGCGATATTTGATAACTGCCTATCATTTCAGACACAGAGTTGCTTTTGGGCAAGTTACAAATATTTGAGTTTTGTTTTTATTTGTGCTTTAGTTTTGTAGATTCTCAAGAAATTCGGCGCAAATATCAAGTTCCTCAAGATATGGACACAGTTTTGTTGTTCAATGAAAACACGTCGTCTCCTATGGCTAGTCTCTCAATGAAAGATATCCCCACTTCCACTTTACATCATGTTGTCTCGTTGAATCAGTATCTTGCCCTGCCGAGGCTATCTTCTCAGGTTACTAAATTCTACTTTAAAAAATTTCAAATCTAAAATTAGTTCATATTTCTATAGGAAGTTTTGGAGGCTTTGTGTCCCTGCGAGTGGAACAAGCCCCGAAAGCGGCTGTGCGTTGTTTTAGTGACAAAAGCATCAACCAGTCATGATCCCCACCGACAATCTTTTCGAATTTACGCACAAAATGCACCATACAATGTCGAAAAAGTTCGTTTTGCGTACATCTATCATGACAAACAAACGGAATTTGTTAATTCTTTAATCCCCGGTAAAAAAAATATCGCTGTTTTTTTATTTTACAGAAAATATATTGCAGAAGGTGAGGAGGTCGAGCCTTTGCTTCGTATTGTAATTTTGTGGCGTAGAGACACATCACATGTTAAATATGAATGGATTAATGACAAGTGGGAATGGGAGAATAATCTTAATCAAACTACTCAAAAACTAGAAAGTACCATAAGTCGCCTATTGAGGTCTAGCGAAGCTTTGAGTTATGAAGCTCTAGTTAATGATTTATTTGATGAACACGCGAAGGGGATTTTCGGCCGAATTGCTAGTAGAGTCGGGACTTTTGTCGAGTCGGTTTATGATGGATTGAGCAAGGATCAAATTTTGCCAGCTTTGTCTATAGTCGGGACGATTATTTTTATCTTGGCTGTTGGCTACTTCATGGCATATTTGGTGTAAGTGATAAATAAATTGATCCTAACTGTTATTTCATTCATTGATTTAGGCGTTTGGAAGAAGAGAGTATTCAGCAACAAAAAGCTAAAGCAAAATCTGGAAACAACAATAACGACTCTAACTCAAGTTACCAACCCGAATTGCGTTTGCACGAATTGCGAGCCGAGAAATACAACGGACTGGTGAGACTTTTAAAACCTGGTTGTCGGACTATTCTTCTAGTAGTAGATATGCAATCATGCCGACAACTAATCCCACCCTTCCATAAAGCGGTATGGCCGTACCGAAAGTAWGTTTAATTGTTGTTATTTTTATCTTTTAAACGGAAATTTTATAGAAATAAAACATTGATGTTTTCCTATATGTATATTGAACGGGGCCTTAGCTGGTACAAGGAGTTGTTGCAATTATCCTTGCCAGAGGAGCGCGAACTGAACATAAATCCACGTAATTGCGTTGGGACAGTCTTGTCTTTAAACGGCCACAGAAAATACTTCTGCATGTTCCACGCCAAACACACTGAACGTAATGCGAAGAAACACAGATCTAAAATGCCGACGAAATTTGACGAAAAAGACTGTGAAAGTGGAACGTTTATCGGTTTTGATTCCGACTCGTCTGAATCCGAGGAGGAGCTTTTACTTCAAGAGAATTTATTGGACAGTCTGCCGAATTGGCTCGATCGATTATTTGAGGGAACAACACAACGTTATCACATCAACTATTGGCCAGACTTTCCAAATAAATAAATAACGTTAACACATAGAGTAGCCTAGAAGTTACATAGCTCATGTTATTTATCTGTTTGTTGTATTTATACATATCTGTAATGTTTGTATAATTCCATGCATTTGCAATGCTTTCTTTCTACTGTTGTGTTAATGTGAAAACGGATCTGTTGTGTTTTTCATTAAATTCTAGTCACATATTTATTGTTAGGATAGTTAACAGCTGAAGGTTGAATGAATCCAATTTCATATTGAAATTTTTCAAGTGGATTGTTAGTGTAGCTTCGAATTTATATAATTGCCTGAATTTTAAATTTACACAAAGTCGAAATTACGGGAGTGTATATAAATTATTGTGCTTCGTTTGGTTATTAAACTCCCATTCTTAATACTCATAGAGCCTATTGAATTTTAAAAAACATTTATACTAGTTCGTTAGTTGATGCTATAGACAATTTCTAGATTCTTTTTAAGACGTTTATAAACATATTTATTTGTGCCATATTATGTATTTGATAATTTAAGAGTAATAGTCCAAAAGACAATGGTGTATTACCTCGTGATTCAAATTTCCAAATAAAGTTGTTTTCATTTAAACGTATTTCAATATTTTTACTGTAAAATTTTCAACAATTTTGCAATTTACTATATTAGTTCAAAACACCCGCCAAAATGTGATCTATTCCCACCATTGAAGCTTTAAGTTTCGAACAGATGCACTTTCGGGAAAAATTTACTCAGTGTTTTTATTATTGATTTACCTCATTTTCCGTAAAAATTAAAATTTTCAAAATGAATGCGGCTATAAACATTGGTGTAGAAGATATGACTGCGACTATAGTACGATACGGATTATATGTGGGTGCTCTATTCCAAATCGTATGCTTGGCTGCTTGTATTTTTTTACCCGATACTTCAGACGACAACTGTTGGCTTTCTCGAGTTAGTTTCTCGTTAATTTTTTCATTAATTGAGTGTTAAATTAATCTTTTTTAGGGGGACAGTGACGACGAAAGCTCTGAGCAAAGTACTCCCCAAAATACGCCTCGTAGACCTTACCACAGAACTCGTAAACAAGAAAAAAAGAAGAGGCGTTAAACGGTTCCAACTTCATTAATTTTATATTATATTTATTTAAATTAAACAATAAACTGTCAACAGGCAATTAGTGAATTAGAATCTTAATAGTATTTACAAAATGTTGCATAAATACACTAAAAAAATATTCATTTTTTATCTACAGTAAAGCAAACAGGAGTAAAATACTTTAGCTCAATTATAAGTTAGGATTTAAGTGCAGCTAATCTGCTTTGCATTTCTTCAATTTCTTCCTCATCCTCAACATCCACACTTTCTGCAGGTTCTTCCACAGGCGCCGCTTTGTCGCCAACGGGGGGCGCGGGGGCCTCCCCTAATTTACCCTCAGTTATTTCCCATAATACTTTATCAATCTCACTTTGCGCCGCCTCTTCCATTTCTTCAGTGTCTTCGAAACTGTCCATTGTTTCATCTAACATCTCTTCAATTATCCCTGCTTTCATCATCTCTTTGGAGAGGTTTTGCATGGTTTGAGCCACTTCTGGGACGCGAATTAGGCGTTGCATGGCTTGCATTACTTCTGTAGATTTTGCCAGGGAGCCAGCAACGCGCAGAGTCGCTAAAATTTTATTCTTCAAAACAAATTTAAAATAATTTGTAATAACAAACCTAACTGGTTCTTCATCTGCAACATTACTGAGTTTATGTGGGCTTTGGAAGTGTAAATCCTGTTTATAGCCTGCCGTGCATGCAAAATTTCCTTTGCTAGGATTGTGCATGTGTCTTTATCATTCTTCTTAGCAGCCTCCTTAAGTGACCGTTTCACTTTTTCCTCTTCTCGTTTAATGGCTGGAAATTACTTCATTATTCTTATTATGTGTCTCAAGCCGAAACACTCACATCTGATTTGACGGTCCAGTTGGTATCCTTCTTTCCTCAATTTTGAGCTCCACTCATTTACCTTCAACATCAAAATGAAACGCAATCTAATTGAAATGAAATCTCACCATATCCTTGGGATTCCGTTCAGGTGTTTTTCCAAACAGCCCCATTTTTGAAACAAATTGTAGACCTACCCAAAATTTTCTTGCTATGATCTCATTCTCTTTTGACAATTGTTTGACAACACGGAAATTTGACAGTTGTCAAGGTCATGTGATCATTTTTCGAAAATAGGGCATTCGGGCAATTAATTTGGCAACATTTTGCGAAAAATGGAACAAGCCACCCAATCAGCGTCGTGCAGGGGGTGCTTGATGGATTGAAATTTTTTAGAATTGTCAACCATGAACTGTCAAATATTTGAAATATTGCGCCAATTTTCCATAAAAGTGCTTTAAAAAAGCTCGAACTAGTCCTAGAGTTAGAAAAGCACTTCAATATTACATAAATTTATACGTTCTTGGTAGATTCTGAAAATATCTGTGACGACATCTCGACAAATAAAATCGAACTGAACGACCTCCAGGAAAAAGATGGCGTCTMCGGTATACGTAGAAGAAGAGCTAGGAAGAAAATGGGACCGGTGTTTTTCAGATGCACTACTTAAGTTTGGTAAAAACATCATTTTATTGCTTTCTTCATAATTTTGAACGATTTGTTATAAGTTCGTGTTATGTCATCAGCATAACCTCAAACTTTTTGCCAACAGGAGGTGGGATCGTTTTAGGATCAGTCTTTTCTCTCTTGTTTTTCAAAAGAAGACGATGGCCTATTGTAATGGGTGGAGGATTTGGTATAGGAATGGCTTATTCAAATTGTGAACGGGATATAAATGCTACCATTCGTGATCGAAGTCTCTAATGTATTGTAATTTTAGTACAACATTAGATTATACTGCCGCTGGAATTCTTTCCTGTAATAAATTCTTTTGTAGAGTGTAAATAAAACTTATGTTATAACTTTATTTTCTAAACCGGCACTGAATGTATGTAGGTATTGTTATCTAATTAAATAAAGCCCATTATAATTATATGCCCACAATCAAATTGTATTTGACAACTTGACAATTTAGTTTTTAATTATTCAACCATCAATATCACTTCAAAATGGTTGAAAAAAAGTACACAAAGATTTATTTCCGACTCCTACCCACTGAAAAAATGGCTTGGAATTATTTAAAAATTTTAGATGATCATAAAACAATTTACATCAGGTGTTTGCAAGAACTTAACAAAACAAAAGAGGCCGTTCCCACATTTTGGACTTTTCACGCCGATCAAGTCTTTTTCAATCACACTCAAAAGGAGATTTACGATACCATCACCCCCGACGTGCTAGACAAGTTGGTTAAAAGATCATACAAAACTATTGTTTCAATGTTTTGATTTTTGTAGTCTTTCAAACGGACGAGATGCTGTTATTATGGCATATGGCCAAACGGGGACTGGTAAATCGTTAACAATAAACGGCTTGCAAAACCCTTTTGAGGTAATAATAAAAATAACAATTTATATAAATGTTCTTATCTATTTAAAATAAATAGAACAGAGGAATCTTACCCCGAGTTATATCAGACCTATTCCAAAATTTAAACAAAGAGGCTTCAAAAAATATTAAAATGTGCATTCAGGCCTCTTACGTTGAATTTTCGAGAACAAACATTTACGATTTGTTACAACCATACCCAAATTTGCTCAACTCCCTCAAAGAAATAACAAAAGTCAAAATACGGAGTGAGGAGGAAGCGTTAAAAATAATTTTTAGGGGCGAAGGCCGAAAAGTGTTTGCAGAAAGTGCCTCTTACCCTTCACATTCTTCGAGCAGCATCTTTACTTTCTATATTAATAAGAAAAATCTTGAAATGCAAGATAATCCGATCAGGAAGAGCAAGGTGATGTGTCTTAATGTTGATATCACAGCAGTTTTATAAATGTAAATTTAAATAGTTGCACATTGTTGATCTTGCGGGAGCTGATACTGTTGGAAATTTCAGCTGTTCTTTTAAAAATCCTTACGAGATTGGATCAGCGAATTTGGCCAAAACGCAATTAGAGCAGTTTTTTCTAGTCCTGTGTTCGCAAATTCCAGAACAGATAAAACTAAGGCAGAAGATAAACCCCATGATCCAGTATTTGGGTGATTCATTAAATAATGCAAGCATTTTGCGGTATAAAAATATATAATAATGTTCTTTCCTGGTTTTAAATCAATTTTATATTAGTCTTATTGGACACATTCGGGCCTCAAGAGAGGATTTATTGGTGACAATCTCAATGCTGAGGTTTGGTGAAATAATTGGTGGCCTGAAATCGATGAAATGTGAGATCAGTGTTAACAAAGAGGTCACGCAAGAAAGAGTTGAAAGCTTGGAAGTGCTTTATTGTAATTAATTTAATATCCAAATAACTAATTTTTGGTCTTAGAGGGAATTGAGGAGACTTAAACTTGAAAATACGTACAATTCAATTTTGATGCATCAAGACTTGGCCAAATCACTAAACGAAGAAAGATTTGCCCATATTGAAAGAACGGTGAATGAATTTTTACAGAATAAGATTTCACATCTGGCTTTGCTGAACGTTTGCGATGTTAATATTGCTTTAGAAATTTTGAAAATGATTTACAAAAAATCTGAGGAAGAAAGGGGGAAGGAGCAAGTGATGATTGTGACAAAACACAGTGGCACCAGCAGTCATAAAGTAATTAATTATGAGTCCAAGTTAAAGTGATTTTACTCACTTAATTGTAGGCTCACTCGAAATCGTCTCGTCTTTCGCACAAAACATCATCTACTGAGACACTCCCTAAAGAAAAGACCCGGTCTGGATCCGCTGTTGCTGCTTTAAAAACTTCGAGTAAATTGGGTTCGCGTATGTATTCGTTTTTCCAAATTGATTTATTTGTTGTGAATTTTTGTTTTTTGTTTTAGTACGCGAAACAGGATCAAAAACAAAATCAAGGACCAGCAGTTCAAGTTTAGTAAAACGTCCATCTACCAATAAAAGAAAATCGAGTTCGAGTGCTTCTCTCTACGACAAAAATCGGGAGAAATCAAAATCGAAGCAATCATTTGAATCGGTTCTCATGCCCCAAATTCCGCCCGAATACCACGAAGCCTGGCATGCGTACATTACAGACAAAAATGATGAATTCACCCGTTTTCAGCATTTTTATGAAAAAAATGAAGCAGCCGCGAAGAATATGTACAAGACCTATCTTAACGATTTGGATCGGTTAAGAGAAATTTCGTCAAATGTTGAGAAACACAAACACGACTTATTCTTGGTTTGGGTTTTGTTTGGTTATTTTTATTTATTGTTTGATGAATAAATAGGCCCGAATGACTCGAGAGTTCCAACGCGCGAACATCGACAAAGGCGAAACAATCAGCGAATTTGAAAAATGCTCCACAAACCGGTTGCAAACATTACAACAGGAGCAACTCGAAGTACAAGAATCAGTATTGAGGTCTCAGACAGAACTCAAAACTTACATCAATGCTTGCAAAGACATTAAAAAGGATGTGAGACGCCATTTCGATTTGTTTTGCAAAGAAAAATATAATTTGGAGATTTCTGGGTTGGAGCCTTGTGAACCCACCACTATGGTAATTGACGATTGTTAAGTTTTGTGTATTGTTTGTATTTTTAGGACATTGTTGCAACCTTAGATAAAGAAAAAGAAAAAATTGTAAAGGAAGTGCAGCCGGAAGATACCCATGAAATGAATGAAATAAAGCGATTTGAACGTTTTAAAAATTTGATCGAGTATGAGAAGAGGAGAAAAAGGTTGTATCAAATAAAACACAGGGAATGGGTGATATATTAAAAGAATGTGCAATAAAATATAAAACTCTCACTTAAATTTTTTTTCTATTCAATCATATTTTTCGCCATTTTATTAGGTATTCAAAACAATAATAAAAATAAAAAATATATCACAATAATTATTTGCAAAAATGGTGGAGGTGCCGGGTTCATATTAAAGAAATACGAAGTAAAAATCTCTTTCATGTCACTACAAGTCTTACAATAATATGATTAATAACACATTTGAAATGTAAAAAAAAGTTTTCTCACCATAAACGTTCACTGCAAAATAAAAAATTCATAACAAACATACACTATTTGTACTAAACCAGAATGAAAAAAAATATGTTGGCAAATTAATTATAAGAGTAAAAGTCCAATTTTAAGTAAATTAAGATTCATTTTTTTTATTCTCATATTTCATCTATCTGAAAAAAATAAATTCTAATCTTGTTGGGGCAAATTATTGTTTTATATTTATTAAAGATTTTAAATGTTAAATAAAAGCGCTATAACAAGCCATTCATGAATTAGTATACTATTTAAATTAAGTGCCCTATATTTTTTTAAGTTCTACAGTATTTTTTTTAACATTAAATTATAGGTAGGCAACCAGTAATACATGCGGATTAATTTTTATTTAAATGTTAATAAAAATGGTAACTCTAATTTTGAACTAATAACAATTTATAGTCGCTTACTACATTTTTATGAAATATAATTAATAAAATAAAATAAACTGTATTTTTTTAATATTTAATATTAAATAAATGAGATAATCATTTAAATTTGGCGCGGCGCGGCGCAGTCGCAGTCGGCCCAATCTGCGCAAGTAGGAAGTCGACCATTTTCCTTTTTGTCGCACCGGTTTCAAAGCACATGTGCTTTGTTAACGTCTTTAAAAAAGACTGGTAAATAACACTAAATCACAATCTAAACCATAAAATTGACAAGTTGTCAACAGTGCAGTGGTTAACGCGTCGTTATTTTAGAGCTCTCATCAAAATGAACACAGAAAAACTGAAGAAATTGCAGTCGCAAGTGCGAATCGGCGGTAAGGGCACCCCCCGGCGCAAAAAGAAGGTCGTCCACTCCACCCAGGCCACCGACGACAAAAAGCTGCAATCCTCCCTGAAGAAGCTCTCAGTGAACACGATACCAGGCATTGAAGAAGTAAACATGATCAAGGACGATGGTACGGTTATCCACTTCAATAACCCGAAGGCTCAGGCCTCTTTGGCGGCCAACACGTTCGCCATCACTGGCCACGGGGAAAACAAACAGATCACAGAGATGTTGCCGGGGATTTTAAGTCAGTTGGGGCCCGAAGGGCTCAACCAGCTCAAACGTTTAGCCAGTAGTGTCGCCAATACTGGGTTGGGGAGGATCGTCCCTGAGGACGAGGAGGATGTACCGGATCTAGTTGGGAATTTCGACGAAGCGTCGAAGGCGGAGGTTGCAAAGAAGGAAGGAGAAGACAAGCCAAAAGAAAATTAATTCAGTTTATGCTTAGTGGGCTCGAATCTATTGCTCCTATTTTTATGGTTTTGAGGACACATTTCATGGTATTTGGTGGAAATGTGTCTGCTAATATTGTACCAAATCTTTTTTTGTTAAAAATTAGACACGCAACTTGTATAGAATATTTCATAGGAAATACAAAATATTCTAATACAAATGTTTGTTATTTCTTGATGAATCTCATCTTTTTCAGTGTAAATATCAAACAAGAAATGTTAGCCAGTATAATCCAAATAATAAAAATACAGAAGACATGGAGGATTTTATTTTTAGAAAAATGCAATTACTGCGTTGTAAGCTAAATACAGATTAACTAACCGTTTAATGGGTAGTAGATTAAAAATACAATGGTGATAAGCTAATAAACATTGGCTAAATTTTAATAAGAGCAAAGTAAATATATCACAAAACAATGTTGAATAGAAGTGCTATAAGAATATACTTATTTTAATTTTAATATCGCTTAATACCTACATAATCATCTATTCTTTTTAGAAATCGATAAAAATTGCGTAATTTGATTGTGGAAAAATATTTTTGTCCTACCTACATTTTTTTCTACCCACAAAGAAATCAGATATGATTAAAATGTTAGCGTGGAGCTGTGTTCATAAACTATAACAAAAATTACATTAAAAAATTAATTATTTAAGTGTTAAATAAATAAAAATTAAATGAATGCTTGTAAAGAAAAAGATAAAATAAACTGTCTCCAATAAATTGGTAATACACTGTCGTAATGTTGGTTGTCTACCTCCAAAAATAATACATTTTGTTCAACAAACTTAAAGAATTATATTTTTGATATTGCTTTATTGTAAATTTTTTGTAAAAAAAATGCTAAAAAAAACAATGTTCTAAGCTTGAATTCAAAATCAAAACTTTAACGTGCAACATTTCGGACTTAAAATTGATAGCATTTGTATTTTTGAACTTGAAAGTCCAAGTTTCAAAGAATTTGTATTGCCTCTTGAGGTTCGCGGCCCTATAAAAATTTGATTCTAAATAATGTTTACATTGGAATGTCGAGTCAAATTAGAAATTCCAATGTCAGGCTTGTTTGTGGGACTGTGTTTATCTTATCTTTCGATTTCGAAAGTTACAGACCATCAAAAAAAAAAGTTTTAGAATTAGGACGAAACCACGATGACGAAACTAGTAAATAAAAAAAATATATAAAATGTCCGGAAATTGCGTGCACAAACTTCTAGGGATAATTCCATACTTCAAAATATAACAAAAAGTTCCTATAAACATGGATCCAAAAAGGCTTTCTTAGAAAGTTACGGTCCTGTAAATGTGGGCTTTCAAATGTGCTTTTTTAAATTATTTTTGTTTATATTTTAATTAGAAAAACAAAACCACACACCCGTAGGTTTGAAGAACGCCAACTATGTTTTTTATTCATTACATTGTTTCAATTACCTCAGTGCGTCGACTTAAAAAATGACCTGTATCTCAAAAACGGTGCCTTCTACAACATTTTACCAAAAGGACATTTTTTATAAAAAATGTTTTTTCTATCTTATTATGGTATTAAATTTGCAAAAAGTCTTAAGAGAAAAAAGTATTGAGCGATTTTTGCCGCAGCCTCCCCTATTTTGTGAGCCCCTGACCAAGATTCAAAAATTTTATTTATGCCAATCTATTTAGCATCCTAAAAAACCTAAAGGTGCGTGGTTTTGTTTTTCTAATTAAAATATTAACAAAAATAATTAAAAAAAAGCACATTTGAAGGGCCACCTTTACAGGGTCGTAACTTTCTAAGGAAGCTTTTTTGGACTTATGTTGATAGGAACTTTTCTTTATATTTTGAGGTATGGAATTACCTCTAGAAGATTGTGCACGCAATTTCCGGACACCTGAATATGAATCTCGATTTACAGAAATATTAATTCTGACTTCACATACTTAGTTCCATATTTATGACTTCAAACTTAAAATTCCTTCTCCACACCAGAATTTCTGATTAAAAATTCAAACTTCTTCAGTTGTCCTGCATTCCTGAAAATTACAAGACAACTTTAGCAATCCTTACACTTCTGAATTTTAAAATTTAGAAACAATATTTTGGCGAACAATTTTACTATTTATTTACGTCCGTATATTTTTACGTTTTACATTTAGTGCTTGTTACCTGTGATTTTATTTAATTATATAATTCGTGGGTAGATAAGTTACCTACGTGTTTACTTGCACTTTCCTAAGTTGAATACTCTTTGGTTGTTTAAAAAAAATGAATAAATTGGGTAATTTACCCAAAAAATAAAAACACTGACTTCCATTCAATGTGAACGCACCTTTAGTTGCAGTTTGAAAAATCAATTATTTACAAAATTAATATTGTTTTTAATGATAGCAGACTTAAATTGTATTTTTTATTGCAGCCTTATCATAATAATGTTATCGTGACTGTCCAATTCCGTTATTTTTCCATTGTAATATTATTATGAAAACCGTCATGGCTGCGCCCACATACCGCCATAGTTGATTCCATTTTTGAAAAGTGACAATTCCAATTTTGACACGTACCTCTTTAAAATTCTCCTCGAAACAACAGTCAATCCTCGGTGAATCGTCCTGAGATAATCAGTGAAAATATCAAAGAATTCRCATGACAAAATACCACGAAAAAGATGACTAATAGCAATATGACGTGAAGTAGGTTACAAGTAGCAGCGGGAGAGGTTGTGTTGTTGCTTGTTTCTGTCCAGTGAGTGTTAATACAAAAAAGTCACAAGTAATAAATTATTTGCAAGTGGCTTAGAGTAGGACCATCTCTATATCTTCAGTGTTTGTGTTTAAAACTACCCGGTAAGTCAAAATCCCTTAATACACCCCACTGGGGTCAATGACTGTTAATATACGCCGGCATTGTGCTTGATTTTCGCGTTATTTCAGCCGAGAATGTCGAAAAAACCGACCACACAGCCGGCCCTTCATAAGGTCATTATGGTTGGAAGCGGGGGCGTCGGCAAATCAGCCCTAACCCTCCAATTCATGTACGACGAATTCGTCGAGGACTACGAGCCGACCAAAGCAGATTCTTACCGGAAAAAAATCCTCCTCGACGGCGAAGACGTCCAGATTGACATCCTCGACACTGCTGGTCAGGAAGACTATGCCGCAATCAGAGACAACTATTTCCGAAGCGGCGAGGGCTTTCTATGTATCTTCTCCATCACAGAGGATGAGAGCTTTCAAGCCACTCAAGAATTTAGAGAGCAAATCTTGCGCGTGAAAAACGATGAAAACATTCCCTTTTTGTTAGTTGGGAACAAAAGTGACCTTGAAGAGCGGCGAAAAGTCTCGTTTCAAGAAGCCAGCGACAGGGCCAAGCAGTGGGGGGTGCCCTATGTGGAAACCTCGGCTAAAACGCGGGAGCATGTCGATAAGGTGGGTTACGCTAGTGGTTTGGGTAATTGTTCCCTCTAAAATCTAATTAGAAGCTTCAACGAGACAGAAATAAAAAAGTCTGTTTTTATGACTGATAGTAATCTAATTTAGTGGGAACATTAGTCATGCTGTAAGACAATAGGTCAAAGAGTAAATGTTTTTCTAGAGTTAATTGCTGAAATAATACTGTTGGAACAGTACTCCACGATTTCTATTTTCACGTTTTATCTATGTGAACTATTTGATAAAAATGTTATTGACCTTTTAGGTTTTCTACGACCTGATGAGGGAAATCCGCGCTCGCAAAATGGAAGAAAACAAAACAAACAACGGTAGAGGCAAAGATAAAAGTAAAAAGAAGAAATTGAAATGTACCATACTATAGAGAATGTCAGATTGTTATGCTTAAGAAATAGTCATAATCCGTTTTATATGACATGGAAACTTTGTATGTAATATATGTATTTGTATGTTTGTATTTCATATCAAATTTTAGTTACATTTCATAGGGTTATGGCACTTGATTAGCCACCATTGTACCCTCACTTATATTTTTAATCTTTTGTTATGATAGTTGTTAAGAGTGTAAATGTTCGTAGTTTTAAGAAATAATTTATTTATGAACTGTTTATTATTGTGTAAAACAACTTACATTTTATTACACAATCATACATCACCAGTATTTCTATGTTTATTTTTCAGAAATGTTTTGCACGATAATTTCAGTTTTGTTTTGCTTTTAATGTAAGTTATCATAGGAGAAATACTATTATTTAGCAATTTGTAACTGGAATATTATTTTCGCTACAAAATAGTCAGATCTATAAATCTACGAGGGAAGTATATTTTCATACTTTTCATTAAGAAGTTTTCTGTAAAGTGTACTGCCATCGCAATATGTTATAATCTTATAATAAAATTTTACTCACATTGAATGCTACATAAATTATCAAATCCGTATCGTTTGGAAACTTTTTTTTTCGACAGATTTTTATACCAATGTTGATTTATTATAATTTATTGATTGATGTGTTGTAAACGCACCTTTACAGTTTGAGGATGACGTCAACTGTCATTTATTATTATTTAACCTAACTTTTTACACTAATTGTCATAAAGCAGCATAGATGTATATATTTCTTATTCTTCTATTTATTTATTTATTAAGTTTTATTGTGTGAAAAGCAAGTGTGAAGACAATGGAAATATTTTCTTTTTGAAAATAAAATCGAAGATTTTTATGTACAAATATAAATTTATTGAGGGTTATTAAGTAATAGAAAATTTGTTTTAGTGTTAATTTTGAGGAACTTGCATTACCAGAATGAATTTCTCCACTCTTTGCGATTTCCTGGACATCGTTAGAACTGCAAAAGGCGTTTCAGAAAAATCAAAACTAACAAAAACCTTCGTCAAATCTCTCCGTGAGCAACAACAAGACTTATTTTGCGTTTTAAGGTTGGTTGTACCGAAATTAGACCGTGATAGGCCTTCGTACAGACTGAAAGAATCGAAAATTGCCAAACTTGTAATAAAAATGTTGGATCTGCCTAATGGTGGTGATAAAATGGTATTACAAAAAGGCATCGTGGGTACAACTGTCGATTTCGTCGACATAATTTACTCTGTTTTACAAAAATATATCATTAACAAAGAAATCGGTTTAACGATAAGCAACATAAACGACTTTTTGGATAAAATCGCAAATCGATCAAATGATTCAGGCTTGGACGACATCGTCTTACAAATCTTTCTCAAATTATCACCACGCAACATAAAATGGCTCATCCAAATCATATTAAAAGACCTCAAACTCGGTTTTAGCGAAAACTCCATTTTAAACTGCTTTCATCCAAATGGGGCTGACTTTTTCGCTACGAACAGCAATTTGAAGACTTTCTGCGATCTCATTAGTGACCCCCAAGTCAAATTGAGCGAAATGGAAATAAATATTTTTCAGTCGTTCAGACCGATGCTCTCAAAACGTTGCGACGCTTCAAACTTTAAAAAATGTTTCCCCGAGTCGAAAAGTTTCATCGTTGAAAATAAATTTGATGGTGAAAGGTTTCAACTTCACATGTCTGAGGGTCAGTTTAAGTATTTCTCGCGGAACGGTTTCGATTACACTGAAATTTACGGAGTGTCATTTAACGAAGGAATTTTTACCCCAAAATTGTGCAATGTTTTCGCATCTGAAACCAAGAGGGTGATTCTAGATGGCGAAATGATGCTTTGGAATAAAGAAACGCGCAATTTCGGGTCGAAAGGAATGAATTTTGATGTGAAAAAGTTGGGGGAAGATAAAAAATACCAACCCTGTTTTTGCGTTTTTGATATTTTGTTACACAACGACAAAATTTTGACCAACCAGCCGTTGTTTAAACGGTTAAATTGTCTCAAAAGTGTAGTCAAAAACCAGGTTGAGGGCACCATTGTTCTGAGTCAATATGCTGAAGTAAATTCCTGGGATGATCTCGTCAATGCTTTGAATTCTTCAGTTGACAAAAACGAGGAAGGTATTGTTGTTAAAGACACCAAATCGGTTTACAAATGCAGTGATCGAAACAGTGGTTGGTTTAAAGTCAAAATGGAATATTTCGATGATGTTGTCCACGATTTGGACGTGATTTTGATGGGGGGTAGTTACAGTTCGGGTAAACTTAATTCATTCTTTGTTGGGGTCAGTTCGGGGGCTAACACGTATCTATCATTCGGTCGCATTTCCTCCGGTTTAAGTGACGAACAACTCGACATTTTGAACGATAAATTTAAAACGAAAGGAATTGATTTCAAGTCATTTTCAACCAAGACTGAAGGCAAGCTTCATTTCGGCCGTGACAGGCCTGACTTGTACATCGAGCCCCAAAATTCGTGCATTTTGCAAATGAGAGCTACAGAATTGGTTCGAACCACGAACGATACAGTTAAGTGTCCCTACACTTTACGTTTTCCCCGTGTTTTGAAAATCAGAGACGACAAACCGGTCGATGAGTGTTTTTCAATGAATGAACTTCTGGAACTCGCAGGGCAAAACAAAGCTATTATCAAACTTAACAAGCGGCACATTGAACTGTCTGAAATCTGTGCCAAAGCAAAACCTGCGAAGAAAATCAAACTTGAGGTTCTCAAGTCGGATTTGTTGTCCGATTCCGGGGATTTTTTAACCGGAAAGCGCTTTTACGTCGATTCCGGGACACAAAAATGGGGGCTTAATGATATCTACCATTCGATTAAGAAAGCCGGGGGTGCGCTAAGCTATCGCGTAGAACCGAACGTTGATGTGATTATTGTTTCCAAAGTTAGTAAGAAAATAGCCGAATTGATGAAGCAAATGAATCATTTTGATATAATCCACGTTGATTGGTTGCACCGTGTTATGGAATATCGCCAGTTGGTTGATTACAAGCCGGAGGAAATATTTTACAAAGGGACGAATTTTCGTCGAGATGTCGGTTCAGATTTGGATAAATTTGGCGATTCCTTTATTGGGAAAGCGACGAAAGAGTCGTTAAAGTGTGCTTTCAGGTTGATGCAAGAATCGGGTGATTTTTTAAATACAAACGGTGCGGTAATTTGTGGTGATAAGCCGAGTTTTGGGGAGTACATCGCGTATTTTGATTGTTTTGAAGAGATTAATAATCCGGATTCAAAACAGATTTATTATTCCCTTCCGGATGAAGCAGAGTTTGCGTTTTATAACGGTACTACTGTTAAAGAAATTACGTCAGATGTTAATTTGATAGTAATTGCAGAAAATAACGAAGAACGTGTGTCAATTATAAGTGATTTTTTATCTAATGAAGGGTTTGCGATGATTGATATTGTTACGAAAGATTTTTTATACAGTCGAATTTCTAGTCAAAAGTAGTTCTATAGTGAATCAGTAATTGTATAATTGCCTTTTATTGTATTTCATTTGTAAATTTTGTAACTGAATAAACTTTTAGTACCTAATCGAAAAGTATTTTCTTGGGACAAAAACAGGTCACCTTTTTCAGACCGAACCTTAATGAAAAAAACAATCGAATGTATTTTAACAGTTGTGGTTCAAACAACAATTTTAAAACTATTTATTATACAACGATATATAACGTAAAGTCATCTTTTTAACAAAGAAACAAAATGACCTATTTCAGTACTGTTACTTAAAAAAAAATATTTTTTGTTGGATTTTGGTTCAATATTCAGTTATCAAAAATTGGGGCTGTTCTAAATTTATTTAATTATTTATATATAAATGGTGACAACAATTTTTAAAGGTTTTAAAAAATACGTTTATTCACAGAAACGTTACGTGTGTGTTTAACAAAATTCTTAAAGTACAGTACCTAATTCTTACCAGTCTAAAATATCACATTTCACTTAATAATCGCATTGCTGAGCGAATCAACGGAAAAACATTTACAAGTGCAGGCGGTTACTGGACATTCCGAATGCTCACTAGAACAAATGAATAAATGATTTAAATACTTTTTATGACAACTTACTCAAACCAGTGGGTCATATGAGACACGTGCCCCCCATGTCTGCACGTCTGACACCACGTGAACCAGTTCGAAAATTCAATAATTTTACTACTATCGACTTCGCTGCTAAAATTCCCCGTGGTGGTGCCCATATGCATGAGACATATAGCACACCTCGGTAACGGTTTACGACAGTTGGGACATGATGACATCTGAAAAACCAATGAAAACTATACCCATATGTACCGACCAATCGAACCTTGAGTTTATTAGCGGTGCCGCCTATTCGAGTAAATGGGCCACGGCCCCTGGTGAGACCGTACATATAGGCAGATATACTTTTGCCGCAAAAGTTACAGGAAACGTATACTTGTTGTGGGGGTTTATCAGCGGGGCAATAAGTACTCAACATGATATCAAAGTGCGCTCTTTCGTTCCATAACTGCCAAGTATCGAGCAGATTGCGATAACTGAAATTTTTTGTGTATTTGGGAATTAGGGATTTTGGTTTACCTCGAAACCCAGTCTTTGATAACTTCGGAAAATTGTTCCACTGGAAAAGCACGGACGGCTATGACAGCAGTCGACTGAATATCACCAGTGGCGTCCAAATATCTCTGTAATAATTTAATCCCGTCATGGTTTGTCCCTGTCAGCAACAAACCGTCCAAATTCCCCTCTTCTATTAATTTATCTGATAATTTTTTCAAATAGTCGTGCAATCGGTTATCAGGTAAAAACATGCAGGCAAAAGCGACTCGATCGTCAACTGTTACCCCACTCTCATTCTACAACAACTCACTTAAACCCTCATAGAAATAAATTGGGCAAATACCAAAACGCTCTCAAAATTATAATTCTCTGCTGTCAAAAAGCTGAAAATCACTTTCAAATACGGATCGGATAATTTTTGTTTCGCCGTCGAGCAAAACTGTTTCCATACACTATTCTTATCATCGGTAAACCCCGCAAGCGCCATTGCTACAACATTTAGACCCAATCCAAACACCAGGGTTTCAGGAGCCCGACTTAAAATTTCAATCGCCAAGCGTATTTTCAAACTGAAAACCGCGATTGCTGCAGCTCTTGTATAAGCTCCTTCTTTTTCAAGTTGCTCCAAAAAGGCAGTCAACTGATTTGAATCTCTTTCAAAGTGCCAACTGCATAAATGTAACGCTTTATCCCTATCCTCGTGTCTGAAATTTATTTGTTAGAAAGGATTTAACTTAGAGATAAAATTACTTGAAAATTCGAACCACTCCTTGACAGTTTTTGTTCCCCAAATCTGACCATAGCAAGGAATAATGATCAGATTTGTTGTTACTGGGGTCAAGCTTTAGTACCGCTTGTACCCCCGGATGTTTACATTGAGTGCCGGCTAAAACCCCATCTTCCACCAATTTTCCGCTTAAAAATAGCCAATTCCAAACGTTTGCCAACATTTCATTATCCACCACTTCGCCGTTTTTGTAAATCTCTGCCTTGAAACGAAAAATTCCTTCAAGGTGGTGGTATTCAAGTCACTTACTTTTAAGCCGTAGCCAGACAGTGCCCTCTCTCGGATTTTTGTTGAAATGTCCTGTAGAGGAGTGTCGTTTATATATTTCATAGTCTTGCGGCCATAAGTCCACACAACGTTCGATGTGGGGGCCCAGTTAAGTGTTATTCTGTCGAAAACTGTATAGTCTGTTATAGTTCCCGACAATGCTATTGTCAGAAATCTGTTTTCGTCTGAATTGTGCCAAGAAAACGACATTATATTATGGGGGGACCCCGGAACTACGTTCCTTTCCAAAACGGACGGTTCTACTTCCTCGTTCCCGATTACAGTGTGTTGTATGTCATATAAATTAATTACAGAGCTTTCTTTTTGCAACGACCCCAAAAGATTGTATCTGAAAATGATTTTTTCAAATTTTGTTAGTCAAATAAAATTTTTAAATGTACTTTGTGGGGCACCAGGCAATTTTAATCACAGGTTTATTCTGGTGCAACGTCAGAATAGGTTTTTCAAAATTTCTTGTATCCCAAACATAAATATTATTTTCGGAAAATGACGCCAAATGTCGGTCGTCATTTGGGTCCATACAAACGCCAAAAACGGCTTTAGTTAGTGTAGAATTAGTAATTTTATTAGGATCTGCAATTGATAATTGAATAATGTTTTTAATGAATTAAAAAAAATACCTCTAATATCCACAAACTTGATATTCTTCATATTCATCCCAACTGCAATAACCTTACTGTTGCTACTAAACCAAGCCATGCTGTGTGCCGTTTCAGAGACCCCAAATTCAGCAATTGGTTTTGCTAGCTCCACCCCTGGGGCCATGGTATTAACTGCCATTCTCCCTGAATTATTTTCGTTATTTTGGGATGATTTCATTATATCCCAAATTAGAACAGAGTTATCCGATCTGTATTTGTCTAAGCCGGCAGCCACCAAACTTGTCTCAATTGTGTTCCAACAGACGGCATTGCATTGCCTTGCATGTCTCGGCACCAATTCTTTCCCTGTCAAACCTAAGGCATCATATTCCGTGGGGCCAAATGTCGATAATGATATTCGCCCATTTGATAGACCCACAGCTAGTAATAAATCCGCATCAGATTTTGGATAAACATCCAGACATTTAACATAGTGGTGGTTGGTGTTTGTCGCCAGTAAATTCGCGGACGTTGTGCTTGATAACTTAATACCTGCAATTTTTGAGTAAAATGGGGTCCATTGCGATGTATTAATTAATACTTTGTAAAACGTTATCTCTGTCTTGGTGAACTTCATACAAGCAAATTTCGGAGCCCCACGTGATAAATTTGTTTGTAATGGGGGTCCACTGGATTTCTAGTTTCGACGACATTTTATGGAATCTAAAATGTTAATAAATACTTAAAATTAAGTAAAAGAGATAATGGTAAATATTTTGGACAATTGCGATGTATTTATATTTTGAGGTTATATTCATGTTTTTGTTTTCTTTTGCTTTTTGTTTTGGTACCACTGTTTGGCGGAATGAGCAAAAACTTTTTTGCAACATTTTTTATAAAATTCAATAAAACCATTAAAAGCACAGACTTAAAACAAAATCCATGTAATACAATTTCAGTTTATTGTATTGTATTTGAAAAAAACAGAGACAAACAAATGCAAATGGAAAATCTGGAAGTTTCAGCAATTTAGGATTTGTATTTTTTGTAATCTGAGTGGTGTCATGTCCTTTAAAGGAATTGAATTACATTTTTCAGAAAAAATGAACTCATTTGATACAAATTTAATAGTTTTGTAAAAATTCGACCTGTGAATAGAAACAAACTGGTATTTTATGAGAAACGAAAACTAAAAGCTGTAATATTATAAAATGAAGCCATAAATTTAATAAAAATGTTTTAATACTTACATGCTGAACATTTTCAGTTTTTCGAATTCAACAATAGAAAAAAATCAACATAATTATCTAAGTCAATTTCCATGTTCTGATACTCAATCACTATTTATGTAAGAGACAATTTGACAAATAGATGATAAGAAAACAATAAGATTTCCATTAATTTTCAAAAAATTGACTATGCGATTGAAAATGAGGGAATCGTTTGTTTTTATTTTTGGACATAAAAAATAATGAAACGATCGCAGACGTTCTAAAGCTTTATTATTTTCTGTTACACATTCTGATCATTTCGTAACTAACATTCGTTCAACATCAGATCTATTATAAAATTTTAACATAAAATAATATCACCAAAATTGTGTTTTCAACAAATAACATCTTAAAATTTCAAACAATAGATAACGATTAGGTAAATCAGGGCTAGGGTTCATAATTACACAYATCCCTTACAATCTCATATAACGTCATTAAGAATGACTCAAGATTTATTTTATTGACTTGGCTTTCGTGCAGTTTCGCAATTTACCATAACGTAGTGTTTGTTATAAAAATGAGTGGCCATGATCATGGAAGGCACCAAATCATTAAAAAAAATCCAATGAGTTTCAAATGAGCAAATATGTTGAAAAAAAAAAAACAAAACGATTTCTTTGACAGAAAAATGCTAGAAGTACATTAAATTGCCTTTATTTTATCATTTGTTCGTCGGCGATTAAACATCTGGAGAATTATCAAACTTTTTCGCTAAATAAAACTACAAGAAGTTTAAGTGTTTTATAAATACGTCTTGTGTATGTGCGTTTATGTTAATTAATTACTGTTGCACTTTTAATAAAAATTGTTAATTCTAAGTACAATTTCAACTAAGTACTATATATATTTACATTTATGCGGTTTGATTTCTTATCTTATAAGTCGGAAAAAACACGGATTTCAAAATGAATAGAAAAAATTTGCCAGTAGTGGCAATAAAATTTGTACATAATGAGTATTATAAATTGTTTTCCATCAAGTTTCAAATATCAAATGAAACACACAAAATGAACACAATTTCAACAATTAGTTTGTAGGTAAAGGCACGCCCAACCTTTGTAAATCCCTTAACGGGGGCAAAGGCCTAGCTGGCCATTGATTGACACTTTTCAACGCAATACTTTGGTTTTGTATTTTTTCCAACTGGATTATGTATGGATATATTTTTTGTTCGATCCATTCACTTATTGTATAATTATCAAAAACATCGACCATTGCATCGACAGCCGACCTGACTAGAGAAGTGGTTCCATGATAAATTCTTGGTAAATCACCGACTAATTCATCAACTCTCAACGGCAAACTGTAATTATGTCTAAYATTATAGTCAGTCATCCAACCTTTATAYCTCTTCGTCGACTTTAAATATTCATCAACCTCACTTTCCATCGTATGTAATCTATAAGTAAGTCTAAAAAACGGACTTCCGGGGAACATACAACGTCCCAACTTATCCCAAAGAAATGGATCTGCGTCTAAATTAATAAACGGCAGATTCCGACCTGAATTATGCTGCGGACAYGTCAAACTAGTCAAAAACTTATTTTTGAGACTCGAATTGAAATAACCRTAAGTGGTGGCCACYAAACTAAGACCCAGTGAGGGTATRCCAGCCGGTAATAACTCACACAAAACGGCAAAATGGTCGTAGCGTTGCCAACCCGTCAAAACCAACCCCGAGAATCCTCTCTTAAAAATCTTATTCTGCTGCGACATCACCTCTAACCATCTCAAATTATTCTCCAAATGACGTTTTGAATCAGGTACGAATAAAGTCTCACCAAACGCCCCCTTGAACGCCGACGCCGCCCACGCTGTTTTAAACACAGCCCCGTATTTGTCCCAAACGGGGGGCTGCACAAACCGGTACACATCTTCAGCGTACACCCACACCATGGGCTCAACCAAGCTCCCTAAATTCACATCAAGCATGCTTTGCTGGGATAAATGGCGCAACATGTCGTCCCAGATAATAAGCCGCAATTTGGGGTGTTTCTTGCGGATTATTTTCGATACGTTTTGGACGTGTTTGAGGAAAAGAGTTTCCTGGAGTTCCATTCGACAAATTTCACATTCACCCATTTGGAAAACTTCATCACAGCCGATATGTAGATACTTGATCTTGGGGTGGAGTGACATTATTTGGTCCACCATTTCGCTGATGAAGTCTAATGARCTGTTCCTGCTGGGGCATAGAGCCTGRGGACTTCCTGGGACTTCGCGCAGTTTTGCCAACTCAAGGTGTTTCAAAGCAAACTCCATGTGGCCAAATGTTTGGACTAGAGGGATGACTTCCAGTTGGAATTGCTCAGCTAAGTCTAAGATTTCGGTGATTTGGGCAGGAGTGTATGCGTTTTGCGCTGAAATGTTTTTCAAGATTCCTGAATAAGGGAACATATCCTCATATTCTACAATGTTTAAAATTAGATCTAAGTTTTAATCAGCAGGGTTAARAAACCTAATAAAATTCCCGTGGCCCCCATGTTACGTATCAAAGGGAAAAACTTCTTTAAAAAACTGACTAGAGGTGGGGCCCCTTTTAAATCCAAGTGAACTATACGTTTTTTGGGAATGTATGGATTATTCACGTTTAGGTTAACATAGGGTATTCCTAATTGTTGTTCTGTTTCTAAAGCAGAAACAGATGGACGTCTCCGTGCAATTTCGTCACGACTAGGTTGTTCTAAATTTGTAAAATCACCAAAATTTGGTTCAGCCGTCTCAACCTTTGCTGCATTTGGTTTTTGGTTATTTTCCACAAATTTGACATTACTTTGAATCAACGGCTCAGCAACTATCATGTGAGGACTTCCATTATCTTCCTTTAGAGACGGTTTATCACTTATTCGTGAAAACTGCAACCCAAATATTATTATTGAAAGCAATCCTATTGCTATCAATAATGCTGATTTTTTCCGCCAAGCTGTTAAGCCTAAATGTTGCACGTAACTATTCATTTTTAAGTTAGGAGTTCACATTTCTCTTCAAACTTTCCAAACAACACCCACAACTTGTCCCATCTGAAGTCTGAGGTGAAGTTTATGCATGGAAAATTAATTGGGTTCTCCTACATTTTAATAAAAGGGTCACGGTATTTATGAATTATTTGCGGTATCTCATATTGTACACTGGGGCTACTCGTGGAAACACATTACACAATGTTTATTTTTCGAGTAACTTTTTTAATTTTATTTACTCCCCACTTCCACATAAATCTCTATTGACAGTTCCATGAAATTTGACATTTGGAGTGCCATGAGTGCCACTCCAAAGAAAAAAAGCGGATTAATTATTTTTTTTTAAATAAATATAAACGATGTAAATATAAACACACGAAATCATTGACGTTATGGAATAATGACCACTTTTATATTATTGCAAATAATTTTTAGAATGTTAATAACTGCTGTTGACAAAATAAAATTTGACACTTGTTTTGACAGTCTTTGACAGTTGACTTTCGTTGTGTGATGTGTCTAAAAATGTTAAAAATATAAACAATGTGTTTTAAATTAGTGGACAGACAGCAGAAACTAAAGGGTTAAAACAATCTGAAATCAATCCCTTTTGCTAAAAATGGCCACTCAGGAAAAATTGTTAAAATCGTTAGAAGTCCTTAAAAGTTTATCGGCACCTAACCAAACATTTGATCCCTCAAAGTGAGTCTATTAAACTAATTAACACCATTTAACAGTTTTATTTTCTAGGAAAAAGGACAAAATTCAACATTGTCACATAGTCACTGAAGCAATTTCGAATTCAACAATTAAAATCGCTCCAAGTTTTTCAACTTATCTCAGTATAACCATTGAGGTTCTTTTACAATTATGTGACGACCAGGAGTCTGATGTGAGGATGACAGCGGGGGATTGTCTTAATAAAGTTATCAGAGTAATCAATTGTAGCTTATTTGTGTCTTGTTTTTGAGTGGAACAATTGCAGGCTATGAACGATGGGAACATCGGTAAAGTACAAATTGAATTACATAAAGGGATCAAACAAAATGGTTCAGCTCGATCGTTGCGAGCCGCTCTTAGACGGTTTTCACAATTAGCACACTTGATACGGCCCCACAAGGGCAAACCGTACGTAGTTAACCTTTTTCCAACTTTAATTAAAGTCTCGCAGAGGCCTGAGGAACAAATACACGAAACTTTAGCTAATAGTTTGTTACCAATAATGAAGGTTTTGGGGAGTTTTTCATCGGAAAATGAAATAAAAGTAAAATTGAGATTTGTTGCGTTTTGACGTTAACTTCGTGTTGCAGGATTTATTGAAAGGATTCCTGAAAAACATCTCACACTCTTCGCCTGTTATCAGAAGGTCTGCTACTGCTTGTATATTACATGTTTGTCTGAATTGTAGAAAACCGAATATTCTAATTGTATACGTAATTAATTATTTGTTAGGTGGGTCTTACGATTTTATGTGTTCACTTGATTGTTTTTTGCAAATTTCTAGATTTATTAATTCCAGTCAGTGATAATCAAAGTAGTTTTTTAATATTGGGTGTTTTGGCATGTTTGAAAAATTTATTGCAACATTTAAACGATAATAAAAAGCGCGAAACTATTGAAACACAAAAAACAGGAGATTATGCTTCCATATCCGTGGATAAATTGTTACAAGTTAGTGTTTTTAATGTTTAGCGACTTGTCTCTTATCTTTTTTTTTTTAGATTTATGAGTTGTGTCTTCACTATTTTTCTAATAAGGATCATAATGTTATGAACGCAGCTTTAGAAACTTTAAATATTTTACTCCAGAATTGCTCCCCTGAACTGAAACAAATTTTATTGAGCGAAAGTGGCATAGATAAGAGTAGAATTAGTTTACCAACTTCGTATTCAATGTCAGCACTGCGTTCTCCAAGTCAGTTAAGTGTTGCCACCAGTACAGCAAATGAAGATTTATTTCTTGAATCTGAACTAACAGACACTATAAGGTCAGATATAGAAAAATGGATAGACGAGTCAAAACTTTCAGTAATAAATGTAACGTGTGCCAAAACTAACGAACTAGAAAAGTCGTTATCAGTTGAAAGTAAAAATTCCTCACTCRATGTATCTTTAACACAACTTGATAATTTTGATTATAAAATTTCTGAATACGTAGGAAGTAAGAGTCACAGTGTGGGCGATAATCTAGAAAAACTCACAATAAGTGACGATTCTTCAGAAAAAAGCTACTCTTATATTGAGGATGACAAGAATTTTGAAACGCATTTTCCAGTAAGACAATTTTATTACAACATCTCACAAGTAAACATTTTTTTTATTCCAGGACATTGTTATTGGTAATTTTCTAGATACCGATATTTCACTAGTCTATTGTGCGAGACTAATCACCAAATCGTTTCTTTTGTCAGGCCAGAAAGGCGTTTGTATTTCAGATAAGTCAGTCCGAGTTTCCGTAAAATCACTGGCTTTGACTTGTCTAGCCTCAATTGTTCAGATCTACCCAAAAATATTCCTTCAGTGTTTGGGTAAAAAGTGTAAATCGAAAAATACTCATTTACCAATTGCTGACTTAATATTGTATGAAAATCACACCGACCCTCAATTAAGAGGCGTTTTTAGGACGCTCTTATCCAAATTTATTACGGCTGTGTTGAGTGAAACTGAGTCGAATTACGATAATTGGATTGAGAAGAATTGTTGCGATGGCAATATTGCCCGACTTCAGTTGGATTCTCTAGTGAAAATAATTATAAAAGTACTAGCAGTTCTTGTAAATCTTGTTTATTGAAATTTTGTTTTTTAGGGGTTAGAAGACGAATCGTCCGGTTGTGCGCGACAAACAATCATAAGTTTAGATTTTTGTTTAGAGAAAATTGCAGAATCGGCTAACAATATTCACGTTTTACCAATTTTAAATTGTCTGCTACTCTTAGCAAAAAATCCATACTGGCTTGTGAAAGTTGCTTTGTGTGAACTCGTTTCAAAACTTCCCTACGTCACTATTTACGATATCACTGGTTCTAGTGATTTCCAAAACCGAATAATTGATGATGTTTTGTTTAAATTTTTACAAAATGATGATGTCCGAGTCAGGAATGGGGCCGCTAATGCTATTGTTTCGTAAGTAGTTGACAAGATTGAAATAAGTGTTTCATTAATTTTTTAGGATAATTCCGTTTCTGTATCATGAACAATTTTATTTAGGAGAAAATTCTGTTACATCCAAAGCCATTTATTACAAAAAGTTGTTTTTGTCAAATCTCAGTGATAAAAATACGGAGAAGGATTTAACGAAAAAACATCTCATTGATAACATGCCGTCTCCGTTTAGTCATATTTTACAAGAAAGCTGTGATAGAACTGAACATTCTTTATCGAAAGTTGTTACGAAATTGTATCATTTTTTACTAACCGCTACATCGAACCATTTTATTGTCAGTATTTTTTTGTTTTAATTATTATTATTAATTGTGATAATTGTAGTATGGTTGCTTAGAAACACTATCACTTCTTTCAAACGCCTATCCTACTACAGTCTACGCTAAAGCCTGGAATTGTAAAATATTTCCAACAGAGAAAGAAAATTCASATGTTACTTTAGATTTATTTAACATTTGCATATATTTACTGAGCCATTCAGTGATTTGCTACGACTTGACGTGTCATTTAAACCTCCTAAATCTCTCTTCCAATCTGTACGCAGGTGCGTATCACATGACCATAAATACGTGTTTCCATTGGCTCATTTCAGGATACGCCCTCAGCCTCATCAGACCCATATCTGAGAGTGAGCCATCAAACCAGCCATGGGACATGTTTTTCAACCCGAAATTTTCCAAACTCAGCGACCATTATCTGTCCCATTTAGTGAAACTTCTCAATATTTTTCACTACGTTCTAGATGACATCTCTCCGAGTCAACTCCTATCAAAACCGGGTTTACCAAATTTATCAACAGCATCGCCAATAAAAAGACGGAAGAGTGACTTGGAGAAGAAGATCTTAAGTCCGAGTAAAACATCGGAAAAGGAAGATAAAGACAAGAAAGATTTAAAATGGTCGTTTTTGCATCTTCCACATTATATGAAATTTTATGACCTTCTGCGACAGGCGTATACCAATTATAAGATAACGTTAGAGAGCGAAGCATGTGTGAAATTTTCGGGGTTGTTAAAACAGACGCTTCACTCGTTTTCGGTTTTGATGGAAGTGGGGACTTTAGTTGAGTTTCAAGGGATTGCGGAAGATATTTTGACTTATTTCCGCTTTACCTTCACGCTGGAGGCTTCAGCGACGGTGGAGTGTGTGCAGCAGTTACTTAAGTGTTTGTTTGGGAATAATTTGACAACTAATATTAGTTTAATCAGAGAAATAAATAAGACACAGGAAATGAGCGAACAATCAACTGGATTTTATCACAACTTGTACCAAAAGCCATACGATGATGTTTCTGAGTGTTTCAATTCGTTTAAAAATATTCACAAAGTGGACTGTGATGGGGACAGCACCCTTATGGGTTACCTTCACCGGCGTGACCTCAAACCATTGACTGTGCGAAATTCGGATAAAATTTTGGCCAATTATATCCGAATTTTTGAGCCAATGGTCATCAAATCGTTGAAAGTGCGTTCTCTCTTAATAAAAAAAATAAACTAAGTGTTTTGTTCCAGCATTACACTATTACAAGCGACGTTAGATTGCAGTGCAAAGTGTTACAATTGTTGAACCAAYTGATTCAACTCAGGGTGAATTACTGTCTTCTCGATTCTGAACAGATTTTCATCGGATTTGTTTTGAAACAGTTTGACTACATCGAAAAAGGGCAAATTCCGTAAGTGTTAATTGGTTGATTTCTTGATCCTAAATGAAATTCCCAGGTTCGCTAACGATTTAGTGAAAAAAATYTTCCAATTCTTAGTCCAGCTTTCTCATAGTAAGCAACACTCCAAAAGCATTATAACGGTACCAAAAATCATTCACTTGTGTGATGGTTTGATGGCAAGCGAGCAGTCACCTTTGACACATTGCATACCTGCTCTTGAGCCTATTGTTGAAAATATTTTTTTGACTCGGAATAAATCAAGCTCTGTCGATGCTAAAGAACTGGAAACAACACGAGATGTCGTACTGTCGATGCTGTTGCGGCTGTATGAGTATCACGAAGTTATTGATTTGATTGCTTTGATTTTGGACGATAGTAAATATTGTTCCAATTCGGAAAAGTGGCTGCGGTGGTCGACTCAAGTGAMTGATRTGATTTTACCAATGTTGAAACAGAATAAAATTAGACTAGAGAGTRCTCAGGCTTTGRTTTCCATGAGACGATTGATTTTTGTTCTAGAACCGTCTGTGTTTGAACCTATTGATGGTGTTTTGCTTTTGTTATTTCAAGAACCATTGGTTTATGTATGAAACGTAGGGTCTGCGGTCGATGTTGGATTTATGTGGGTGTTTTAGGATAACTGGCAATTTTCGTATACCCGAAGACTAGCGAAAATTTTGATTGGTCTGTTAGTTTTATCACCAGTGAAAGAAGAAACTCTCATTGCAAAAATAAATGAATTGAAGGCGGAGTTTGCTCCGGGGAGTATTTTTGAAAATTGTGCACCCACAGCCGATCCTTTGAATGTTATAAATAGTGTTGATATTTTTCGGGAAGTTTCTCCGGAAATGATTTTTGTCCGATTTTTATTCCGGGTGCTAAACCTCGCATCTAGGTTTTGTGCTGAGATTACGAAAGACGGAACATATGATTTTTTTATTGAGGAAATTTCGATTTTTCTCATGTATTGTATTCATATTTTTCAATCAGGTAATAAAAAACTGAAGAAGAAAACGGTATTGATTTTTTGTTTTAGGGAGTCATTGTAAAATTGCAATTTATACTATTTCTAATGTTAACGTCGCTCAAGTGGAGGATATTAGTAATAATTTTTTGAGAGTTGGCCACGAATATCCGCTGCTAATTTTTTTGTGGTCTTACGTTTTGACAATTTTGAATTACAATGAGAGGAAATTTTGGGGTAAAGTTGCAGATTTGCGTTCGGCTTCGCCTTCCATAAACCAGAAAATTTTATCCACTGGCAGCATTATTTTATTTTGTGATTATATGGTAAGTCAATAAAATGATGTTACTTCTTTTYACAATRAAACTGTAAAACTGCAGCTTCCAAAAATGTTAATTTTGCTATACAACGTTTSTTCAATATTTTATCTCAAAAATAATTGCTTTGGCGCGAAATTTTTTCAAGTTTCTCTGTTTTCAATTCAAAACAATCTTTMTAAAATTTCATTTTTATATTGAGTAATTACTACATATTGTTTTTCCAGTGATTAATTATTAAGATTATAATTCAGTAAAAACGTTTTTTTGTACAAAATATTYAATTTTTAGAATCAGGATGTGTTAAAATTGGACCAATTATCCTGGTTTTTGACCACTTACGTCACTCAAGTCGTCCAGTTATGCGACGAGGACCCTATTTTCGAATTTATTTCATCAGTTCACCGCAACAGTGCTACCAGTAAAATTTTTATAGACAGTTTGATGACCAGAAATTTAGATTCGAAAGACGTAAGTCAAATGAGACCCTCTTATTCTTAATGACGTTTTTTTTTAATAGCCAGTTTTTGTGGTACAAATTTTAAAATCAGTTGAAAACACTCATCCTTGTCACACTGGACCTCTCCTCAAACTTCTACTCCCAAAACTTTTAGTTTCGAGAGATTTAGCGGTGTCTAGACTAGTAGCAAACYTAGCAAGTCGTAAAATCGAGCTACTTCTCACCATGTCAATGGCAGAAGTACACGAACAGTTATCCAAAGAAGATTTACTAGCAATTATTAAAAAAATTGCAGCTTTGAATTTAGTGAGAAAGTAAGTGTTGATTAATCACCGATGAATTCCATAATTGTGGTGTTTTCAGAAACGAGGCTTTATCAAGTCTTTTGAATAAATTATGTACACAATATTACGATATAAGTCCGCTGGAATTTGACCAAAAACGTTCTGTGAATCCCGATTATATCAAAAAACTTGAAATCAATAAAAATTGGTATTTGGCACAAATTCACGATAAATGTAACAGCAAAGAAACAGCTCAACTTTTAACACGACTGGATTATGAAGAGTTGTGTAATTTTTTTCGTAATGCGGATTTTAGTAAAGTTGTTTTTCAAGAATGTCTCAGATTGGGTTTAGATAGAAATAAAACTGTTGAGCCGCTGATAACAGCAACTGTCACTTGTTTATTGGAGGAAGTGACGACTATCTGTGATCAAATCCCGACGGTGCATCAGGTTGTTTTTTATTTTATTTTGTAGCTTTTTTATGTTTTAAATAGGTTTTTAGTGTGCAAGGTCGCGAGCCGACGTTTGAAGAATCTGAATTTACAACAACACTGTCCCAACTTTTTGATTCGAAATTTTTGACTCAAATTTACGACTTGATTCCGTCTATAACATTCTGCATTGATCAGTTACCTGAAATCAAAGTTTCGGACATTAGCGAGGTCCTCGTGAAATTTGGTGTAATTTGTTTAGAGTCAATAAACGACTTAATTGATCGTGAAAATTTTAATCTAAATTATATCGACTTGGCTATCCAYTGTTGTGAGTCCGTACTTAAAGAAAAAAAAATATTTTGTGTGTTAAATCAAGAGTCCCACATATCATGGTTGTGCTCCATCATTAATAGTTTATATAAATTAGTTGTATATTTATTATCAGATAAGGAACAGTTACCCACGATATCAAGAAGTGTTTTACAAACTACCCCGGTGGGGGAGGCTTGTTACCAAATGTATATTCTAGTAACCTGGTTGTACAAAAACTCTGAATCAATCATTCCGAAACTTCTATTCAAACCGATCAAAAATATCATTGTTTCGTTATCGCGACTGTCCGCTGTTAACTCCTTTGTGTTGATACCGTCCCAAGTGCTGAAAAGTGGGTGGACCCCTGAACTTGTAGGGACTTTCCAGACAGAGGTCCCGTTTTTACCCATCGAATACCTTCAAGAAATTGACGTACTGGAAGAATTCATCTTTAGGTAAWACCAACTGAAACCTCACCCGAGTCGCAGTGATTTTTTTTTAGAACAACATTGCTAGGCTGGACCTCACGACAACAATTTGAGGAAACCTGGATGTGTCTTTTGAGCGTTTTGTGCAACAACTTCGAAGATAAGGACTCGTTGGTGGTGCAAGATATTGTGCACGCGTCCAGCTTAGCGGTCAAAGCAATTACGGCACTTCTAGTACAAACTTTGTATTTTCCGACTCCCGGAAATACCAATTTGTCGGAATTAATTCACGTTTCGAGGTATCCAAACACAACGAAAAGCTCAATCAGTGATGAAAAATTGAGAAAAATTCAAAATACAATTAAACAGAAATATCAAGAAGCTGGTTATCTGCCAGAAATTGTAAATATTTTTGAACATTTGAATTTCGAAAAACGGGCCAAACACTACTGTTATGGACAAATGTCTGTAAAATATCTCTCAATAGCGGCAAAAATTATCGAATTTGATGATAAGTGCCCAATTGCGAAACTTTGGAAACACAGAGAAGATTTATTAGAGGTTTACGGTTTAGATATTAATTCATGTTTGCAGTTTTTGCTGGATTATTACACCCAACAATTGAAAAATCAAGTAATTGTTTTAGTTATGTTTGACTTAACTTGACTTAAGTCGTTTTAGGGGTCAACACCACTACGTTTCTTGTACGAAATTGTCAGGTCAATTGTGATTATTTCCGATTTATTTACCGATAAATCACAGTTTAATTGGATGTTGGAAATGTTTCTAGAATTGTCGAAGTTGCATACAGTTGAAGATGAGTTATTACATCAGTATTTAATCGTTGGGATTTCGAAAGCCACAGCTGTTTTAACACCGGTTCGTTTTTTAATTTTTTGTGTTACTTTATAACTGCAATAATTGTTTCAGGATTTGGAGACTTATGAAACAATTAAAAAAATGTTAACACAATATTTGAAAAGTTCTTTTTTGCCGTCGAGAATAGCATGTTTGCACGGCCTTTTGTACCTTTTGGAAGGTTGCAAATTGAGTAATATTAGTATTGGGGGAATTTCAGAAGAAATGCAAATTATCTTACCGTGCGCTACAGAGTATGTACAGTGTAATTTGAATTCAAGTAACGAGTAAGTTTATACGAATTTTGTGAGTTTAAATAATTATGTATTTTTTTTAGAATCTTGAAACGTTCCCAAGAACATACAATTTTAGTCTGGACTTTGACTTTTTTTATTGTGGAAAATATTGATGAAACTCATCTCGAGTCAAATTTTATTCCAAATATTTTGTCAACTGCGTTCACAGTCTTATTACAGCAAAAGCCAACGAATAATTTGCAAATAATTTTAATGAAAGTAATTGTTCTCTTAATTACATTTATTTACCTATTCAATTTGATGGTTTTTAGGCTTTAGAACGACTGGTGATATTTAAGAGAAACATTACTAAAAATATAAGTAAACAAATAATGAGTTTAGCTTTGGAAAAAACAAAATCCGAAAATCCAAATGTTTCAATTTTAGGATTACAGCTACTTCTCAGCTATATGTACACAGGTAATTAGCTACTAATAGTTGTAATAGTTACTTGCTATTGTTTTAAGACTGTTCCGAGCAACTCGAAGCTGTTGGTAGCCCCACAAACCCTGACCATTTAGTACAAACAATCGAAAAAATCTCGGCAATTTTCGAACACATCAAACGGGGTTACATGTCCCAAGTTGAAATATTATGTTACGTTCTCCCCGACATACTCAACGACTTTTTTTCACCTGCTGATATCCTCACGAAAGTGATAAGTGAGTTCTTATCGCCGCAGCAACCTCATCCTCAACTTTTGAGTAAAGTCGTTTTTCGGGTAAGTTACCTTGTCAATCAGGTTCGGTTTGCACCTTTTTTTCTGTAGGTTTTCGAGCGGGCCATTGAAGAGAAACAACTTCCGTTACTTCAAGACTGGGTGGTCTTTAGTCTTTCCAATTTCACTCAATCGTTGTCAGTTGGAATGGCAACGTGGTGCTTAACGTGTTTTTTTATAAGTGCAAGTKCGAACGAGTGGCTGCGTTTGTTCTTTCCTTATGTACAAACACGTGTCGGGAGATACGAGTACGAAGACAGGAAAATGTTGTGTATAGCAGGATCGGATTTTTATAAGAATTTAACCAACCAAACTCAGAAAGATACGTTTATTGAAAATTTTAGGAAAATTAAGGATCAACCCGACACGCTGTTTAACGATTTGTTATTGTCTTTGTAGGTGGATGTAAATAATAGGAATTTACAAATTTAATTATCTTTACTGGATACGAAATAAAACAAATTTAACATTTTTTATTTTTTTCTCCCAATGTTGTTTTCAAATGTTGAAAACGTATATTTTGTTACTAATTGTTATTGTGTTTTGATTAAATAGAGAGGAATTTTAATTGTTTTGATTTTTTTCTTAATCAAAATGATTTTCGTACTGACGCACAATCGGTGTGTGGATTGTGCATTTTCGGTGGTTTACGTTGACAACCTGTCATTGTCAAGCTCAGACTTATCCTTGTGGTTTTTTATTGTTTATATTAGTAAAAGTGATTGTTTAAATACATTTGTGATAATTTTTTATTGCAAATAAACAATGAATGGCCGTTGAACTTTAAGGTAAGCAAAAATGTGTAAATCTCGGTGATATTCAAACGTGTGTATAATCTTGCTGAGAAGTTTGTCTAACAATGGGATATTTCCTGTTTCTTCACAATTGTCTTTTATCACGGAGTTATTCAACAAATCCTGTTCATAAGTGCTAGTACGTGTACTGTATTAAATAACTTTGTGTATTTTTAACACGTCTTTTGTTCCTTCGCGATTTAATTTTATTGGGTAAGGTTAGGAGAATTAAATCCAGTACTTTCACTTTTATCGCAATTTWCATCAATAATATTCCCACTACAATTMAAACTTTGTATTTCCCAGAATCAGTAATGCGTATTATATAAAAACGTTAAAATGGCTGAAGATGGTATTGACTTGATCCGGGAGATATTAGTAGATGTAGAATTAAGCCAGTTTTTGTTACCTATAAGAGATGATCTCCAAATAACACGACTAGAACATTTCGATTACGTGAAGGCTGAAGATTTAGAAAACATTGGATTAAGTAAACCAGGTAACAAGCATCGAATTATTTCCAMTTGTAATTAACACATTGCTTTAGGTGCTAGACGATTGTTGGAAGCCGTCAAGAAAAAACGGGCGCAAATTAGGAAACGCAACTTAATCAATAAATTAATCCCGGTCGTCGCTAATAAAACAGCGACTTTGAAAAAATCTGACGAAAGTGTGACTTTAGCCGACTTCACCTCTTGTCTCATTCCTGAATCTAATATTACTTTGTCAGTTAAGTTGGGTGATGGCTCTTTTGGGGTTGTGCGAAGGGGCGAATGGACAAGTCCCAGTGGGAGAGTGCTTCCAGTCGCTGTTAAAATCCTCAAAGCTGATGCTTTATCTCAACCGGGAGTTTTTGAGGACTTTATCAAAGAAGTCCAAGCTATGCATGTCTTAAGTCACCCGAACCTAATCCGTTTGTATGGAGTCGTACTGTCTCAACCTATGATGATGGTGACAGAGTTAGCAAATCTAGGATCTTTATTAGATTATCTCAGGAAACAGTGCCAACAAACCCMGGTGCCCATGCTGTGTGAATATGCTACACAGGTGGCTACTGGAATGGCGTATTTGGAGAGTAAACGGTTTTTGCATAGGGATTTGGCCTGTAGGAACGTTCTATTAGCTTCAGCTGACAAGGTTTGTCATAGATTTTGCGAGTTTATCGTATTTATAATTGGTTAAAAATAGATCAAAATTGGTGATTTTGGCTTGATGAGAGCTTTGCCCCAAGAAGAAGACTGTTATGTCATGACTGAGCATAAGAAAGTCCCCTTTCCGTGGTGCGCCCCCGAGTCCTTGCGTTCGAGACAGTTCAGTCATGCGTCAGACACCTGGATGTTTGGGGTGACGGTTTGGGAGATGTTCACGTTTGGGGAGGACCCATGGATGGGCCTCATCGGTTCGGAAATTTTGCGAAAAATTGATAAGGAAGGAGAAAGGCTTCATCAACCCGAAGCGTGTCCTCCGGCTATTTACAGTATTTTACTGCAATGTTGGCTCAAGAATCCGACTGAACGGCCGACGTTTGCGGCACTGAAGGACTTTTTCCGGAAGAATAAAACGCCAGTGATGAAGGCGGTGGGGGAACAGAACGAGCCGAATAAATTGAAGATCGAGGAAGGTGATGAAATTGCGATTATTGATGGGAGTGCAGAATTGTATTGGTGGAAAGGTCAGAATCAGAGGACGTTTGAAATTGGGTTGTTTGCCAGGTGAGACTAAATTTTTTGACAAAGGCCGGAATTTGGTAATCGGTTCGGTAAAGCATGAAATCGTTAATTAGTGAATGATGGGGTGAATAAGTGGGTCAACAGGGCGAAAAATTTTGCTTGAGTAAAAAACGAATATTTTATCTGTAAATAATACAAAAATAGTTGCGAATATATTTGAGAATTAGTTTGTTTGGATTTTTATTATTGTAGTAAACATAAAATGACCTATTTCAGGTGTTTGGTCAATCCCATGAGACCCAAACAACCCGAAGACATCAGCAAACCCCTTCAAAACTCCTTCATCCACACTGGTCACGGTTCAGCCTTCGGCGAATCGTGGGGTAGCCCGTCCTATATAGACGACATGTACTTGAGGAATCCTATGGAGCCCCCCGATGTGCTCGGTTTGCACCGAGAAGTTAAACCATCCCCGCAGCTTTGTGATAGAACTAAAAGTATCAAAAACAGTATGCCACAACCGATCATGCGTTACCCCAATTTGAACGATTTTTTTAGCAAATAGTCTCAAACAAAAGCCAAGTGATAAACAATTCAATTATCGGAAATTAACTAACGAATCTAGTTTTAAAATGAAACCTCAAAGGCCACCTCAGCCTAAATTTGAGACGAGTCGGGAAGGTGTTTTAATTGATTTGTCGCCAGAGATGAGTTTGTCTAAACAAAGCACTGTTGGTAGTACTGATTCACGAAGTGTGTCGATTTTGGATGAACCTATCGACGTGATGCAAGGTACATTTCAAAGTTGTTGGGACCAGACTAACGATTTTTTGTAGAGTATGAGTATCCACCGTCAAATGCACCACCCCCTTACCAGCAGCCCCCCTCATACTACAACACTAAAATGCTCGAACAGTTAACCGATGATCCGTTTGACACATCTCGAGTTTATTCTCCCGAACCTCGACAGCCCTATTTTGAAATACCAACAACAAACTCAAATAATTTTAAATCGAATAACGAAATCAAAGAAAACGGATACATCAAAGGTGATATTGCAAATCGTGCAATGAATTATGGGCCGTCAACTAAGAATGATGTTCAAGTTGTTACATCCAAAGGTGTCTCAACGACTCCTAAAGAAATCGCAACTCCAATCTCAAGCATAAACGACGTAGCTTTGATGAATCTCAACCAAGTGCCAAGTACTAACGACACGAAATTCGTCCAAGAATTCGAAAAATATCTCCTGYCCAAACCCGAAGTCCCAATTTTRCAACCTCCTCCTCAAAATTCCAAAAAATTTGATCCAGTCCTTCCTAAAGTCCAAAACGGAACTTACTCGAATCTAGATACTTACAGTAAAGGCTCGAAATACGATACGACGAACGTTTTCAATAAAATTTGGTACGATAATATGACCAAAGAAAATGGGAACGTGAAACAATGCAAAAACTTTGACATTCCCCCGAGTTCTACTAGTCAGAATTTTTATCACCATTACGACCCGGTTTCGGATCGACTTTCTATTTCTGGGGTCAATTTTTACGATAATTGTCACGCAGCTGCGGATAATTTGTATAATAATACGTCGTTTTTGGTACAGCCGAGTTCGTCGCAAAGCTCGTTCAGTTCGTGCAATACTCAGACGGCCGTTTACGGATCGTACAATTCGATAAGGCAATATAACGAAGTCGCCGATGCGGTGTATTCGGAAATTGCGGAAAATTCCTACAGTCAGGTGCCTGAGGAAAGTCTGAAGCCGCACAGACCGGCGCCACCGTCGCCCATGGTGCAGAGCATGCAGCAAATCCAGCGTAAGATACAACAAGGACAGGTAACTATCCTTTTAAACACACGGGACATTTGTTAAATATTTTTTCTTAACTTTTTAGTTGAGTGCCGACGCTGAGCGTCTAATGACTTCAGAATATCGCAATAACAAAATAAGTCAAGTTCGGGAATGCGTGCCCGATATCAGCACTAGTGATTGTTTACAGGCTTTGCAACTGTGTGGGTGGGAAGTGGCCGCGACAGTGAAACACGTGAAAATCGATAAATTACTCAAGTATGACGATTATCCGTGTTTTATTTCTTGCTGATGTTTTTTTTTTCTAGGCTAGGATTGGCCAGTCGTGAGCGATGCGAGGCGGCTTTACAACGTACAAATTGGAATGTTGAGTTGGCAGCGTCGGCTATTTTAGACAGTTGAATTTAATTAGGAATCAATTAACCGTGCCAAAGATTATTATCACAGAAACAAATAGTTAAATTAGTTTTAGATTGTTATTGTAGCAACGTGACATGACCGCTTGTGATAAATAATTTAAATTTAGTTTTGTTTAGTACTTCCATTTTTATATTTTTTTCTCAGTGAGGTGTGCCAATATTTTGTGGCAATTAATCGAATCAATTTTACCTACAATATAACACCTAGACGTGTAGGTGAACGAATTGTACACTCAGTTGGTTTTTTAATGAACTAATAGAATAATAATTGTTCAAACTATTTATTCTAGCGAATAATCAATCTTAATTTAGTTAAATAGTTGTTATGTATATAAATCATCAGTAAACTATATTTTTTTATTTTGTATTTTGATTTGTGGGTGTTTTAAAAGAAAGTAAAACGATCGGTTACTTCCCGATGTTTATTTGTCTATCAGAAAGTTACAAACATCAAATTTAACTTTGAAATCGAGTCAGATCTTAGAATAACATATTTTCCATACAGTGGAAAAGTTCTCTATAAAGAGAGCCGATATTAATAAAAATATTTACAGATTTACATATCTAATTTGGCAAAAGTCTAGATATTAAACACGACAAGAAAAAATAAAACTACTTAATATTAAAAAAAGATAATTCTACAAAATACATTTAAATGATTTCCTTCAATCACAAAGTAACTATGTACAGGTACAGAACAATTATTTACAATCTTTAGTACCTAAAAAATTTACCAGTTAAAAGCTGTGTACACAATAAAAATCTAATCACCGTGAACTTTTTATTGCAAAAATCGCCACATAATTGCATGAAAAATAAATTACTTGATGGTAAAACTTTACAAAAATTAACAACTCATAAGCGTACTTTTAAATAATATCAAAACACAAGCTTCTAATTAGTAAATACGAAAACTCCACCTCACGAAGTTTTCGCTTTCAATTTGAGCGCTTCGCGTTTCTGTTGTCTTTTTTTCCTACACTCGGGGCAGTACCAATGTCCCTTCGGTGGCACCATGATCCCGACACACTCGAAATGGAACCATTCGATGCTACAATCCCTCGCATCGCACCCTATCATCTCCGAAACCTCATCATAGGGACATTTGCAATAGCAGTAAAGCGCGTCGGGGTTCACCTGCAGCATATTCCGACCCTCGTTACTCGAGTCATTCGATTCGACTTCGCTTTCTCCATCCTCCACCTTCTGTTTCAATTTAATCGTGGGCATTTTACGAGGAGTGTCTTTGTTTTGGTACCCCCGGAACGGCTGTACTGGCGGCGGTCCTGTTTTTATCGTAATCGGGGGAACTGTCAGTGGTTGCTGCACCGGCATAACCTCAGTCTTGCGCCACTTTGGAGCCGCTTTCTCCTCCTCTTCATCGCTAGAATAACCGTAAAATTTGTTAGGAACTCGTCTTCGCTTCGAGGCTCTTAAACTAGTATCGTTTTCTTCTCGCGGCAACTCGGCCTCGTTTTTGGGGAAAACATTAGTTGAGGGGAGTTTTGCGCTAGGGGAGGGTACCGGTGAATTCCTCGATAKGGTCAGAGTGATTGGTGCCACTGTCGGGGGCTGGTAGTACTGGTAATATCCTGGAATGTTAGACGTGTTATACTCCTTCGCTTCCATTTCTTTACGTTCACTCTTTTTCTTCTTCTTTTTCTTCGATTTGGACTTCTTCTTCTTGACTTGTTCTTCCTCGGGTAGATTCGGTGTCGCTGCTCGACTATTCTCGAGTAAAGAACCATTAGGAGCTTGTTCGATACCAGCCAAAATTTGGTTACGTTTCTCTTCCAGAATCTTCTTAGCGATTAAGTGTGGCTGCTTGTCGTAGAACTCTTCATCCGTTTCACTTTCCGTAGTTTCCAAATCTGACTCAAGTATCGGCATGTCGGCCATGGGAACTGTATTATCGACAACAATATCTACTTTAGTTTCATTGTTTTTTCCTTTAGTCTTTCGCTGCCGTCTGCGATCACGTCGCAATTGTTGTCGTTTGCGGCCCTCTTCCGTTGAMGAATCCGAATCGGAACTTTCGGAACTCGAACTGGAACTACCCGAACTTGAACTACACGAACAATTCGGTCCACAGGAACAACTCGACGAGTCGCTATCACTACTCGAATCGCTCGATGAACTATTGACTTTCTTCTCAGGTTTGCTTTCTGCAACTGTTTTAACCTCGGTCGTTTCAGGTTTGGCTGAATCATTCTTGGCGGTGCAATAATCATGGTCTACGCTCTGCGACAAATCCGGTTTGACTTCGGTAAAACTAATATCGGGTTTGTTATCAGGATCGATGCAGTAGTCGTGGTCTCGTAGAGCCATTTCAAGAGTCAGAGGTTCATTTTCCAGGACCGGTTCGGGCTCGATCTGACTTTGCTCGTTCTTCTCATTATCGATAAACATATGGTCGAATTTTTCTTTATTTGCTTGATAGTTTTTAAAATCATCCCAAATATTCTCAAGGACGACTTCATTGTTTTCCAGGACTGGATCTTCAGTCACTTCTGACACTGGTTCAAAAATTTCATTTTCAATCTGGTTTTCCTCGATCACTTCTTTAATTTCTTCACTTTCCTTCTTCGTTTTTTCAGTCTCGTCCTCCGATTCGCTACTGTCACTTTCAGAAAGGTTCAGTTCAGGTAAATCATAAACGTCAACTTTCGGCTTGATTTTCTCCTTCTCTTCAACCTTTTCCTCTTTATTTTCTTCAGTTTCTTCCTTATTTTCGCTGTTTGCTTTACTTTCCTCTTGCTCCTCAATYTTGGGCTCTTCAGGCGGCTCCTTGTGTTTCAACTCGTGTTTCGCAAGCAATTTCTTCGAAATGAACCTTTCCTGGCAATCTTCGATGGTGCAAGCGTGTGGTTTCTCATCCGTATGTATTCTTTTATGCACTTTCAAAGAAACAGCTCGTGTGAATGTTAGGTTACACTCCTCGCAAACAAAACTAGTCGGTGGTACACAGAAATGGTAAACATGGGGCCACTTCTTCTGTAGGCATTTTTTACAAAGTACACTCTCGGTGCCATGTTTCCAAAACAAGTGCCTCGTGATGTCCGGTTTGTTCCTATAAGCTATACCACAGCGGTAGCAAAAGTGGTGTAACTTATGTTTCCAGACGTGATTTGACAGTCTATACTGACTATGGCACATTTCAAGACACACATCGCAAACGTGGTGTCGTTTCCGGAGATGTACCATCAGGCGAAAAGCCGACGGAAGGTCATCTCCAACACACATACAACACCGAAAACCGACATCATAATCAAGAATGTAAACTCCGGGACATAAGTGACAAATCAATTCGCTATAACTGTAAAAATTTGACTTGCACATGATACACAAGAGGAGATTTTTTGCGTGTGACTTTCGGTTGTGTAAATAGAGTTCTTTGTGAACTGTTGTTGAGTATCTGCACTGGAAACACTCGAAGACGTGCGAAAAGGTGACACCTTCATCTGAGGGACTAGATTCAAGACTGAAAAACACATTTTCCAACTCGGGTAGACTCTCCTTAATACGGGAAACGAAACTCTCTGGAATGAGCTCCTCAGCAGTGATGGAACTTACAACTGCCGAAAAACGGTGCTCTCCAATTGCGTGTAATCCGAGTTCTTTGCCGTTGACAGCGATTTTGCGTGCATGGTTGCAGTAAATACAGARGGGGGCAGTGGCTTTGAGACATTTCTGCAACAAAACACGAATATCGAACTTGTCCAAAGGCTGTTCGAGTTCAAGTTCGATTATATTAATATCATAACCGGCGATTTTCATTTCCGGTTCCTCTTCTTCTTTGGGGTCGCTCGGGGGTTCCTCCTCCACATAGGGGACCTCCTCGCTTTCTATCTGCTCAATTTCGGGCTCGTGATTTTCCGGTTCGTGTTGCTCTATTTGGGGAAAAGATCCAGGTTTGAGCTTGAGAGACAGTTTAGGAACTTTTCGCGTCTCGATTGGCTCTTCTTCGACCTCCATGGCTTCGTCCGGGGGGTCCTCTGGTTCGGGGTTTTCGGGGGTCAGTTTGTCGTTCTTGTAGACAGGTTCTCCAGCCTCGGTGAATCCTTTGAAATCCAGCTCGTCGTCGGTGGAGTAAACGATTTCTTCCTGTTGTTTTTCGATGACGGTGTCATCAATTTGCTTGTCAGTCTGTGTTTCCGGGGAAGCGTGATTCTTTTGTTTTTCGGGGTCAGATTGCGAACAATTGCCGTTAATGAGGGATTCGCCGGTGACGTGATCTTCGGGCCGAATCTGCTGTTTAGGTTTTTGTGATTTATTCGTTTTTTGGTTTTTCTTAGCGCAATTGTGGTAGAAAAAATTGTCTTGCTCGTTAAAGAGCTTGTTGCATTCACAGCACACGATGTAGCAGGGGTCTGAATATGCACTAAAAAAATCGTCTAGGGTGTCTTTACGGCCGGGCTCGAGGTTGTGTCGCGATTGGATGTGTAAACACAAATCGTCTAATACTGAAAACATACCCAAACAATATAAACACAAATAGCGTCTGTGCACTTCCAACATGTGCAAATACAAGTTCCAGTTCTCGTAGTACGTCCCGCACGCGGAACACAGGAACACTTTTCGTCGCAATTTGAAACTAGAAGAGGAATTTTCCGGGGCTTGGGGCTCCGCACTGGGCTCGTCGGTACACTGGATGATATGGTCGTTTAATGTCGTTAGCGACTCGAAACCAGCTCGTCCACATCGTGAACACTTAAACTGCACTGTAGGTTGTAGTCCTAGGTACTGGGCGTACTCCCGCAATTTCGGGCTGTTTTTCGCTTTCAGCCGCTTGTGTTTATGCAGACTAACTTGTGGGGCGGTGGTTTTGAGCGAGTTGTCGTTTTGGTGCTGCTGAGACAGCTCGAAAATCGACTCGTTAAAGTAGGGGTTRAAATGGGGGATAACTTCTGATTCCGGCGAAGGTGTTTTTTTCTTAGCGGGGGCGCCGTCGTCAATCACCAAAGCGTCGCTCTCCGAACTGTACTCTTCCGGGTTAGAAATCTGCTCACTGTCTCCGTTTATTTTACTGACGGTGTCTTCCTTCGAAACARCCTCCTCTGGTTCCGAGAAATTTGCCATTATCGGRGAGGCTACGCCATTGTTCACATGATTCGGGGCCTCGCTCTCGGATGAAATGCCATTCAAACCATCTTCCATGCCGATTCTACTCTACGAGATTTAGGATCTGGGGAAAAGATTCTGCCATCAGTTTCTGATAACTCTTTAAGTGACAATTACAACATTTGTTTAGTTACGTATCGGAATTATCGGACCATGCGAAATTCACACGTCATGTTGTGAGTAACTTTGTTTTGCACGAGACTGAATTTGCAACAAATTGTCGCAACTTGCGAAACTGACAAGGGCTGGATATTTACACTAAAAAATAGATCAAACCTACCAGATGGAATTAACGGTTTATAATATCGACGGGAACGCTTTTATTTAGCACATTTGAGCACATATTTATCGAGAAATACGTCTCCCCGCCTAAAAGGTTAATAAAATGGCGCTCCATTTCGGCCACAAGCATTTGCATTTCGCAGAGCTGCCAATGGCAAAGAGATAAAGTCTCAAGTGGGGCTTCATATCCCCCTAATTTTATTTACAATTGTTGGGAAATTGAAAGGGAGTAATAATTAACACGGTAAATGTTGCGGTGGATTATTAATTCCATAATTATGACAACAATTAAATGAATCCTAAAACGCAGGTGTCCATCAAACGCGTCAAACGTCAATATTCAGAGCTGCCAATSGAATATTAAACTCCCAATACTTCAGAAGCATCCATTAATAATTAATTATTTGATGCCAATGTTGAATTATTTGGGTATTTAGTATAAATATATACAAATTATAATTCAACGTAACACCAATTTTATGTATTATATTAAGTGAATTATATTTTCGTTTATGACTTGGGGATTTTGGTTAGGGGATTGGTAGTGACAGATTATAAAACGTCAAGTTTAAAAAGGTAAATTTGTTTAATTTTCTCTTTGTAATTTTAACAAATTTTTGTACAAATGAGGGATTCTTTAGAAGCATTTGAAAAAACTTTGGAGGTAAAACGATTTAGATAATCCCAGAAAATGTAAATGTCACTTTATAGGGAGTTAACTCAAATTGGAGTTTACAAAATAATCTCATCGATTTAATTGAAAATTTGAATAAAAACTTGGAGTCCGAGCGTGAAACAACTACGAAATTACAGGAACAAATTCAGAATTTAATGAAACAAGATAATTTCGGGATTACCTCTAAATATGTTGCTTTGAAAGGTAGGTATGTGTTTTGTATGTTTTGTCGTGTAACTTATTATTTTCTTAAATGGCCTGTAAAAGACAAAGCAGCAGGTAATAATGTGGAATAATAGCTATTTAAGAAACAAATGTCTCAAAGCGACTTGAAATAGTTAATAGATATAATCAAAATTATCAGTCTCCGGTTAATTACAATACTTTTCCGTTGGTTGTACTAAGAAAAAGTAAATCTCATAAATTAATGTCAGTTTCATAATTATTACAAAAATACAAGTGCTGTCACACACCTTAGTATATTTGGGTGCCTATATTAAAAATTATTTGTTAAATGAATACATTCTCACAGTCAACTATGCTTTTTGTGCGTTTGAATAATTTAGTTTATTAAATTCAAATCAAAGTAATTGTTGATATGTCATTAATTAAATTTGATAGTGTCAAAAATTCTACTTTCTTTTTCCCTTGAATTCAAAATGTATTCAAACGACGAAGAAACTGACATGATCTTAACAAATGGGGAATGCCATAAAATTCTGTGGCTGAATCTGTACCGTCAAAAGTACTCCGTAGGATTCCAAGTTCTGAAAATTGTCAAAGCTTCACAGGTATCTATGTTTATACCTTTGAAAAATTTCAAACAGAACATTAATTAACGCATAGTGGTATCTGAGAATGTATTTTGGGTTGCGTCTGAAAATGGGTTAGGATGTTTTATATATAAGATTCACCCTGTAGAAAAGCATTAATTGATTATTAATAGGGGTGATTAAATGCTTTTATGTACATGTACAGTTGGAGACAAAATACTTTGGTCGTCACTTTTCTGACACTTTAATGTAATTCAAGCTTTAACGTTAAAATAAATGACAATTTCAAATTACTGACAGCTATTATATTTTCCTATCAAAAATATATACAACTTGTCACCTATGATTGACAATAGCTAAAAATAAGGTTAACAGTCCTAAAGCATGCTTTACAATTTAATGTCTGTAATGTAAAGTATTTTGTCTCCAACTGTATTACATCAGTGCCGACAGAAAATAAAGTAGAATCATAAAATTGGTAATACAGTTGTCTCCGAAAAATAAGTCTATTATTCCATTATAATTATTAAATTTATGAAATTAGCTGAATGTGCTACGCTGAAAGAAAAGTTATCAACGCTAAAAAATGAAAACGACGACTTGCATATCCAACTTCTTGCAAAGTCTGAAGAAACTAAACATCTATTGATGGAAAAAGAGAGAGAATTACGAACGTATTACTCAGCTTTATTGAAACAAAAAGATGAAGAAATAAAACAAAAAGATAAGGAAATTCAGATTACGAAACAAAGTTTGCAAAAGAGAGAACAAGAACTTTATAACGAAATTCAAGCTGCTGAAGCTTCATCAGCGATTGAGTTAGACCATGTAGAGTCGAATTTTAAAAAACAGCTTGCTGAATCGAATAAGAAGCTCAAAAACAGTATGGAGACTTGTAATGTCTTGAGAGTTGAATTATTGTCTGTGAAAGAACAGTTTTCCGAGTATAAACAGGCTTCAAATCAAGTAATATTTCGGATAAAAATTATAAAACTTACAAAATATAATTTTTGTAGAAATTTACAGCGCTTCAGACACGGTTTCGAGAATCGCAGAATGTGGACCAACTTTCAGCTACTTCGTCCTTAAATCAAGATCTTTCACGGGACAATACTTTTGTTAATACTGAAGAAAAAAGCAAATACCAACCATTAGATGTTTTTCCGAAAACTTTRTCCAGTTGCGACAAACCGATCAATTTGAAGAAAACTCCGGTTTATCGGGGCATCGGAAAATATTTCAATGACACRAACATGCGAAAAACAAAAAGTTCTTTACCGCCTTTAATGGACTTGAAAAATTCAAACAAAAATGAACCAAAGTCGGCCACTAATAAAAGACGCAAACTGTACGATCCCACTGACTTGTCGTATTTGAACCTTGATGTTCCAGATAAAGTGTAGAAATTAGTGTTGTTTTGTAACGTTTTGTTAACGCTAAATAAAATACCGAGAAAATTGCATTTTAGGTAAGTTTATTGTATAAATAATTTTGTACATGATTTAACACGACGAATATATACAGTCTTGATTCCCGGATTAATATTTAATTACAAATATATTTGTTCAATCTATTCCAACTGGAAGAATAATCTATTTTCAAATGTCCGTAATTGCTCAGTCCAAAATTCCTCGGCTGTCTTCTGTTCCTCACATCGTCGTAAATCGGCAAAGTCGATTCTCTTTTTGGCGGAATTTCATCCAGTCTGCAATAAATATCTTGCCCGGTCCTGCACAAAAAAACGAGGGAATTAAAAATAAATACAGCGGGGCTCAAAACTCACTCGTAGTCGCCATATGAAAAGCTGATGCTGCGGTCTCTTGGGTTTCTTCGGTGCGGAATTACAGGGACTTTTCTCCACCTGTCCTGGTCATAAACGTAGGGAGGGGAGACGTCCTTCATATTTACTTCATAAGGATTCTCATCAAACTCTTGAAAAATAATGACTCATCAGTGATTATATTTTAATTATTTATAATGTTATTGCAGTCGCCCCCATTCAACCGACGCACAATTTCCATGTTAATCTCAAAAACAAAAAATATTCATCTGATAAATTTCTAAAACAATGTAACACAGTGACATTTCAAAATAGAACGAAAAATTTTGAAATATTACGATCTATTTTTTCAAGTCTCAAGAATTCCGTCATTAATTTTAATTGCAGGAAAGTTGTTAATTACGTTTTTCAACAGCGTGAAAACACCTTAATAGAAACACACCTGGATTTACGTCCATAACTCCTTTTTTTCACAAAATTACGTTTTCTAAAAACATAAAACTGGAAGTAAAAGTACATAATGCTTTCGTCTTTTTCTACCGGATTTTCTTATTGTATTCTTATTGTTATGTTGCGTGACAATATTTATAAATGCGTGTGCGATAATTTATAATTAAGCCGCCGGTTACGGTCATAGTAACTTCGCGCTCATGTTAAGAATACACACGACCGTTAAATAAAGTTTCACTACATGAAAATGGAACGCTTATGTTTCTTAATTCTTTCAAATACATATATTGTTTTATTTTTAAAATACAATAATAMACACACACGAGTCACGATCTTAATTAACGTGGCTCGTGCGCTTGTTAAAAAAATAATTATTTCGTAGATCATAAGAGATTAACACCTAGGTTATGACCAGTTGGAACAATAAAAAAAACTTTCACTGAATCTCTGTACAAAAAATTAATGCCCATCACTTTCTAATAAGACCAATCTCGATATTATAATGAAGTGTAAAAAATCGAGTTAGGTAACTGAATAAAAGTTGCATAGCAGCTTTTTAAATCTTCTTTTAAGTGACAGGTGGGTAGGATTTTGTAACTATTGCAAAAATCGGGTCCGTTGTCTACTTACATTTGAATTGTGAATTAAAATTGGAATTAAAAAAAACGATTTAGTCTAGGCGTTTACAGATTTGTATCCTCTTGAATTCTATTTTAGTGTACAGAAATTTAACATGTAATCACAAAAATAAACGAATCTAAAGATTAAATAGAAATTATGTAATTGTGTATACAGTGAGAGGCAAAATTATAGAATAATCTTATTTATTAAAACTGAAAATATTTTGTTTTGATAAAAATACTCATACAGATTAATTTTATTTTTAAAATAGTCAAAATTATCAACTTGATAAACTTGTTTGTTTTTTGTTGATATTATTTCACTTTTTTGGTGTTTTTTTTTTGAAAACTTTATGTAATATGTAATATTTTGGTGTTGTCGTTTCGATCGATCGAATTGGCCAAAAAAATCAGGGGTTTCTATTAAAAAAAAGAATTTTGTTAGCTCGCCAGACTACGAGCAATTTTAACCTGACATGAAGGGAGAAAATTGAATGAACCTAAAAATACAAACTGATGAAACTGTTTAGTTTCGTAATGGTTGCAAAAATCGCCCGCTTTGTTTAGATTCTAGATTGATTAAATATTTTTCCCGCAGAATTTTTGTTTAACACTAGCCAAGTAGTCTTCTAACATAACAATCACAACAATAAAAGGGAAGGAAAAAGAGGCGATTTAATTGCGCATTGTTTATTATCTGATCGATGATGATTAGGAAACGTACGTAATCACGACTTTCWGCCCGAAAGAATTGCAATTATGTCACAACGATAATAATCGCTAATTACTGTCAAGGTGAAGTAATTGCATAAATTAAGCAATTTTTCGGACTGAAATTTCCGGCGACTTACCGGGATCGTAACTTCTGTGAAGTCCACCTGTGCTGTACATCCTTCTCGTCCTGGGCTTCCCATATCCAACTTCTTCATAGTTTTGGTCACGGTGTAGCGGCACGTACCGGAAGGAAGTCGAGTTTACATCAGTAGTAAAGTCATCGGAACTGCTGGGGTCTGAACTAACATCAATCGAGTCTAGATGCTCCCTAATGTAAGCGTAATTCTCCAAATCCCAGGGATCGACGTAGTGTTTGGGTGAGGGCGAATGGAGCGACTCTTCCTCGCTTCCAAAATCGATGGAATTCCAGTAAATATCGTCAACTGGCATTATTGACACTCGTCTGGAAAAGCTAAAGACGTGACACAACTATAAACTGCCCATAATGGCTTGACTTATTTGGTCATCCGCACTGGAATGAAATTTCAATTGTGTGCTCAATACGAAGTAGCGGATCTTTTGACTCTTCTTGCACATGAATTGTGTAAACATTTCATTATTGGGAAACTGTAGTTTGCCGGGTTTTAAACACTGTACAAGAAAACAAGTGCATACTTTGGGTTCACACGATTGTTTATGTTGATCTATTGTCAGACATGTGTACACATTCGCACCGATATTGGAAAAGTGGATCAAGAGTTTCAACGACTTTTAAAGAGATAGAAATAAATTTACCATTTATTTACACAAAAAACTAGTTTAACCTCGGATTTTTCCGATTTGAGTTCACTTAAATTGTCTCGGTCTGTGGTATTTTGCCATATTTTTTTAGCTACTCGAATAGAGAAAATTATAAATTAACTTCAGAAATTGCAAAAGGACTTTAATATTTAGGTGATTTAACTAAGTATATCTAAGCTTCGTTTTAGAAAGTTTTTTTATCAAACATAAGAAAAACCACACTGACCGCTTATGCAAAAAACACATTTTTACATCAGTTTTTAAAGATATGAGTACACTTAACATTTAAGAGGGGCTCTATTTGCTATATAAACTTTTCAATAAAAAAAAACTTGCTTTGTTCCACTTCTGAAACTAAGGTAGCGTTTTTATTTCGAGGTTAATTGATTCAGAATTAGTTACCTCTATATCATTTTATTATTTATTAAATTTATTAAACAATCCAAATTCTAACCTGCCCTCTTTCGGACACTTCAAAGCTTTTTCCTCACACAACTCCCCGATATTTTGATTACGTAATTGCTTGGGATAAATTTGAGGCAACCAAGTAAGATATTCACCAACATTTCTACGGGAATAGGTTTGAAAAGAGGGTGCGCATTTGGTAGTCCCCCAAAAATACCCTTTTTTAACGCGAGCCCCATTGGGCCCCTTTTATTAAACTTCATGGCTTAAAAATTTTAAAGAATGATGTATTTGAAAATTACATTTTTTTTTTAGATATTGTCAATCGGAGTCCACTTAAATGTTTCAATGTTGTTCAAAATATTTTGTTTTTTTATTTATTTTATGAAGGAGAGAAATCTTATTATTTTATTAAAGCAAAAGTAAAGCAACAATAATATGAATTGTAAAAATATAATTTTAAATAAAACAGATTTTTTTCAGTCTAAAATGTCTTAGTTTTCGAAATTTTGCATTTTAAAAGRTTATACGTAGTAATTGATCAATATTTTTGCTGTGTTTTGATATTTCACAATATCAAAAAAGCCATAGGTTTATATTTTTTCTATAAAAAAATAAAAAGCGACCATAACTACACAATATTATTTGTTATTTGTTAAGATATTAATCTATTTGAGCCCACTTATTTTTCCACTTTAGCGCAAGAAAAACAACAAAAGATTTGTGGTATTTTATTCTTTAGGCAATTTTATGAGTTTGTTTATTAACAAAAAATTGGAACGATATTTGTTTTCACTGATATTAGGTGTTTTGTGTTCACTAGAACATGTAAAATTTTAATTATAAATTAAACAAAAATAATGTTCATAAATGCGAAAAATTAAACAAAATCTGATTTTGTATTTAATTTTGCAAAGGATTTATGAAAAATGTATTGTACTTGTTTTTGTGAATTACTCGAATTGTCTTAATTTATAGATAATTTTCCTATTTTACACTTACAACATTAAATATATGGTTTTTGACTGTTTTGAGTCTACATTAAAAAAATGTTTTATTTTTAATAAACTATTGAAAAAGAAACAATTTTTGTGATACTCACCGTTGAGGGTGGCTATTATATCACTCACTGCACTTGTTTCTGACTGCACTACTCATTTATCTCCCTTCACTTTCATCAGGGAAGTGCAAGTGTTTCTGCATTTTACCGGAGGATTATTAAAAAGAGCAGAGGCTACAGGCGTTCTGATAGTAACTGTGGAGAAAGCAGCGAGCTACTCGAACGCAAGTCCCACCTCCACTTTGTTGATTGATACCTAATTGTTTAAATTTCTCCAAACGCCCTGAGGCAAAAAAAAATGTTAAATATGATCGTGGCAATAATTATGTTAAGGAATTTCGGAAAAAATGCTACTAATAAAGTTAAATATTGTAACTAAATGTTTTGTGAAGCTTGAAGAAATAATTGGAATTTGTGCATAAGTGCAGAAAGTTTTAATTGTGTTTAACTTTTGATTACTTTCACCGAAATGTAAGCATAATTTCAATGTCATGGTTGGGTTTTAATTTATTTATAGTCTAAACAAATTTTACTTGTTTTGATTAGATGCGGCTTGTGAGAATTCGGGCCAATGGTTCATTAACATAAGTGTTAAAGTCACTTTTCACTTTTAGCGTACTGTAAGGTATTACTTATTATCCATTATTTATTTACATTACTCAATTAATTGAAGAACAAATTGAGAACTTGTTATGTCAAATAATTTCGAGTGAAACATTTTTTTGAGTACTTATCATAAAAAATGAAATTAAAAACTAAACTAACTTCGGTTACTCTTTGTCTCATTAAACATAAAAAGAGAAATCCATTAAAACTGTTCCAGAATTTAATTCTGCTTATGATCTTAAGAAACCTAAATTACTTTTCACGCAAAAAAATTATTTAACCGTAAATTCAGCATAGCAAAAATCTGTTAGTCAGGATGATTTGTCCAGTCAATTGAAATTTTTATATTTTCTCTATTTCCGTTTGCCACATCTAGTTAAGATTGAGTAATAATTACTTTAAAGTTTTTTAATGGTCAAACATCTAAACAATATAGATAAACAATTTTACGATTAATTAAAACTAATGATTGTCAGATGGTAATTTACACACAATGTTCATTTAGTGAAATTTATGAAAAAGACCTCGACAATTTTGTGAAAATCGAGATTTCAAGGCAATGTTCCACTCTCAGAGCATCTAAATTATTACGTACGACGGCCAATGCCGAATGTATTGGGAATTATTGATGTTATAGTATTCATTTACATTTATTATGTATTGTTTTGTAGGCTAGCAATATACTAATAAATCTTTATGGTAAAGAAACCCACGATAATCATTAATAGTTATTTATTCGACGAGTTTGAGTGTAAATCGGACGCTTTATTTCGCGAGTGGATTTTTAAACCTGTGGTTTATCATCCACGAGGTGAAATAAATGAACCGATTTACATGAAGACGAGTTGAATACAACATTTTATTCTTCGAATTAGACTCATCAAAAAGGCTTAAAATTGCTTTAAATCTGTTAAAAAGAAAAGAATCTGTCGTTATTCGTATTGAGAAATGCCAAACAGTCAAAACTTCCTTATACAGGAGAAAAACCGTAAATTTTGACAGTGTCGAAAAATAAAATAATAATAAAAACAACAATTACAATTGTTTATACAGGCTGTCCGTTAGTGACCTTTAAATGGTAAAATTAAAAAAAAAATTATACAGGACATTGATAGATACTAATCTAGTCCATCGCCTAAAATTATTTTCAACTATACAGCGTGTCTCAAAAATAAGTTACAATACAAACTTGTGTTTTTTTAATGAAACATATGCTTCTTAGCGTTTGGATGTAGATTTTTATGACAAGGTTTTTAAGCTAAATTTTTATTAGTCGATTTTGCTTAGTTTTAAAAACAAGACGGTTTCTTTGACAAAACATGCACTTTTTAAAAATTCATTACACAAAAACTAAAACATCTATAAATATTTTTTTTTACTATCGCAAAGAAGAAGGTACAAGCTATAAGGTTGTAACATTTTTTTTTGTGTTGCATTTGCAAAGATAAAAAAATAAAGGCGTTTGTTAAAAGTTCAATAACTTAAAAAAATTTGATGGAACACCCTACTTATTGTTTTTGCATTTAAAAGATTATTTAATTGTCTTTCTAAAATTATTTACTTTTAGGTGTTTATAATCAATAACTAAAAATATAATTAACATTAAACATTAAAAAAAAATTACTATTGTTTCAGTAGCCAAAAAGTGCACAGTTGCACAAGAGATGGAAGAAATATCATTTAATAATCACAAAATTTCATCGTTTTATGACAAAAAAGTTGACCCGATTTTTAAGAATCTGAATTTACGTGACTGTCTTATTAAAAAAATACGAATAAACAAAAAATATTTAAGAATATATTTGTTTATTGGGCTTACTTTTCATATAGTATTCTATTGTCAATGATAGTAAATGTATTATAACTTAGCAATCGAAAAGTTAGACCCATTTATCTTTGTGTTTGTTATAAGATGTATATTATGTATTTAGTCCAAAGCGATTTTAAAAATCAACGGGAAATATCAGACATACTAAACCTACTAACACACCTGGTTTTTCTTGCAAATAGAAATCGGAAGAAAACTGTATTTGAACACGTAAATTTTTATATAAAAATGGTTATAATAACAGTTCAATAATGACAGAAGAACTCAGAGAAACCTCACTCTTGGATCATCATCATTATTATTCGAAAATATGAAAGAAATATATTTTTCTGTTTCTATCCACTACAAAATTGTAGAATTTTAATACTTACTCGGTTTAAATATCATTAATCTAGTTGTGTCGAAATTCAAAGGAAATAAATTACGTTAAGCGTCTTATTACTGATTTGTGTTTACTTGAATTGTTTACAAAAATTCACAATTCTGACTACAGGAAATCATAATATCAGCACGTAAATTTTTATTTAAAAATGTTTTTAATAACGGTTATGAGCGATAGAAGAATTCATAGTATCCTCCTGCATCATCATCATTATCATCGTCATCTTTTTCAAGTCGTTCAATTTGATCCATATCGATGCCCAGAATATCCTCAGTCAAATAATCAAAATCGATAGTCTACAAAAAATGATTATATTTTAATGATTTAAGTTATAATTTTTAGTTCGCGTGATGCTTTCGTCTTTAAATTATATTTTTTTCTACAATATTTTCGACTAAAATAACAAGGTGTAATCATAATATAATCACTCGAAACAGGAATTTCTGCAAACGACTGAATATTTCCTGTGCTTTCACTCCCGGTGTGCGGTAGAAAAATCCAAAATACACTATTTGATCGATAATAAAAAACAATTATGACTAAATGCCATTTGTTACATGCAACCAATTAGAAAGCGTATGTAATAATTCCATAGCGAATTTTTACAACTTGTTCAATCACAAATACTTACATCAGGCATAAAGCTAAAATCCCTCTCACCGAACTGATCCGGCGTTTCAGTCTCATGTAAAAGCGTAATCAAACATCTAAAAATCTGCTCGTTGCTAACTTGCTCCCCTGTTGTTGTTATAGCCTCAATAAAATCCTCCCTCGACATATCTGACGCTCCATACTCATCCGAAAACGTCGTAATTGTTTCAAAAGACTCCTCAAGACTCTCGATTGTGTAACCGTAAGCGGGTTTATGATTAATAAAAAGTTTGACAAACTCGCAAAACGTGACTTTATCTTTCAACATGCCGTTTTCGTCGTATTCTTTATAACGCATGTCGGTTAGGAGATTTTCAATCTGATAAAAATGTACAATGTGTGTCATAGAAGGGGTAATTTTCTATATACCTCATATTCTGAAGGATAGTACCCACAAGCCCTCATCAAGTCTGGTAATTCCCCCAGATTTATGCTATTGCTGACCACTCGGGGGGCACAAATTTGTTCACCCTGCTGCAGGATTTGCATGTAGTAGAACAAATCGCGCATTTCCTGATACAGAAAACCGCCCCTTCCGCCTTCGATAAGACAATAGTAGGGCTGCAGCTCTACACCCCCCAATATATTCATTGTTTCAACACTCCTGAAAAAACAATCAACACACATTACAAATAGGATTAATAACAGTTAATTACGCCGTCTTGACCCTCCACATAAACACACTTCTGTCGTTTTTTCCAATAGTGAAGACATATTTCCCGTCTTTACACATTTTGAAGTCTAGTAACTAATTTTGTAATTATAATTATAATTGAGAAAATTAGGACAAATTGTCACTTCTTCAGGGTGTCCAAGGCTGCCAACAAATTTGAATGGATTGCCATCGATTGACATTAACTGAATTCCAATTTGCTTTTTTGTCATAAAAATTAAATATTTCCTGTCCGATTTTGGCAGAAACTCCATCTTACAAACCGGACTGTCCTTGAAACAGCCATAGGCTGGTCCTAAGTAAACAGCGGTACACATCATTGTTTTAGCATTGACAGTTTTATATTTATGCTAAAATTAAGTAATTTGGAAACAAATAATTGGGCAAAAATCACACCTTATCATCAGCAATCAAAAAATATCCACTTTTACTGAATTTTTTTCGGACGTAAGGAGTGAAATAAATCGGAGTGTCTTTTTGCTCGATTCGATCACGGGTTAAAATGTCCAATTCTTCTTCACTTAAAACATAAAATTGATTTTTCAAGCGAGAATAGGGCCGGGTAACTTTAGGTCGCTTACTAATATTTGAAATATCAAAATTTCACACTGAGATTAAGTCCTTATGAATTGTAAAATTTTACTTTTTCAGACAAGCAAAAAGAAGGAAAATATTAGCTTTGATTCGCTCGAAAACGACGTATAGTTATACAGCCCCTAGATCGGGATTATAAGTACTCGGGTGCAATATTTGTGTATCTTATAAGATGACGATCTTTTCCTATGGTATAAAGACTAAAAGGCTCTTCATCTAAAAACAAAATATTGCAAACATCTTTGTAGTGAGATCGAACTTTTCCTTTAAAAATCCAATCTTCGCTTTCACAGTCGTAATAAAAGCCAAAAATGGTGTTGTTCGAGTCCTGGAAATATTTAATAAATCCATCTGGAGTGTGTTGATTATTGTATAACTAACATAATAAGCCATTTGTAAAGAATTTTGTGAAAAGGCAATTTTCATAACTCTGTCATTACTAAATCTGAATGGTTCGACATAAATTTGACCTAAAGTGGCCGGTTGTAGTAACCACAATTCACCATTTGATCGACCACAAGCTAAATGCAGACCTACCAAATAAAGGATTTAAAAAATGTTTGCAAAAAATTCAACTGACTTTGTGGCGAATATTTGATACTGGTTATAGTAGTGTCAGGTTCAGTTTCTGGCAGATTTGTCGAAACCACTTCTTCGTGTGTTTCATAATTGAATATGATAATATGACCTTTGGTATATGCAACTATGACATAAGGCCTTAAAAATTGTTATCAGAGAGTGAGCGAAATAGTGATTTATGATACTTTTCGTCATGAACGTCAATTGCAGCAACACTGCTCTCGCCAGTAGGAAACAAAGAAATAAATTGTTGTTTGGAGAAATTCATCAAATAAATTTGGCCATCAACAGTTGCTACAAAAAAATTGTAAATTTTTGCGAAAAATTGGGGAGAAATTCGTACAAATGAAAAAGTCTCGGATGATAAAAGGGCGATTGTTGAGAGTAGCATCTTTTGGTACCTTTTGTTTCATTAAGATTTCGTACTCTTCTGATCGGTCGTGGATACAATCAGGGATTTCTTCACTCCTACTGTTCCTACCCTCTGGGCTTTGCGACTCGTCAAAAACGTATTTTCGTCGTGGATTTTGCTTGAAACTTATCGATCGGATCGACTTTTCAATACTTCGTGAGTACCAATAAAGCAGTTTGATTCGTTTATCGAAAAACATGATTGTTCCAGTTGAATTTCCTGTTACAATCATTCTAAAAACAATTATGGAACCTCAAATTGAAGCACATTTTTCCAATACTCGTCAACTGATGTCAGACAATTTAAAGCTCCTTTCTCAATTTTGATAGTTTTGACAAACATTTTATCGTTGTCCAAGTCCTCGTTTCCTGCGTAATTTTTGGCAAAAATCGTGTTCCCAAAAACGAGGATACAGCCTTTGGAGGTGCTCACGAAACATTCGTGGCAACAATTGACGTAAGTCCCATCGGTGTAATACCCTATTTTTGTAGTGAGGGGGCTTTTGGGACTTACACTTTTGACCAATTTGTCTGTCTCGTAGTCCCAACGAAAGAAAATAACGCCTTTTTCAAAAACAATCATAAAGTGTTCTTCAAGGTTGGGATGAAACTCGATTGCTTTGGCTGTACCTAAACTGCGGTCATCTACGTAGGTTTCTGTGTAATTTCATTGGATTAGAGTGAAAAGTTTTGATTTTATAATAAGTACCATCTGGTTTATCTTTACCGTAGGTCCATAACCAAAAATTGATGGTATTTTCGTTTTCGTTGGTGATGGTTATTAGTAATCGGGCGTTTGGACTTAGACCTATGAGGATCAAATCGTGGCCTTCTGAGGGATGATTGAAAATCGTCCATACGACTGAGCTAAAAGAATTATAGTGACCTAACTTGGCTCATTTTTTAACTTTTCACCAGTTTAGTGTATCCCAAATCATGATAATGTTGTCTTTTCCGTTATCAGCAGTGGCCAACCAACGACAACTCCTATCCACTGAAACGCTCACGATTTTGCTTTGCTATAACACTGTGATAAATTTTGAATTAAATTTAAATAAATTAACTAACGTGTCCTCTAAGATGGATCATTCTTTTCGTACAGTAATTATATACAATTCCTACATTCGTTGCTGAATAAAATATTTCTCGCCGATCTCCTGCGGTCAAGCTAAGGACTGGAATACTAATATCGAAACCGAAGACCCATTCCATGTCCTAATAAATTGGTTTAGACCGAATGTTTTCATTTTTAACAAATTACCCACAAAAGGGTTTAATAGGGGGTTATATTTGCAGTCTTTGAGGACGCTGGCGGGACCCAATTCACTCGAATCGTTGACCAAATCGTTCAGAAGTGGTAAATCCACATTCTCCTTATGATACCACTGGTCTTGAGCGATTTGCGATCTAAAATCATTACTTTCAGAGTAGTTTAACATCGTCGAAGTTGTAAATTTAAAAAAAAATGTGGTGAATGACAGTTTTTGAAACAAACTAGATTTGATTCTGATTAAAAAAAGATTCGAAAATTCAACCCCGGCAAAAATTATAGTATTTCTTTTAGGACTCTACAAATATATTTTACCAAAGGGAGGGATGGCCGTTAGACAAAGATAGACTAACACATTATCACTGTACAAGCAAAGAGAGAAAAGAACAGGCAAAGGAATTCTGTCGGCTTCGCCTAAAATATTCTTTTGCTGTCTAAGGATTAAGAAGAAAGGATTATCTTTTGCAGTTCCTTTTTACTTTAATTAATTTTCCGTTATTCGGTAAATAACACGGTACCCAGGGTTATTTTACAATTATGTATGTAATACTTTAATGAAAGAAAAAAGTTTGTATAGATAAAAAAAATATTGTGGTAATAATAACAGTACATAAATTATTTAATAAAAATATACATTCCAACATTATAAAAAATTAAAACTGTAGAGATAATTTTTGAACTTCATCACGAAATAATTTTTGTTCAACAAACATTTGTCCGAAAGCTTCTTCAAACCTAAAAACAGCGAATGAGAATTTCTTACAAAATGTTAAACAGGAGATAACTGGCAACGTAATTCCTGGTTCTCGTTTATGAGAGTATCAGCGTCCCAGTGGATCATTCGATTCGAATAACCATCAAGTAAATAATTCTTTTCTGAAAAAGTCATATAAATGGTAGGCAACCAATTATACACGTACTTTGCGGCTTCAGTGATGAAATTAGAGTTTGATATTGTTCTTTCTGATTGTCGTTTATTGCTTGAGACAGATCCTTCAAATGTTTGTGAAACTTATCCATCCACAATTGCAGTGTCTCAACGTCTTTAATTGCAACCAACATGGCCCTGAAGTTTCAAAGACTTTAACAAGAATTTCAAATTGTTTACTCACTTTGAATAACTCTGAAAATTGTTATTATTTAATAACTTATCCTTCTCTTTGAGTACACTTGAGACAATTTTCACCATTTCAATAGGGGTAAACTCCTGACTACTACTGGGACCTTTAAGAATCAAGTCTGTAGCTCGCTCAATTCTGCAATTTAACAGAATTAAACAAAAAAAATAACAAAAAACACACTTACGCATTGCTTAAATCACAATCTTTAAGTATTGGGGTGACATTTGCAAGGACTTTATTCAACACGACTTGCCTCTTGCACAAAATATCAACTTTTTTAAGCAAATCGTTGTGATTATGGATACTTCTTTCTAAATCTGCCATCAGTTGTAGAAATTGCAGCAAGAGTTGTCGGAATACGTTGGCACACTCCATATCCAATTTATTGTCACTATTATTAATATTATAATAACAGTCAACTCGGACAAGAAGAGTAGTTAAAGTTTTGTTGATTTGCAGCATGCTGTCTTTCAATTTAATATTCAGGAAATTTATATACTGAACACATAACTGGAAAGCTGTTATGAGAGAAACCAACATTGTGCTTTGCTGAGTAAGAAAAAACAGAACTTTTGTGTAAATGACACGCAAGTCGCGCCATTTGTACACCGTTATGCAATTCTCAAACAGTATAGAGACGTATTTTGGTAACTTAAAGGTTTCTCTGTGGATGAAAGCACCTTTCTTGAATACAAAGAGGTTTAGATCGTCCTAAAAATATCGCTAGAGGGCACCAGTTGTGGTGACTTCAGTCTCACCTTTGCAAGAATATCCACAACGTATTTGTTGTCTTTAATATCAAAAACACATAAATTACTTAATATAATTTGATCACTTTTGTGAACTTTTGTATCACGCGCTATCCAGTCTTTTAGGGTACTTATTAAAATACTTTCGTTGATTTCGTAAGAATAAAACTCCAACGTATGTACTGAAAATACGTTAATGATTTTCTTATCTAAAATATTGACCAAATAGTCGAAGACGTTTGAGTTGTCTGGGAAATTAGCTCGTCGTAGCATTGGATCGAATTGTAAGACATGTTTGAGCCAAATTTCAACGTTTTGTTTAAGACACGTGGAAATGTGATTTTCTTTTAATAATTCAGATGAATACATAACACTACCGGAATGCAATTGGTAGATACATATGTGTTCCGGTTTTTTTCTTTCAATATATGAGAATCTAGAGACAAAAACTATTATTTTAGGATTTATCAAGTCATAATATTACCTTTCCATCGGGGCATAATGGGGCAAAAATGGCAAAACCCCACAAATGACTTCAAATGCAATAATCCCCAACGACCAATAATCAACACTAAAGTCATAATTTTCCGCTTTCATTATCTCAGGCGCTAGATAATTCAACGTCCCCACAAAACTAACAACAGAATCACTCAATTCTTTAGCATATCCTAGATCAATCAACTTGTAAATAACATCTCCAGGTCTAGTATTACAATGTTGCAAAACAATATTCTCCGGTTTTATGTCTCGATGTGTAATATTCTGTTTATGTAAGTAAGAAATTGCTTGAGTAATATCAGCTAAGAAAATCCTGACGTCACTTTCCAGCATCCCTGTTGAATTTTTCGCTTGATTAAGTAGTCGTCTCAGGTTTCCCTTCCTGCAATACTCCATGGACAACAACGGCAGTCTCGTTGGGTTATACTTGAGCAAAACAGCCTCCAAATGTGGGGGCAACGTTTTAAATGAGACTATATTCGGACAATTTAATGTTTTCATAATTTGGACTTCGTTTTCCCATCGCTGTTTTTGTCGGTCACTGAGGTGACCACTAGTTTTGAATTTGCACTTTTTTATAGCTGCAACAAGTGACTCAAATCAGTTATTAGTGTTACGTAATGAATACCGATGTAATCGTCGGAATTTGTGTTTTGCCACAGGGCGACAACCCCAAAAGCACCGGAACCGAGGATGGAGATGCGTTTCCAGTGCTCGATCTCGAGGAGCTCTTCCATCCTATCAACCTAACCTCAAACGTAAAAATGCAACTTTTGCAGTTTTTGCACAAAAATACTCACGGAAATTGATAATTTTTAATTGGTCCAACAGGTGAGTTAAAAATAAAATTTGCAGCACTTTACTAACCTATTACTAAACGTGCACATAACTTAAGCAAGGGTTTGACGAGTCTCAAATAATTTTTCTTCATTCGGATAATATAAATGGAGGCATCTTTCCGAGAAATCATATCTATTTTGGTTAGAAAACGTAATTAAATAAACATCTAAATAACTGTGTTTACATTGGAATCACGTAAAGTATCTGCACTAAAAGTACGTGCCGGACATAGCAAGATAATCCCTGTTTTAAATTATCCGGGCTCTTCTTAAAATAGCATTCTATTTCAATTAAAATCTATTTTTGGAAATAAAGTAGGTGACAGTTTTAAAATTGGCGCACAATTTTGATTATGTCCTGTGGTTAGATGGGTGGTGGCGCTAGTGTAACACCCGCGAAATCGATTAGAGCTTTTGACATGTCCGATCTTGTCAATAAATTCCATGACATGATCAAGTTGCCTCGATGTCTTTTGTTTTTTGTGAGGTACTGCCCGAAGTCGCCATTGTTTTGCTTTTTCAACTTCTTGATTAACATATTCTTAAGTCGTTTCGTTCGTTTCAGAGTTAATTAATCAGTTGGTGTTGTTGCAAAATTGAAAAATCATGATTGAGTTTACTGAAGATTGGTTGATGCATAAGAGCATCCTAGGCGAGGGGGCTTACGGAGAGTAAGTTAGATTTGTGTTTAAATAATCATATTTTATTTGTGTTTCTGTTATTAGAGTTAAACTGATTGTTAACAAACACACCAATGAGAAAGTTGCTTGTAAGATAATCAACTATGGGAAACAAGATAATGTCCAAGTTAATATCAACAAAGAAGTACTCATACATAAAATGTTGAATCACGAGAACATAATTAAGTATTTTGGACGAAGGAGAGAACCTCTGAGGGAATATATTTACCTAGAGTATGCCTCCAGAGGCGAACTTTTTCAAATGATTGAGCCTGATATAGGAATGTCGTCTTCCTTGGCTCAACTCTACATGAAACAGCTTTTAAACGGGTTACAGTATTTGCACAACTTGGGAATCGTTCACCGCGACATCAAACCTGAAAATCTCCTAATCAATGATGATGGAGTTTTGAAAATTAGTGACTTTGGAATGGCAACTTTGTTCAGATGTAAAGGCAAAGAGCGGCTTTTAGATCGACGTTGTGGCACTAAGCCTTATTGCGCCCCCGAAATTTTATTAAAGCCTTACAGGGCCCAACCTGCCGATATTTGGAGCTGTGGAATAGTTCTGATAGCAATGCTGACGGGAGAATTGCCTTGGAGTGACACATTTAGCGAAGAATTCGTTAATTATAAGAATGATAGTTATATAACAGTCACACCTTGGAGTAAATTGGGCAATGCTACGCTTAGTCTAATTAGAAAAATCCTAGCAATTGATCCAAACAAAAGACTCACGATTCAGCAGATTCTGGAGCACTCATGGATGAAATACAACTTTGATGACCGTAAGTTTTTTGTTTATTGTTTATTCCAACAGATGGTAGCTGATTTTGTTACTTTGGTAATTTAGCGTTTGTGATTTTATTTGATTCATAAAGCTAGATTACCAAAGCAATACGGTTGGCGTTGCAGCAGAAGTGACTCATTTGAAATAAAAAATGTTCTGTTATTTAATTATTTTATTTTTGTTTAGAAAAAAATGATGTTGTGGATGATTCCAATTTGAATCCTGTTAAACGTTTCAATTCGATGATGGAGGCTGAAACTCGTATTCATCGCACCAATCCTATTGTGATTTTGTCTCAACCGACTCCAGCAATACGTCCGCCTTCAATAAATCAGCTGGTGACTGATCTCAGGACAAATCGTGAACTTGTATGTTTCTCACAACCCACTCACAACGACGATATGCTTCTGAGTTCCCAAATTCAATTCAATGAGACTCCAATTACCAAAGATAATTTTAATAATCTAGTTAAGAGAATGACGAGATTTTATGTTACCACTAATTATGAAAAAACTTTGGAAGTTTTGTGTTCTGTTTTAGACACTTTTCATTATAATTGGCAAATTGATGGAACAGGAGCTGTAAGTATGGAAAATTTCATTTGAGGCTTTACTAAGTCGAGGTTTCAGATCACTATTTCAACTGTTGATATAATGAAAAATCAACTAATTTTTAAGACGAACATAATCGAAATACAGGGTAAAATTCTGGTGGATTTCCGCCTGTCAAAGGGCTGTGGTATTGAATTTAAAAAGAAATTTAAAAAACTAAAAGAGTGCCTTGACGATATTGTTGAAAAAAATGAATAATAAATTGTAGTTCCTTGTTTGTTTTTGTACTTTTTTATTAAATATTTTCTAAAAAAATGTATATTATTCAAATGGACAATCCGAATTTGAGTGGGTATCCACGCAGAACATTCCTTTAATCCTGCAAACAAAAACATTATCATATAAATTGAGTAAAAAACTCCGAATACCCGAAAGGTGTGTCTTCTCCCATGGGGACCGCCTTTCCGGGTAAGTACCCCCAATTCGAGGATTTTTTGGGACACGTGGTGACACACGGACGCCCCAGATGTGCGTTTGCTTTCCGTATAGTCGTCGAGAAGAAACAGGCACTTTGGAAATGGCTACATCGGGCTCGACCTAAATCACCAAAATCAATTATGCGGACCGCAGACTAAACAAATAAAACACAAATCACTTAGAAATCGGCTTTATTATTATTTTAAAATTAAACCAATATACATTTAAATCACGTGCGGACTAAAACTTTACCAAAAATTAACATATAAGGTCCGATTTATCAATTTTAATCACGTAATATTTGAGGCGATAGTTGCATTTTATCTATAACGTGTTGTGGCATACAGTAAGTAGGATTCACGTTTTTAATTTCGTGTTGGCCGAGCAGTGACAAGGCGGCAAGGCCAAAAAGAGTGTGATAAGGATCAGGAACATCGCCGGGCCGGTCTGCGAAGCCCCCAGTTTCGGTGTCTTGACATGCCAGAATAAATTTTTTTAATTTTTCGCCACTTATCCAGTGGAGACGCCCCAAAATAGTCAAGGATGATAAGACCCACCATGAGTAGCAAACATCGGGGAGTTTCTCAGGCCGGCCGTTGAGTCCACCTGAGGGTAACTGTCTTTCACACAGCCACCATGCTAGAACGTCTCTCTTTACCAAGTCTAGTCTGTGTGTTATTGACAAGAATCCAAGACAACAATAAATTAATCCAGCATGGCTTTCTGATAGTGGCCTCGAGCCAAACCCCCCGTCAAAATTCATACAAGATTCGACAAATTTCACGGCATTTTCAACATCAACAGCGTCCAGTTTTTTGAGAAGAGACAAGGTTGCCACAGCACAAAATGAAAATCTTGTATCCACTTCACCCCACTTGTCTCCGGTAAAACTCCCATCGGGTTGTTGCAACGATTTGACATATTTCACAACAGCCTCGACATCAATTGCGTCCAATCTATCATACATTGCTAAAATCTGAACGCCGCTCAATGTGTGAAGTAAATGTGGGTCGTGCCCCAAACACGCGCTGATTCCGCCCGTTTCCGAGTCTTGGCAGTTTTTAATGTATGTGACGATCTCTTCCTGAGGTGAGGAATGTGTCCGGTCGAGGAGTTCTAGGGCTGTTAAGCCCCAGTACATGCCGGAAACTCGGAGGTAGTCCGTCATACCGAACTCCACATTGTTGTCATCTTTACCGTAATCTCGTAGGAATTCTATGTGTTTGTCGAATAGTATCGCAACTGGAGCATTTTCTTTCAAAATTACGTCTTTTATTGGTGTTGCCATTGTTAAACATAACCTCAATGTTTGCTGTCAAAATGACAAGTGGACATGGAGATTTTGGGGTGGATGGGTTGGCAGCGCTAGTGGTATAAAAAGTTCAACATTTTTGCCGCCAATTTTAAAATATTGTACTCATTCATAAAATGATAGGAAGCGGTGAAAGTTTAATCAATAGTTTGATTACCAAGGTAGCATTCACTTATAAATGCGGACAGATTAATCAATTATTGCAAAGATAACTGAAAAAGTTTGACTGTTTTTATTGATTTATAAGCATTAAATTTAGAGAATGTTGTTTCTACAAAAAAAATAATTATAAGAATTTTTAGTTTGGAAAGTATCTAACTAGATTATTATTTCTTTTTTTCTAATTTCTAAGTACTGTTAATAATGAAAAGAAAAAACGATTTTAAATAAGCTTTTGTTTATTGATTTCGCAAATTTTATGCATGCTCTTCCCTCGTACAAACATGTTTTTCAACAAAAACACAGAAACATGTTGGCTTTTATTATCAGCGTGTTTTTTCACTTATTTAAAAATTCGTTTTCGGTGAAATAATGCAAATTAATTCGTTACAATTGTAGGTGTTGAAAAATGGCAAAATTGCGTGAAAGTGTGAAGAGTAGGAAAATTTTTCCACAGACACTAAAATACCTCTTATGTACAAAATTTTTCTCGCCAAAGATTTTTGTAATTTCAGTTTTTTGTGTATTCTTATTATTGGAGCTTTTTTATGAGAAAGTTGACAGTGCCATCTCTTCAAACAAAAGTTTTTAATTAACAAACTTTGCTTGAAGGGTTATTTAAAACGTGAATTTCTTTAAAACTCAAGTTTGTTTAGTTGTAATTAATACGTAAAATGTTACCTAATTAATTAGACATCGAGTAAAAACGCAGAAACCACGAATTACTTGAAGTATTTTTAATTTTGTACCAAATATACGTTTTTTATGCCTAAATCTATACAGTTATTAATAATTACTCAAATCATTGTAAATGATGACATTTCTTCAAAAAAATCTTTATTTCTTACTTCAGTTCGCATTTCTTTTGACCATTTCAGATTTACATGCAACTATTAAATTCGGTTAAGGTACAATAATTAAAATTCTTACCGATTACACAAATTAAATTGATTATTAGCTTTATTCGTTTATCTTTAAGAACTAGGTCATTCTTATTGCATTTACTGTTACAGAAAGCCTCCAGGAGCCATATCATGTCAGCGTTTAAAAAGTATTGAACAGATAATACCCTCGACTTTGATAAATTAATCTTTAATTTATTGTTTAAATACTTACGCAAAACGTGGCCTTTGCACCCCGGTTGTATCTGCCCCCCATTGACGCAGAAATCGATATGCCCTACTTGATTAACCTCCCCCAACACCCCGGCATTAGTATGAATGACTTGTACTTGGTGGGCATCGTCTTTGGTGAGTCTGAAGTACTTATCGCCGTATCGATTGATAAGCGGTCTCGCCGGATCCAGTCCTGCGAATTACGTTCATAGTGCAAGCCCCAACTTGGGTTAAACAACCTACCAACAATCTTGTGCTGCTTAACATCCAAATGATTGCTTATCATTCCGCAGATATGCGCCCCGAGAGAGTGACCAACGCAGGTTGTTTCTCGGGCATCGCCTCCGTTCTCCATTATGAAAGCGTACAATTTAGCCGTACACTGACTGACTAGTTTCATGTTTGATAAGGCCGAGAGGTAGCAAGGAAACTTGGCGAGGGGCATCCAGTCGACCGTAAAGATGTTGTAATCGGTGCGAGACAAATACGCTACCAAATTTTTAATTAATTATCAAAACGGCGAAATGTTGAGTCATGCTGTCTGCGTTAAGAAAGCGAGCATTTTTTGAAAAGTAACATTTTCTTACCATTTCTTAGGATGGTCATGGGGGTTTTGCTCTCGGTTCCGTTGAAGCCGTGAATGATGATCGCGTTTTTTCGCGAGGGAACAAATCCGGAGTATTCCAGTGAGTAGTGGTTTCTTATGTCTATTCTCAGTCTTCTGGTACCCGACTCGCTGGAAGAGAATCAGGGTCAATATTCGGTGATGGCCCGCTTTGGTCAAAATTCGCAAAAGTGTGTTAGTAGTGTAAGTGAGGCTGTTTTTATAATTTCTTCCCTGGCTAGAGCTCGTTGAGTGAAGTAATGAAAAGGAAACAACGTTTCATTGTTTTGTAAAAATGTAAGAGTGTAACGCAAACATCTTAAAGCGTTGCAAAAGCAATTTGATCTATTAAGAGCAGAATTCTGGCTTTTTACTTCAAGTTGAGATAAATGCGAGAGATTTTAATTGAAATATGTGTAACTTGATCTAAAAAGAAAGAAAATTGAACTTGTGGCAACATGAGAAACTAGTTCAAAGCGTTTCTGATTTATTTTTTTTAACTTTACTATTAAAAATTTAATTAAATTTATTTTTGAATATATAATTATACATGATTCTTTTACATTTCGTCATAAAACAGCGTGGGAATTTTTAAATTAGCCAATATAACGGTTTGTTTTTTATTTGTGTTTTGAAGAAACTTCACTACAGCTTTGGAATGGAATCTATTTTTATCTTCTTTGAATTTCTTACGCATTTTATTCTGAATTATAAATTTATATCATGAACTTTGAATTGAGTATCTTTTACAGATACTGGAATTTCTGCGCTTATAAATCATGCTTTTGATTATTCAGAATGAAATGCAAATATTGAAACTGACGTCTGAATTAAGATTAAATTGGGACCTAAAAATGTTTACATTAATTATTTAAATTTTTTATTTATGACAATGAACTTTGACATCTAAATTTAAAAGCAGCATTAAAGTTTAAAATTTGGAGTCTCAATATAAGTTTTACATAGAAGTATAATTGTAACTTGGCATTTTGCATTTTATATTTGAAATTTGGAAAAGCATAAAAAAAAAATTTAAGTCAAAATTTTAAAGCTTAGTTTTTCTTACGATTAATTTCTAAATTTAGTTTTTTAAGTTTGGAAAAAATGTTGAAATGTTAAATGTTAAATATTATTGGGATCGTAATGTGGCAAAACTGTTAGAATTCGAAATCAAAAGTATCGTCAACTAATGAAATTAATACACAGTAGAGCACAAATTCTTATGATAAATTTAGATATTTTAACGCTTTATTTTCTCTAAAATGTTAAACCCATATTATTGTTTTTTCGTTTTTTTATTCGAACACTTTCAGTAAAAACCGCAATAATTTTTTTATTTCTTGTTAAAACCTTAGGAAGTTTTCTCGTTTTATTTGATAATTTCGTAGTCAATTGGATCCGTTTCAGTTTGCTTTTATTGTAGTACAATCCGATCTGATCACCGTAATTTAATAGAAACTGCAATGTGAAAACAATTTTTCGTGTAGCATTCTTCAGGTTAACTATCAGTGGAAAGTGACTTTTTTGTCGCTTTGATATCTTTCCCACCCGCAATTTCACTTACCGGGTATATAAATAAAATTTGATATCCTTATCCGGACAAATATCTGTTTTTTTCATGACACATCTCCAGTATTTGATATCAAACATGTTCCAAATACCCAAGACATCTGAAATTAGCATGTATTAGATAATGTCTTTGAAATTGGACACGGTGTTTATTTGATCTTCTCACAAAAAAGGGGGAAATGTGATTAGGTTGCGAGGAAATTGTGTACAATAGGGCGAGGTCATGTTCAAATAAATTGGGGAGAAAAATCCGGCCTAACGAAAGTTGCAATAATCAAGTGCGTTATTAACATTATTGGCAATTTTCACGCCATTTGGAACAGACTGCGCAACTGATTTTTCATTTCTTGTCATCAATTAAAGCAACAGTGTTACACTTATTTAATAAAATTTTGACAATCACTTTGGTTACTAGAGCATACTACCGAGCGATTTTTTCTTACCTCCTGTCAAAAAACCGATAATTATTACCACCAAACACTGTAGTCTCATTTTTGAATATATTTTTTTTCATTACGAGAACTCATCACACTACATCGTCTTGTCAATCCACCACAACACATACTCTTGGATTGAATGGTTTTGGAGTTGATAAGTAGAGTAAGGTCCTGTTAGATCAGATAGACCGCATCTCCTCTTATTTTCCACTTCTTCATTTTCGCACAGTTACGATTTGACCGGTCTCGACACTACACTTCACGAACCAAAATTTAATTCTAAATAGTAAAAGGGTTACAATTGGAATAAATTCGTATTTTGTATAATTTTCAAATAATTATAATGCGCGCGTTGCGTTTACTTTCACGATAGCACGAATGCTGATCTACTTATTAAGTGTTTGTTGAATTTATTCGTTTTTTGAATGTTTACTTTATCCTGAGATGGGGAGGAAATGAATGAAGTGAGCTCAGTGATCGGTGCGGAAAAATTACTAAATAAAAATAACATTTACATATAATTAGGAAACGAATGTATTTATTTTAGAAAGGTTTCTGGTGCAGCTGTCATAGTATGCAAGATTTGACTGTGATAATATGGGAAGCGGAAGAATTTTGTAATGGCTAGAAGTGTATTGTTTCCTGGTACATCATCTAAAAATTTAAACCAGTTATAAAAAAGAGATGGCAATTTTTGTAAAGTCACATACAGTATGTCTCCGGATTGAGTTTACAACAGGAAAAAAAATTATCTTGGATTTTACGACAAAACCGCAAATGAAAAACATTTTTTGCAAATCTGTAATTAGAACTTCATTATTCTAACTCAGTATAAAGAAAAGTTGATTATTCTCTTGATTTTGGACTTAGAATAATTTTTCTCTGCTTTTTAAATCCTATCACATTGGCGGTTTTATTTATTTGACAATGATGTCATTTTGACAAATGAGTTTACGCAAGTTAAATAGCAAAAATGTTTGTGAAAAAGATAATTTTAAAAAATAGCAACTTAAAGAAAGAGCTTTAATATAAAAAAACAAAGTTATTTTTAACACGAACTATCATTATTTAATTTATAAATTAATTGGCAAAGTGACATATAGTTGTCAAATAAATAAAACCGTTAATGTGATAGGAAAGAAAGCAGAGAAAAATTATTCCAAATAAGTCCAAAATCAAAAGAAAAATTAACTTTTCTTTTCACTGAATTAGAATAATGAAGTTTTAATTACAAATTTGCGCGTTTCAAGTGAAGCAAAAAATGTTTTTCTTTATTTGCAGTTTTGGCGTAAAATTAAAGATACAAATTTTTTCCTCTTATAAACTCAATTCGGGAACACACTGTATAATATTTTATTGTTTTATTATTTTGCCGAGTTTAAATTGTTATAATTCTCATATATTAAAATTAACACGTGATTTTAATCATTAATTAGTAAATCATTTAATTATTTTATAATTAAAATGTATCTAACAGTAGATGAGAAGTTTATTTAGAAATTATGATTTGATTTAAATAATTTTTGATTTACTTGTAATTACAGGTTGTTTTTAATACTATTTAATATTTTTCTTTACTCTCACTTTTGTTTAATTACGCGTTGGAAAAAATAAATTAATTAGTGTTATTTTATTTCTTGTAAGGTACACCAACCTTTTTACAATTTCTTAAGCATTTTTTATTTAAAATATTTGGAAAATAAATTCTCGTTTACCATTTCTTATATAGTTTTTTATTGTTTTAATCCTATATAGGCTCTTCAACTTTGATCCAAGAAGTATTGTCATATCTTTAAAAATAATGAAGTTATGTCGTAGGGCGTATTTAATCCAGACTCAATGTAATTTAACTCAGAATTAAACTAATGAATAAATAAATTGCTAATTATTCTGAAAATTTGACGACATATTAAAACTTTAATACTTATAAGTAAGAAATATACATGAAAAACAATGGAACCTTGATAATTCGAACTAATGTAACCCAATGTTGTGTTCAAATTTGACGTTTTATCGTGCTCTTTTTTCGTAAGTAAGAAAGAATGGTTTTTGAATTTTAAATGTTAATTTTAAAACCCTTTCAGAGTTCATACAAAAAAGTAAAAAACACGTTTTTTTTTAATTTAGTGAAATAATTATTCTCAATTTCTTATTGTTTTAAATGTCGTTTTCTCTCAAATTTATTTTTGTTGCAGAAATCATGTAAATAAAGTCTTTTTTACTGCTGACTATAAGCGCCTAACAGAGTTTTTCGTTTGGTAACTCCTATTCCACTTGATGAAAGAAAAGTCAACAATTTTTTGCTATGTCTTAAATTTTTGTTGAATCTGTGGCTGATTTCATATTGCTTCATCGAAGTGTCTGCTTTTTGGAAAATATTAAAATTGATTTATTTTTTTTTTATTTTTTAGCCATATTGTAATTACATATGTAATAAATAAATAATATATCTAATAAAAGTATCATGTAAACTGATTAAAATAAATGAAAAATGCAAAGTTTTGGACTTGAATATCACATTCTCTTGAAACTCGATAACAAAAAAATGGCTTACTGGCTAGTGGAATTAACATGGGTTGGAATAATTGAGGTTGTGAAGATTTAAATTTTATGTTGGTTTGTAAGGAGAGACTTATGAATGTTTTTTGACTTCTGTTTTTAGAAGTAAAGAATGAAAATGATAATTAATTGTTTGTTATCATTATTTCGAATTTATTTAAACTTTTGATTGTAGTAGTTTCAAAATCTGAAATCAAAAAGTGTTTAAAACGAAAAAAAGTTTAGATAATTTTTACTATACTTTCCGGTTAATTAAACCTAATACCAAAAGGGAGAAGAAGTTGTTAGGCAAATTACAGTTTTTCTCTTAAATATCATGTAAGCAACTATTTTATTTTTCAAATACAAATGTTAAAAATATTACATTTAGTACAATAAAAAATAAGAAGTAAGAATGATTCCTAACAATCTTCAACAACGTAACATCTCAACTTCAATCTTTCTAAGGAATGAAAACCCGGAAAATTCTTACTGAAACGAGAACAAAAACGTCTGAGAAGGAGAATATGCGGTCGTAATTTTTCTTCAGTTACTTTTGTCAGTGTCTTCAGAACCATCTGCTTTAGATTTTACCTCGTGACCTTTCTCACATTTAGGTCACTTCCTCTTGACTTAAGTTTTTTTGAATCGGTATTATTTTTTACCTTGTTTTGATTGAAATTATTATATTTCTCTTCACTCTTGTCGAAATTATTAGGTTTTGGTGCCATCTGTTGCAAACGAGTTTAGTCGATTAGAGCTACCTTTTCCTAAGTTGCTTTCTAATAAATGATCCACACACGCTTTGTCATTTTTTAAGCTTCGTTTTAAGCGAGTGTTATAATTACGACAAGTTTCTGTTCCAAATTTGGGTCTCTTAATTATTTTTTCTACCTGGAAGCGACCATAAACTATATTTAATGTGTAAAATGACTCTTTGGATTGATATTTATTGGCTGATAGGAAATAAAAAAGTATATTTTGAAACGCCTTCATTATTTTGATTGTCATCCCTGGAAACCTAATCTGAAGTAGCTTGTTAAATTTTTAGTTAGGACCTTTTGTGCCTGTCTAAGAGCAAAAAGGTGTTATTGGGCAGGTGGTACATGCATGAGCAGGTAGCAAAATCACAACCATGTCTTTCAAGACGCTGTATCTGACACAGAATGTGGTGATTTTAATAACTTCTTTAGCAAATTAACTTAAAATAAATTAAGTTCTGTTGAGGGATTGTAAAATAAATATTCATTGAGTCATTGAGTGAGCCTTTCAGTGGGATTTTTTCCGCAAAAGCTTCCAGCTTTATATCGGACAGGTGTTGCTTTTATGACGGAAATGGGATGCTGTCATGCATCACCAAAAGACCCATGCAGTTAAAGGTACAATAAAAATAAAAAAGGACATCCCCTGTTAAAACGAGATGAAATCACAGCCCCTACCAGGGCCGTAATAATGAAAAAATCGCCGTTGATATTCTAGTGTAAACAGCGACGTTAATTGATATTTTTGTGGTGATAACGGAATTGAGATAGCCATAAATTTATTTATGACGCTTTGATTTAATTAAGAAAGTTTAGTGAGGGACGAAAATCGCGATGATTTCTTGGTGGCAGCTGTTATTGTTATTGCGTTAATTATGGTGGGTGGCTGCGTGGGGTTTTGCCCTATTTAATTATATGAGTTGAAGACGTTGTGGTGAAGTTAATGAAATGTGTCTGAGATTTTATCTACTTCAAGAAGAGTGTACTATTTATTTTGTTTGTTTTACTATGGCGTCGTAAATGGTGTGAATAAAGTCAATTATTGCGTAAGATTGATCGATTTACTCAATGAATTAGAATGACTAGAAAATTTTGTTTGCTTAAAATGTGTCGATAATGTTATCAATTTTCACACTTTTACAAGAATAATTTTGATAATAATAATCTTTTGAAGCAATGGGAGTACCTAATTTTTATTATTAAGTATAAACATGATTTTTTTTTAAAGTTTCAATATTGTAGTTGAATAAATATTTAAGTTGTATAAAGGTA
>NW_025400983.1:9981357-10156173 GCF_015345945.1 Tribolium madens
ATAGGCATTTTATATGTTTTTAACTTTTTTAATCCTATAGAATAAAAATAAACAAACATTTTAGTTTATCAAGTCAACGCGAGATTAAAATATCAGTTAATTTAATGTTATTTTTTTGTATTTATTTTTTGTGATTTTAATGCTTAAAAAAAGTTCAAGCTATCGCTGAAATTATTTTATAGGTATCATCTCTTTTTTCTTTCACATTTTTTTTTGGAAATTATGTTTTTTCATATTTACATGGTGAATCAGAAGCACAAAATTCACATTTTTGTTATGGGTCATTTTTCAAAAAAAATTTCAAACAGGTCGATTTTATTTTTATAATTGCTACATTTAACCAATATTGTAACATTTATGACGTCATTGGATTTTGAGTAACGACATCAATATTATTTTTTTAAATGGCAACAATTTTGTTAACTATTTTTGGTAATTCAATTTTTTTTTTAAAGAAAATATTACCAAAAACAGTAAACAAAAATGTTGGCTGCTAATAAAAAAATATTGATAACGCCGTTACTTAAAAATCATTGACGTTATAAATACATAAAAGTATAATGAAAATGTATTATTGACAAAAATAAAATCGACCTACAGAAAAAAATGTCCAATAAAATTATGAATTTTGTACGCTAGTTTTGGTTTCTACTATATTTGATGGCAAGTTAATAAAATAATACATGGGTATTATTTTTTATTATTTTGTGTTTTTTAAACAGTTATTTTTTGCATAATTATTAATTTTGCAATAATATTACACATTTTTTTAGAAATGTTAAGAATTTTTTTACAGAAGCACTTCCATTATCATAGTTTTAGCTTTAATTATGGTAATTTAAAGTAGGTACATTGCATTTTTATGACGATTTTATGATTTATTTTGAACTAATTTTAATCTGACCTAATCATAAATGCCAATTTACATAAATAATTTAGAAATGAGTTATAGTTATTTAACAGTCTGCAATTTTGAAACTGTTATTTATTTATATTTATTCCCAGTAGATTTTTAATAGATAATAACTCTAATATTGGCTTAAATTTAAATGAATATGAGTATTATGAATATAAATTGATGTATCAGAACAGAAAATTAATAAAAAAAATATTGTGTGTCAAGCGAAATACAATGAAAATGTATCCACAATGTGTCTTTTTTTGCCGCTCGTAAATCGCACCGACTTACTCCGGTTTATTTACCGTAGGAACGTGACATTTTTTAGTTGCGGTTTATCCTCCGGATCTCGGCTTTACAGTGTTTGTTATCAAATCGGCCATTGCAGTCTCTTATCGCTCATGTGTTGAGTAGAGTCAGGAGGCGCTACCCTGTATGCGCTTTTTTCATGGAGCTTTCGGTCACATTTGCGTCTGAAAGCATGTCAAGTGTCAATTTGGCGAGTTTTCCGGTTGCGTTTCCGGTGGGCTGTTGGTGAATTGGGGCGTGCGTCTTGGTGGCGGCTCCGCAACTCCTTCGGCCGCCCCTGTACGCGGGGAGGGGAGCGGAGTTCGGCGCAAGACTGTCTTTGCCGGTCAATACTCCACTAGCCGTTTACAGACTGGATTTCTGTACACGGTCTCCGACGACGAGGCAGTCGCGCGCGTGTGTGTGCTCTATCTCTGACACATGTGTACTTGTGGCAGACATTTACCATAATCTCACGATTTTGCTAAACTTTTCGACTGTATACCGAGTGATCAGGGGACGATCGGCGCTGATATGTGGTTGTTACGCTTACAACGTCACATGGAAGACCTGTAGACGCGACATGAAGAAGAAATCTTTGTTGCTTTCTTTTTGGATATTTTCGTTTACAGTCGGTAAGTCGAAAAGACGAGACCGGGGTTTGGGTGGAAAGAAAGGGGTCCTGAGTGGAGCCATGAGGCGCGCCGGCTTATTACACTATAAACAAACGCAAGGGCGGTTGCGTTTGCCGCACGAAAAGTATAAATTATTTATGAAGAAGAGGGCATATGTCAGCTCGGTTTATTGCCCAATCGAATGTTTTATGCCTTCCACATCCAGTGTCAATTTAATTATGTTAAGCGACTTTCAATCAATTGAGACATTCTTTGATGCTGTAATCACTAATCCTACAAGGAAATAATTAACGTGCTTCGCACCTGCGAGACCTTTAAAAGTGGAAAAATCGTTTCGTGCGGTCAAAGCACCAGTTCATTGCTCAGAGCTTTTGGATAATTTCTCCAGAGCTTTCAAGTTTTTGCCCACTGTGCTTGACTGACACTTCCTAATGTATGTAGACAAGCAAAGCACGATTTAATTGTATCTCGTATCAATACGGAGCTTTTTGGGTTGCTGTTGAGTTTTGAAAGGTCGCTTTTGGCACCCCTTCAATTGCAAGAATTTTGATGAAAAAAAATTGGAAAAGTCATTCTTGATTCCCCTAACTGAATGCCTGCACTATGAATCATCGTTCATGATGTATGAGCAAGTGAATGGGGCAATGAGTTCTTCGGGTGCATTTATGATCATTATCTGTGCAGATGTTACAAAAGCTAGAGCTTTTGCACTATTGTTAATTGAGAATTCCTGTCTAATTTTAAAAATGTAATGAATTAAACGTTGAAAGAAACACGTAGTAACTCATTTAGGTGAGGAAATTTGTTTGAGAAAAGTGTGAAAAGATCAAAGAGCTTTGAGGGAATGAGGGAGCATTTGTTGTTTCCTTGTCTTTTCACGAGCTTGTTGACCATTTAAAATTAGAAAGACACTGTTTTCAGGTAGCCTAATCAAAATTTTATTATCATATCTTCTTCTTTTGTTTGCATTGATTCTTGTAAACATATTAATAAAGATATTTGTTTATTTATAAATTATTCATGAATGAATTTTATCACGAATTTTTATTAGGAATGCGTGAAACATATCGGAAAGGGGCTTTGTCGTGTGTGAATAATTTATACGCAGAGCTTTTGCGTTGAGATATTTATTTGTGAATAAATACAATATAAAAACATAAAAGTTGCATAACTATAACTTGAGCTTGATTCATAAGTCGAATCGTCGACATGCTTGCTCAGTTATTTATATTGTATTCACATTTCTTGCGGTAGGTAAGTTACGTATCACATGACATACAAAAATAAACTCGTGTGTTAAAGAATCTCTAAGATGCTTTTCTTTGATGAGAGCAATTTTCTTGCTCTTGTACCTAGTGATGCACAAACAAGATTTTGTTGTTTCATGAAAAGCCAGTGTCGAGCAAAAGTTTTACTGCTTATGTATGCACAATAAAATAAAAAGTCGGTGTTAAACCACAACACTATAAAAGTCACAGCAACTACTGAAAATGCAAATCATTTATGTTAACAAGTGATTTATATTTAATGTACGATTACAATCGCAAATTTACCTAAATCAATAAACAGAGATTAAATTATCATTCGGTTTAAGTGTATTACCATTAAATTGTATCGGGCAGTGTGGTTATTTATGAGCAAAGTTGCTAAAATGTGGCTCAATTAAGGCCAAGGCATAAATTTGAGTTTAACTGATCAAGAGATTACATGAAAGCTTAATGGACGAGTTTTTGGTATTAGCCTTCACCTTATGACAAATATTTTCCGTCACAAATCACAGGATTTTATTTAATAACAAGAAAAACTTTAATTATTGGTCTAGGAAAGTTTTTTGATATTTGTCATTTTATCAGATTGACTGCAGTAAGGATTATGAACGAAATGTGTTTTGGAAGTGATAAATTTTATAATTTAAATTTTAGCTTTGTTGGTTTTCAATTTTGAGTATTTTGTTACAATTTCCTTTTTCGTACGATTTTCCCTTTGAAGTGTTCTATAAAATGTTTACAGAGAAGATAATAAGGTTTCATTTTTTATTAGCTCATCATACTAAAAAAACAAAAAATAATCAACTCAGTTCATTTGGGAATTCGGTTATAAAGGAGGAAAGAAAATCCGTGAAAGACAACTGTAACGAGCTTTCTGTGGTAAATTGTGTATTCCTAATACTATATTTTTAAATCTCTTTTGAATTAGTAGTAATCTTGGGTCACGAAATAAATACGATTACTAATAGTACCTAATGTAAGCGACTGAAGATTTATCTCTCCTGACAACAGTATTTAAAAAATTAAAAATTAGTGTTACACAAATAGAGATAACAGAAACCAGGAAACAAGCAATAAAATATGTTAAAGAATTTTGAAAAGGAGTGCTTCAGTTGTAGATCAAAAAATGTGTTATTACGCTGATTGGATGCGGTGGTATCGATTTTATTGCATGTGATTACATGCATCGTTTGTGAAGATAACATTTAATTGATTTGATAATAATAAGCCGCTTTCGCATTCGGAGCAAGAATAGATAAAATGCAAATATTTATGTCTGGCGTTTCTTTTTTGCATATTTACGCCCTGTTTCGAGGGTGAAATTACTTAATGCAACTTTTATCCAGAAGTGGATACTAAAAACACCGTTAAAAAACAAACGTCGCCGTATATTTCCAGCCTGAGGCCGTCTGCTCCAGATAACGAAGAAATAAGACAAGATAAAACAAGTCGGAATAATTAATTCTAACCGAGCTAATGGACCTATAAACTTGCTCAAAAGATTTTTCAACAATTTACAGGAAATGATAATTATTTCGATAAGAATTCTGTGAAACGTCAATGGATTACTAATGCTAATAGCCACAAATGAGAGTCAAGTGGGTTCCCTCCAAACTTGGGGGTGTGCGAACAAAACGCAACGATTGCTGTGTCTCCTTTGTTGCATTTTTTACAAAGGAAAGATAACCAATTCAGGCACGTAACGCTGCGGTTGGCTTCGTCATTTTCTCGAAATTTTCCATTTTAATAAAAAAATGGCCGCGTCGTCCGCATGAATAAATTTTGTCATGTAAATTACATTCCGGGCTTTGTTCCAAAGCCAGAAATTGATTCGTCGTGACGTCATTCGTCAAAATAAGGGACGACCTCCGATTCGGGGATTCCCTGGCTCTATAAAACATGCGTGTCGTACATAATAAAACTGGTACGTAAAAATACGCATAATCCCTAGAGACTTGCGACGCGTAAGCATAAAAGAGCCTTTATTCACATCTGCGTTCCCACTCAACTGACTCAATCCTTAACATTGTAAACAGTGTTTGAGGAATGTACTTTTTTCTACAAAGATTTTATGAAAACGAATTGGAAAGAAGTGTTTACAGGTGAAATTTGTTTCTGCAGGCATCAGTGAAGGGTTTATGGGGCGAATATGGAAATAGACTAGACGGTTTGAGGAAATACAAAACAAGGACAAGACAAATGGATTTTTTGGTTTTATCGTGGCGCAGAAACTATTAACTGGATTTCTTTTTTGTTTTCTCAGATCTGTTACCACAAAGACACGTTTTTTGGGGAGGAAATGACAATTCATATAGGAGTAACTCAATATAGAGGACAGAATGAAGGAAAATGTCTATTTGTATTTCTAGGGAGAAAATGTATGTGACGTTTGGACGACACCAGATAAGTAAACAAGGACAAAATTGCAAATACAAAATATGAGAGCGACATAAAAAAATTACAGAATAGTTAATGTATTTGCTTGTCCACCAAAATACTTTTTTAATGCTGTTTCCATACTGGACAAAGACACATTGTGCAATTTTCGTTAATCAAATAAAAACATAAAATAACAGGTATAGAATGCTGTATGTATCGACTAAAAATGAAAATTTTTTTTTAACTTTTTTATTTTTAAATTGCTTATAACAAAATTTTTGGCAAAACGTTTTTTTTTTGTGCTTTAAATAGCCGCTAAGGAAGAATGATGTATAACACGATGGGGTACATCTGTTTTTACTAATGATTCTACTTTTAATTAAACTGGAAACTTGGTACAAAGAATAATTAATGACTTCTTGTTAGAAATTACATATGATATTTTTAGACCTGACACAAAATAGGTGGGCGTATTTCAGTGATTAATGTATCCATTTTTGAAATTGTTTTTTTACAGGTTATTGAATTAATTTCTAATTAGCCGTTCTTAAACTGATCTAATTTGTTATTAAATAAACCGGCTTTTAAAGGGAAGCTTATTGATTCTAAAAAGCTGTTTCATTTAGTGAAAATGGAGCTTCTAATTACGTTGAAAAGGGAATTCTCAAATAAGTCAAATAACATTTTGTCCAATAAAAGGTTTGGAATGTTGTTGTAATAAAATACGCTATAAAATTGTATCGTGATATGTCTGATGTCTCAACTACCAGACCAAAAGTAATAGTTCATTGTTTCTCGAAACCAGAGATTCGAAGTAAATTCGATTTTATTGAAAGCGCAATTGAAAGAAACGTGAACATTTTGGTGGCGTTGCTCTAAAATGTTCTAAAATTGTCTTTAGAAGTGGAGCAACTTAGGTACCTAACATTGTTTTATTTATGTATAAATATTGAAGGCGTAAACACTTGTTAGAAGTGATATCCATTTATAAAAAATATAAAAATAATTGAGTCGATTTCATAGCTGATATGGTTGGGCATTCATCTCGGCGCCCACGTAAAAATACCGAAAAAATATTTCTCGACGTTGTTGAACTTGTGAACACATTTATCTCCCCTTGGGTGTAGCTAGAAGAGCTGTATTTTTTCGATATTTCTTATTTGGGAGCAATAAAAATCTCCTCGCTGCTGTCAAAATTGTTTTTACGTTTAATTTTGTTTATTGATGGTAGAGTAGAATAATTTTTTCTGAAAGCATGATTAGAGTCACTTTGCGGCTTTTGAAAAGTCTTGACAATTCCGGTTGTTCTTTTCGGTTTAATCGCCTCGCCCTTGCTTCCGGAGCACGTATAATTGCAATTTTTGTTGAGGCGAATAGAAGGATCGTAACGACGAGGCCATTTTCCTGGGTGAAACTGTCATTTCTCATTCATAATGTACAAAGAAAATGAAATTCCCGAAGAATTTTCAGCGTTGGTCGATAAAAGGGTGGTTCGTCGTCTTTATCCTTCCTAATTGTGTGGTGATATTGTCCTGTCAAAGAATGCGGAATTTTCGCCTAATCATTAATCGAATTTGACACGAAAACATCGACCTGGCGATTTTCCAGCGCGATTTGGGTCATTCGGAAAATGAATCTTTGGTCATGCAATGAGTATTTCGGTCGGGAAAGCGCTACAGATCGAGAAACGGTGATAAGCACGCAGGGAATGGATTAGGTGGAGTGTTTTATCGAAGACCATTAGGTACCTGTGTAGGGTCTTTGTGTAAACTCTTACTAACTGTACTTCATGTATAATTTGGACATTTTCATTACAATTACGGTAACAAGCACTCATAATCTCAAATTCAGCACGGGGAATGTTTCATTAACAAAACCAACTAATTGCGCGACATGGGGATGTCCCTTTATTGTTGTTCATTTACATTAGAATGATGTACGAGAGCCGGTAGATCAATGTGTGATCAGAGCTACTGGACAGTTAACCAAAAATTGAAGAATTTTAATGCATTTAGGGTTGATTGGAACATTTTTTGAATATTAAAACAATTATTAGAGGTCTTCAAGCTTGTCTTTATTATTCAGTGGAGAATTACAGTTAGCGTGGTTTAGTAAAGGTTGTTGTACGGTAATACGAGCTTTAGGTTTATTTTACAGGATTTATCCTTGTTCTGCTTTAATGTTCGATATGAGTAATTTACGTGGTAAAGGCTTAAAACTTTCAAGCTACGTGGAGGAAGGATTTGCTTCTAATTGAAACGTGAGTGGTATTCATTTTCAAAGATTTTCGTTTTGCTAATTAATCCAAAGAAATGTTCAGCACGAGTGGGGAATAAATCGATTTTTACTTGTTGAATAATCTGTTTAATTTAATAAATAAATAAGAAATTAGCTCAACTTTTTTATTAATTGAATAGAAATCCAATAAATTTTATTTAAATGAATATCAGAACAAAGGATTGTACTTTGAAAATTAAGATTTTTAATCATAATATAAATATTGAATTTTAGGTATTGGACGAATATTTAATTTATTATAAGTTGGTCTTTAATTGTTTTTGAACAAATATCAAATTGTTAAATCAAATTGGAAACCCGCAGATAATTTTTAAGATTGAAATTTGGAATTTGGAGTTTTCAAATCTGAATAAATAATTCTTAACTAAGTGAAATGAATCTATTTATTTACCAAATCTTTTAGTGGCATGTTTTTATTTATTCAAAATGTTGAAATTTTTAGTTGTCATGTTCAATAGAGTTGTAGTAATCTACGCATAAAAATGCTCAATGATTTAGATATGGTTAGATATAAAATTTATGTAGGTTTCGATTAGAATCTGACAGTGATGAATGTTTCAATTATATCCTGTACCAGTAGTCAGCTTTAGACACATTTAAATAAACAAAAGCTAATAAATACAAACAATAAAGAACTACATAAAATACAAATTAAATTTAATCGAGCAGATAATGTGAAAATATCTACTTTTAAATGTACTTCCGTTTATTTTATAAAAAATTCATTTTTAATTGATCTTTTCAGTATGTTATGCTTCAGTGAAAAGTTATGTGAAGTTATAGAAGATTTATAAGCTTTATGTACATTTTCTGCATTTCTGGGTGGTTTACAATTTAAAAAGATGTTTTCCAACTGAACCTCGAATATTCCACATTTAAAAAAGTGTGTCTTGATTAAAGTCTTTGTAAATTGTTAAGTAGCAAATGATAATACATTATGCATAATAGGATTAAACGAAGTTCAGGCTTTAAATTATATATTAATATACATGTTTTGCAAAAATTGTTTAATTTGATTAAAAATGTTGTGTACAAGCTATGTTAATTAAAGGCAAAGCGCTTTTAGCCCTCTGTTTCCTCTTGACATTAACGCAACATTTAGTAACGGAGGTTACCATTTTTAGCGAAAATGTGTTAAAACTCATGTAACCCCAATATAGCGCTTCTATTTTTGTTTGTCATTCCGGCCACGACTCTTTGGCGGCGTCTCCACGCTAGTTATTTATGTTTTCGGGGTAGTTATGAATTTGGGTTTTTTACGCAGTTGGGGATATATGTGGCAAGACAACTAAACCCCAATTTTGAGACGCGTGTGTTCGCATGCCATCATTTTACGAGCACTTCTGGTAATGTGTAAATTTGCTTTTGATGGGGTTCCGGCGACCCTGCGGAGTCACTTTAATATGCATGTTAATCTTTATAATCTCGAGTATTTCGCGTTTTGAATATTTATCAGGGGGGTCTCGCACTGCACGAAAGGGAGGAAAAAATTCACAGGTACGAAAGGGGCGATCTTGCATATTCATCAACACTTGTAAGTTAATTTTCGAGGTTTGTGCTATCTGTTGGTATTTTATTAAGTAATGAGTGGAGATAACAGGGGAAAAGTTAATTATTTAGTAGAGTAGTATTTCATGGTGAAAAGTTCCGAGAATACAATGCGTTTGGCAAGGTTTCAAATGATTTTGTTCGGAAAATTGCACAGTAATTTGTCGGCAAAGTAGGGTTATTTTGGAGTACTCATCGTTTTCGGGGGATGAGTTTTTGAGAGAAAGTTTTAAGTAACTAGAAACATACAATTACCAATCACGAAACGAGTTTCCTTAATAATTTACCATTTTTTGTAAAAGACTTCTAAGTAGTCTCTAATATAAAATAATTAAAACTAAAATTGTGCGTTTTGAAGGAATTTCTATACTTACCCAACACCAATTTTCTCACGTAGATACAGGATGTTACTAAAATCCACTTACAGAAAAACTGACATCTGGAGGTGTAAAAAAATAGAAGGGATTATACAGGGTGCGCCAGAGAAAAATGGCATGTGTGGTAAGATACCAGGTACATGAAAAAAATGTAAAAAAAAATTCTATCTATAAAAATTTAGAAGTTATGAGAGTTTGTATCTCTGTTTAATGTTATTTATGGCTTTTATTGGCAAAATTTTTGTACCTTCAGTATCATTACATAGACATAAAAAAGTCGAATGTCAAAAAATAAATGTCAAATTTTTTTGACAGATAGAATTTTTTTAAATATTTTTTTCATATCTTATCTTACTTACTTGAAATTTTTCTCTGGGGGGCGCGTTCTGGCGCACCTGTATATTTTCTACACCACTGATCGTTAAAAAAAAATACGATGAGACTGTGTAATGTATTTAGTAATTGCTGATGGTTTTCTTATGGGAGAAAATAAAATTTTTAACATGAAGTGTCTAAAACAGTCAGTGATAATTTAGTAATATACTTGTCAGGAGCAATAAAACCAAACTAGGTGAACTTATGTGTAACAACATCGCTAAACTTCAAAGTTTAAAGTAGAAGAAAACATAAAACAAATAAATAGAACATTGTGTTTCTGTCTTGTTTTTCATAATTTAAATCAATGTTTGCAAAGGCACAATTAGTCGACAAGAAGAATGAAATTAAACAAAGTTAAACAAATAAATAAACATCCCACTTTCAGTTACAATGAAAAGTCAACACTTAAATTCATTTCACTAAATCGTAAGCTGTGGGACCTGGAATGAGACAATTTGGCAACTTTGAAAAAATGAAAACTTAAACGTACCCAACCAACACTCTCATATATTTATTTCCAAAGCTCCACATGTTTACATTGCTTAAAATTTCCAGGTGAAATACCTCGAGTGCATGTTAGTTTACTGCTTTCGTAATAATTAAACTAGCTTAAATACGACCACGTAACTCGTAATTTCGTCGGTTTGTCACACTGTGTAACTTTATCGAACGCTATTTGTCCTATTCCATTCTCTTTGCGGCCCCATTTCCCGCCATTAATTAACAAAATGAAGCTAGCTTTAAGCTAGCCAAATAGCACAACGTTTTGATGTACTCGTAACGTTTTTTACTACGCTAGTGACGAGACTCGGCTTTGCACTTCCGAAGCTTTCAAGCTCGGATTCCATATGCCCGGTATGCACCAATCGGGCGCCACATTTCTTAAATTATATACTATATTCGGCGTGTTCAAAGAGTCCGTGTGTGGGAAAGATGTAAGTGACTCGGGCCACTAACGCTGATATCAATTAGGACAGGTTATTAAGTTACAATGGGGTGAGTTTTCCGATAGCGGAGTTCGATTTGGGAGGAGGCTAGGATTATTTCCATATCTACTTCCGAAAAACACCCTCGACAGGTTAGGAGAGATAACGGCGTCTGTCGACGTCGATTATTTTCTCTCAATTTGCAACGTCGGGTTCACGTCGATAAGTAAATCAGACTGGGAAATGCGGAAAATAGGATTCATGCGAGATCGATGGATAAGTCGACAGAACACTAGCATTTTTTACATTAGGTCATGTGAGATAGGCACGTGACCTGAAAGGGTGATGCGGGAGTGCCAAGCATTTTAAATCTCGGTGAAAGGTCCAGATTATTTATTTTTGCCGCAAAAGTTTACAAAAAATAGAAATTTTTGTTTCTCTTCACTCAAAATAATTGTGTTATATCTGTGCTAGACCTTGGCAGTGATGCTTTTTGTACAAAGTGGTAAAAACTTTAAAAGTCAAGTTTGTTTTTCAAATAATTAACAAAAAGTGTAAGACTAGAATCAAATTTTAGATTGGCATACTAATTTTCCGTATTTTAACGCATTGCAAAAACTAATTAACATATCGTTAAAAGTTTTCAAATTTGTCTGTCTTTGAATCATAATCTTTTGTTTTTTTAGCGTGTATATTGTTTTTCCTTTTTACTTTTTTTACAATTAGAATTAACCAAGGATATTTGAAGAAAAACTTTTAGACTACTTAATATTGTCTACCAAAATCTAACACCTTAGAACTTTGAAAGCATATTGAGGAGTAGGAGTGTAATTTAGGTTACAATAACATATACAGGGTGTTTTGTAAATAATAGACCAAAAATATGACAAGTAACATAAGATACCAGGAAAATTCTATCTGGAAAAGTTTTTTGACATTTATTTTTTGACATTTGACATTTTTTATGTCTATCGTTAGTGATGATCTTGTATAGGTAGATACGTTTTTTCATAATTATTCAGTAAAGATACAAAAACTTTGTCATTAAAAGCTACAAATAACGTTAAACATAGTTACAATTTAGGAAACAGCTTCTTTGTTTCCTCTTCTAACAGTTTGTAGCAAAAGAACACGTAAAATTATTTTACAAAAAATCAAAATGTGACGTACAGTAAATGCCACTTTGACGTTGGTATGTCAGAATTTATTGTTTTTCATGTTACGCTACGTTAGTATCTAATATAAACTTTAATTCCTATAATTTTTTGTTTGTTTTTCCGCTATTATTTTGCATAATTATTACCTAATATTTTTAAATACAACCATTTTCTATGTAATTTAATAATGAAACATTTATAATTGACGTTGAAAGTCAAAATTGGCAGAGATAATCACTGTTATAATTATGCATTAGTAAAACAGAAGTTATTTACATAAATTTGAAGTTCGTTGAATTATCGCAGTTTCCAAACAATATAGAGTTGCTTTTCAAATGAAGTGCTTATTATTAATTGCACTAAATCCCCAATTTATCAGAGTTTGATTTATTATCGAAATTTTTATTTGATCATGGAACGTAATTTTTTCCACTCTAAAACATCAATCAAAATTTGAGAAAAAAAGGTTTTAGTTACAGCAAAGCGTGTGAATTGCAACAAAATTAATTATTTTCGTATTAGGCGTCATAAGTGTCTGGAATAAATAATGAATTGCATTGAAAATGTAGAATAAGCAGCTCTAGAACTGGTTATTAATGAGTACAAAACGGTACTGTCAATCTATCCAATTAATTAATTAACTAAGTATTAACTACACTAGTTTATTTGTATTCTCAACCCTCTCAGTATGTAAGACATGTGCTTTTTTCATACATCTTTCTCATTTTTTGTTTTCACATCACGAACCATATGGAGATGGAAGACGCCTTCGACAACCGGACCACATCCATCTTCGTATCGATTCCCTCAAAAATTCAAATTCATGGGTGCGTCTCTTTTTTGTCGAGCCACTGCATAAGAGTTAATCGGCCAATTTGTAATTGTTTTATTGGAAATGGCTGGTTCATGCAGCGACGTCTCCGATACAATAAAATTTCCATTTTTATTAAACACAATATGCATGAGTAGCGACACGTTTTCCATAATAATTGCCAGGGCTAAGACCACGTGACTCGGGGGTGCAAATATTTGACAAGGGGGCAAACTTTGTAATGATTTATTGTCGTATTCAAATTTTACAGGCGCTCGATTCTTTGAGAGGAGATAAGAAAAAAGGGTAATTATTTACGGTCCATTAGGGTGAAGTTTTGAAGTAAAATTGTAAAAAATTGGAGGAAATTGGGCTAAAGCTTCTTGGTTAGTTGTATTGATTAATTGCTTTTAAGCCTCTAAACCGACCGAATGTGTTTCAAATTTATAGTAGGAGCGTATTAGCATCCCCTAATGAAATAATCTCGCTAGAAACTATTAATGGTATAAATTCAATTTTGGTCCCTTGTAAGGGATGACGCAAGCATTTTTACACCCTCTGAATTGGTGGTGATGAGTCACTTCTTTACCCTTATGTCTTGTCAAAATTCTAATCAAATGATTTATAACCAAACAAGTAAATATTTCAAGATAAAAAGGTAATGACACATTACCATAAATCTTTAACGACTCGAGTCAGCCTTAGCCTATGCAAGTATTTACTCGCATTTATATTCAAATATGTTAATCTGCGTTTCAAATGCATTAATTAGGTGCTTACATCAGTACCGTTTAAATTTAATGTTGGTCTTGATGGACAAGAGATTCTCTTGTGTCTCTGAACCTGTAAATACGATTTAAATTCGGCCAATATTAGACAAAAGTAGGAATCGATTTGAAAAGCCGGAATGGCTTGATTGCGATCGGAAATGAACGTATTGTCACTTCGTTTTGGTAATGGAAACATAATTGTTATTTGATTCAGTACGTGCATTGTAGCACATAACGATTTTTCCATCAAAAGGTCGCTCACTCGTGTTACTCTTTGTCAGTGTAAATAAATCGATGGATGTGTAATTTGTTTTACATTATCTTCATTCTTTGTTCTTTGTATTTGTACACAAGTGTCTAAGAGCTTTAGTGTCAATAGAAGAAACGGACGATTCCCACCGAACCCAACCGAAGATTTTTTGAAAAAGCTTTGTTGTGGCATAGTTTCACCACAACAAGAAAAGTTACGTTCGCCTCTAGCAAATAATTAATAAACTATGTCCATACTAAGTTCATGTTTCAAAGTTATTAGATTAGTCTAACATAAGGCGAGTTAAGTTTAGCTGCATCTAGACTTTGAAATTAATAGTTTGTAAAAAATTGTTTCGGAATAAATGAGTTTGGGCTATTTTATAACAAAAGTTAATTTCAATGCCCGCATGTCTTAACGCTTTATCGAAACTTAATTTGTCGGCAACAGTTAATGGGGGGAGACGGTGGAGAAAATAGCACATTTTATCAAAGAGTTTTGTTCTTGATTTGTACTTTTTCCTTTCTCATTATCCGTCACCTTAAAATATAGCACAGTATTATGATTGATCACCTCAGTTTTACCACATTTATTAGGATACTAAAATACCTATTTAAAATGTTACACACATACACACACATAAATTAATTGTACATAATAATGTCTGAAGCAATTAATGTTTATTAATTGAATTTTATTCAAATACTTATACTCTCTTTGGGGTGTAGATGTAAACCTGGAAACGGGGAAGCTTCTACTATTCAGTTATGATTGGTCGCTAATGCGTCATGATCATCGAGCATCCAATCAGAATTGAGTACTTATCCTTTTCTGGATTTGTCGCTGTTCTGCGAATTTCTTTAATTTTATAAATTTTTCAAAAATCAAATTATTTTATTCAGAAAAAGTTGCATATTTTACAATTGAAAAGTGTTTTGGAAACGTTTTTGAGTTCAATAAACTGGTATAAAGTGAAAACAATCGTTAGGTTCTTTAAAAATTGAAGATCGCGTTGTACTTACACAAAAGCAAAACGTTTCTTTGTTATATCTTTAATATTTTAAAAATTGCAGTCAACAAAAGATTCGGGATTTCAAAGACTTTTTACTTGAATAATTTAGAAATTCATTACTACAAACTTGTATAAATTCATTAAATCATTAGTAAGGGTATGGAATTTGTTAAATATTTTAGGACATTTTACATTTCCGTTCATTTTACAATAAAACGGAGATTAGTGAGTTTGCATAAACGCGTTTTTAAGTTAAGAGTAACTTTATTATTTATTTATACAGTCAGGGTAGTGATAAAACACGCCTCAAAGGATGAAAAGGCAATGCATTATATTTTATTTAAGTAATAGTTTTTAGTAAAAAATGAGAAAAATTGAATATTGGCTTTGGCATCTTGGCTTTTGCTTTTAGCATAATTTTTTATTTTTAGTCTATGTTTATTAAAAATTGGCTTAATTAGACTTTACGCTGCTAATTAAAATCTAAGGAATCCAATTTGCCTTGAATAAGATTGCAGTTGAATAAAAAGTGGCTTCCAGTGTTGTATTTAAACTGATTTCCAGTCTTATTAAAAAGAATAATAACTTTGCGTTCCATTTTTGCTCTTCTATTTCAATGAACCCAGTTTAAATCATTTTGAATTTTTTTCATAAATGGTACAGTTGTAGATCTTACGACAACAAACAAATGTTTTCTAATCTCTGTCAAAACATCATCCAAGAATTTTATGTAAAATTTTATCTATTTGTAAACAGTAAAAATGCCACTTGATTTCTTCCTTCTTTCAACTAAAAGCAAATATTTACTTTTGCATGTTATCGGCAGTAAAGTGAAATATTTGGTTTACACGAATGGCTTGAAAGTGTTTTGCGTGAGGTATAGTTGACTGCATATAGAAGTGAACCTCGGATAGTTGTGAAGTCAGATTCCAGTTTATATAAGGAATTTTAGTGGCTTTTTCGTGGTTTGAATGTAATTAGATTGACGTTAGGGAGCTTTCTGACGAAAGCTCTCGAGTTCGGGGACTTGAAAAGTCCTCTGCAGGATGTCTTATCTGAAGTTGGCTGTACAAAGCGATGATGAATTTTAGATGTAGCGAATTTCGCACCTGTATTCCCCCTTTCACGTATGCAATTTCGGTATGGAATTTTAAAGCAGAAACGTCCGCAAACGGAAGGCTTAAGCGATGATGAATGAGTGCCAAAACTAATATCATAATGGGGAGACATTTCTATATCTCGAAGAAACAGAACAGACAGTGGAGTCGAGTCGTGAACAAAACCTGTGATCATTTTTTATTCAAGATTAATGACGACGCCAGTGCGTCACCATAACCCGAAATCGACTCCATAAACATAACCTCGATAAAAATTGCACGAATGTTCGGTGGGGGAAAAACAGCCAAGAGGAAAATGAAATCCCGACCGGAAATTCGTGCTTTCAAGGCATCCAGGATGCTGACGAACACACCCATGAAATTTACAGCAAACAATGAAGAGGGGTCGCGATTGTTCTTACAGACTTTTTAATTCCCTACAGTTCAGGATGAACAAGTGGCTTACATAAAGACAAATATGTTGCCCGCATAACAATGATTAACTTGGGTCTGTAGGGAATGCCACCGCCGCTTTTATATCAACTTCGCAGACGAGGAGTGATGTTGAGGCCGTCGGTTTTGAAACCGCATGCATCATTACGTTATGCGCCGGATGTGTGTCAACATTTTTCAGAGAGGAAAATTCGTTCTGCTAAAGACGGGACTTGTTGCTGATAGCTACACAAAAAGACGATTTTAAAACGTTAAGTCGGCAAATTGTGACAGTTCATTATCTTCTTTTCTGTTGAAAAATACCGAGTAAAACACTGTAGAATTGTATTTACAAGATTTCAATTGCACCAATTCATTTTTAAACAGTAAAATAATAATTTAAGAGGCGAACGTAGTATTAATTATATTAACATGACAAGTAAACCCGCACTAGAACCTTATTTCTAAGAAAATGCGTTGACATGTGAATTTCAAATCAGAAAAGCAATAAGAATCAAAAAAGATTTAAAATTTGCAAAAGCAGAGCAAAATTTTACAGTAGGAGAAATTATTATTTTTGTAGAGTTGGCACATAAAATACCACTCCCAAATACCAAGCGTATTTTCATTCTTTTGCTTGAATTGGTGAATTTTGTAAAGGTACATATTGAGTCATAATGTTTTAGCTAATACACTCTAGCTAGAAGGGTTTATATTGGTTAATATTTTTTTTTATTAATTTGAATAATATTTTTGAGTGAATTTTAAATAAAAAATATGAGAAATGAAAAAATTTAAACCTTAATAACATTTAGGTAATTCGGGGAATTTTGAAAGTGTTGTAATGACTTGAAATTTTTTTGTGAATTAGTGTAAAAAAGTTCAGGGTGCGAAATGATCACACAAAACTGCTCTTGCAGGTTTGGATCATTTTTGAAGGGATTCAAATCAAAAACTAGAAATGATTCTAAAAATATGAAGCTCTCAAATTTGCTTGAGAGAAACGGTTATTTTTACGTTTTGGTGTTGAAATAAAGCATTTAAGAAGATTGGTGTAGCAGTGTCAATCATCAGGAAATATGAAACGTTGGAAATGTTAAATGGTGAACATTTATTATCAAATAACTCTTAAAATTTGAAATTATTTATTAATACAATAAACGTTCATTTATGTTTCGTATAAAGTTGGTGAGGTAAATAAACGTACTATTACTGAATATTACTGAAGCGACCCAGTTTTTCTAATTTTTACAACTTCCTTTATTTATTTAATATTGACTGCTTATTTTGTGAGATTTTGGGAAATAGTAGATTACATAGCGAGTGGGAGCTGTTTCATGTTCAAGGCCCGCTCAGCAATAAGCCGAGGTTCGATAAAACAACGGCCACCAAGGTTTGTATTTCATTTTATTCACAATCATCTTCCTTAAAAAACAGAAAACTAATAAAGAGTTTATCAAATTTTGAAAAACATGACATGTGGCAGTTTAGGTTGGGGACTGGCCATTTCCTATAAACTGTCATATTACTTATCAACTTTCCAACCTGAACCTAAAATTTCATATTAATTGTTAAATGATGTTGAAATGTCATACTTTCCAACTTTTCACGTGCAAGGTAATTTGATAATTACTTTATCATTATATTTCAGTGATGTGCGTCTCGAGAATACCAAATGCACTAAAATCGTCATCCTCATCCATGTTTAATATTGCGTAAACTTTGAGTTTGATAACTTTGTTCGTTTACATTGGTGCAACTAAGCAATTTACCGCAACTCTGATTGCACTGAAGAACATACAAATACTATTATTCGAAATTGGTTTAGTTGCGAAGCCTGAACCAAATTGAATTATACACCAGGTAAACCGACTCTGTCCATTAGAAATATTTTAATACATGTTTTACAAACTCGTAAACACTCCCTTAACTAGCAGTTGTGCGTAATTACTAATTTAGTTAAAAATAAAGCTTGAAGTCATAGCATAGTCATGTTGACGTCTTCATTTGCTTCATTTAAATTTTATGAAGCAACCTGCGGTAAAGAGCACTTGCATCGAGGAAATTTATTACCATGATTTTATAGTGCAACGTGGAGTTTGTGGTCTAATTTTGTCGTTGGGAAATATTTGTTTTTGTTTTTGTATGACAATCATGCATCAAGTTTGCAACGATGATCAAACATTACAGCAACGCGTTCGTTCTAAATCCGGAATGTTGGATAAAATAGTGCTGAGAGCAAACATTGCCCAATAGACAGGGGCATGCAAACTGAGTTTGGTGAGGGATTAATACGATTTTTATATCTGTGCAATATTTGATTTTGATTATAAGAGTAAACAGAGCTTGTTATGAATCTTTAGAGTATTTGTTGTATCACAATAAAATATAGATTTGTCATAAGATTCTTCTTTTTTCTTTTTTGGTGCTTGTCCTTACATCTGATACGACATTGATTGATATACTCGTACTTTCCGCAAGTTAACATAAATCTCCAAACGAAATGATAAAACTACGACAAACAAGAGCATGTATTCATTCCCTTTATGGTTAAGTCAAGCGTAGTTGGTACTACTCGCTTTTTCACAAGGTATGTCAAACATGAATTAATTCTATAAAAGTGGTAAAAAAGAACATTTAAATAGAACGACTTTCTCAAAGTTTTAAAATCTTATATTACGCGCTACGTCTTGATACTTATGTTGAACTTCATTAAAATTAAAGGCATGCTGATAATTATCTCGTTTTAATGAATGTTTTGTTAGTCTTGTCTATAATACAGTTATTAAATTTTTAATTGCAATTTTAATTTTTCTCGTTCAAAGCAATATGAAACAAATATTTTAAGAATTAATGTGCAACATGGGATGTTTTAAAAATGTAAGTAATGTGTAAACTGTGTAAATTTGTTTTAAAAACTTGTCTATTTTTCAGTTGGAGCTTTATTGATTTTTTAATATTTAACACCGCTCATGGAATTTTAATGCGGCTACAATCGATCGCAACATTTGTCGCATAAATATGATGTTTAGCTGTGGCACTTTGCAATTTGTCTCCGGTGGTTTCGTATTTATTTATGGATTTAATTAATTCGAGTGTTGCTTTGTGAAATGAATTCAGAGATTTTGGTGTGAATGCCAATGGTTCGTTCTTAAAGTATGCAGATGTGCGGCGAAGGCAATTAATAATTCAAAGTTTCGAATTAAAGCTTATCAGCAAGAAGCTTTTGCATCATATATATGAGACTAAAAGGAAAATCATGTCGAAAGTTGGTTCGATGTAAAACATTCTTTATTAGTTCCAAAGAGCGGCTGAAACGCAGCCATTAGTATGGCCGAGCATTGTGCTAAAATGTCAAGATTGAAATCTGAATTATGTGTAAACTCACTTTAGTTATAAAAAGCCCGTTTCGGCAGCGCCATTAATTAAGGATTTTTATTTCTGAAACAATTTTCCTTGAGCTCTAAAAGAATTAACACGTCATTTATCTTTTTCTTAAAAGCTCCAAACCAAAATAAAATTGACGACGCGATTAAATGGAATTATATCGGAAACTCGGTGGTTTTTAAAGCCGCATTCCTGATCCCCGTCTACATTGTTGTTAATAACTCACCAAGCTTAGCTTGTCTATTTCTGTCAACACGGATAAATATTCAACTCGACTAAAAGCTTCGATTAGATTTGCAACAGCAACTAGCGCATCTAAAATTAAATGGGGTCGTTTTAGAACTAAACTGTTTACTCGGTGACATAAAGTTTGCTATAATTAGGACGGGGCAAGAGACTATGCCTGGAAATTAGTTCCGTATTGGTCTGTCACTTGTGGATTAATGTGCGTACTTTGGGATTAAACGACACTGCACGAAATTGCTCTCAAAAAGAGACACTTAATTGAAATGTTTCAAACGATAATAATTTGTGACAAACTTGAAACTTATTTCATGATTTTATCTCAACGGTCATAAATATTTTTATACTTACAGCACAGAAGCGTTACTTCGATTAGCTGTTACCGTTACCGATAAACGATAATAACGTTACATACTTATTTCTGTCTCTAAATTACACATCATGTATTGAAAACGAACGTAATAAAATCTTAATTTATGAATATTTTTAGAAAGTGTGGGAGAATGGAAGTTAAACTTGTCCATAATATGATTACTTTTATATCTCCATAAATTCAAGTCAAGGAATGAAGCCTGAAAGTATCGAATTGTATTAAAACCTTTCTTTCATAATTCAGCAGCTGATGTAAAGTTTGAATCATCTCTATTATACCCATTCATTACGTTCTTGAGTGCAATGGAAAAGAAAACCATTAATTATATTCTGCAGAAAGTAATTCTTTTGCTATCATCCTGCTGGTGCCAATATATTGGGCGAAACACGTGCATTTTTGTGAATCGTGAAATAAGTTTCAGAAAGTTTTTTAGTGTTACACTGACTAAGCAACACACTTTTCCCTCCTTTATTATCCCTTGATATGTTACCTTATCTATATTGTCTAAAATTTGCAACATAACTTACACCATAAATCTCCGACTACTTTAGTCGGCTTTCTGCAAACTACGCTTTCATAAAATATGTGTAGAGTAAAAAATAGTACAATGCAGATGCGATACTCTGGCGGTAAAATTATCGTACTCTGTGCAAGTAATAAACTATCAAATTTAGTTCACGTCAGCGAAAAAAGCTCCATTAGGTCTTTAATTAACATTTTTTTGATATTTTTTACATCACAGTCATCAATAATGCACAAGCGTGAAACAATTTATGAATAAATTAACGGCAGAATTTGCAGCTAGTTTGCAAATAACAATTTATGGCAAACTAAAATGCAGGAAATACAAATTGAAGTCTTTAAAATAAATGTAATTCTGATCGCCGTTGTTTCCTCAACTCGTAACCAGTGATTGTAACTTCCTATTTTCTTGCCAACTATATATTATTTTATTTCATTGCTACAATCTAACTTCCAGTTTTTCGATTTTCCTCAGTGGCAATACAATTTTAAACTGCAGTTCCTCTATTTCATAAAAATGTCATATCTGAATTTGTTGTTATAGCAAGTGTAGAGATTTTCAATAAATTTAAAAAATACGGATCTAACAAGTGCGAAACCGATTCTTGGAAGTATATAAAATTATTTACAAGTGGGCATTAATAATGCTTAAATTGATAATAAAGTTAAATTAAATTCTATTTCAAATATCGTCATTATAACCAACCAGAGTCATAACTAAAATTGCTGAAATGCAGTATGAGTTAAAATTTCATCACGCTCCTATTAGGATCCATGTTCTGACATAAATTTTATTTCTCCTTTCATATTTTGCTCGTAAGTGATGTTAATGTTACACTTGCTAGGTTTAAAATGTTTTACTAACGTAATTTCATATTTAATTTACTATATCTACATATCTATAGATAATAACATTTTTTAATTGACAATTATACAAAATGATACAAAGATTTCTCCTATCAAATTAATGTTTATTCTTCGACACTATCAAAATTTACGATTTTTCTCCTGTGTAAGGAAGTTTTGACAACTGTTTGGCATTTCTCAATACGAAACCTCAGATTATTTTTAACAGATTTAAAGCAATTTTAAGCCTTGTTGAGTCTAATTCGAAGAATAAAATGTTGTATTCAACTCGTTTTCATGTAAATGAAATTATTCCACCTCGTGGATGATAAACCACTCGTTAACACTCGTGACTTAAAAATCCACTCGTGAAATAAAGCGTTCGCTTTACACTCAAACTCGTCGAATAAATAACTATTTTTTAATTCAGTGTGAAAAAAGTGTATAAATTGTATGCAATTATTTTTCTACGTAACATTACATTTCAGAAATTTTTTTATTTTTTTATTTATTTTTTTTTTAATTCTCATACGTTTTAATTTTTCAACTTTCAAGTTCATCAGGCTTATTTCTAATGTTTGAATTTTAGATTTTTTTGTTAAATTTACATGTAGTTTTCTCAATTTGTTTTTCAGTATTTTCAGGTCTAGTGATTTACGTTTTTGGGCTTACGAATTTCTTCAATTTTTTTTTAATTCCAAACTTTTATGTAATCAATTTTCAGTTTTTTTTTGAGCTTTTTTTGTTCTGAAGTATATGGTTTTACGTATTAATTGGTTTTAGATTTTTAAGTTTATTTATTTACATTTTTTAGTTCTGATTTTAGAAATTTTAAACTTTGAAGTCGAATGTTTTTTAAATTTATTATATGTTTCTGATTTTTTTTTGTAGTAGTTTTTATGCTATTCAATTCAGGCTTATCTAAATTTTTCAGATTTTTGGTGTTAGTAATCTCGAATTACTTAAATTTTTGGTCTAAGTTAATTCTAAGATTTCCAGTTGTAGTACATTTCTACACAAATTGTTTCAGAGTTTTTCAGATTATTAGCTTTTTGGGTTTTTAGACTTGCAGATTCAGGTTTTGGATTTCGAGTTTTTTTGAGTTGGATTTTTGGTTTTTGAACTTTTTAAGTTTTGTCTATTAAGTTTCAAATTTTAGTTTTGACATATCCACAATCCACTAGTGTTTTTCAGTTTGATTTTTTATCTAAAATTGTAAAAAACTGAATATTATATGATATTAAAATAATATGGAACACTAACAAAACTGTCTATCTGACTCTTCAATCTGTTAAAAGTGGCTGTGGTTACAACAAGCACCACAATGTACGTAACTTAACTCTTAAAAATCACTGAGCAATCATTCAAGAAACACAGTTTGCTTATTCAATATTTTCTTAAAATTTCTTTCATCTTTCTACCTCTCAAGATGTTAGCTTATGCAAATGATGGTATTTTATCCGGCAAAGTACACTATAAATCCCAAGTTAAAAAATAAAGTACAAACTCTCTCATGCCATGCTTAAATATTTAAAAGTTTGAATTTTTTTCTCTCGACATGCCTTATCGAATTGCTTACACAAACTTAAATATTCTCTTTGATTTATAACAAAATTGTATAAAGTTGGTTTGCAGACGTTGCGTGATTTTTCAATTTCCTTGAATATACAGAAAAATTTCTACAAACAGGTATATTTAAACTTTTGTTTATACTGTAGAAGCAGTTTTCCCCTTCAAATAACTAGTTTCATATCTTTGTTTTTCTATAAATAACACAGTTCTTGTTTTAATTGTAGTTTTTGGCTAAATGTCAACAGCGTTTTCAATTATCTTTCGTTAATTAAGACATAAATTACGTCGTAAAAATAATTTGAGTAAATTTGGAAAGTTTCAATTTAATAGCAGTCTCCTCTCCAGGATCTGCAGAAATCACTTTTGTTGTATTTATTTTTTCAGCTAACTTTTCAGTAAGATTACATCCTCGAGCGATATTTTTGCTAACATTTAAGTGAAATTCTGGGTCAACTGTCGTTCTGAAAGATCGATGATTTTTCTTATTTACTTTTTGTCTTATGTAACAAAGTTCTTTGTTAATTTGTGTAAACGTCTGGTGTTCCCCTCATGACGCCAGAACTGTCAATCCTTGTTAACTCAATTGGCAATGTCGAATGTGCAAGTGTGATTGAAATTCCCTCAAGCGGATAAGAAGGCATTAATGTGAATATCGACCTGAGAAGTTTGTGGAAACGAAACGATTTTCTCGTCGCGAATCGAATAGAAATTCAAATGTCATTAATTCAGAAGTTTGCGTTTATTCGATGAGAAGTGCTAACTTGTGATTTGCGAAATTAAACCTCGGCACAAATTCCAATTTCGTCCCCGTATCATGGAAGCTATGTAAATTCCATTGTAATTTCACCCGTAATTATATAGCGCTCGTAAAACTCAGCCCCGAGTGCGGGAAAAAAGCGCCGAAGCACGTGCAGACGTTGGCTAGGTGGTAACAAGTTTCTTGGCACACAGATGATACACAATATTTGTTTTTCTAACTTACAGCCGTGGAGTTTAGCTTAGAGGAGTTTGTCTAACAAAGTCACTTTTTTAGCATCTGTCGAGGGTGTAATTGAAATATCCCCTCGTATGTTGTAGCTGAGTTAATTAGGTTTCGCAGAGATGAGGGCTTCTTGCACCAGATGGTAATGGACTTGGAGCTAATTATACAGTAAAGACACTATATGCACTATTGTGTTTGTCATTGAGGCGAGAACCCTCACAATCTCATCCTACAATAATACCGCCTTCTAAACAAATACCTCATCAATGTACCACACTGGACTAATCTAGGCAACAAAACAATGGAAGCTTGACTAAGAGAGATAATGCCGCATGAATGAACACAATCACTAGAGCAAACCAACAAAATAAAAATTTGGTCGGATAATAGATCCCTTTAATATTAGAAGAAAGAATTTTTTAAAATTTAGCCAGACCTATAGAACAAGTTGTAATAAAATTTTAAATTAAATTAAATTCAAGTATATCGGTAAAATAAATTAACACTGTTGAAAAACCCTTCTTCGTTCTACCACAGGTACCAACCACATGGGTGTATCGGGGCGGAAGCACCCATTGAAAATAATGTACTCTTGCTTAAGGTAAAAAAATATAATAATAACTTTTAATAATTTCGTGTTTATTCTAATCTTTTTTCAGTAACGTTGAATTCTTTAAAATGAGTTTTAATGTTAAAGGTAGATTAAATTTTCTATTATATTTTCTCCTTCAAGAAAATGGATCAAATTCATCGTTTATGTTATTTTATTTTATTTTTCCATTTTTTAAATTAATACAAATTAAGCTTTTTATATATAAATCAGTGCATGGATCGGATAACTTGTTTATTCAGCTTCACTTTGCCTTTTTTATGTTCTCTTTACGTTAATTTGTCGCTGAGATATTTGACGTTTAATGAAAAAGGATCTTTTTGTCTTTGATGGCAACTTACGATCGCACAGAGAATATAAGGGTTATTTCACGAGTAGTCAACAATTGTCGAATATTTTTATGAATGGTCATTCGCTTATGAATACCATGACGTGTATCACGAATGGTATTCGCGAACGTAATGACCAAACATAATTTTTTTGCAAAAGCTCCCAAAAAACGAATCACACCACTTATTAACTAAAAAAAAAATCGCCACCATAGTAACCAAATTGACTTTTTCGCCCGGAAAAACTTTTGGGGACTAAGTACCTAAAATAAAAATTTACGTTCAAAAGACTCATTTTAGGTACTCAAATGAGTTCCTAAAACAGCTATTTTTGGAAGTGTTACAAAAAAAGAGTTTTTCCACTTTTTTTTTTACAATTTTTTATGTTAAATCTAAAAAAATCTAAAAAATTAAAATAATTTTTTTGATATTTTCAAACCAAGACTAACTAATTTTTGAGACCATTTAGCTTTTGCATATCTAGTATAATTTTACTAATCTCAAATTAATTGCATGAATTGTTGCTACCTCCAAGCTGTATTCAGCACTCGATTTACCAACGTTCATTCAAGTAATTTTTTAAATTGTTTCCGAATTTTTTTTTTCTTCTTTAGCAGCAGTGTATTATTTCTCAAAACTTAACAACTGGAAGCATTTTGCAACTTTGAACATGTACTATTTTACTTTTTATTGTACACATGCATTAACCACTTTTGATTTTTTTACTGTTATTCATTGATTTTTTCTTTAGTACTATACGAAAAATTATATTGTTATTAAATGCTCTAAACATTAAACACATAAAATTCAGCAAAATATAGAGAAGAAGAAATCGTTTTTTCTCGTGATTGTTCCCAAGCCATGTAAGTTATATCAACATAATATGTATACCTAGAAGATCTGAAAAAAAAATATGTCATTTGTAATACAAATTTTGTATTGCTTTAAAGACGATTAATTTATCAAATTTTTTGTTTATACACTCATTGAAAATATGAAAAGTCGGCGCTCATGCGTTCTCCAATACAACTAATTGTTTTATTTATTGATATTTGTTTGTCTTGAACTCTTGAAATCTTTTTATTCAATCTGCTTGTTTAATTTACGATTCCTTAAACCCTCTTCTGATTGAAATATTTAATTACGGAAACAATTACTTAATTTGCCCCTCATCACTTTAACTAAACGCTGACCTGTCTCTTTTCCAGCTTACTCAGAATGCGTGAACGTACATTTCGAAAACAAAGACGGAGGCTTCTTCCTGAAACAATCTCCTCGTCAGCATTTCATACCGGCACCGGAACTGAGCGGCACTTCCTCCACCAACGGATCTCCTCTCTCAACCGATCGCTTCACGGTGTTCCAAAGCTCGCAGCCAATCTCAGTTCGCGCAACATATGGCCCTTTCAGCACGAAACAGACCGTACCGGCACGGTACGTGGTTCCGGACCCTCTACCTCTCAACACAACAGGTGAGTTAATTGGGGATTAATAACCGCGAAAATTAACACTCTTGGTGTCGATTAGGCCCCGCCATCGACCTGCAAGACCTCGCCACCCACCACTTGGACATGTCGGCTCATATCGTTCGGAATGAAATCCCTCGAGACTCCCCCGTTCTCCGTGTTTTATTTCACACGGGAACCGATCCGGGTGGTCGCAGACAAATTTTGTTAACACGCCACCACCAACGTGTGTGCATCGTCCTCCACGCCACTCTGGGAACTAGACCACCCCTCCATGCGGCTTGCAGTCCCGATGGCGAGGATGGGGTGTGTTTGGCGCAAATTACGATACCCCCTTCGTGGTGGCCACCTTTACCGAGTCCTGATAAGGATGGAAGGCCGGGCAAGATCACGAAAACGCCCCCAAGATTGGTTCAAGTGGCGTATTCGGTGATGGAGCCGAGGCCTGAAGATGCGGAAGGATGTCATCCCAAAATGCAAATACAGCCATCGACGGTGTTAGGCAGTGTGCCGCTTGTTCCTCCAAAAGGTGCCTACAAGGAGCTGAAACTGACAGATGCTATCATGATGTTATTGCCGCATCCGCCGTTGTTTCCCAAATCTAGGATGCACGTCCCGGTTTTCATTGACAAAGAAAAGGCGAAAATGCTCACAGCGATTGTTATAAGGTGGGTTTGTATGAGAATTTATTAGCTACTTTTTTAATATTTCTTCGGGTAAAATTCTCTAGTTTAGAGCTTTGTGTTTATTTCTGCTTTTAACTATTCAAAAATCAATAGATACTCTGAATATGCTAAAATTAGCTCACTCTGATCGATTCTCCTTGAACATGAGGCCCCATTATTACTTCACGACTACTCTGCTGATTGACAGGTGAATCAAAAGCACTCCTCTTCTTAATTGATTGGAGAGCATTCGAAAATGTGAGGAGTGAGTCCTGGTTTTATGATGTTTTCCGCTGAGAGTTTTCAATCAAATTGCCAAATTAAATATGTGGGTTCGGATAAGTAAGCAAGTTTCAAGGTGTATTTTAATGGTGAACTTCTGTCATAAAATTGATTTTTTCTATTTGAGACCAAATTTTGTGTCTAAAATAATTTCGATCACGCAGACTTTTTACAAGTCAGCAAAGATTTTTTGACACTTCATTTATTTTAAGCTACGCAAATTTGTTTGGAAAAGTTATTAACAACTCGTAGGTTTTATGAGGGTTATTGAAAAACTGTATGAGAAACATCAACGAAACTTGCTAACATCTAAGTAAGTCAAAAGTGTTAAAGTGAGTTACGACCGTTGTGTGGAAAACGATTTTCACACCGCAAATAAAACCGACACAGAGTTGCTACATTCATGTAAAAGTATTTACGATAAGAAATGTTAAAATAATGACGTTAATGGTCTTTTTATGATCGATTTTACGATTTGCATTGTTCGGTTTTAATGCTCTATTCGTATTCAGACTTGAGGCATTTAGTCGCCGTCTATTGTCTTTAAATTGGGAGTTCATAATTGATCGTTTGATCACTCTTTCAATTTCGCATAACATGGGAATTTGAAAATAAAAGATAATGAAGCGAACTTTTGTTATGCAGACTTTTTTAATGGAAAAATATTTGTCTGTATGAAATATGGAAATAATATGGAGCTACTAAGAGCAACGCAAATCAATTGTGGTTTAACATGCGATGTCTGGGCAAAATCGTATTTAGTCATGAATAATTTGTTAATATAATTTATAACTTTATATGCAAAAACGTACATGCTTTCCGTTTTTGTTTCCGTGTTTCCGGTTTCAGCAAACATTTTCATTAAAAAAGCCGTTGCATTATTTTGAAAACGAGCCAAATCATTGAACGTTGAATAACACCTACTTTAAACAATTGCCAACCATTTTATACAGTTTGAGGAAAATATGGTGCGCTCTCTTTCTAAAATAACTTGAGTGGAAATATTAATATTAAAAATGCAACAAAAAAGCCTTAAAATTTACTAACAATATTTAATTTAACACTACTAACACTAGGTTTGTTATGGGATGTTAACCAAACTGTTGTAAAATGAAAACAATATTTGTATTATTGGACAGTGTGCTTTTCTAGTTTTTGAATAAAAAATGGATTGTTTATGTTTTACGCTTTTTAAATTACATTTTTTCTCTCTCTTTGGCACGTTAAGAAAAATTTTTTAATTTGTAAATCGTATTTTTAAGTTACGACGAACTAAGTCAAATAAGGACAGAAAATCAAAATACATTCAGACAAGAGAAGAAATAAAATTTAGCGTTTTTTAACAGTTTTTAATTGTAAGTAAAGAATTCCGATAATTATTAAGTCACAAAAAATCAGATTTTGTAAATATTTTTATAAATTTCAAGAAGTACTGTTTTGTTTATAAGAGTCTCACTGCGGAAAATAGTTGAAGCCATAGGAGCCTCGCTTGGAATTGAATGTGAAACAAGTTCAGCTGAAATTTTTGTATGAAAGTATCGATTGAGACCAATAAAAAATCCGTTAAATCAGTTTTGCTATAGAATCTCGAGTTCGCTCTTTCTATGAAGTTTAAAGCCTCGACAAAAAATAAAAACTTGTATTTCTGGGGCGCCGCTTTAAGAAAGCAAATTCCCGTGCCTTGATTATCAATGGTTCCTTTGTGTCAACAAAATGCGGTAGCAGACGCATTAATCAGGATAGAAACGCCGTGCTTGGCACACGAGTTCACCATTTTAATCACAGTATATTCAATTAAAACATGACAGGGACACGTTTAGTCTCATTGCTATATCATAAAGTTGATTTATGACCGGTTGAAATTCCTGTCAAAAAATTCGTCCCATTTCGAATTAAAAAAATTCCATCAGTCGATCTCAAGCTTCTGCAAACGATTCCAACATTGCTGCTGTTCTAGGTATATTAAACAGAAAATGTAATTACGTTTTGATGATGTGACATTTCCAGATGACGCACTCGGTAAGACACGCGTTTTAGGGTAACTTCACGACGATTCACATAATGAACGCGAGTTCATTCAGAGATAATTCATTTAAACCTAACTTGGTTATTGATTTTTGGCAGTTGTACTCCTAGAAATGTGGCAAAAGAAACGAGAAAACTCAATTTATTTTTGATTAGACCGCGTGTGCTACAACATGTCAAGAAGGAGATAATTCCTTTGCTCCATAGAACTAATTATTTTCTCGAGAACACATATTTTCCTCATTCTTCATTTACTTGTCACCAAAACGAAGCGAAAGCGGTTACAACAGGGGAATTTAATTTGGTACTAGTGTCGTCTGGATTAAATCCAGGTTTTTTAAGCCTGCGGCCAGGGAGATCACGATCGAGTCTAATCCTCTTGGAAAAGTATTTTTTCTAAACTATAAATTAAAACAAGTTTGTGCCGCCTGCGATGTAATATTTTCCGGCTATAAATTTCTCGCTAAATTATTCGCAACATCTGTGCACCTGATTTCCAATATTCTCGCCCTGCTACCTATTATAGTTTCTTCCACATTTCCTGATCTTTAATTCATCGAGGGTTTTTTCCAGTTTTCGCATGATTTTAGTCAGAACATAATTTCAGGGATAAATTTCTAAAAAAAAGCAAAATTAAAGTGTCAGTTACGTGCTCAATTGGCAATGTCGTTACTTGTACACGTCATTTCTCTTCCCTTCCGAGTTATACCCGACGAAATGGACTTTTGTTTTTCATTGCAGCCCCGAAACGGGATTAGTTTCAGGAACTTTGTAACTCCACAATAAATTGACGAGTTACCAACGAAAGGACTTAAAACTATTGCAGTAAAACATCTCATTTGGCAGCTGGGATGGAAATTAATTTCGAATTTTTGCCAAACTTTATAACTTGGCTTTTCTTCCAGCGGGTGCAATCATGCATTGGCGAAAATTTCCTTGACACCTCGTTCGAAGGCACTTTTTTGCATAAATTAGAGCTACAAGTGAGACAGGGCAAAAATTTCAGACTTGATTATTTGTCTTTTCTACACTTGGCTGGTTCAGAAGCTGCTCGCTGAGTAAATCTATCTATAAAGGAAAACATTCACATTAATTTTATCTTTCAAGCGATGAGAACCCACGATAAACTGCAATGATAAGATTGAGTTTTTCTTGGGTAATGCAGAAATGTTACACTCGGAATTTATTCCAGTTTTTAATTTTAAAATGACGTTTTGTAATGGCATGTTCAAATAAGATAAATACACACATGTAAAAACTAGTACAAAGTTAGTTCCATTTGAACGAAATCTTTGGAAAGATTTTCTACAAAAGATTTATTTCATTGGAGGATGGGATGAGCTTTATTGTATACCTAAATGTGAGAAGCTATGATTGTTTCTTTTTTTCTTTCTTTTTTAATAAAAACTATTGCCATACCTTTCTATAAGTGTAGAGCAGAATCTTACGTATATACAAGACATATTTAAATTTTACTGCGAATTTTTTTCTTTTTTGTTGGAACTTTTTGTGTACACGTAACTTTTTAATTTTACTATCCAACACTGAAATTCATATTTAGACGAAAGAGTGTACTTATTGCGAATTTGAAATGTGTTTTAATTTTTATTGCATGTATTTTGAGAAAATCACACTTAATATTCTGAAAATAACTTCTCTTGGCTCAGTGTCTTGTTCAGAGAAAAAAACTTTTTAATTTTTTTCCTGGAAAATCAAATTAAACCCCATTTGTAAAATCGGTTTTACTTTCTCGTATAATCACATTTTTGTATTTTTTTATTGATTTTTAGAAAAAAAAATTAATAAATTTGTTTTTATTTTTAGGGGGTTTTAATTATACTGTTGCTGGCATTTTGTAAAATCAGAATAATAAAAAAGGATATAAAATTTTTATTATAATTAGGACATAACTTTTTATTTTTGTTGTACACCTACTGAAATTAGTAATCTGATCCTCGCATTATTTTTATAATCTTCGAGTCACGAAAGATTCTTGTAAAATCTTAACAGTGTTTAGAATAAAATTCCTTTCTGGAAAATTATATTTTGTCATTTCCCCTTTTTTCCATTATAGCCTACTCTTAAAGTTCTCTTAAAAAACTTGGAGAATATAAAACACGGTGGATTCAGTAACTTCGGATGATATATTCAAGCAGCGACAGTGCTAATTGAGCACGTAACAGTCATTTTTTTTTTCCAGTAAATTTATTGTGGAAATATGTTCCCTTGCCTTACCCTTAAAAAATAGTGGTGCTTTGCAAGATTTGGAGCGGATAATTAGATGAATTATACGAGGCCGGTTACGTGCCCTCTAATTTGTACCTGTATGTCGTTGAAGGTCCCTCGAATGTAAGGATAATGAATAAGGTTGTGGTTTTGTTGCAGAGGGAGGGTGAAGAGCGGCGTTCGTTTGTTGGAGGCGGCATCGGCAGGGGATCCGGCCTGGAACATGACAGTGGATATCAACCCACGACACACCGGCGCTTCGGTAACTCTGGTTCGGAGGGAGCCCCCAGATGCGGAAGTTAGCAATTCGGAGGGAGAGTGAGTATTTGCGAGAAAATGTCATCTTGGTGTATACCACAATTTGTAAAGAAAGCAATAGAGCTTCCTGGTTGTTTAATGAAGTTAAATACTTTAATACATTATGAAGATAGGGGCTGTGGACGTGAGACTTAGTGATTTTATGACCTTCATTCTGTTCTCTCGTGATTCCTCTATAGCTCCCAAAGGATTACCGCCAACGTTGCGGCTGCGACCAAGAACAGAGTCCTTTTTCAAAGGATCATGGTCATAAATACATATAAAGTCGAAGTTAACTCGACTTTGTGAAAAGTAAATACAAAAGCTATCGCGTTCATGTCGAACTTTGCGAAAGGGTCGGCATTAGCCTAATTTGAAAAATTGTTCTCCGAAGCTTTCGAGCTTTTGATGAAAGCGTAGAGAAAGTTTCATGTAATCATGTGTGGGCAGAACTGGCAGCTGAGAATTTTTCTGCCATAAATACAGACTTATTTATTAATAGTTCAATATTTTGAAAAAATAATAGGATTTTTTTGTTCAAACGAGCGACCCTTTTAGCTTTGCCTTGTCGCATCTAAACCCGGTTTTCGTCTCATTCTCGTCGTGTTATTTCCAGTGTAACGGAGCTATTTACGTGGTTGATCGAGGTGGGTGAGGACGATTCGGAGCCTTACGAGGGTGCGAGGATTGTGTGGTCGGCGAAATTCGAACCTCATCAAGACGAAACGGATAATGGGGAGATCCATCGAACGGAAGGCCGAAAATCCACCACAAGATTTGACGTTCAAAAAGACGACATTCAAGCCGTGGTCCCCATCAGCAAGGTAAGTGCTTCCGACGTCTGGTCCAGGCCTATATTCAGCCAAGTGCGAGTCATTTGCATGTTTACGATGTGAGAGCAAATGGCCCGCTAAATAGGCCATTAGCAGCCGTCAACATGTATCCTGAAAAAATTTCATCCGAGCTGAGATTTATGTCGTGTTGTGTGATTAAAGTGGGGTCTCGTGAAACGGGAAAATTGAATTGGTTTCATTACAAAGTCAAAGGTTTTTGATGTGTTTGAGTGTAAAAACAATACAGGCAGAGTCGTGCAAAAGTTTCTCGATTAGTCTCCAAAAAACAAAACTTTAATCATTCATTTTCTCTGCTACTGTGCTCGAGATAATATTCCTGTCATCAGTATAATCAGGTCTTTTTGCATCATATTTTCGTCATTTATTATTCCTTATTATTAATGTCTTCATTTAAAAAGTTGCATTTGTTAAATAGATAAACGGCTGGTATTACACAGTAGCAGATTCCATCAACTTTTCAGCACAAAATGACTTTTTTCTGAAAGATTTTCACACGTACAAAACAGTGATTTATCTTATTTTTCCGCATGTTTCCTTGAGCGCTTTTTGTCCTTATGATGTTGCATTTCGAGAAAGAAATCAATTTTAGTTTAAAATAAATTCGTGCACAGTGGACTTAATTAAAAAAAATTGTTGCGTCCGCAGCCAGATCTATGTGAGCTTGGGGAAATTGCGGTTTGTTGGTGTAGATTTAATGAATTAAAATTGGTTAATTTTCGCTTGGGAAAACTGTTGTTAACGACAGACATTTTCAAAAGTTGAAATCCAGGGCATTTTTTAGCAAGGAGATAATTGTACTTTTATTTTTCGCCTGGACTGTTGTTGGAGAAGAAGAGAAGAATTAAAAAGTTTCTGATATAAAATTTTTTAAATATCTTTCAGTATACAAAGTTTTCAGCGTTCCAAAAAGTGTTGATTACGGAAACATTGTCTAGACTATATTTTGTGGAAAAATAGAACTGCTGAAGCTTTTTTAACTTTTTTTACGACAAATTTAGGACAATACAAGATATCTATTCTTTTTTTTAATCTTCAGACAATTTTGTCAACAGTAAAAATCTATTGCTTCTTTTATTGTTTCAGTAACGAATAATTACCGATTTGCGCTATATATCCTTTAGCTATTTACCGTCAATAATCACTCTGCATTTCAGTTATTTTCCAAATTTGCGTATTTTAATTCATCATCTGTTGTTTTATTTTTAGCAGATAATTCTTTTAAAATTGTTGAATCACTTCAATTGACTAATTTTCTTGAAATTTGTAAGTAAAAACTGTCTCTGAGACGTTTGAACTTCCTCTATTAGCTGGTTTTTGTTTTATATCCGGCAACATTCTGATTATGCGGAAAATTTAAATTCTTCACCGTGAGGCTACACTGCATCGTTGCATAGGAACGTGAGGTGCTTTCTTCCACCAGCAAGCAAATCCGATTGCGAAGCTCTTGAATAAAACTTCAAAAAGTATAAAACGAAAGCTTTCTATCCGTACAACGAATAAAAACCAAGAGCGTCAGTTGTGCTTAAAGGCGTTATAATTCCCGAATTCCTGTAAACAGTGTCGTTTCTATTCAATTATTTACCCCTCACTACGGACGGAATATTAACCGAGCCACATTAAAACGTGTATTTCGCGTAATGGCCACACATATCCGTTGCAAAGCAAGGCAATCTTGCAAGTGGTCGTTTATTGCCGACATGTTATGCTAAAAGTTCTAATGAAGTGTTAAAACGGGCGTATTGTGGGACTCCGCCCTTTTCCACTTACTGCACTAATGAAATTCTTTCACATATTTTGAGGGGAAAACGCGAATTTACGGTCAACTTGTTGTTGTTTACTCTCAAGTTTTATTCCACGAATCAATAATTTGGATTGAGGAAGTTTCCGACTGGTGGTTTGTCATGCAAATATTGATGCACATTAATTTTTAGCCAGTCCTGATTCGACCCTTATTTAGTATTCCCTAAACAACTAAACTCCTACACTTACAACTAATAAAAGCAGAAATTGTATAGTGGGTCGAGAAAAGTGTGGAAATGTGACTAACTCTAAACTGTACTCTTGAGTAAAATAACATTCGTTGGTATAGAACATTACATAGAAGTGCATATTAGCATAACAATGAGAACAGTTTTTGGGCTTCTTATGCTTCAAAAAATAATACACAGTGGCGAAATCGATTTTACTAGACTCTGTGTTCTATTTTTTAGAGATTGATACTGAAATGAACATTGAACTTTGTGTTTGAGTGTTTTACTTCAAGCTTAAATGCGAGTACTTAGCTTTGATTTTGCTCTTCATATAGATAGACCAATATGAGATATATTAAAAAGAAATAGTGGACTGCCATGATATTTACTTTAATCTACACTGAGAGAAACAATCATCTGGTTTTAATTTATTCAGCACTGTGAAGCAAATTTGATATTGCTAGCAATGAAAGGATTTTAAAGATTGTACGAGTAATTTAATGATGCCGGTGAAAATTGCAGCAAGGTGTATTAAAAATAAATAACGATTAGTGTGGCTGAAAGTGAACATTAAGTTAATAAAATTTCATTATTTGAAAATTATCTCTGCTTTTATTTTTGCGGCTCTGGATTTTCACAACGCCTTAATGCAATGCAGAAGCAGTGCCAAAGTTGGTAAACTTGTCTTTTTATTTTTGTTCCACATTTTATAACATCTAAGAGATGAAAGACTCTAGAAAATATAATAAAGCAGGAGATTTGAACCTATGAGCTATGAAAGGTTTGTGGCGTTGAAAGGAAAATATCATTTTTGATATTGGGCCACATTTTCGGTAACAATAAGAAAATAACTTGCTTTTATGGAAAATTGGGTATACCTACTACATATTAATTTAGTTGGATTTTGTATATTTTAGCGAAAATGAAGTTGCGGTAAATGTTCTATAATGAAATTTGATGTTTTGTGTAGGCCTTTTTGTTCATTTATATCACATCCTAACAGTTGTTATTTAATTCGGAAATCATTTGTATTTTCTATAGCAAAATCGATTTTTATTTTCAAATTTCTCCAACTACTTATTAAAGATTTTTTTCGTTAGTAAGTAAGTTAATTTAAATTTCAGAAAAGAAAATGGCTAATTAGCTCCTAGGGCGGTAGAAATTTTACCTCCCTCATCTGTAAAAACTATAGTACAGTTGGAGACAAAATACTTTGGTCGTCAATGTCACTTGAGTGACATTAAATTGTAAAGCATGCTTTAGGACTGTTAACCTTATTTTTAGCTACTGTCAGTCATAGTTGACAAGTTGGACATATTTTTGATAGAAAGATATAATAGCTGTCATTAATTTGAAATTGTCATTCATTAAAGCTTGAATCACATTTAAGTGTCAGAAAAGTGACGACCAAAGTATTCTGTCTCCAACTGTACACAGGCTAATTTTTATATTTTGTAGGGCTTACATTAGAAACTTTACAATTTTCATTCTTGACTTGACTAAATTATTTTCAAAATGGCTAAGCTTCCAGAAATATGAGAAATTGGGGCCAACTTTTAAAATAGAAACCATTCATTTTAATTTTTGAATTTGCTATTTCTAATTGTCATAGTTTTGACTAATTTATTCTGCATTTGATAACCGACGGTTCAAAGAATCTTCTAAGACAGTTCAAAATTGTCAATTGTCAAATATCGAGGCTAGTCTGTCTTTTAGAAAATGACAAACAAAAACAAAAACGACTTAAAACTTTTTTTTTTGATTGAATGAAGCTATTTTTTTTTCAATGGCAATCGAAAGAACATCGATTTCTATGAAAACTTTTATCAACATGTCCTATACCTAATTCTTGCAATTTTTGAAATAACCACGAAAAACGTATTTTGATTCTTTATTTTCATCGTTATCGATTTTCATCGATTTGCAAAAATTCATACATTGTTATGTGAGGATATTATGTATTGAAGGCGAGACAGGCCCTTTAAATTATTCTATCGTTTTGCTGTAAATAACAAGTAGAGTGTATTTTCCTCCTTTGTAATGCGAATTATTAATATAAAAAGAAAACATGTAAAAACTGAAAAACTGTTTTATTTCATTGGTTAAGTTTATTTAAGATATACACAAATCTACAACATGGTCCAATCAAATTTAATTGTTTAACCTCTTTAAAGCCTCCAGTACTTTGATTTACCGAAATACCGTGCGATCAAAAAATAAATAAATTAGAGTAGGCGTCGATTAAATTCTACAGTTGGCAACACATTGGCTGGGTATCTGGGCTGGAAATTTTCCACACAAACTGAAAGTGAAAATGACCATTCACCGTTTTCGTCTTGTACAGCAATAAAAATTTTCTTCTTTAAAGTGAACATTATTTCACTCAAAAGCAATAAAACGCAAACTTGTCCGCTGACATTTGATGTCAGAAATCAGGATTACCATCTGAGGGACTTATCACCGCCTACTCCAATTTATATTTTTTTGATCGAACGGTACTTTACTTAACTCCTGTTCCACAACGTCTGAAAGCTTCATTTTCGAATTACAAATTTTCCTTGCTAATTCTGGAGAAACTAGTTAGAGAAGATTTAATTTAATTTTATTATTTGTATCCCGCGTTGATCCTTCAAGGATTATTTCGACCAAGTTATGTCTGTAGTTCTATGATAACAGAATTTGGCATTATTTTCCAAAAACACTTTTATTAAATTTATCAGTTTTGGATGCTATAATATTGATTTTTCCATATTTTTACGTGTCTGTTTTTAGGGCGTCATATGAAGGGTTTCCAATAAAGCAGTTTCGAAACTTTTACACTAAAATTAATTGTCTTGAATGACCTCCAAGATACTTACGCAAGAACAGGAAAGTCTAGTCGAATTGTTAAAATCTTTGTTCTATGTATAATATTTTAACAGTTTTGAATATAATTGGACAGCTTGTCTGACTAATAAAGGGAGGTCGAAGTAGGTTCATTCAAATTATTGCTCTAATCACCCACAGAAAGCGTTATATTGATCCACCAACACTCATTGGAAACGAAATCTATTGAAAATAATATTCTATATTTGTCCTCCATTAGAAATTAGGCCATTAGAAATATTCACTTTAATGATTATTTCCTCGATAATATGTATTTAAAACTGACGTGTTACATGCAAGCTCCCACAAGTCTCGCTTTTCCCAAACTTCAAAAATGCGATCGATTCCAAGTATTTGTGCTTCATAAAGCCTTTATGAAGCCGTCTGGAGCCACGACAGAAACTCGTTGGCAAGTTCTGACGTCTTGTCACTAAAAACTCAATTCTTTGTCTCGAACCTTGATGGCAATTTTTCCTCATAATCATACAGGCGCCAAAGCAAAACATCAATTGCCACACATTGCGTTGTTCGTGACCTCTTAACCCTTTTTATTATCTACATTCATTCATTAAATTGCCATTTTAATGTCGCAGCGAGAGCAAAGATAATTTTGACGTATAGATCGATCGAAATAAGTCATTTGATAGATAAATCGGGGAAATAAATGCATTTTTCACGTTATTAGAGGTGTATCGACGCCAAATGTTTGTCAAGAGTGGCAATTTTGATAGATTTTGATTAAATTATAATAAGGTGTGGCTTGTGTTTGAAAGGATGCTAGGGGAATGTTGCCTATATTGGACAACAAGGTACTACAAATGTTAACGTTTGGTACAAACTTTAAATAAGTAATCAGTAGTTACACAATATTTAAAATCATTTATTGGATTTACTAATTAAAAAGTCTTCAAGTGGGGAAAAGCCAATCCAATTTAGGCCACCCTCCCAAACCAATGTATCTGAAAAGCAAACAATACACTCTAGTAATTTATCATAAAACAGTAAATCACGCAGCTCTTATTTACTTGAGTCTATTATTACGAGGAGTTTGAATCAATAATACCAACATGAATAAATATTTATCTTTATTATGTCACTATCAGTAATGAAAATCATTCATACAGTTTAGTATTTAAGTATAGAAAAACATATTTTGCGGTTGATGCTTTTTAGGTTTGGCTACAGGGAGTTCGCACTCAGTTGACGAAAAATAAAATGGGGCATTCAACACGTGATCTTCCACAAAATGTGTAGCTGCAATCAGACAATCACAATTAATGGGATTTTTGTCGACATGTAACTCGACTGTGACATTTCTCAAAATTCGAAGAGTTTTCGGGTCAAAGCAGTTGAGATTGTTTGAGTCAAAGTACAAAATGCTGTGAAGCTTGTCCATACTTTGAATAAAACTTTCCGAAATTTTTGTCAGTTTATTGTGTTCCAAACGTAACGTTATGTGTGGTTTTTCATTGTCTTTCCCCTCACTAGTCACAGCGTTTGGTTCAATTTCTTCAATTTGATTATTTTGGAGCCGTATTTCTACAATACTCTTCTTAGGCAACGAGAAAGCCCCGGTTTGGACTTTGCTGATATCGTTGATAGATAAGTCGATCAAAACTAATTTTGGATTACTCAAAAACCACTTCGAGTCAATTTCGTGGAGTTTATTCCTGTCGAGGAATATCTTCCTCAAGTGGATCAAATCAATAAATGCGTCCTCTTCGACATTTTCGATTTGGTTTTTTGATAAATACAGGGTGTTGAGTTTTACTAAATTTTTAAACTGGTAGCGCTCGATACTGGTTAAGCGATTTACAGCGAGTGATAAGTGAGTCAATAATGGCAAATTCTGGAACGCATCTGGTTGGATTTTCGAAATGTTGGCTTCTACTAAACTTAAAAACTTCAAGTTGGGAAGATTTTTGATTGCACCGTCACACAGAGTTGAAATGTTAGCTTTCGTCACTTCAATCATCTCATATTCGTCCAATTCGTTTATACTTTTGCCGGTGATGTATTCTCCTTTGTCTTCGGTATTGAAATGGAGCCAGGCGTCCACTTTGGCCCATCGGTCAGGGCAGGTTTCACTAATTTTCACTGTTAATAATATAGAAATCAAAACTATACACTTCATTTTCGGTTGAGTATTACTAACACACTAAACTAAAGGATTGTGTCATTTCGCGTAATAAACAAATTATCGTTGATAAACTTTTGGCTTTTGGTGAAATTAGATCAAATTGTGAATTTGTTTACTAATAAATGAATGCTATAATAGATATTATTACAATTGACAAATTTGGGTGTAAAATACCACTATCCAATGTATTTCAATCTGTAAAATCGATTAAATTTTTTTTCAAAACATTAGTAACTAATAAAAATATTATTTTTGCAGAAATAAAAAAACTAATTAATTTATAATTTTAAAGCTCTCTTATTTGAAAAATTAATTTAATTGTGTGAAATTAAAAAAATAAAAGATAACTTTTTTAAATGGAATTGCTAGCCTTTGTTCATATCAAACTAACTGTTTGAATAATTTATGAAAATTTTAATTTTTTGATTGATTGAATACTTTAGCAAATTGATGCACTGAAAAATCGATTTGACAACTTTTTTCTTTTCTTGGTAACTGATATGTACCTAATAGGTATACCTAATATTTTTTCACTTACCGATTTGTGAGTTTATTTTAATTTGCCAATTTATCTTTATAATATTATTTACTATTAGTTATAGTTTATTGATTTAGAGTATGCTCAACTAAAATGGTTTTTGACAAATCGATATATCGAAATAATAATTTTTTGGTGGTTTGTTGAGCGATCAATTATTTATATGATTTATTGGAATTATTTGGTCGCTCATATTTGTTTTATACATTTGTGCAGTAGTCAATATCACGATTAAGAATTAAAAACATGTCAATTCATCGAATTATCGGGTAAATTGGCGCATTTCTGAAACAACGATATGTGAAAATATGATTTATCGTTTTATTTTTTGATTAATCAGGTAATACGTATATACAGGTGATAGAATATTCAATTTTAAGACAAAAGTTTCCTATAAACATGTATCAAAAAATGTAATGTAAGCGAGCTACACCCCCTAAAAGCCATGTGTTTTTTAATGGGGTTTTCTCACTATTGGCCAAAATTACAAAAGTTGGTACAGCTGATAACCTTTAAATACCTGAACAAATTCAAAGATCAGTTGTCGAAATTTTTTATCGGTAAAACGAATTTAATTTTTAGTTTTTATCCTCTTTATGGTCTGCAACATATATAAACTGATGTTATTCAAAAACGCAAGAGACCTCTTTTTTGTGGAAAAATAATGGAATTTAGAATTTTCTAGCTAAAAGTGGCAAGAACCAACAGCCAAAATAGTTAGGATACTTTTTACCCTAAACCCCCCAGTTTAGGACGCCCTTCAGTAAAAATTTCGACATTCTATCTTTGAATTCGCTTGGGTCTATAAAGGTTATCAGTTGTACCAAATTTTGAAATTTTATCAACAATCAAATATTGATGAAAATCCATTAAAAGATGCATCCCTTTCAGGGGATGTAGCTCCCTTATATGTAAAAAATTTTGATACATGTTCATAGGAAACTTTTATCTTAAAATTGAATATTCTATCACCTGTTTAAATTTGTAACAATATAAGCGGAACAGCCTGTATTTTTATTTATTGAATAGAGGAGATATTTGAAATTTCAATTTTTACTGACATATTTTATACAATACGTATATGTCAATTCGTCGGTTTCGAATCTGTCGATTTATTCTATTATCTCTAGTATATAAATACTTATTCCGATTTTCGACTTCAGTTAGTCTGACTGAAATGTAAGCTGATAAAATTCTGTATTTGATGATAATCGACTTATTACATTGTACAAAAAAATATTGTGTATGTATGTACATACATACAAACTTAAATATTGCAAGCAACGATTAAGATCAAATTCGAAATTTAATTCACTTCTACTTTTAATGAAATTATAATAAAACCTTGATATCGCTTTAAAAATTTCAGTAGAAAAAGAGATTGGCTACCGTTTTCCAGAAATTCGATATCGTTAACCGAGACTGTTAATCAACGAACAAAAATTACAAAACCAGGATACTATACAATCGAACATATGTGTATCCGGAGGTCTTTTATCCTTTGGTGTTTTCATTCAAAAAACTTGAAATATCAATTCCAAATTGTAAAAGCGAAAATTTCGTTTATTCAAAGCTCTCAGAGCTTAACATCGGTAAAAATGTGGTAAAAATTAATTTCATATTTTGTCAAACGTTTAGTAGAGAAAAATAAAACATTTTACAGCCGATATTCCGTACTAACAATGTTTGAAATGTCAAAATGTGTTTAGCTCAATCACCGGTTTAAAATATTTTGTTTGTGGTTCTTTAACAAGCTAAAATTTCAATTTAATTGTATGCTACATTCGTATTTTATCACTAAACAAAATATTTTTGCAGGGCTGATAAATTTAATTGGTGTTAACTGAAACGTAATTATTTTTTATTCTTGTTATATTTCTCTCCGATCGATAAGTCTGTCTGTGTTAGTCCGGTGCCAATAATATTAGTCTAATGGAGGATAATACTCGAGTCAATCCACTAATTTCGAGCTAACCCGATTACCCGTTTAAATATACAACAAGAAATGAGTTTGATGCCCCATCAGCTCCTTTGATGTTTCGAGAACACACGAAAACATTTCATTAGCAGTTGAGCATTATCGCAGCACGTTCGTGGTTCACCATAGGCCATAAAAGCCGATTTACTGCATGGCGGTGGAAAAAATGATCACACCCTGAAGGGAAATTATACGAGGGATCGATAACGCCAATCGCAAGCATAATTAGACGGCAAGTGCGTGTGTGCAAAGTGGAATAACAAGACGCCGCTTCTAACTCAAAGACAACAAAAGCGAAGATAATCTCGAAATAATTCCCGCACTGATCCCGCTTTTATTGTTGTCTTTCGCGAATTTATTGCAATTTTTGCGGTCTTATCGATGCCGAACCAATATTGATACAAATTTAAAGCTGAACAAACTAGGGGAAAAGCTCGACTTTTTCAGGTCGACTCGCGGTATCGACGTTTCTTTTTAACGACTTCGAAATGCGTCGTTAGTAGAACGAAAAGCGCGTCCGCTTGTGTTATTCGCAGTGTGAAGTGTCAAAGAGATGAATTTATAATCCGGTATTTCGTCTAAGCTTCTCAGGAAATATTAAATCGTGGAGCATAATAGATGGGGCGTAGTACTCACACTAACGAAGAGCACTGATGAGACTTATTGGCTTAGAGGAGATATTTCTCTTTGAATAAAGTTTATTTAATACAAATACAACTAGCAACAATACGAGGGTTATTTAAGCTCCTCACGCAAGAACGGTAATTAATAAATATTTGTGATAATACTGATAATATACAAATTTTAGTTTAACTGAATTTTAATTAGATTTTAAGCTTCTGGAAACAGAATATATTGAGAAATTTTTATTAAAATTATTTTAAAAACTTATCCAATTTTTTCTACAAAGAGAATTTTACTTTTAGACCTTTAGTTTTCAGAAAGTGAAAACAATGAAAATGTTTTTTACCTTCAACTTAATTACGAGCATCTACACGTTTTATAGAAGATTCTTTTTGCCCCGCTCTCGATCTCTTGTATAGTCCTTATCTTCTAAACGCCACTCTTAAACGATAATCACGTTATAATATTTCTCCTTTCGTTTTTTATCTTATTTCAGAAATTTGAGCTATTTCTCCACTCCATTTTCAAGTTTGGTGTTTTTTTTCAAGTTCGACATGAATGGAGTCATTCTCCATGTTTTCCAAGTAAATACCTAAAGTGGCACCCTTTTTTCTCCGCGATCGCACGAAACCCACCCATTTTATTTATCCTTTCAGGAAGGATACTCTCCGGGAATATTGTAAATATAATTTCACAGTAGCAAAACGTACGGCAGCGTCCGGTTGCTCGTATATATCCAATATCGAAACTCAATATTTCACATATCGGGCACCACAACACGAAGGAAGCAGCACATCCTTTCCGATTCTCATTTGTTCTCATCCTCGGTCGAGAATCGCTTCACCACTTTTACACCATCCCAATCCCTCGTCTAATATGCAACGTACAAAGACGCGAAAATCGATCTTCAAAGTGAAAACCTTTGAACGTTTCACCTAGACCACTTCCGCTTTGGCGAAATGGCGTTCCGGCTCCCTGGATATTAAACATCGGCAAGAAATACAGGACGTGCGTCCGGATTAGCAAAAGTGCCGTTTCGAGAGAGCTTGAAGAATGGCTTGTCGGGGTCATAAGTCGTACAAGCTTTTTTTGTGTAAATTTATAACCCTGTTCTGGGAGGTCGAGTCGTAACACAACCCAATCTCAATCATATCGCGCGACTTAATAACCGGAATAATGCGTTCATAAATGTCCATAAACCACCTGTCAACTGCACCTGCAGTTCGAATAACTTCATCTTGGGGAATAATAACCCGAGTTTTGATAAGAAGTCGTTATGTTTGCATTTGCATTGTCTACTAGAGGGGGTTTAGCATTTCCTTGCGAACTTCAAACGAATTAACAAATTATAAATTTAAATATGGCAGACTTTGTAAAGAGGAAAATACGAACAGGGTGCGAAGTTGCCAGTTTTAATAATGTTAAACAAGCTGACACGAGTTTCTGATATAAAATTTTGATATTATGCTTTGAAACTAAAGTTGTTGCAGTTTTAATTTGAATGGAAACGAAACTAGAAAGAACATGGAACGAAGCTCGTTTCATGATTCTTTTGAAACAAATTCTAGAAAGTTTAAGAGCATTTCGCTAAATCAAAGAAATTACTTAAAAGTCTGTGCGAAAGTTGCAGTTGCATCAGAGTTGCGATTTTGATCAAATTAAATTGATGCCTTGCTAAGTTCAGAAATTTCTAGTAATCCGTTCCCATACTCTAATGTAAACAAAAATCGTGAAAAAAGCTACAAGGATATCCAGTTATTAATCGTAACCTTTTTCTTGTTATTATTTTTGTTTGTTCAACTTCTGTAATTGTTTATTAAATTTATATTTTGTTTTATTATTATAGGAAAGTCTGCAAATTCTTTCCCAAAAATTGGTTGATCTTGCAACATAGCCGAGGGTTCTACTTTCAAATAAATTTATTTGCTTTGTCGGTGGGTTTGAAAATTCAAAAATACGCTATACATAACGACTATTAATAATCGTATAATTCATTTTAACATTTGGTTTAATGTTTTCTCTGATTTCTAATTTCAATTGATATACCTATATAAACTGATGAAAGTCATCGGAAATTACACAGCCTAGAACCGATGTTCCTCTCATGTTACTTTTGTCTCCAAACTTCGCTCCTCTAAATCTTTAAACTTCTAAGAGCTTTTCACTTCCATTGTCAATTATCCAAGTTTAATTATCTTCCGTTACGTTACGTACAATACTTCTCTAAACGTCAGTACTATAAACTATAATCATCTGAGTAGATACATACATTTATCTTAGCGTAGGTATTCAGAAATAAATTGCATATCATTACCGAAATATGATCGATTGTCTTATTGTATAACACCCCACGTTGTTACTAAACTAATTAATACACTACTCTACAACTGAAGTAGATATTGGAATTTATCCTTAATTTTTTTAATTCAATGTAGGTAAATTTAAAAACAGTTACAAGAAATGAATTTCTATTCATTTACAGTCAAAATTACAAACTGAAGAAATAAACTGTGAAAAAATACACTACAGTTGAAATGAATAAAATGTAATAAAAATGCAATAAAAGGTAACAAAACGAAAAGTTCTTGAGTTCTTAAATTTTCACCGTTCCTATAAAAACCTAGTACCTATCGTGTGGGACTTCTTCTGGCTCCTATTAGGGCCTATAGTCTATTTCGAAAATTTATTAGCAAATTATTGATAAAGTCTTGCATCTTATCGTTAAAAAAAGGTCATAAAAAATAAAATAAAACAAAACGCAAAATGAACTTTCGAAATCGTGTCTGTTGCAAGTATGTATTGCTATTCTTTTAACATACCTACATTTTAATTGCAAATTTCCGAAAAATAGTTAACATCCACTTCAGTTCTTGAGCAATGTATTTTCCATACCGTTCTTGACGCCTTTTTCGTTGACATTTATATTTTCCAAGAGATTGGAGACGTTTTTGCTGTCGTGGCTCTTTCCTTTTAACGAAATGGAGCGTATGAAATGACACTTGGAGAAATTTGCAGTGTCCACCTGACAAGCGCATTGTTAAGTGCTTAAGGCTGATCAGGTGGAAAACTTATTTGAAACTGAGAGATTTTTACTTAGATGTTGGCTCGTATCAGGCAACACGAAAGTTCAATTTACTCTCTATGATATCTCTATCATTAAATATCTCATTTTGTAGCTCATAAAGACGTGGGGTGTATGTTACAAACTGCAGTTGCTTATCGACCATTTCTGTAACCGCACTTGCAACTTATTTCACCTGAGTCCGTGTTTCGCTCCCTACCAGGCTGTTAATATAACATATTTGTTTGGCAAACACAAACTATCGCGTGTACTTACATGATTAATAGAAAAATATTTAATTAAAACTTTTCTTGTTTATTTGAATGGTATTATCTTTTATCTTGTGCAAAACCTTCATGAGTAAAATATGTTTTAACAGTAGGAAGAAACAGCAAAACTTAATATTTCGAAAACAAGTTTCAGGAGAAGCTTTACCTATTTCTCATTTAAATGAAGTCTATACGTGTGGCAGAATCTCTAATACAAGCCAAAGAAGTTGTTAAAAACTCTTATCTATTTCAAAGGTCAGTGACACTTCTCCAATCTTGCAAAAAATATTTGAAAACGATCCATTTCAGTAATGAAATAAGAATAAGGTTTTTGAAAATTTCTTTTTGTCCTAATTTCTGTTATCTCTAAGAAAAATGTACCTTTGGCTGGCAATGATCGAATCCTCCATTTGTGGATACATTTTCCCCATGTAAATCCACTTTATTCTCTCGATTGATTGGTGTTGGAGGCACAGCTTCTCGATATTATTCGTACGTGAGTAGCAAATCTGTCGAATATCATTTTCCAGTTAAATGGCTCCATGGATTTATTTCCATATCAAATTCGATTTCGGGTCGAATTAATCACGCGTCTCTTGTTTTTTTCGTCCAATTTCAGGCGCTTTAATGATGTGATAGCTCCGTCAAAATTAAGGATTATCAAGTCGGAATGAGACAAGATGGACGATCACACTCACTAAAAGCAATTTCGTTAGATTTATGATATTAGAAGACGTCTGGAAGAAAAAAAAACTCACAATGACTGAATACTAAAGCTTACGGAACAAATTTAGACGTGGAAAAGACGTAATGTCGAGCCAGACGGGAATTCCCGTGTAACTCGTAGGAGACATTTAGGCTTTTTTGGACTTTTTAACGCGGGAAATCGCTGCAGAGTAGTTATTGTTGCATTTTTTTGTTGCAGAACTGGGAAGTACTAAACACTGCGGTTTTAACTGGTCGCCAGGTCTCTCAAGCAATGAAAGTTTTTATTGTGTCTCAAGCGGGAAAAGCTGCCGACGTCACGTTCCAAGCGTCGTGTCATTCGGAAGACGACAGTGTGTTAAAGGTATGTGCACTCTGGCTCTTTTACAGGTGGTTCACACGGAAATTTAAATACTTTATACCGAATTTATCAAGATTTTTAAGTGAGCTGGGATCTACAGAGTGACTTGGGCGGCGTAGACGACATAAGAGCCGTCTTAGCTGAATCACTCTGCATTCTTGATATAACCCTGCTGCACAAAAACAATGATTATTTAATCTTCTGTGCTTGCAGATTAAAGTATCTTTCGGAAAATTTATTAAAAATCTTTGGCAGCCGTTAATTTTTAAACAAACTGTTTTGAAGCTTCTTCAAATATTAATTTTTTTGCTTTGAATTTATCTCATTTCAAAATACCTGAATACAATAATAATTCGTTCTGAAAAATATTTTCGTGTGAAATTAAACGAATTTGTTTCGTAAATATTGTTCTTGTTTATTTAGTGATATGCATGCTTAGAAAAAATAAACTCTTGACTTCTTATCAGCTAAATGCAGGTCAGTGGGACAACTGTGCGCATTCAAGTTCAAGTAATATTTTGGAAGAGCTTATTAAATTTAATTCAAATGAAAATGGATTGCGTCAATAATTATGTCACTAATTATTAATTACTTAATGGATAAACATAAAAATAACAACACCAGTACCTATATTTCATAATTAGAAGACAAACAAGACAAGAAGTGAATGAAATGCATGTGATAGATACCCATTGTTTTATTAAGGTGTATAATAATTAATTAGAGATTAAAGGGTGTTATTCACTTAATTGTTTTGCTAATTGTTTATACACCAAATTTATTACTTAGGAATATGTATACATTCTATTCGTATACACGTACTGACTTAAAAAAAACAATAATTTATTGTTTTTTACATTCAATTGCACTATAATCAGTATTTTAAAGGCAAAACAAAGATTTTAAAAAAATTACAGGTCTCAGAGAAGGTGTGCAAATTTTTTCTGTAGGCTATTGCAAGTGTAGGAGTGTCGGTATTTTGTACAAATATTGTCTTAATTCTTCAATAATATCAAGCCATAATTTTTTGGAAGGATATAATTTTAGCTTTAGAGGGAAGTGGAGAAGAAAATTATGAAAAAATTACGGGTGAAATGCTGTGTAACTAGCAAAATCATCTGGATATGAAGATTCCTGGGATGCTTGATGAAGTCTTAAATACTTTATAATATTGTAAAAGAAAAAATGTGAATTGCATGTAGTAAAATATGTTAATTAGCATGATTAACACATTCCTTCATGTTTAAAAACTCGAAACATGTGCAACACTTAAAAATGCGAGTTCTCAAGCTTTGCAAGTCGTTCCAATAAGAAGTCAATTTATATTTACTGCTCCACTAGTCGTCGAGACAATCATGAAAATTGGTTTATTTTTTCTCAACAGGTTTCTTCATCGTGCAGCTCTGTTTACGTCGACGGAAGTGAGGCTCGCGGTTCCGTTAACGGTTCAGTTCTTGTAAAGTACGGCACTTACATTGGCCTCGCCCGCTTCACTGTCTGGATGCCTGAATTCCCCTTGGACCTCCAAGTGACCGATACAAGGCTATCTCAACTTAAGTCGTGGCGAGTTCCGGATTACCACCCCAGGTAATTCGATGAATAGTTATGTAACTTCCTACTTCATTAAATTTTTACAGCGGTGTTAAATCCCGTCGGAAGAAGCGTTCCTATAGCAGTAATTGGGGAGGTTCTAATCCCCCTGATGACTTAGGGAATGTGGTAGAAAAGCCGATTTGTCGATTGAGGTATCAGCAAAGTCCAGTGGACGTTTATGCCCACTTCATGGCCGTAGACCATGATTCCGGAAGGATCAGTTATTTGATCAATAGGAGGACGTGGTTGAGGGTCACGGATTTGGTCTTGCCCTTATTGAGAGTGAGTGATCCCAGAATCGCAAGTTTACATGGAAGGATACTTCAAGGACGAAGCATGGGCCGAACTGAAGTGCAAGTTCTTAGTCCTATCACAGGACGTGTCATTGGAGCCAAAGAAATAAGAGTTGGGAATGATAAAGTGGGATTATCGCGACTTTTGGTCCAAGTTGTTTCAGGATTACAACTAAATATCTCACCCGATAGCTCGATCGAAAACGGTTACATCGCCGAGACTAGTGTTACAAGAAAACTAACAGCCCAATACCAGGTAATTTATTGTAAGTTTCAGTGACTCAATTGTGATTATTCTTGATTTAGGAGGGTCTCCTTGACATAGAGTTGGAATTTTCTGATGGTACTAGAACACCACTTAGAGATATTGCAGACTCGGATTACCACCTCGTGGTTGAGAGTTTAGACCCAGAAGTGGTCGCTTTTGCCCCTATGGTCGCGTCCCATCATCCTCGCGTCATTGCTGTGGGTGAAGGCAACGGAGATCTGCTACAAGTCACTCTGTTGTTAGCTGAAGAATGTAGAACTAGTACTAGACCAAAAATGAAAGGTGCTGGGCCTCTGGCCACTGCCTCTGCTTCAGTCACTGTTGATTTTAGTTCAAGTGACTTACAACATAGGCCGGATATTTTGCAGAATGACGGGGGGTCTTATGGGGGCTCCAAGAGGGAGTTTCAAGACCTCCAGGATATTTTAAAAGGTAAGTCATTCAAATTGCAGAAAAAATGAATATGTTGAAAGCTGTTCAGATGAGTATGAGCTAAAGTGCATGTCTGCAATGCTTTCTGATTCTTTGTCATAATTTGGCCAAGACTGATGACGTCATGATAGTGGTTACGAGTGATTCTCAAAAATTTACTTTACCAACAGTTTGCTTTTCGTATAGAAGAAATATAAGTGTAGCTCAGGAATTCAGAATGATCTGTTTTTTTTTTTGAGTTTCACATATTTTTAATATACTTATTGTACTTATTTTTATGATGAAATTACTGCAATAAAGACGTTTAGAAGTTTTGAAGATTATTTTAACAAAATATAAAATATTTAATATATTCTAACTACGTAACTGCTTTTTTATAGGTCTAAGAAAGCACGTTTTCATCATAAACATTTTACTGAATTTCATAAAGCGGATAGTAACAAAACGTACGAATCTTTTGTTATAAGAAATTTTATGACAAAAAACGCAGGACGTCAATAACAGTTAATGAGATTTTTTGTGGTAAAAATTGTTTATTTCATCGCGCATTGCAGCTCTTGTCGAAAAAAAGAAAACGTACCGCACTCAACTAAATGCAATTTTTAATTTTTTCATTAACTGTTATAAAATTTTAAGCGTTTTATCCTGAAATAATATCCCTTCCTCCCTTGGGAATAATGGCATAATTCTCCCCTAAAATGACCCAGGAAAATATTATTTCAGGTCGAGGTTATAAACAGCATTTAAATTAACTGGGCATCAAGCATTTACATAATTTTATAGTGAAATGTTTGAAAATAACAAAAGTTGAACATTGGTAACAAACACGGTTTGCTTTTGGGTAACCATTATTTATAGATTCTGTAATTACTCCGTCAATTTTTAAAAGTTGTAACTTTTATTAAAATATCAATTTTGTACGAATCAGCGTAAATAGAGCAATTCAATTAGAATAAAAATTAAGAGGGGCATAATTTATTACAGTATTTCTTTATCATTAAACAGCATGAATGTTACATTAGTCTTACTTAACTGCCGGTAAGCACGCAAACAATTAATTTTTCTAACGAGAGATATTTTAATTCAACCTTTAGGAAATTTATTTTTACATAATATATCTTCCCAATTAATTAAAATAAATTAACATAATAAAAACGTTGTTTGGTATTTCTCCACAGGCACTCCTTTGAAAGACGACAACTCGCAGGAGCCCAACGTGCAAGCCCGCCAATACCAAGGTGGCAAAGGGGTGTTTCGCCAGCATTCCCCCCAACACATGACACCCCTCGAGATCAGCATGTACATCCTTCTGGGGACGTTCTGTTGTGCTATTGTGGTTTTCGTCGTATCTTGCGTAGTCTACGCATCAAAGTTTAAAGCGGAAGAAGGCGGGATTGCTCCGGGCGAGCGGGCCGCTCCGGTGGCTCCCGGAAGCCTAGTTGTTCATCGCAAACCTAGAGAGACCACGACAAACGCCCACGATTGGGTCTGGTTGGGTCGTGCCACTTTAGACAGTTCGAATAGAAATTCCTCAGTTGCGAATACAAACGGAAACGAAATGAGAATAACAGCGAATCCGCTCAATTTGAATTATTGCGATCCGGATGATTGTCTAGCGACGAGCTTTAGTAATCCTAGTCATATTGAGCTGCCGAGCTCTTCACAGGCTGATATTAATTCGAATAGGCCAATCGATAGCAATACTTATTGCAAGAGCAAGAGTGGGGCTAGCAAAAATGACGACCTACAAGTGTGGTAATTGTTACTTTATTTTATAAACGAGAAATTAAATTAAATTAAATTTTATGTTGTAAATGTTCCAGGAACAAGCCAACACCGCCTCCCCCACTCCCCCCGCACGGAGTGCCTCTCCAGCCGAAGCCCCAGCAACCGGTGGAGGATTACAGGCCCCCCGTGCCTCCCCATCGCAACATTGGAGTAACTTCCGAAGCCACTCCTCCTCGCAAACATCACCACCACCATCATCACAGAAACAGCAAACATCAAGATATGCATCACCATGACTACGGATGGACTGTGAATGGCTGGTCCAAGGACCAAGAGGAGGAAGATGAAGATTTAGTAATGACGGCGAGTCAGGAACCCATGAGAAGCGTGTTTGAGTTTGATGACGAACCTCCAAAAGAAGAAGAAGAGAAAAAGGAAGAAGTGAAGCTGAGGAGTAAGCCTCCGAAAACCGATGAGGAGGAAGTCCAATTCGTGCAATACCCAAAATCGCCCAATTCGAACGGAAATGGTGAGTTTGGTTGTGTTTGAAGAAAAATTGTTGAGTTGGGGTTACAGGGAGGAGTAGTGCGGAGGTGAAACGTGCTACTATTGTGGGCAACCCCATGTTTAGTAACTCGGATCCGACCCCTTCCGGCGACCTGCCTGGTCTAGACGACCTCCAACTGGATATGGATTATGATCAAATCATGCACTATTTTGATAATTTGAAGGTATGTTAAGCAAAAGTGTGATGTAAGTCGGCATGAAGCGTGATTGTTTCTCTATTACCGATTGTTCCAGGAATCAAACGCCTGAGTAGAAGAGATCATTGCAAAAATCCGAGACATTTTATTGTCGTTCAGTGAACAATACCGAGCTAGCGCACTCAACGGCAACATCAGCCCGAACCACGTGATGAATATTAACCAAAGTTTCGATTATTTCTTTGACCATCTGAGTGAGTCGTACGCTTAATATACACCTCGATTAGGGTCAATTAAGAATAGAAAGCCTTCGCCTTCTTCTAATCGTATCAATATGTATACCCGTACTAATACATGCAATCTGCAAGACTGAATATATAGCTTGTTATTTAGTTAAACAATGGTTGTGGCCTAAATCACTCATTTACTCAGCTGGAATTGGTAGTAATTGGTTTTCTCAATTTTAGGCCACAACAGTTTGTCTTTATCTACTTACCTTATATAGTATTATATCGATTCATGTGTAGGACTTTAGACTACTAAACACAATATTGTTTTCCGAGTTTCTAAATGGGTGCAACATCGAAACGACTATGAAATGTTTGGAGGAGGTTTGCAGTGATCTGAAATGTATGTAATAATCTAGTCAAAACTGTTTAGCTTTATTTAAAGTATTTTGTACGAAACAATTGCCATACTTAATGTATAAGCACAAATATGGTTCCTGATGTTACTTTGTGTTCAAAAACACATTTGATTTATTTTTATTGAAGCGAGACGCTGTTTTCATTTTTATTATTTCACGAATTCGAATTGTGTACAGTTTTGTATAATTGTGTATATAGTAGATTGTATATTACCCAAGAAGGGATTTTATGTTGATAGTATTATATTTTTCAAAGTGTAGTATGTTTTTTTAATGCATGGATACTCGTTTTAGTGTAAATAAATAGACTGCTTTGAAGAGTATAAGTAAGCTTTAGACGATTTATCGGTTCTAGTCCACCTCTACTAAACGCAAAATTTCAATGTTTAGGAAGAATGCTTTCAGACTTATAGTCCTCTAGCACTATGAAAAAACTTCTAAGATAATCTAGTACATGTTTCCAGTTTTCGTACGGGTGCTCACATTATTTTGAGATCATCTTCCATGACACTACACAGTATTATAAGGTTTCTTCTTTGTGTTCATTCTACCGAGGGTATATATTCTTTTTGCTTATGAATGTATATATTAATATAAAAAAGTTATTATTGTTAATGGACATAAAATGTTAGAACTTCCTTTGAGAATATTGTGCTTTCTAAATAAAAACCTGAATGTTAATTAACATTGTAGTTACGAAACTGTATTCAAATTTAGTGCATTTTATACATAACATTCCCTCCTGCGCTAGAGCTTGTTTTAGGTATATAGAATTTTGTATAAAACTGATTTTAGTTTTATTTAACCATACCAAAGCCACAATCGATTTAATGAGTGATTAACATATCAGAAATTGTTTACCCGAACTTCCAATTTAGTTTCTCACACACTGTTGATTTCGTTTAGTTGTTAAGCAGAACTGTATGTCATCTGTATTAATAACTTGGTGTAAATTGAGACAACTGATATATGTACAAGTACAATATGTAAGTTACCATACAAATCAGTAAAATAAAGTATTTGTAATTGTGTTTCAACTGTTTCATTTCACTTAAAAATCATTACAAATATTTTCCTAAGAATTTATAGTCAAACGGCGACATCCATTTGTGACACCCGCCCATATTATTCTGCATGCAATATTTCATGGTGTAATAATTCTGATTGTTTTCCTCCTCCCACTTTTCCTTTTCTTTTCTTTCCTTCAACATTTCATGAGACACAGCCATTGCCTGAAACGGCATTTTCATTGCAATGTCATGCAGAAAGCCCTTTACTTCCTCAAATTCGCATTTTCCACCCACTTCTAGAATGACTCGTCCTAAAATGAACAATCAGAAAAGGCACAATCAAACAGAGAACTAAAATACCAGCTTTTATAGGTGTTACATAATGATCAATAGCCCCTTTGCCGCCGCCCATCCTCTGCCCTTGGCCTTTTTTTGTGACAGGCTGCCAAGGGGCATCAACTCGCCAGATTGCGAACATTCTATCAGGATCTATTTTGCGGCCTATGGCAAGGCGCATCATTTCAAAATGGGGCCATTTTAGTCTACCACCCCCCAAAGCCTTAAAAAAGCTTGCTGAAAATGCGACGGCTGAATTTGATGCTTAACTTACCACAATTCCGTATTGTTGATGGATTAGAAAGTTGTGTACGGTTTCGGGGCCCCTCATGAGGCGCAGTTTTTTCTGCATTTTGGGGGCTTTCGTTCCGGGGGGAATAAAAGGGACTTTGTCCATAAACCGTAGTTTTGGCCGCTCGGGTATTTGAATATCTATGATTTATATTTTTCACAAACATATTTTTTGATTGAGGTTACAACTTACGGTCGTAATTTGGGGGCGGTGGAAAGTGTTTCATACCGCATGATTGTAAAATGTGGACACTGGGCGCTAAAATTTGCTATCAATTAAAAAACCAAATTGACAGTATTGATAATTACCTCTAAAAAGTATTAATTTTTGTAAATTCATTTTTTTCTCTGTAATGTAAGGTTAGGAACGTTAGGAATTCATCGAGTTTGACAACTGACGGCGGTACAAAAAACCTACTTGGAGAGAACAAATGAACTAAATATTTTGAAATTTTTCAACACCGAATCTAAATAGTAGTACAGTTGGAGACAAAATACTTTGGTCGTCACTTTTCTGACACTTTAATGTAATTCAAGCTTAATGAATGACAATTTCCAATTAATGACAGCTATTATATCTACAGCTATTAATATGTACAACTTGTCAACTATGATTGACAGTAGCTAAAAATAAGGTTAACAGTCCTAAAGCATGCTTTACAATTTAATGTCACTCAAGTGACATTGACGACCAAAGTATTATGTCTCCAACTGTAATACTATTTTTATTTTTTGTATAAAAACATAACAGCCACTGTATTTTTTTATTGAAGTTAAGTTGTTTTTGTTTTATGGAAAAATGTATAAAATTTTAATTTTATTTTTTTAAATAAATAATTTTCTTGCATTAACCGTTCTGATTTAACAATATGTTTATATTTTTATTCTATTGTTCTGTTTTACGTTTATGTTTTAATTTGTTCCGATTTAAGAACAAGCAGACCTAAGTGTGTCGCGTTTGAGATTACCATTTGAAGCGAAAACAAAGTGTGTTTCAAATAAAAAAAGTTTTCTTAATTTGTTAATTATTTTGTTAATTTGTTAATTGTCGTTATTATTTTTATTAAAAATCGTTTATAATGACCAAATTAAATATTAATTTGGCTTGCATAAACTTTTAAGAAATGTTTGCAGAGAATAAAGAGAGTAGAGGTAAGACTCATACAGAAAAAAAAATAAAATTAATACAAAACAATAAATCAATATGTTAATTATTATCACATTAGAGTTTAAAAATTGTTTTTGGCTTTTCATGTCAATACCTCTACCTATTCTTATTTTTTTTTTTATTTTCACTGGTAAAAGACTTATTATAATTATTTTCATTAATGACATAATTTTAATTTATTGAAGTTGGTCATTTCAGATTTTAATATCTAAATACAATTTTATCAATAATTCAGCGATTTCAGTTATTATTTATTTATTACCGTTATTTAATTAACCCTGATGAATGTAATTAAAAAGGAAAGATGTACTCATAATTATAGCAAATTAAAAAAAAAATATTTATTAAAAAACTAAGAAAAAAGATTCACATTTATTTATTTACATATTATTTATTTTTCTCTTCTTCTAGGGTTATAACTTCTTCGTCAATAAAATCAGGCTCACTAAAAACCCAAGACGGTGTCGAAAATCTTCTGTTCTTACCGAGGCTTCTCTTTTCTAAAATTCCAAAATAATTATATGTTCCAGAAATTTTACAGTACCTAGCTTACCATTATTATGATTTTTTTTCTTTCTTTTTTTACAATAATAATACAATCCAATAGGAATTCCTGTAGCAGGAACAAGTAAAAATAAATAAAACAAATAATTCCAATTAAATCCTTTAAATATTAGATCATAATTATTATTTTCTTCCTCAAATGAAGTTGTTTCAGAAGTGGTAATAGAAACAGAAGACTCTGTTGTTGAAGTTGAGGTTGAAAATGAGGAAGTTGAAGATGAAGTTGAAAATGATGATGAAGATGAAGTTAATGAAGTTGTTGTATTAACAAAAATTGTTTTGTTTTCCAATATTGTCAAACTTTTATCTTCTACATTTTTATTATCACTCTTTAGTTTGTCATCATTTTCGTGAACTTTCTTCATCTTGTCATCAACAGCACCGTCTTTAAGGTTATCTTTATTAGAAATGTTGTGACCATCTGCTGTCGTTTCATTCTGTATCTTAGTTTTATTTTCTTCTATAAAATAAATTTCATCTATGATTGTAACTTTTCCTGGATTTGTTGGTTTATTTACAATCTCTTCAGAGTCACCACTAAAAATCTTTTCTGTAGTATTCGTTTCAAGGTCATCATGTGACTCATCGAGTGTAGTGTGGCTAAGTTCTGTTGGCTCACATTGTATATGCAGAAATAACACTACAAAAATAGGCAGCCACAGCCACATTTCACTTTTGTTTTTAATTTCTGTTTCTATATTTCATGAAGAGCTACTTGAAATTACAATGCACCTATGCTGTAGTTCTATATCTAAACAGTATACTTTGTTATCCTTATCACGGGTATTCCTATTTACGCGTGGTGATAAGAAACCGCCTTGTATTTGAGCAAAAAAATGATTTATTGTAAGTCATGATTTAAAGTTGTGAAACACAAAATGAGTTTTCGTACACTGAAACTTTATTCATTTCGAGAGATGTAAAAAAAAACAATAAAAAATATAAAAGTTACAAATTATGAATAAAAAAAAAAATTATATTCGTACAGTAAATATTAATTTTTTACTTCTTTATTATGGCATTTAAAATATGATGAACAAAAAAAAAAACTGAGGAAAGCAGAAAAGCACTACACTTCATGAAATTCATTTATTTCTGTAGCTCTGTCACTAAAAGTATGTTTAAAATCATTGTACACTTATCTTTGGATAGTTTGTCTTGTTTTTTAGTGTTTTACTCAAAAGATGTCTCTTGCTGTTTGAAAAGATTAAATCGGTAACATTATTACCGTAAAACCTCTCAACAACGGACACCAATGGGAAATCTTTAATTGTTCGTTGTGAAGAGGTGTCCCTTAATGAAAGGTGTGCTAAATTATTTAAAAAAATTAAAAAGCCATTTATTTAAAATAACAAAATAACTAAAACAAAACTATTATGAAATTATAGTTCTTAAAATATAACTTGATTAATGTCCCGCTTTTACGTGGTTACCTACCAATAAAAACTTTAATCAAAGGGAGCGTAAGTCACACTGTTACATGTTTAAAATGTGTTACGTTGAAATTTACTTGAAATTAAAGTTTAAACTTAAATTCGATGTTTTTTACTCAAATCAAAGTAACAGAAAAAACTCTATGCAAAACATGCATCATAATTTATTACTTATAGAATAATAAAATACTTTTTTGCATTAAAATTTGTGGTTAAAAGTATTTCGCTGCAATTGCGGTATAAGTAATTAAAATTTTTCAAAATTCTAAAACCTCAGTGAGCTTATAATAGTGAATGAAGGTTAAATTAACAATCCTAATATAATGATGGATATAGGTACATAGGATTAAGAATACCAAAATGTTGATTACGAACTAAGCAGGCATGGGCGCCCGCAGAAATTATGGCCAGGGGGGGCAAAAAAAAAGAGTCGAAATTAATAATAAGAGTTTCATTTGTCCATTTTCATATCACTCAGTTCGCGATAAAAATGTAAATATTAGTTTCTTATTTCGTTCATGAAGATTTAAGTTCTAACGTGTTTGTAAAAAATCAAAAAAATCTTTTTTTATATCAAATATAGCAAGCACTATCTTCTCAGGGGGGGGCAACGGCCCCTGCTGGCCCTCCTCTGTGGGCGCCCATGTAACCAGTTGTACCTACATGTACAGTTACGGAATTAAAATTTCGGGCAGTATTTTTCTGTCACTTCAAAAAGTTACCTGTAAGTGTAAACTACCCTTTACGGTCATCATAACTGAGATTTGACAATTAAACTTTTCTGTCAGTGGCGCTATTTTTTAAGTTAAAATGACATAAACATGACAAGAGAAAGGTTGTTTTAGAGTTTACATTATGAAAATGACAATAATGCCCGAAATTTAAATTCCGCAACTGTATTTCTACATAAATATTAAATGGTGGGGATAAGCTAAAATTTTAAAGAATTTAGTTTTTGTAATTTAGTATTTGTTTTATCAATATTTATTGTTTTTACGTCGACTTTTATAAAAATGTTAAAAAAGAACAGCTGTTTTTATGCGAATTGTTCTTTTTTATTTTTTATATTCTAATATTGACTATTATAATGATTTAAATTTTAAGACTTTTTTAAGTAAGTCTTCTATTTTATACAAAATATAAAACTTAAGTTTTTCTTTTATTGTGTATTCTGCAACTCATTAATTTAATCATTGAATTTTATATTACCTGTTTTAGAGTAAACCGCTCTGTCGGTTTGTCTGTTGTAGGAGGTAAATTTATATGATATTAAGGCAATTAGGGAAAATTTCATTGTCCGCGTCCGCTAATCAGAGGGTCCATTGAAGAGAGAATTTTTTACATTACCTTCCTTACGTTCCTACAAAAATGCCCGTTATCAAGAGGTGTCCGTTAAAAGAGGTTTTACTGTATTTTATATTCTGAATTTTAAAAATAAAAAACTATTTTTGCATTTTTTAATGTTACCTACTTTACCAAAATAGTATACCTAAAAAAATATATCCAATATTACATAGATCCTTGAGTCATTGACAATGACACAATTTGTTGCTTTGCAAATATAGTATTACATTGAATCTATCTCTAATTAATTTATTTATATTCAGACAACGAACTCTATTAGTGATAACTTCAAATCATCCGACAATCGTCATCGTCCACGAGGTTGCCGTACAGAATACCTAGACGTATTGTACTTTTCTTTATAATTTAAAAAAAATTGATATCCTATTAGCAACAAATAATCTTCAATTTTTATAGCGTCATAATGTCAATATAAGTAGAAATGATCCAATTAAAGATAAATCAGGTTAAACGGTTATCTTCTTACCTAGATATTAAATAACATGTTTCAAGAGTTATTAGGTACTTATTAGAAACAATGTCTTTTGAATTTCAAATCCTTAGGAAATGTGTATTAGTACATATTTCACGTCAAATTCTAGGTACTGTTGGGTAACTGTGTATTCAGAGAAATCTATAGAAATAAACTAAGTAATTGCCATTTCATATTTTTATTCGATTTTAATTATTTCTGTAACTTATACTTTACCGCCTATGAAGACATAAGTAGGTTATGAATAAATAAAAATTAAGATAACAGAACAAATAGATGACGACAAATTATTATTAGAAAACATTTTCTTAAAAAAATATGTACACATAAACATGTACAATGCTTGGATACCCACTAATTAACTTCTGTCTACAATCTGTACTTTTACAGAAATTTTTATTTAATATTGTGTCAAATTGAAATACAAGTTTTATACTGGTAAAAGTCTGAAAAAATTTAGGTTGAAACTGAATATAGAAAATAGTGGGCTTTAATTTTTTTAACTGAAATAATATTTTTTTTATTATACCTGTATCATAATCCTAAATTAAAACACGCTGCAGCGTGCGTAATTTGGCCTTTATAGCACGCTGAATTTTAAAGTTGTTTAGGTAACAAGAAATAGTGAAATGTCTGGATCAATTACAACGTGAAAAAATGTGCTTAACAACGTAAACTAGTAACCGTCTCTACAAAAACGATTCACAAACCACCTTTGATAATTTTATTGTGTAAATTCACATTTTTTCAGTGCTCATAAAAGATCGTAAATGGGCAGGTATAATAAAAAATAGCGTATAACACTCGTTTATAAGCGCCTTTAAAACACTTACGCTGACGCGTCGTGCACTTAAACCCGTCGTGCGTGTTTTAAAGGCTTGCTTATAAACAAGTATTATAATATACTATTTTCTACTCTCTAATCGATATAAACATTACAAACATTATGCAAAGCGATAATACATTATGTTTTTTGACAGATAGTAGACCTAGACGTCTTACAACTACTATTTCATGTAGTTTACATGTTTAATAAAAGTATAATATTACTACTTGGCAGTACTATACCTACTCCACTAGAATGTTTGTTAGCAAAAAATGATTAAATAAAACCAACTTGTTCGCCTAAATGATTATAAAAAAATATTTTTGTTAAATATCTTTTTTTCTTTGAGTTGACGGAATTTACCAATTTTCAGTGTCTAGCTTTCGATATTTAGGTAAAGTCTAATAAATCACAATCACAAACGTGGGTTTGATTCAAGTTTTCCCTCTTTTCTTAAGTAACTCATGGATACCCACTACACTTGCATAATCCTTAAATTAGTAGAGGTTGTATTCAAATTAAAATAATTAATTAATTGCTTTATGGTACATTTCCGTGTTGGGACAATTTTGGTAGACTTAATTATTTTAATCGACCGGAAATGATAAACATTATATCAAATTATTTTAAAAGCGACAAAACGTATAGCGAATCTAATGGATGCACAACCGATGTTAATTTATTGCATAACAAAATGAAAATCAAAATAAATTTTGACAACGATATTGTAATAAATTCCTCAAACAATCATTATATTATTATTAGAAAAAAAAAGTACACACAATAATTCTGGACGTATTGTGGGGAGGATAATCTGAAATATCAAAATACAGTTTCTGTATTATAAAACACGATAAGTTGGGTAAAAACGACACTTTTGTATCTAAAAACAATCTCTACCAAAAAAAATCTATAAAGAAGAAGTGAAAGAAACAATATCTTGAGTGGCTGGCTACAAGTGATTAGATATATCTTTCATTTATTAGCAATTTATCTATAATTTTCAAATCACATCAAATCAAGTAATCCTCGAAGTAGCTTGACTCAAAAGGAAAATCCTTGTTAATTCCCAGCGTTCAAAATGACCACAAAGGAAGAATATGAATACACACCAGTGGCGGGGACGGAAGAATCGGAAACAACATTCAATGTTACAAATGGAGAAGTTACCATTCAGTCAAACAAAATGTCTAGTGAGAGTGCCCAACCGACGAATCGAAAATTTTTGTACATTGCAGCATGTGTCGGTATGTATCTTTTTTAACACAGTCATTTAAAGCGAATTCATGTACCTACCTAATTTTTTTGACAACAATGTTGGTTGATTATTACAATAATTATGTCGGAAATTAATCAGTAAGTGGTCATAAAACAAACAGTAAAAAGGATTTATTGCCACATGAATTAAATTATTATTCCACATAAAATTTTGCTTTGTTCATTCACGATAATTTTATTTAAAAACAAAAAAAACATGTCACAATTATTAGTTATTTTGAGCCTCAGAAGAACTAATAACACATACTTACCAAACTTACATTAATTCGTAAAATTTTTAGCGCTTTTTTTTACAAAAATGCAATAAATTTTCTAATCCTATTTCTTAAAATAGAGCAATACATGTAAAATGCTTAATGTAAAAAATTAATGAGTCAAAAATATTTGTCATACTTAATATGCTTAAATATTCATAACAATTTTTTCCCTAATTTTTCTTTGTGGTTTTATTTTATTTGTTATTTGCAAACCAACTTTAATTAAATTTTATAGCCAACAAAACAAATGGCAGTAAATTGTAATTTTAAACAAAACATAATACAAATACTTATGTAAAAATAAAAAATGCATAAAGTTATAAGGAGTTATTGCAGAAACTAAAATAAATGTAGAATTTCTGAATTCAACAAAACCATTATTATATTGTCACAATAACATTTTTTTTTGTTTAAATAATCTTCAATTTTATTAAAAATGTATGCTGTAATAATTCAATATCTGTCAACGATTAAAAAATGTTAATATAATAAGTAATTTTTATCAAATTGTGTAATAATAATTACGATAAAAAAATTAATCTGTAAGTAGGTACTCGCAATTACAATGTAACTTTTCTGCCGGTGACGTTTGAACCATTACTACGGCATTAGTGGTTTGTGGATTTTTATCAGCAAATCGCTTTTAAATTGAATAATCTTCTATTGTTTCTGCCCAATTTGGAGACGTAGAATGATCAAAATAAAGAGACAACAATAAAAAAAGTATATAAAAAATTAAATGTTAGATATATAACAAAGCAAATACTCTTATTTAATCGGTTTTGAGTTTTGGTTTTTTTAAAGTTACTTTTCAGTACATTTAAATTTAGAATTCAATTTTTTTAAAGGATTGCAAATTATGTAAAAGTCTCAATTAAACAATAGATACAAGAAGCATTTTAGTTTAATAATAAATACTACTATTTTTTAAATAATTAGTAGCCCAGGTGACTTCACCAAAAATTGAGTCCCACGCCACGAGGTCAAGATTCCTCACCTTGATGCATTTACGTGTTTGTCATTGTCAATGCCATTATCAATGTTATCAAACAACTAAACTATTTGTTCTATTTTAACAAAAACGCAAAAATAATTTTCTATCTACAATCAGTGCACATTTTTTAAAAATTGTCAACGAACATTGTGTGATTAGTTGCCTAACTCGTTTTCTTTTGCAGCAAACTTGGCCGGTTTCGTTTGCGGCACCAGCTTCGGTTGGACTTCCCCCGAAATCCCCAAAATGAAAATCTCTCACGAAGCTGGCAATCCTCTCTTATTCCCCCTCACGAAGAGTGAAGAGTCTTGGATTGGTTCTCTCCTGCCAGTTGGAGCAACTCTTGGCCCCTTTATCGCCGGGCTTACTGCTGACAAAATCGGTCGAAAAAACACTCTCTTGGCCGGAATCATCCCTTTCATCATAGCTTTCGCCATCGCGGCTTATGCTACACACCCACTGTTATTTTTCATGATGCGGTTTTTGTGCGGTTTGGCCGTTGGAGTGGTGTTCACAGTCCTGCCAATGTATATAGGAGAAATTGCAGAGGATGAAGTTAGAGACTCTCTTGGCTCTTTTATGCAACTTTTCATAGTCGTTGGGTTGCTCTTCTCGTATTCCTTGGGGCCCTACATGTCTATTATGGCGTTCAATATTGTATGCATCGTCTCACCTTGCGTATTTTTGGTTATTTTCTACCTGTTTATTCCAGAAAGTCCCTATTTTTTGATACGGAAAAACAAGGATCAAGCGGAGCAAGCCTTGATGAAACTAAGGTCAAAATCGCAAGATGCGGTTCAGGAGGAGTTGGACGAGATTAAATCAAGCGTTGAGGAGACTCTAGCTAACAAAGCCTCATTTGCTGATATTTTCAAATCAAAAGGTTTGACTAAAGCTTTGACAATCTCAGTCGGTTTAGTATCTTTGCAACAACTATCAGGAATTAATATTGTCCTTTTTTACGCTCAGGACATTTTCACCGACGCTGGAAGCACAATACCTGCTGATATTTCCACAATCATCATCGGAATTGTGCAGGTTTTTGCCAGTGGAACCACCCCAATTATTGTGGAAAAAAAGGGTAAAAGATACCTTCTTATCCTTTCTGCCATTGGCATGGCTGTGTCCCAAGGAGCCCTTGCTGTGTTCTTTCACATCAAAAGTGGGGGTAACGATGTTAGTTCAATAGCCTGGCTTCCAGTCACGTGTCTTGTTATCTATATTATCACTTATTGTCTTGGTTTTGGGCCCCTTCCATGGGCCGTGATGGGTGAACTCTTCCCCGGGAACATAAAATCGGTTGCCTCGACGGTGACAGCAGCTGGGTGCTGGTTTCTTGGTTTTATTTTAACGAAATATTTTTCGCTCGTTTCTGATATGATTGGAAAAGCGGGGTCTTTTGGGATTTTCGCTGCATGTTGTGTGGGGGCTTCGATTTTTGTTTATAAGTATTTGCCCGATACGTCCGGGAAGAGTTTGCAGGAGATTCAAGATATGTTGAGTGGGAAGAGTTCGTCGAGTGATGCTTGAGTTTTAGTGATATTTCTTTTTGTTTTATATATTTACGTTGTAATGTATTTTTAGTCTGGTCATTTAAGTAATTTATTTAACATTTTTTGTTTTATTATGCAGTATTATGGAACTGAAATTTACAAATCGTACAAATGTACAAAGTAATATTTACATAAATAATGAATAAAAATTTTACACTTGGATAATTGTGTTTTATTTATATATTTATTTGAATAAACCGAACTGAGTATTCAAACAAAATAAGATCAATATTTTAAAATTTAATATCTACACGAAAATAAATGTACACTTCTATTCAAAAAAAAAGCGTACAAGTAGTGAGCCCAATTTTGGCTAGATTGTCATATTGTAAACTTATCTTTTAATCGTTGTTAATTAGAAACCTGGAACTAAAACCTTGCTGATAGCTGGATTATATCGTTGTATTTTTCAAAAATTTTAATGTGTTTAAATTGTTTGCCTTATTAGCAGGCAACCATTATCGATTACTACAAACACAATTCATAAACTTTTATTCACAAATTTACAAAAAAAGCAATCCTCAACAACAATTTTTTTAAAGATAGCAAACCATTCTAATATTTGGTCATCGCGCCGGTTTTTGCGTTCACTTCAGTTAGTCTACGGAGCATTGAGTGAACAAGTGCCTTTCCCATATATTTATTTTCCACAATTTTCCATAGTTCGTTTGCAGTAGGAAGCCTGACATTCAGTTTATTAGACACTTCTTTTGCCATACGGCCTCAAACGTTTTCTATGTAGTTGAGGTCGGGACTTCTTTAAAATAGTGCTTCAGTTCTTTTACACCTAGACCACCCATCTTCCAATTTATTAGTAATGATCACACTCTTGTTAATGGTATTGTATGTCGTGGTATAATTCAATTGTAAATAGCAATTGAAAGCAATTTTCACACATTTGACATACAAAATGTGAAAATGTCAGTACAGTATGTAATACGTTTTCTTAGAAACAATTAATTAATATATCCTATTTACAATAGTCCTCAATACGTGTACGCTTTTTTTGTGAATAAATGTGTACATAAGTTTATTGTTAATTTGTAATTTTATTTTTTATTATATGTAGTCACTATACATATTTTTTGTATGGTATAGGACACAGACCTATTAATTACTACATTTGCTACAAATTGTATTTTCAGTTTTCTAGAATTCGTTATGTATGTACCAGCAACCTGCTTTTTTATGTGATGATATACAGGATGCGACAGAACTCGCGCCCCAAAGAAAAATGACATATAAGGTAAGACACCAGAAACCAAGAAAAAAATGTTAAATAATCTATAAAGATTTCCAGGTTATGAGAGGTTAGATTTTGCACTTTGACTCTATTTATTTCTGTTGGAAAAATAATTTTCCAAATTTTTTTGCTAGAGAGGTTATTAGAAGACGACATGAGGAAGCTGTATCCTAAATTGTAACTCTGTGTTTAATGTTATTTGTGGTTTTCATTGGCAAAATTAAATAATAACAGTAATTATAAAAAAAACATTATCGGTATCATTAAATAGACAAAGAAAATGTCAAATGTCAAAAAATAAATCCCAAAATTTTTTGACAGAGAATTTTTTAAACATTTTTTCCATGTTTCTGGTATCTTATCTTACTTGAAATTTTTCTCTAGGGCACGAGTTCTGACAAACGCTGTATTAAAGCTATAGCTTATATTGAGTAACGTTATAAAAACGAATAAAAAGGTTTCCAAAAATTACCATTATTTTGAAAAAATTTTGAGATTTCGGAGAACGGATGTAAACACACTTAATATTCCTTTACATCGTAAGCAGAGCTGCAATAACTGATTAACTTGCGCTTATTTTAGATTTTCAGAATTTTGGCAGTCGTAAAATATGTAATTAGTTTATACAGAGTGATTTAAAAGTGCCGGACTATTTTTTGGGTGGTGATAAAATACATCCAACTGAGTTAAAATTTCCATAAATTAAATCCGACAACATCGGAAATAAAAGAGTGCCTACATGATAACATGGAAATTGTCAGTTCTGTTTTTTTCTAAAAAAGAAGCTTGAAAAAAAAATCTGAATTCATTTTTATGCTTAGCCAAAAAAAATATTTTAAATCATTAGAGTTGGTTGGACACTTTTAAATCAGCTTGTACTGAAGTGAATATTTTTGTAATATATTTCTTTTTACATTTTACCAAAACATAAACACTGTTGTTTTAAAAACTTTGTCTAACATTTATAGCAATTAAGGTATTAAAACAAGTTTTATATAAAGTTTAAAAATTGAGGTATAAATTTAATAAACTGAGATTTTTAAACTTGTGTTGTCTTCAACATTTTTTTAACACTAATATTGAATAAGAAATTTTACTTAATTCAGAAATTGTTGAAAAAAAATTGTCAAAATTGACGAAAGATAAGAGTATTTTATGTACTTATAAAATACGTTGTGATTGATGAGTACTAAAAAATAATATTTTTTTTTTGAGATTTTGAGTTTGCGTATTTTAATGTTTTGTAAACGACGAAAAATCAAAAAAAAATATATATTTATACGTACCTACCTGAAGTATGTATGACTGTTTTTTAAAATAAAAAAAATTATAACGGTTTTTTTTTAATTTGGCGTCTAAGCTATCCAGCCCCAAATAAGGTTAAACATAGTTACAATTTAGAATACAGCACCTTTGTTTCCTCTTTTATAATAATCTGCAGCAAAAAAAAATATATAATTATTTTTCCAACTTCTATTATTTCGAAATTCTCATAGATAGATTTTTTTAACATATTTTCCATGTTTCTGGTATCTTATCTTGTTCGATATTTTTCTCTGAAACGCGAGTTTTCAAACACTATGAATGTTCTTAATTAAAAAAAAATATAAAAACTTTTTAACGTATTTTCTTCTCAAAACATTTGCTAAACTGATGTCTTGGATAGCCTTGACAAACTCTAAATTTAAAAATTTGCACATCTACTAAATATTACGTAGTATTGCAAGTTTTTGAAAATTTGCAACCAGTTTATACCAGTGAAACATACCTACTTGTAAAATTGATTAAATTTTTTAACAAGTACTTTTTGATAAATGTTCACGTGAAATTCACTAATTATTGTTTTAAAAGAATAGGTTGTCTATTTGTTTAAGCACCTGCATTACATCAAAGTTCGTATGTGATTGGAAATAATATTTTCATAGATAGAGTAACATGGTTTTTAATTTTTCGATAATGGCTGGAAATTTTTGTCAAAAATTTTGAGAAATCATGGCCACACGATGTGTTCATGATAGTGGCGTCTCACATTAGCAAATAAAGTAACTTAAACTGTAAACTTTTTGATATCACCAAATTTAAAGACGAAAATATTTATGTAATTTATTAATGCGATAATCATAATTATTAAATAACAGTGAAGTCAAAAATTTCCACTAGGAAAATTTGCGATTTTGGGGCCTATACCAATAAATTATAAATGTTAATGTTATCAGAACTAAAATAAACCGATTTTTAACATTTCGTTTTGTAACAGAAGTGAATTTGTGCAAATTTTGATGCCCGTCCCCGTCCTTCACCTCTACTATGTTATTGTTGATAATAATTTTCCAATGTCACAAAACGTGTTTAGCTAGCCAAAATCATAGTATTATCGCTCCAATCAAAAGAGCGTTCATTCAAATTATTACCAGAGGATCCAATAACAAACGTGCCAACTTCTAAACAAAAATCAATACCGATCATATTTTAATAGTTTTCTTATCTATCATTATAAGTGCGAGGGAAAACTTTTAAGTGTGGTGATTTCAGTATCTTTTTTATCTTCGATTGTGCTATTACTTTTAGAAAAGAGAGATGACTGAAAATTTCTCAGTTCGTTCCACACGTCCTCAAGAGTAATATTTTGACACAATGTTTGACCAGGTGTACTTCTCCGCTCTCTCTGGTGAGTCAAAATTTTTCAAATTTTCAAATCATGATCAAAATTGTTTTAGGTAATATAATTTCATTTATTACCGGGACTGCTATCTCATGGTCAAGTCCAATTCTTCCAAAATTAAACGAAACTGATGTTGATATAAACCCCGTGGGGCGGCAGATAGACTCAGGAGAAAACTCATGGATTAGTTCATTCTTACCTCTAGGGGCCATTTTTGGCCCTTTCCTTTTTGGATATGCTGCTGATAAATTTGGACGAAAATTCACCCTCTTAGCTCTCGCCATCCCTTATATCATATCATACCTAACCTTGGCTTTCGCCAAAATTGTTGGCCTTTTTTACTTTGCAAGATTTTTAATGGGCCTAGCAGTCGGAGGTGTTTTCACAGTCTTTCCCATGTACACAGGAGAGATCGCAGAAGACAAAAACAGGGGTACTTTAGGTTCTGTGATGAACGTTTTCATAACCTCAGGCCTACTTTTCTCATACTGTGTAGGTCCCTACGTGTCTGTAATGGCCTTCAATATAATCCTAGCTGTTATTCCCTGCATTTACCTAGTCTTGTTTTTCTTCCTGGCACCCGAAAGCCCTCATTATTACATCTCAAAAGGCAACCACGAAGCTGCGTCAAAATCACTAGAAAAAATTCGATCTTCTGGCTCGAAAAATGACGCCGAACTTGAAGATATTAAAGCCTCAATTGAGAAGAGTCAAGAAGGAAGTATTAGTGACCTTTTCAGTTCCAAAGGCCTGGTCAAGGGTCTCACAATTTCGGTCCTTTTAATTGCTTTCCAACAATTATCTGGTGTCAACGTAGTCTTGTTTTACGCCCAAACGATTTTCCAAGCATCTGGAAGTAATTTAGAACCGGCAGTGGCTTCCATTGTCATCGGAGTTGTCCAATTTTTGACCAGTTTTGTCACACCCATCTTGGTAGAAAGACTTGGCAGGAAAATTCTCTTATGTTTTTCTGCCCTTGGAATGTTGATAGCTCAAGTTCCTCTAGGACTTTATTTCTTCATGATGGACAATGGAGATGATGTTGATGCGATATCATGGCTACCTTTTGTGTCCCTCATGGTTTATATTATATCGTACAATTGTGGATTTGGGCCTATCCCATGGGCCATGATGGGTGAATTGTTCCCTTCGAATGTTAAATCAGTTGCGTCAGCGATGACGTCTATGTGTTGTTGGTTTATTGGGTTTTTGATTACAAAGTTTTTCCAATCGGTTGCTGATGCGATGGGTATGGGACCGTCGTTTTGGATGTTTGGAGGATTTTGTATTGTTGCCTTCTTGTTTACTCTATTTTTTGTTATTGAGACGAAAGGAAAGAGTTTGCAAGAAATTCAGGATATTCTAGAGTCGTAAATTGATTCCATTGTTAGGAATTGTGTTGTTAATAATAATATTTATTGTACATATTTACTTAACAATAAGCTTAAATAAATGTATTTTTATAAAATTTTTGTTATTTTTAATTTAAGAGTTAAGTTGTAAGATGATTTGCCAATAATAATTAATAAAATGTACAATCGATTACGATCGATAGCAATCAGACTAAATTATAATTGTCTAGATTGAGACAAGAAATTTATTATAAAAATCGTTTAATATAAAGTCTGATAATTTTTATCAGTGCTTGAAGAAACAATCGACTTTATGAGAAATAGGAATTTTCCTAAGAAAATACCTTATGGCAAATTTTCGTTTTTTATTTTATACTGTTTGGTAAATTAAACTTTCCGGCTTTATTTTGAGCTATTACGGTGTCAGAGCCTGTACAAACATAAGAATCTGGTAAATGAGCTATCACGGTACCGGAACCGGTAAGTGTAACACTAACCGGATGTTATTTTTTGCACAATAAAACGCCAAAGTATTTTTTTAACAAATTTTTCTTGACAACTATAATTTTATAATTTATTTAAATAAACAATAGATGCATATTAAAAATTAATTCGTTGTTAAAAATTAATGCGCGATGAACCCGTGAATATGAGCATTTCGTTGGTTCTATAAACCGATCCATATTTTTTAAATTTTTTAAACAATGTTAAATTTACCTTTTAAAAATAAGTATTGTTCTATCGGTGTTTTCAAATAAGGTCATGTTATAAATTAAAAAGTCAGGTCAAAACTTCCTTTTCAATACTATAGTTTAAACAGTTGCCGATAAATACACTTATTTCACACATATATATTTTTGCAAGTCGAATTAATTAAAAGGTAAGTACTTGTAGATCAACTAATAATAAGTTTTACATGGATGTAGAAAAATAAGTTATTCTAATGAAGAATATAATTAAAATTTTAAAGCCTGTAGAAACTTACAGACATACAATTAAAAGACTTGTTTGTTTTACTAATGTGATATACATACACTGTGTCAATTTTAAAACTTGCAATCGGCAATATCTCTCAAATGAAAAAAGTTATTGAGAATCACTCAAAACCGTTTTGGTGGTTCCTAGGGAAAATTAAAATGACATGCTAAGTGACCTACCTTCATCCACCCTTTAATATAATAATTATTTATTATTGATTTGATCCGTAATTAACATATTACAAAGATGTAACTGTGCTGATTTTGAACGTATTACACACACGTGAGTTATAACGCATAACTTATATGTGTGTTATATTTACTTTACAAAATATTTTTTAATAAAACTGAAAAATAATTATTTATTCGATGAGTTTGAGTGTAAATCGGACGCTTTATTTCACCGAGTGGATTATTAAACCACGAGTGTTAACGAGTGGTTTATCATTCACGAGGTGGAATAAAGCGTCCGATTTACACGAAGACGAGTTGAATACAACATTTTATTCTTCAAATTAGACTCAACAAAGCTTAAAATTGCTTCAAAATCTGTTAAAAATAATCTGACGTTTCGTATTGAGAAACGCCAAGCAGTTGTCAAAACCTTAAAACTTCCTTACATGGGAGAAAAACCGTAAATTTTGACAGTGTCGAAGAATAAAATAATAAAATATACGGGATGGTTCATTAAAAAAAACTGAAATTGATGTCAGTTCCCGTGAAACAAAAAGCAGCATTGATTAGGCATCGATCCTAAAGAATAGATGACAATAAGCTGCAACTTTGTTCTACGCAAGAAGTATTGTCATAATCTCGGTTATAATCTTTAAAAATAATGAAGTTATACAGGATGTCCCACGAGTAATAATGAGCCTGAAATTTTTTTTGAAATAACCAACATTACAATCCAAAGACAACGTGGATATTAAAATATTTAGTTTTAATAAATTAAACGTAGTGACCAAATAGCACTTCAACTTTAATTTATAAAATGTCAAACCTTGGAGAATTTAGTGAGAATTACTAAAATGTTGCCAAAAAGACCAACAAGATTCTAATTTATGAAGCATGTTTGAAAAACGCTTTGCAGACTGCACCTTTCTATCCAGCGCGATATCCAAATAGACGGACTTAAACTAAAACTGGAGTCATTTTGATTGAGAAATTTGTCAAAAGTAAAAATATGATTACTATGTTTAACTTATTAAAACGAAATATTTTAATATCCACGTTATCTATGAAATGTAATGTTGGTTGCTTCAAAAAAAATTTCAGGCTCATCATTACTGTATGGCTTGAGGCATAATTCATTTCATAATTCAGCCTGTACAGTTGGAGACAAAATACTTTGGTCGTCACTTTTCTGACACTTTAATGTAATTCAAGCTTTAACGTTACAATTTCAAATTAATGACAGCAACTGTATTTTCCTATCAAAAATATGTCCAACTTGTCAACTGTGATTGACAGTAGCTAAAAATAAGGTTAACAGTCCTAAAGCATCCTTTACAATTTAATGTCACTCAAGTCACATTGACGACCAAAGTATTTTGTCCCCAACTGTACTTATATGAAGGGTCCAAAGGAAAAACGATAAGAATCCAATTTTTGTCGAATTAGAGATTCGGTATATTAAGGCTTCTGACCTAAATACACCTCAAATATCACATTCAAAAAACAATTTCACAAAAAATCGGATTTGAAAGAAACCGCAACAAAAGAAGAATCAAGAGGGTCGGCTTTTATTAATTTTAATGTCTGATTGTTAATACAGGAGAAACATTATAAGAAAAATATTTTTATTTGGTAGCAATTATACTAATAGTCACAATAGCTAGATATTTACGGCATTAGACCGAAAGCAACATTTTTATGGTCGCGCTAGTACTTTACAGGTGGAGCCGTAAGGCGAGACCAATATGTTTGGCAAGGCCATAAAAGTGCTACCGGTTGTATATTGTATAAGATTTTTTGAGATACTGCAACGATCACTTTTAAGTAAGCAAAAATTTATGAAAACAAAAAACCAGACTACTACCGGACTAGGCCGGTAAATTTTATCTACTGGAGTCGTTTGTAACTATGTAAACGCTAGCATTGACGCTAGTTACCAATTCAGTATCGCAAAAAAAATTAAATTACACCTTTCTCAAACACTGCAAAAATAAACTCTCATCGTTTTTTTTTACTTGGACTTCATATGTGTATAAAAATTGCTTTATTTATATGAGAATAAATATATTTAAAATTACATACTCTTAGTATACCATACCTGGTGCGGCATCGGTTACGCCCATTGATAAATCCCGACTTCTAATTAATTAAAACTGGCGATATTTCATACAGGGTGCGCCAGAACTAGCGCCCCGGAGAAAAATGCCATATAAGGTAAAATACCAAGAACATGGAAAAAATGTTAAAAAAAATTTATCTATAAAAATTTCGAAGTTATGAGAGTTTAAAGTTTGCACTTTGACTCTATTTATTTCTGTTGGAAAAATAATTTTCCAAGTTTTTTTGCTATAGGCTATTAAAAGAGGAAACAAGGAAGCTGTATCCTAAATTGTAACTCTGTTCAATTCATTTGTGGCTTTTAGTGGCAAAATTTTTGTCCCTTTACTAAATAATTGTAAAAAAACCTATACAAGATCATCAGTATCCTTAAATAGATATTAAAAATGTCAAATGTTAAAAAATAAATGTCAAAATTTTTTGACAGATAGAATTTTTTAAACATTTTTTTCATGTTCCTTATCTTACTTGAAAATTTTCTCTTGGGCGCGAGTTCTGGCGCACCCTGTATACCTAACTAATTATTGATAGGGTATAATTTGAGAATTTTTCTAATTTTTTTTTAATAATAAATGAGTCCATAACAGTTTTGTGTGTTTTATGAATACTTTTTGTTAATTTACCTATAAAGTTTTTACACTAAATGAATCTGTACCTGCTAGCGTATCAAACTTTGATATCACAATTTCAAATTTTGACTTGGTTAGCCAAATAATCGCTTTTTTTTATTTAAACACAAACCAGACGCGTGATTTGTGACAAAATGGTATAATTTGCCAACAAAAGAATAATTTACTGGTAGCCGACCGCTTCAAAGGGTCTTTTTGTTGTAAACCTTGGAATCTTACCCTAATTGCAGTTATCCATTGTCATCTAAATTTACGATGGCACAAGTAGCAAGGTCATAAATAAAAATGATTTTGAAAGTTAAGATGGAAATTTCGTTTAATTCAAAATCTAATTGTTTTTTTTTCTTCTGATTTTGTAAACAATTGTAGGAAGTGAATCTGCGGTCAGTATAAAAATTAGAATTAAACTTTTTGGGAGAAAATTACTTTTTATTTTTTTAGGCGTTTGTAAATGAAAAATTACCAAAAAATTAGAGAATGTACCTTACTAATGCTCAGGTAAGTGTAAAAAAATTCAACAATTTTATTTGAATAGAAGTGGGGATTTTGTTTCTGGGCGTAATGGATGCCGCACCCGGTATATACTAAGCTGTTGACTTTTGTACTCCCAAATCTTCCTCAAATTTCAATAAAATTAATTGAAATGCTTTATATGAAACGATAAAAATGACTCAAGAATGACTGATTGCTTCCACTGTCTAAATCAGACTGATTAATTATCAGTAACATTAAGTGATAAAATTTATAGCATTTACTAAAGAATAGTTTATGATAAGGTTTGCAGTCAAAGCCAAAGCAATGAAGTAACACGAAAATGGCTTTCCTACAAAGAATCAACCATGCCTACCTCGTCATTTTTGCAGGTAAAACCCCCAAATTATATTTGTATGTAATATCAAAATACAAATTTTAGCTGACATTATCGCATTTATTACCGGAACGTCGATAGCTTGGTCATCACCTGTAATCGCTATTTTAGAGGGCAAAGACATCAATAAAATTCCTCTAGGACGACAAATAACCGACGAAGAAGAGTCCTGGATTGGGTCAATGGCCGCAATGGGTGGAATTTTTGGCCCTTTTATTTTCGGCTATTTGGTACAATCTACAGGGCGAAAAATAACAGTGACAGTGATTTCAATTCCATACTTGGTAGCCTATTTGTTAGCGGCTTTCGCCGAATCTGTTTCTCTCTACTACGTTAGCCGTATTTTGATGGGTTTCGGAGTGGGAGGAATGTTTTGCATTCTACCGATTTTTGTCGTAGAAAGTGTCGAAGCGAAAAATCGGGGAACCCTCCAAGCAACCACAACAAGTGCTATAATGTTGGGCTTACTTTTCTCGTACAGTGTGGGACCCTATGTTTCTATAATGGCTTTTAATTTAATTCTTGCAGCTTTTTGTGTTATATATATGCCCGTTTTCTGGTTTCTGGCACCGGAAACTCCATATTATTTGTGCAGCATAAACCAAGAAGAGGAAGCATTTAAAGCTCTTAGTTATTTGAGACAAAAACCGCACAATGAAGTTCAGTTAGAGTTAGAAGGGATCAAAGAACACGTTAAACAGTTAAAACCAACCTCGTTTTATGGAATTTTTAAAACAAGAGGAACAGTGAAAGCTTTTGTGTACAGTGTGGTCTTAACCATCTCGCAGCAATTTTCCGGAGTCACCGTCATCTTGTATTTCACACAAAACATTTTTCATGAAGCTGGAAGTGTTATTCCCCCAGAAGTGTGTTCTATTATTGTGGGTGCTGTCCAATTTGTGGTATCTACAATTTCGCCCCCTTTCTTGGACAAAGTCGGCAAGAAATTGTTACTTCTAATCGCTCTCGCTGGAACGATTACTTGCGAAATTGTTCTAGGTGTTTATTTTTATTTGCAAAAAAACGGAGATGATGTCTCTGGTATTAGCTGGTTGCCTATCTTATCACTCGTGGTTTTTATAGCGTTTTATAATTTTGGTTTAGGTTCGATTCCATGGGCCGTCATGGGCGAGCTTTTGCCTCTGAATATCATATCAAAAGCGTCAGTTGTAGTTACAAGTTTTTACTGGCTTATTGGATTTTTTCTTACAAAATATTTTGGATCTTTGTCACACGAAATTGGGATGGCTGGGTCGTTTTGGTTGTTTGGAGGGATTTGTGTGCTTTTTGAACTATTTGTTTATTTTTTCATGTTTGAAACAAAAGGGAAAAGTTTAAATGAGATTCAAGCCATTTTGAATGCATAAATAAGCAATAAACTGTATTACATGTAAATATGTAGGATAAAAGACAAATAAATATTTTTTTTATTTTTACTAGAAAATAAATTAAAAATAAATTTGCTTGAATTTTATTATTGCTAATGTTTTTTAGATTCTTAAAAAGTACATACTTATTTACTTTCTTTAATTACGAGTGAATCAATGAGGTTTGAAAATTAAACATTTAAATACTATGTTCGAAGTAATATATTTATATTTAACTTACTTATATGTATGTATGTACGCTTTAGTATCAGTAGGAATTATTTCGCTCGCGTATAATATTACGATGCTGATTTGTAGTTATAATTGCAAATACTCTAAGTAGTTTTTTATTGTGATAATAGCCATTTATTACAAAACAATGACTTAGTTTCTTCCGTAGATTCTTGTGTTTGAAATAAATAGAATAAATAAAAAGTTTACTCCAGTAGCAACAAAAGTAAGTTCAAAAGCATCTTTCACTGATAATTAGATAATACTAATAATAATCGGTAATTTTTTGAAACTTATGTTTAAAGAGTGGTTTATATAAATATACAGAGTGATTCATAATAATGAGCCTGACCAAATTTTCGATGCAACTATTTTAAACTTAAAAAAAACACATACAGAGTGATTTAAAAGTGTCTGACCAACTCTCGAATGGTGATAGAAGACTTTAAGCTAAACACAAAAATAAATACAGATTTTTTTTCTAGCTTTCTTTTAGAACAAACAGAACTGTCAATTTCCCCACTATCATGTAGGCTTAACTTAACTCAAAATCTCGTCTTACGAAAGCTATATCTCGTGATATAACTTTTTACTCAGTTGGATGTCCCTTATCACCACCCAATTAAAGGATGGTCCGTACCTTTTGAATCACCCTGTATTTAATTTGGATCCAAATTGAGTTATCCAAATAGGGTAAGAGATCTAATAAAACCCAGGTGAGGGTTTTTAAAGATAGACGGTGAAAATCTTAGTATTTACCTTTTGAGAAGTTATACCTCTTATATTGATTTTTCATTTTAATTGTAGTTTTTTCATTAATAATTTTTTTCACTTTTGACAGTGAATGAGTAGAAATTTATTTATTGCAACTGCTATTTTAATTTAATATACATTGAATTAAACAATAATTAAGAGTATTTTTTAATATTTACTTCAATAACTTCAATTGTTAAGCAATTTATGTTTCAACTTTTTTTTTCTTTAAAATTGTCTGTAGAATTTATTCATGTAATTTACTCGCGTTTATTTTTACAGTTCTGACTATAGTCTTTTGTCGAAAAAAATATTTTTTCTATAACACAACAAAAAGAATTTTTTTTCATTAATTACCAGCCAATTACTTGCACCAAATTTTATAGATAACAAAGCAATAGAATTTTTTTTTCCGATTCTACTTAAGATAAGTAGATGTTAAAATAAACAATTTGTCATCTCTTTATTGTGCACCTTGCTTGTCATTTGACCAACATGATAACTCATAGTCATAATTTTTAAGATTTCAAGTGGACAGTCAAACTTTGCATTTTTTAAGTCACTCAGTATTGTTACCAGTAACAATTATTTCATTTAACTACCAGGCTCCAAAATTTACGTGTGAAAGATTTATTTTTAAAATTTCAAATGTAATAATATGTTTATAATTCCATAATAATTTATATCAAGTATTTGATAATTTTTTACACACCTATTAATTGCACAAAAACGTTAAAAAAATAGATCAAAGTTTAAAAGCATGATCAATGCAACGTGATGTAATTTGCTGATTTTATAATAATAAAAATACATATTTGACTTTAGCCGAAACAAAATCTACCCTTGACCGACTAAGTAATTTCATTTACTATATATAATATTACACAAAAAGATTAAAAGTTCCTTACAAACACAAGCATGGATTACCTTATTTCTATCTTATCAGACAAAATAAAGAAGCTCCTAATCATCTCAATTTAAGAACTAAACTGATCAACTGGCATCATTGATAAAATCCAAACCAGTAGTACAACATGGGTTTTTTTAAAGGAGGCAAGTACTCATTTATGGCTGCAGCTTCTGGTAAATACCCACTTAACACTTTTTATTTTTTAGTTATTAAATTTTAGTCAATATCTTGGCATTTATTGTTGGAACAGCTTCATCATGGTCATCGCCTATAATCTCAAAACTCCAGTCAGACTTCGACGAATCACCACTTGGTCGTCTGATATCACAAGATGAAGCCTCATGGATCGGATCTTTACTCTCAGTGGGTGGTATTGTAGCCCCTTTTATTTGGAGTAGTCTCGTGTGGAAAGTGGGACGAAAAACGGTCGCCATAATAGTCGCAATTCCTTTTTTGGTAGCCTACTTAGTGGCAGCTTTTGCCCAAACTATCGCCCTATTCTATTTAGCTCGAGTGCTAATGGGGATAGGAATAGGTGGAATGTTTTGCGTTTCGATTATTTATGTAGTCGAAATTGCTGAAGATTCAAATCGGGGGTTGTTAACTGCGTCTGTTGGGTTTTTTATTGTGGTAGGATTGTTATTTTCGTATTGTGTTGGACCCTTTGTTTCTATTATGATTTTTAATTTAATTCTTGCTTTTATCACTCTCTTTTATATGATATTGTTTTGGTATATCGCTCCTGAAACTCCCTACTGGTTAGTAAGTATAAACCAAGATAAAGAAGCGCTGAAATCCTTGCATTATCTTAGACGGCGTCCTCTCAAACAACTCGAAGAAGAATTAAACCAAATCAAAACTTATTTGCAAACAATGACACACAGTTCATTTTTAGGAATTTTTAAAACACGAGCAAGTACTAAGGCTCTAGTCTACAGTATCGCTTTGACAACTTTCCAACAATTTAGTGGAATCAACGTTATTTTTTCCTACATGCAAAACATTTTTGACTCGACCGGGAGTAACATTCCGTCTGAAATTTCTTCAATTGCTGTAGCAGCAGTTCAGATGATTTTTTCAGTAATTTCTCCTCTACTCAGTGATAAAGCGGGACGCAGGACTTTACTCCTGATAAGTATAACAGGAGCAGCTTTATCAGAAATTGTCTTAGGAGCATATTTCTATATGCAAAATAGCGGGCAAGATGTTTCTGATATTGGCTGGTTGCCTGTGGTTACTCTTATTGTTTTTATGATGTTTTATAATTGTGGGATGGGCTCACTCCCTTGGGCACTCATATCCGAAATCTTACCCTCAAATGTTATATCGAAAGCTACATTATTGATAACTTGTATTTATTGGTTTGTTGGCTGGGTTTTGACTCAGTATTTCGCGTCTTTGAACGAGGCAATTGGTAGCGCGGGTTCATTTTGGCTCTTTTCAGGATTCTGTATTTTGTTTGACTTTTTTGTGTATTTTTTTATTTTTGAAACAAAAGGCAAAAGTTTGCAGGAAATAAATGATATTTTAAATAGGTAGGATATGATTAAATGAAGTTTGCAATAAAATTTAAACAACAAGAGATACCATTATATTTTTGTTAATAAAAAAAAACCTAAATACCTAAAATACTACGAGTACTTATTATTGAAACAAACTTGTTTGTTTATTGTGTATATTTTCTATGGATATTTATTTGTCATAACTTTTTGTTAATAAATTTTGTGAAAATATGTATAATAAATGATTTATTACTTGGAAACGTTGTGACAGATTAGATAATAATTATAAGGTAGGATTTGTTCACATCAGTTCGTACCCCTAACTACTAAATATACTAGGATGAGTCACTTATAGAAAAAAACCCTTACCGAGTGAGAACCAAAGGTAAAAGTTTTCAAGAGATACAAGCAGTTCTCGAAAAATAATTGTAACGTTGGGATTAAAGTTGTTAAAGTTTTATTTTGATAAAAATAAGAACAAAAATGCAATTCGTATAAGCTTCTTAAAATCAAGAACGTTTAAAAAAAACGAGATAATTGCTAATTATTATAATTAACTTGGTATAGTAAAAAAGTGGCAAAAAGTTTTTTATATCTCGATGATTTTTCTGTCTTATTATTTTGTGTTTAATTAGCTACCAGTGTGTTACAATTTTTTCTATTGAATTTTAATATTTCATTTCAAATACAAATTAGCAATTAGTTATTTCTTTTATATGTAATACATACATATTTATACTCGACATGTTTCTTAAAAACCCATTAAGTTTGCTTATACAAATAAGCATATTAATAAAAAAATAAATAAGTAAAAATAAAACACCATGAGTTAAAATTAAAGTTAAAAAAAGTTAAAGACCACATTTAAAAAATTAAAATTATATTTTTATTACAAGTTGAATAATAAGATTTTATCTGTCTACTTAACGTTAAACCCAGACTCCATTATTATCAAAAGAATAAAGTCAGTTTTTTTTTTAATTAATAAAATAATAAAAAAATATTTTAGCAAATGTCGCAGCTTTCATAACTGGCTGCACCTTGATCCCCAAACTACTAACCAACGAACCGAAACAAAATCCCCTTGGACGCATAATAACAGAAACTGAAATATCATTAATCGGGTCTTTATTGTCATTTGGGGTTATTTTCGGGGTTATTTTATTCGGATTTGTAACACAGAAAGTGGGTCGGAGATTTACCAGAATTTTAGTAATGACATTTTTCTTGGTAGCTTTCCTAACTGCAGCTTTCACTTCACTTATCGAAATTTCATACACTGCAAGAATTTTAATGGGTATGGCTTGCGGAGGCCTGTTCTACGCTTGTCACGTGTACAACACTGAAATCGCAGAAGATGTAAATAGGGGAATTTTAATGTCTTCGTCTGGACTTTTGCTAGTATTGGAAATTGTGTTCACGTACAGTGTGGGTCTTTTTGTTTCTGTAATGTTGTATAATATAACCCTAGTCGCAATATGTCTTGTTTGTTTCCCGATTTTTTGCTGTTTGGTCTCTAAATCGCCGTATTATTTAATACAGAGGAAACAAGAAGCGAAAGCTTTTAAATCACTTCATTATCTTTGGCGATTATTTGATAAAAACATTGACAAACTGATAACTCAAATTAAATCACAATTGGATTCAAAAGAGGAAGATTCATATTTGGAAATCTTCAGAAACAGAGGTTGGATCAAAGCATTTTTTTGCGTCTCCTATTTAGTGATTTTCACCCAACTTTCAAAAATACATTCTTTAATAGTTACATGCAAGTCATATTTAAAATGCGACTCAAAGTTTAGTCCCACCCGAAATTTATTCAATTATCTCAATCATTCACTTCTTCTTCTCTTTTACCAACAAAAGTTTTGACGAAAACAACTTTCTTACTGATAGTTTTTTGGTATTTCTCTTGTCTATTGACTTTGTTTTTGTTATTAGATGTTGTAGATATGCAGAGTCGTTCTGGCTGTTTGCTGGATGTTATTTGTTTTTTGCTGTGATAACATTTTTCTTCATTTTCGAGACAAAGGGCTTTGATGAAATCGAAGCTATTTTCCGTAACTAATTTAAGTTTTTATATCAATGATAATGTATAATTTGTATCAGATATAATTTTATTACTCAAAACCTATAACTGTGTCAATGTACAATACCTACTTTTTTAATGTAAAATATAAAATGAAACAAGCTCAAGGTTACGAAAGATTGAACCAAAAGTACTGTGGTACAACCAAACGCACAAAATTCATATCTTTGTTATGGCTCATTTTTTTTTAATTGGCATACGACTATTTACTGTACTTTGGTAGTACATTTCTCTATCTTTCTGGTTGATTAAAAAATTGAAATTGTTATTTCTCTCTATGGAAAAATTGGAAAAAAAATGCTTTTCCAGTAAACGACTAAATATGCTAGTATGTATTTATAAACCAAAATAAAGTAAAAAAAGGAATATTATTATTTTCAACATAATAATTCTGAACAACATATTATTTTACGCATGAACTATTACAAAACAATAAATTACATAACAATAAATTTTAGTCAGCCCAAGTTCAGTCTTGATTTAAACCATGTTGTACTTGATACTTGACACCACCTCCCGCTTAATATTTAAAAAGTCATAGTAAATTCCATTTAAAACAATACTAAAATAAATTCAAAGATAATTATTTCGCCGATAACAATGCCAAAATCATTAGTTTGTGTGGGTGCATGATCATAAAGTGGCCTCGAGCAAAAACATTCGTTCTTTTCAACGAAACGCAAGTGCACTAGTATTAAAGACCAAAACTGTAACACGTGTTCAATTTTTAAACCAATGATGGGCCAGATAGTCAGTGATTTGTAAAAAAGATAAAATTATTTAACAATCAACTTTCATGATGGGCAGATAAAATAACTCGTAACTCTCAAAACATATCTTTTATTGACAACTGTTACCATAGAAAATGTTTAAATTGTTAAGTTACACCTTATTAACAGTCCTGACTGGTAAGTTACTTAATAATTAAGTATTATAAATTTTGTAAATTAGAATTAATTTTTAGTCGACCTTTTGGCGACTTCTGGCGACATAACAGGGACTTGGACTTCCCCGATCCTGCCAAAACTGAGCTCAAGCGACTCAGATATTAACCCTTTAGGAAAACCCATAGACTCTGACACCGAATCATGGATTGGTTCTTTGATAAACATCGGTGCTATGGTCGGCCCATTCCCATTTGGGTTCATCGCCGAGAGATACGGTCGCAAAATTAGTCTGCTTTTGATCGCAATCCCTCACATCATCTCCTACATAACCCTCGCAGTGTCAAAAACAGTCTACTTGTATTATTTTGCAAGAGTTTTGGGAGGTATTGCCGTCGGTGGTGGCTACACAGTCCTCCCCATGTATGTAGCGGAAATCGCCGAAGATTCAAACCGAGGAACTTTATCAGTGACTTTAAACATTTTCTGGACTTTTGGAAATTTAATTCCATACGTTTTAGGCCCATACATATCCATTTTTTGGTTCAATATTATCTTAGCATGTGTACCAGCATCTTTTTTTATTTTATTCTTCTTAATAGCACCCGAATCTCCGTATTTTCTTATTGGCAAAAATAAAATGATTCAAGCGGAGAAATCACTTCTCAAGCTGCGATCCAATAACAAGAAAGTAGTAGAGAATGAAATTCAATACATCAAGTCCGAATTGGCCAAAAATGAGTCCCAAGGAACGTTTATTAATTTTTTCAAAACAAGGATTTACATGAAAGGTTTAATCATTTCGGTAGTTTTGATAATCGCGCAACAACTTTCTGGAATTAGCGCTATTTTGTATTACACTCAAGAAATTTTCACTGCTGCTGGTGCCAATGGTTTGAAACCTGAAGTCTCGTCTATTATTATAGGTGTAGTGATATTTTTCTCAAGTTTTGGCACTCCATTTGTGGCTGATAGTCTCGGCCGAAGGCTTCTACTCTTGATCTCACTTCTTGGAATCTCTCTATCTCTTCTAGCGTTAGGCATCTATTTCTATCTTAAGAATTCAACAAATTTAGACACCAGTGCAATTTCTTGGCTCCCTATTGCATGTTTAGTAGTTTTTATCGTGACATTTAACATAGGTATAGGTCCTTTACCTTGGACTGTTTCATCAGAATTATTTCCAACAAGTGTCAAGCCTTACGCTGCATCTTTAGTTTCGTTTGCTTGTTGGACCACTTCTTTCTTCGTGACTAAATTTTTCACAGATATGAAAAAAAGTTTGGGTGAAGGAGAAACGTTTTGGTTCTTTGGTGGTTGCTGTTTGGTTGCATGGTTATTTACGTTTATTTTTGTCCCAGAAACGAAAGGAAAGAGTTTTCAAGAAATACAGGAGATTTTGGAAAGGTGACTTGCAAGCTGAAAGTGGGTGGACAAATTCAACGTATTTGATTGTTTTGTGATTACGGAAACAATGCAAAATAATAAATGTGTATAATAGTGATAATGTTATTCTGTTTAAATCGATAAGCAATCTTGAAGTGTCTTTAAAAATGTTTATAAATTGAGGAAAAAATCTGATGGAATATTTTACAATTATATTGATAATAAGCGATAAAATGACAGTGGAAACAGTGATATATTTTTTTAAATGTGCATAAAAATATAATTGTCGAACAACTGAATTATCGATTAAAATAATAAAAAACACGTTACAGCAGTCCTATTATCTCTATGTATGTATTTTTAGTTTATTTTTGAAATCTTGATTTTGTAAATGCTTAAATAAATCCAATAAAGCCTAATAATTACTTAATTATGTCTCAACTAGCAAAACTATCTTTCACAATACTGCAGTATTCACGTAAGACACTATTTTTGAACAAGAAAAATTTTTTTTCAGTAAGTCGTATAAGAAATAAAGTCGAAATACAAAATCAAACCTGACAACGACATCTTAATATTTGTAGTAAGTTTACTCGTAATACAATAATTACTTCAATTTACTTATTACTTAAAATTTTAATTACACCTTATTGTATTCTTTAATTTCAAATAACACAACACGCTTGTTATAAATCATTTTAATTCTACGTACAAATAAAGGTATTTTATTACAAAGACGAAATTTTATTAAGTAACATAAGAAAAAGTCCTTGACTAACTTATAACCATGTATAAATTTTGTTCGTACACATTTCTCACTGTTATTACTGGTACGTATAATCTCCCAAAAAAAAATAACAATCATCAAACTTATTTTAGTCGATATTTTGGGAACTTGTGGCGACATAACTATAACATGGACATCCCCGATACTCCCTAAACTCTATTCAAATGACTCGAACATAAACCCATTAGGCCGACCTATAACTCCCGATGAAGAATCCTGGATTGGTTCACTAATTAACATCGGTGCTCTTATCGGACCTTTTCCTTTTAGTTTTCTCTCGGAAAAACTCGGTCGAAAAATATCACTTTTGTGTATTTCAGTTCCTTACATAATCTCCTTTGGGATACTAGCCCTAGTGCAACACCTCTACTGGTACTATTTCGCCCGGTTTTTATCCGGGATTGCCCTTGGTGCAGCGTGTACAATCCTCCCTTTGTACATCGCGGAAGTTGCTGAAGATTCAAACAGGGGGATGTTATCAGTGACTTTAAACATATTCTGGACTTTTGGAAACTTGATACCGTATGTTTTGGGGCCCTACATGTCAATTGTAGCATTTAATGTCACGCTAGCGTGCGTGCCGTTACTTTTCTTTGTGTTATTTGTGACGCTAGCGCCAGAAACACCGTACTACTTGATAAGTAAGAATAGCATCGATAAGGCTGAGGAGAGTTTGATGAAATTGAGAGGAAGGAGTCGAAGTATGGTCAGTAAAGAAATCATCCACATTCAGTCATCAATGAAACAGGAGAAGAAAGGAAGCTTTGGAGATTTATTTAAGACGAAAGCTAATCGCAAAGCTTTAGCAATTTCGGTGATTTTGATGAGTTTCCAGCAATTATCAGGGATTAGTGCCATTTTGTTTTACACCCAACTCATTTTTGAGACCACTGGGTCCAACATTTCGGCCGAAATATCTTCAATAATTATAGGACTTGTCTTATTTTTCACCAGTTTGATTATTCCATTTTTCGCAGATCGATTAGGCCGGAAGCTATTTCTCATGTTTTCAGCTTTCGGAATGATGACTGCACTGGCAATTTTTGGTGCTTTTTTTTACATGAAAGACACGGTTTATTATGACGTCACTTCTTTCTCCTGGCTACCAATTTTGAGTGTAGTGTTATACATCGTGTCCCTCAATTTGGGATTTGGTCCTTTGCCTTGGACAGTGAGTTCTGAGTTATTTTCGCCAAATGTTAAGTCCTTTGGGATATCTTTAGTGTCATTCATTTGTTGGTTCGATAGTTTTATTGTTACGAAATTTTTCAACGATTTAAATGATATTTTCGGTAAAGAGGGAACATTTTGGTTGTTCTCCGGTTTCTGTCTCTTGGCCGGCTTATTCACATTTTTTTTCGTACCAGAAACCAAAGGTAAAAGTTTCCAAGAGATACAAGAAATTCTGGAAAAATAATTACAACAGAAAATAAAGTTGTTTGTCATACGTGCGTTCTCATATACTTATTAGATTACTTCCCTCGAAAGTTGACCAGCAAACAAGAGCGCTAGTTAATAATTTATTTTAATATAATTAATAAATTTAATATAATTACTTAATTTATTTTAATAATAATTAATTTTAATACATTAAAAAATATGGTCAAAATTAGAAAGCAGTGTGCATGAGGCTTGCTACTTTTAATAGCTATGGTAATTTTTTATATAATCCTCAATTTTATTTATTTTAGTTTACTATAAATATTTTTTTTAATATAACGCTATTTGTAATAAAAAAAATCATCCACGCGCACACACACACTGTTTTTAGGTATCTTCTGGTCTTTTCGACACTTGATTCTGTATGTTTTAGGACCCAACATGTTTAAAGTCATCGTTATTACCGATATTTTTCTTTATCTTATTTGTAATAGTAGCGCCAAAAACGCCGTCCTATTTGATAGGTAAGAATAGAATTGATGAAGCCAAGAAAAGTTTGATGATGAAACTAAGAGGAACTAGTCGAAGTTGTACCTATGATCACTAAAGAACTTATCCATATCCCGTCATCAATAATAAATCACAGAAGAAAAAGAATTTCGGAGATTTATTTAAAACGAAAGCTATAATCGTAAAACTTTAGCAATTTCAATGAGTTTTCAGCAGTTATCAGGAATTAATGTTATTGTATTTTACACTCAACTCATTTTCAACATTCACAATTTTTCAACATTCGGCCGCATTTTCCTCAGTTATTATCAGATACTAGTCTTATTTTTCACCATTTTTTGAAGATCGGTTTTAGGCCAAAAGATATTTCTCCTGATTTCAGTTTTTGGGATGATGATAGCATTTGTTGCATTTTACTTGAAAGACACGGTTCATTGTGACGTCACTCCTTTCTCCTGGCTACCAGTTTTAAGTGCTAATTTGGAATTTATTCCCTTGTCTTGGACAAGGTTCTAAGTTATTCGCACCAAATGTCAAGTCCTTTGGGATATCTGTAGTGTCTTAGACTTGCTGATGGTTCGGTAGTTTCATTATTACGAAATTTTTCAATAACTTGAATGATAATTTCGGTAAATAAAGAACGTTTTGCTTGTTTTCTGTTTCTTAGCTGGCTTATTCACACTTTTCTTCGTACCAAAAACTAAACACAAAATTTTTCAAGAGATACCTACAAGACATCCTCAAAAAATAATTGTAAAGCTTTGCAACATTCTGTTTGTTAACTTGGTTTTAGATAAAAAATTAGCAACGTTAAGTGATGACATCAATTGATTATTTCTATATATACAGGGTAATTCATAAATATGAAGCAATATTTGAACTTCAGAAATGACCTATAAAATGATGTTAATTTAAATAATAAACTCGAGTCCGATCTCTATTTATAAGAATTTTACAGCCCTCGGAATGTGGGTATGGAAATTTGTTTTTTTTGTAATAACTTCGGAACCATTTAACCAAATATTATAAAATTTGAAATGGTTACTTGCGAAAACATACCTTTTAAACTAGTAATTACGAAAACCGAATACATCTACTCAATTTCCGGTTCCAGTAATTGCAGGTCACATTTTCTGTGTTTTTCCGTTTTTTTGGCCTCTTAACATTAATTTTTTATTACTTATATCTAAAAAGTAATCAATTTCGATAAAAAACGCATAACCTTTTATACCACTAAAATAGACAGTTTTAAAGATATTTTAATTTAAAGTGAGGACTGCACAACGCTGAAAATGAAAAATATGAATTTTGAATAAGTGGTAGGTTAATTTTAACGGTATGTTAATTTTAACGATAAATTGTTGTGAATTCTTTATGAATTAAATGCTACGAGATCCATTTGGATTTATTCTAAGTTATGTTTGGAATCTGAGGTAAACTCTTTTATTAAATATTTTCGATTAATCGTCTAATAATCGTCCAATCTCAAGTTGACAGATGCCTGACAGCAAAACCTAACCATGGTCATTTGTTGCCGTGGATATTACTCATTAAAAATTCATAGTTTTTGCTGTTAGTGTTGTGTAGTACTCACTTAAAATTAAAATATCTTTAAAACGGTCAATTTTAGAAGTATTAAAGCTTATGCGTTTTTATTCAAAATTGATTACTCTATTGTTTTGACAAAAAAAAAATAATGTCAAGAAGCCAAAAAAACAAAAAAAAACACAGAAAATATGACCTGCAATTACTGGAACCGGAAATTGAGTAGATGTATTCGGTTTTCGTAATTTTTAGTTTAAAAGGTATATTTTCGCAAGTAACCATTCAAATTTTATAATATTTGGTCAAATGGTTCCGAAGTTATTACAAAAAAACAAATTTCCATACCCACATTCCGAGGGCTGTAAAATTCTTATGAATAGAAATCGGACACGAGTTATTATTTAAATTAACAACATTTTATAGGTCATTTTTGAGGTTCAAATATTGCTTCATATCTATGAATAACCCTGTATAATAATCAGCTATTGTATGGTAGTACTTTTCCTTAACTTTACTACTTCAGTAATTTTTTCTTCTAATAAATGTATGCTTTTTGTACCAACATTTAATGTTACTATTGTATTAATCTAATTTTAAAAATTTAACGTTACCAGACTGAAAATTCCGGTAAATCATTATTTTCACAAGAAATAAAGTTATATTTAACATTCGTGTGTTCCCATATACCTATTTCTTCCCCGAAGGTTGGTCCGACCCTCATTTAAATAATCAACTTTAACGTACATTTACCCTCCAGAATAATAGACCCCCATCAAGAATTATACCTGAGCAGGTAGGAATAATTTGTGGGGTACAGTTGTACCAAAAATCTTCACTTTTGATCATTTTAGTCTCAAACTCCTCTTGATAACTGCACAGAAATTGACAATTTGTGAATAATTGCTTGAAATTAAGTCCCGTTCTTGTGGAATGCGGTAATTCATTAGCATTACCAAACAAAAAAGACCTACCTCAACAGGTATGTAATTTGGCGCCCATTACATTCTTCGTGCGCATGCGCGCTACCAACTAACTTCCCATTAGTTTGCTTCCCGCCATCATTCGCCATTGCTGTTTCCATTTGCTTCGGGAATTCCGTTGAACAAAGCACGTGGTAAGTTGGCATTTTTATCAGAAATTAATGTTATTTTTGTTTATTGTTATGTCTAGTACTGATGCACGTGCGTGCAAGTAATCCTGTTGATTTTGTTTTGTTTTTACTTAGGTTTTTTCGTAGCAAATGCCACAAAATGCACATAACCTTGCTTTCGGTAGAGCTCTCGGTGTAAGCTAGTGTTCAGTCTATTGTTTCACATTTGTTTCAATTGTGACTAGATCGAACACTCGCTTGCAACCTGGGTTTGGTCAACGCTGCTACTTTTGTTTTCCGTTGTGGGTTTTTTTTTGTGCAACAGGTTGCAAGTCGGATATATTCTTCTTTGGTGATCTAGTTGTATGAGTGTTTTATATATCATAAAGCTGGTTCAGCAAAGCAGATTGCATTCGACTGTACGACGAGGAATAATGTGAGAAGCCGAGTGATACTCAGGGAATCTGGCTTGAAGGAACTTCTGGTGTGATATGTATTTTAGTAATATATCACAGCCAGTAGTTACCTACGAAATGGGTTCCCGATTGCAACAAAATCGTCATTTATTTATTACAATAACAATTAAAATGTCCACAGATCAAGCAGTAAGTGCCCTCCTTTTGGGTCGTTTGCAACAGCAATGTTTGTTCTTCAGTCTGTGCTTCTTGAGTGGTAAATTTCAAACTGTCCTGGTCAAGTCCAGCCTTAACAGCGGGCGGAGTCTCCAAAGTCTCTAAATAAGTTGTCAGAATTTCAATCATATCGCAAGTGCAGTCGGCATGACCACATTTACACCTCTTTGTGTATAATTGTTCACAGATACATTCATCCAAACCACACCCACAAGCACATTCTTTACTCCTCATTGCATTTAAATTCTGACAAATGCAATTTTCCACGCCACAACCACACGGGCATTTTTCCAAATTCTGACAAATGCATTCCTGGGCGCCACATCCGCAACAACAAACATTTGCCTGTTGTTGTTGGTGTGGTTCACAAGCACAAACATTGCCACAGTCACAAGGGCTGCAAGTTTCTAATTCCGTCTTTTTTAGGAATTCGGGAGTGTTTGAAACTAATTCATCAATTTCGGCACAAATGCAATCGTCGATTGCACAACCACAGTTGCAGCAACTTTTGTTTAAGCTCAAATCAAGGGGTACAGGCGCTTCGCCGCCCCCAGAACACGGTTTTGACAGTGCACTTGATTTGCTCAAGTCCGATACAATTTGAGTGATTTCTTTTCCAGGTTCATTTTTTTCAGAAACTTGGGATTTCTTTTCAGCCGATGAGGGTTTACTAGGAGTAACTTCTGATTCAGCTTTGAATTTTTCAGTTTTAGGTTTAGCAGTGTGTTTGATGTTGGATTCAGTTACAGATTTTAAAGTTTGCATTACTTTGGATTCATTTGAGGAGTGTCTTTTGTCTGACTCATCTTTTGACGTTCGAGCTGCTTTGAGGACTCGAAGAGTACGCTGCACTTGGGAACCGATGTCATATTTTCCGGCTATATAAAGTTTTTTTTATAAGTAAATAAAAGCTGTATGAAATTACCAGAAGGTCTTTTTTGTGATTTCCAATGGTTCAGTTTTTTAATATCTTCAGCGTCCTGTTTTTTTAATAGTTCTTCGTCAATGTACTCTTCACATGGCTCACATTTCTTTGACTTTACCAACTAAATCAGAATTTTAAGTAATGGTAATTAAATATGTAATACTAATTCACCTTTAACTTGTCCAGTTTTCGTCTTTGCAAGTCTTTGTAGATATCTAACCACATTTTACGGGTATCATCGTCTTTGCAAGGGTCATTATGTCTTATTATATCTTGTCTCACTTCTGCCTTTTGTTTTTCTTTTTCTTTGTCTTTAGTTTTCTTGGTTCTGAGTAATGTACACTTTATTGGTTTTACATTTTTTGCCAAAACATTTTTCCAAAAAGTCATACATTTTTCCATGTCAGGATCATTATCGGAAGCCTCGAAGTTAAATGTCTGTAAAAAATGTTTAGTTCTAAGAAAGGACCAACTGATTGTTTTAAACCTTAAATAACGATTCCCCAGAATGTAGACTGTCCAATTCTGTAGAGTTGATAGATTCCGAAGAGGCTGTTCCTTCAGGTATTCTTTTAACCGCTTCTTTATTATCTTCTCCTTCATTATAACAAATACGTTCACCTTGATGGACACATCTGTGATCACATTTATGACTTTTGTTTAATCTGTTCGACCCAACACTTTCATTTGTATCAATTTCGATTTCTTCTTTTGAGGACATTTTTATTGACATTTATGACAAATTTCAAGTTTGATAGTTGGTAAAAATGAGAAAATTATTCGCTTTTTTAATACATTGAGATTGAGAAATAGGTAAAATAATAAATTTGCCTAAAATAAGTTCTGTTTAATAATAAAAATTTTCGATGTCCAATATCTACGAAACTAGAAAGTTAAAAAAAATGAGTGGTACATCCTCGAGTTTCATTTTTGAGAAAATACGTACTTTTGGTCATATCCGCATTCCGCTATCGTATTTTGTTTTCGACTTATAGACAAAAATTAACTTTTTAGCGAAATTTAAAAAAATCATGTCTTCGTTATTATAAAAGAACTCTTATGAGATATAAGCATTATACAGACACTTTTATTATAGTTGTCCGTGTTTGTTGACATTGCCAGTAGGTACACTATTTTTCTTTATTTTTATGACCCTTTTTTATTATTGCCCCTTATATTTATTGGGGTGCATAAACTACAGAAAACTGCATTTTTTTTAACGCGTTTGCAGCGAATCTTTTTTTAGGCGCAAGTTTCGTAATACTTACTGTGAAACACAATTAATTTGAAAAAGTTGTGGAATATTGATCCAAGATTTGTGTATTGCTGGTTGCCCGACTCTGCGCATTAAGTTTAAAGCATTGACATGATAGTAGGATGTCAATGGTTTAAAGCTAGGCGCCAAAATTTAGTAATATAATTGTTTTTAGGTTGGCGGTATAGGTTGTAAGCATGTTGTAGGTGTTCTGTGAGGTTGCTTAAAAGAGTAATAGAATCAAGAAATTCATTTATGGCTTGTTTAACAAGAATCCTTCGATTCAATCAATTCAGACGTTCGTAAATTGAAATTAGTTAATATTTGATAAACCTTTATTAACTTATTCTAGATTGCCTGACTTTTGCGCGTAACATAACCTCAAATAATGTCCCCGTCATAACATCTCTTATCCCACAAGTAAGTTTAACAAATAATCCATGGATATGGCAAAAAAATGATAAAGTGGAAACACCAAAAATCAAAAATATAATTCACATTGATTTACCCAACGGTTTAAAATATGTACCCCCATTGGAGGACCCGTCTTTAAGTAAAGGAATCGAATTACCTACCATAAATGGGGGCATTACGAAAGAAGCAGCGCGTTTGATTGCGATAAGACGGCGCAAAATGAAAAGGCACAAGTTGAAAAAATTGAGGAAAAGAATGAAGTTTGAGTGGGCAAAAGTATTTTTTATTTTCCCTTTGAAGTATTATTTCACTTGTAATTGATTGTAGAAACGGCAAAGACGCGAATGGAACAAAGAAAAACTTTTCCAAGCCGAACTTATCCAACAGTGTAAAGACGGCGAGGCTTTTTCAGCTGAAAAGTATGTAGAAGAACGTTTAGCTAAATTAAAGGAAGTCATGGCACTAAAAAACAAAGTTATAATAAAAACAAGTGTATTGGTGCGACAGATGAAACAAAACATGAAATGATTATTTTGAGCATGGAGTAAATAGGTGAATTAAACTCGGATTTTCTTTCATCAAATTAACCAAATCCTTGATCCTTTCATCGGTAAATTCGTCCACTGTTTGCGCGTGTTCTTTCGTCTTACGCGAACCGGCGACTTTGACAACTGATCGTGGCGTTTGTTTCATTGGAGTTAGTTTCTTACCACCTGAAAGAAATCGTAAAAACGTAAAATTTCGTAATTAGATTATTACGTGGTGTTTTTATTTGTTTTCCCTTAAGTGTTTTACCGACAGCACTAGCCTCAAAAGTGCGACCTTCAACTGAAATTTTAGAATTAAAAGTCAATTGAGATTTTTTTTGTTCCATGTCTGTTTCTAGACCTTCTTTGTCTTTTTCTTTTTCTCCAACTAGAGCGATTGTTGATTTGATCAATTCATACGAGTCATTGGCTAATAAAAGTTTTGATGTGGGCTTGCTTGGCGGTTTTTGAAGACTTCCCCGACTTCCGATTGACTGTGTCTCTAATGGTTTCATCTCATCCTCTTGAAAGCTCAACTCTTGGTCATCCTCCACTGGCGAACTTTTTAGTTCGATTAATTTTTCTTCCAAATTACTAGTTTTCCCGATAGAGCCAGCATCGGCCATTTTCGCCATTATTTGAATAGATTTCCTTTCCATAGAAGTTATGTGTAAAATCAAAGAGTCTCGTGCCAAAGTCAGCTTCGATTGAGTTGTAAGATGCGATCGTAGGTCCGGTGTTATCAAATCAGAGGTTGCATCAGTAGATTCCCGTTTTTTCGTAGACCCTTCCGACTCTTTAATAATAATCGACGGTCTCTTTGGCTTTTTCTTGTCTTTTTCCGTTTCAAGCGACACCTTCCTGATTTCCTTCTCCTCCTCGTCCATTGATGGCGTTGGTATTGCTGAAGTCTTGAGTTCACAAATATGGGTCGAGTCGTGATGCGATGCTTTGGATGTAACGGGAGATACTGCTAGAATTTGTTGTGACAAACAACTACTACTGGGTGATTTTTCGTGATTAAAATGGACACTCGAATGACGTGACAATTTACTGATAGACCTTCTGTCGGATTTGTCAGTTAGTTTTGCACTGATCTGTCTTCGGAAAATCTGAATTAATTCTTCGACGTCGGGGTTCCACAAGGAATTTTTGCGATCGACCTCTATTCCGGCCTCAAGCATGTCTCGGAAATCTTCTCTAATGTAAACCTTATTGTTAAAATAGAAGGCAGGCAAAACGTCACTTTCTTCAAAATTGTCTTCAGAATTTTGCTCTTTTATGAATTGTTCAATTTGTTTAGTGTAATCATCGGTTTCTTCCCCTAGGGATGAAGAGACTTCAATAACTTGAGGTGTTTTTTTGCTTTGTTCTTCCTTTATTTCTTGAGGGAGGCAATAATCGTCCAATTCAAATTTAATTAATTTATTTATGTTTAGCAGAAATTCGCCTTGGGTGGGGGTTGCTTTAAGTGCGTAATTAATAAATTTCTGGAATTGTCTCAAAATTTCAATCAAGCATCTTTCTCTCACTTTGACCTGTTTTGTCTTTTTATCGCGAATTGCTTTTAATTTTTTAATAGTATTATTTTTGGTCCGTATGGTCATTCTATGCTGTTTTATTTGTGCTAAATAATCATCATGTATTGACTCTTTCTCATTTTTACATTTTCTTCTTTCTTTGCACAGGAGATACATCAGATTTGCTACATTCTCACAATGAAGTTTATGCTTCATTTGTATCAGTGTTTCTTTACACTTGCGACGCTCGAATTCAATAGCACATTTTTTCTTCGTTTTTAATTCCCTACAATTGTAACGTGTAACAACAAAAAATACAAAGATAAAATAGACAAGCACCTGATTTTTTTCGTATAAATATTGACTAAAAGCATCTCTTGCTGCCTCATTTTCTCTAAAAATTCCTCTGTAATTCGATCTATTGTTTCCTTTATTTGGGCATCCAGATGCGCTTGCCATATCACGTTAAGCGAACCAATTTCAACCTGAAGTTGTTCTTCTAATGTTTTTATTTGATCGAAGCATTCCCACAAAAGCTGACTGATTTTATTTTCAAAAACGGTACGCATTTCGTCCATTCGTTTCGCAAATTTGCGTTCCTCAGCTTGAAGGGCTTCTTTAATAGCTCGCGCTTTTTCAACCTCGAAAATCTTCCCTAGACAAATTTCACGTTCTTTGATAGCCTTCTCTTTTTCCATTTTGAATTCGTTGACAAACTTCTCTTCAATTTCACTACCCAACGCTGTCGAAATATTTTTTTTTTAATAAATAAATTTCGACATAGTGAGAGATCTCACCGATAATTCCTTGGTGCGTTAAGGCCTGGATATGTTTCTGTGTCAGAGGAGGAGTCAATGCGACTTTTCCGATAAGTAAATCGCTCGGGGAAACCCATAGTTCACCTTTAGGACCTTCTAAAGATGGAACAACTCCGAGGTCTTCTTGTATGTCTTCGTGACTTTGTTCGAAAATTACTAAAGCCAGGGGTAAACCAGACACTACTTTGACTTCTGATATTGTGGGGGCCTTCATTGTTTTCATTAGTTCGCGGCGTCGTTGGAATTCGAGACTCCATCGCGTTTCTAAATTCGGAGATGTTTTAGGGGGGCTAAGGCACATCAAACGTACCCAAAACGTTAAATTGATCCATTTTTACAATAATTTATTCGTAAAAATTTTGGAAAATGCAATGCCAAAATTGACAAATTTGAATGTGTCATTAATTCGTATTTTTTATTAAACAAATAACTCTTACAAATGCATGTAATCCAAGTATTTCAAATAAATCCCTAAATACTTACATTCATCAAAAAATTACAGATTTTTACCACAAAAATGCTTTTTTCGCAAATACCGTACTTCTCAACCTAACGGCGTAGGTCTGTGGTATAATGAATTTTTCTAAATGAAAAATAAACTACTGACAAACTTGACAGTTGTCAGTTTTGCTTTAATGAAAATAAATTAAAGTACCATTCGAAGGAAGTATGTCGTCGAAAAATAAAAATGGGAGCAGTTCTAATGTGATTGCTTATAGTGATATGGCAATTAGGAATAATTTGTCTGTGGTAGAATATTGTCGTACGTCTATGGCAGCCCTCTCGGGCTGCACTGCTGGTGAGTGATTTCTGGGGACACCTGACGGTTTTTAAATTACTATATTTTAGGAGTATTGGGTTTAACAGGTTTATATGGGGCTGCTTTTTACATTTTTGCAGTAACAAGTTTATGGTTAATGATCCTTTGTAAAGCTGGACTTTCAAGTTGGAAAAGCTACTTTATTTCTCGTAAATCTCTTCTCACGAATGGGTTTTTTGGTCAATTGTTCACTTATATACTATGTTGGACATTTATCTATGGAATGGTACACGTGTACTAAACTGTTGTAGATTAATAAAATTGTGTTTAATGATTTATTTTTTTTTGTAATGATCAATGATCGCGTCCTGCGTATAGTAACAAAGATGGCGATTGACGAACGTAATTTCCGCTCAACATATTACGAAAAAGTTGGATTTAAGAGTGTGGAAGAAAAGCGATCCCTTGAAATTTTATTAAAAGAGAAACCATTAGACTTGTCCAAATTAAAACAGTTTTGTTTGAGATTCGGTGTTCCTGCAGCTCATAGAAATTTAGTGTGGAAATTATTGTTAGGTATGTTATTTTTGTTGTAGTGGTCATCATCGAGCGCGCGAATTTGAATTTGTAGAAATTTTACCGCTGCAGGAAAAATGCCATGAATATGTAACAGAACAACGAAAAGAAGAATATTCGAATTTGTTACACGCCTTAAACGTACTGAGAATAACAAACAATATTCCTAAATCCCAAGTATTTGTGGCGATGTGGCTTTTGCAAAATGGTAAATTGAAATTTGAAACAGACTATGAAAGTGAGAAAGGACTATTTTCAATTATTAGATCGATGATGTTTCATTTTGACTATGATATTGATATTTACTGGCTAGCAAAGGGTTTTTATGATTTTGTGCAAAAGTTTCAATGTGAAGTTCCTAAACTTATCGAAGCCACACATAGCTTATTAGAAAAAGAAGATTTTAAACTTTATAAGCATTTGAGCAAAATTGAAGCTTTAGAAAATCTGCCTTTAGAAAGCTGGTTTGATTGCTGTTTTGCAGGAACTTTAAATGACATGGTTTTAGGAAGGTAATTAATTTATCTCTAAATCTAACATTTTTTATTGAAATTAATTGCAGAATATGGGACAAAATAATGGGAGGTTCATACAAAATTTTAGTTTACACGACTGTTGTTATTTTAACTAGTATGAAACATAAATTAATGAGATGTACTAATTTAGATTGTGTGATAGAAAATGTAAATAATGTAAGTCATGACATAAGACTTTGTTTATAAGTAAGATTATTTGAAATTTTGTAGATATCGGAAGAACTAGCAGAAATGATTGTTAACAAAACAGTAGAACTGTGGCAACAACAGGGCAGTCCTTTGACAGTTTATGACAAACCAAAACCGTAAAATAGTGTCTTATTGTATCTGTAAATGTATATTTTTATATTATTGTATAATAAACTTTTGTATATTTGATTTGTTTTTATTATTGTTTGTTTACATCAGTTTATATTATTATTTAGATAAAGGTTATGTTACCTTTCAACTGTCAAACGTGTCAATTTCCGACTTGTTTAAGGCTTATTTTATAGTAAATAATCCATTTTCGACATTCTAGGAAATACAGAAACTATAAAACTTACCGATAAGATAAGAACGAAATGTGAAATCCACTGTTCTTATACATATTTAAGAACAATTAGGTTAACCACGAAAAATGGCTTTTGCAAAAGAAACTGATGGGAGTTTAATACAGAAATATGTTAGAATATTTCTTGTAGTCAGCGGATATTGGTTAGTAAATCTACTTTCCTATTTAACTTGTTTTTCCAAATTGATTTGTTGCGTTGGCAAAATCAAAATGGCGCGAAATTTAAAATTTTATTTGTAGGGTGGTTTCAATTTTAACGGTTTTTATCAACAAGACTCTTCTAAGTGATATAAACTTAGACGCTCCCATGTTTATTGCTTTATATCAAACATTTATAACGGCAGCAATTTGTTTCGTTAAGAAGGGTCTAGCTAGAGTATTCCCACAATATTTGAGTTTTCCTGAAACTAGTGTATGGGATACAAACACAATGAAAACAGTAAGTAACAATTAAACATGAAATAATTAGTTAAAACTAGTTTTATAGATTTTACCTGTATCCCTAATGTTTACTATGATGATAGCGATGAACAATCTCTGTTTAAAATACGTCTCAGTTGCTTTTTATTACATAGGGAGATCTTTGACCACGATTTTTAACGTAACTTTCACCTTCCTAATTTTGGGGGAGAAGACATCCAAACAGTGTTTGTTTTTTTGTGGAGTAATTATATTTGGGTTTTACTTGGGAGTAGATCAAGAAAGTCTGTCTGGGAGTTTATCAATAAGTGGCACCATTTTTGGCGTTTTGGCTTCACTGTCTTTATCCCTTTATTCAATATTCACTAAAAAAGTTTTAACAAAAGTTGATAATCAAGTCTGGGCTTTATCTTACTACAACAATATTTACGCCACAATTTTATTCATTCCTTTGATGCTTTTCAATAACGAATTCATCGTTTTGATCAATTATACAAAATTATTTCAAACGTATTTTTGGTTTATAATGACAGTTGGAGGTGTCTGTGGATTTGCAATTGGATTTTTTACGTCTTTACAAATAAAGGTAATTACAAATTTATTGTTTGAATTTGTTTAACGATTGATTTTTGTGCAGTATACGTCAGCTTTAACGCATAACATATCAGGTACAGCGAAAGCTTGTGCTCAGACTGTTTTAGCCACCTACTGGTATCAAGAAACTAAGTCGGCACTTTGGTGGTGTTCAAATTTTATTGTTTTGTTGGGAAGTATGGGATATGCAAGAGTTAAGCAACTTGATATGGAGAAAAAACACAAAGAGAATATCATGTATCAAAAAGTTTGATAAATTTAGTGCGATTATTTTTAATTAAATCTGTGATTTTTATAAGAAAATATTAAGTCTATTTGTTTAAAAAAATTGTAACTTGCTGCTTCAAGTATAAAAATACCAAAGCGGTATATGTACCTATGGTTACATAAGTGTTAATTATGTACATAATAATTTAATTACTGGAATATAGTTTGTGTATTTTATAGAGATAAAAACGTGCCGTTGTAAAGACAATGTAATTAAAATTGGTTACAAATTAAAATATAAAATTTTATGGTTTTTATGTACTTACCAAAATCAAACTTTCTTGTTGGTTGAGATCTTTTGTGTACACACAACAGACTGCTAAGACTCAAATTTTATTAGATAAGATTTTTTTTATGAAACAGTTAGCCACAAAATTTAAGCAATTTTGTTTTTCTATAGTAACTAACTTTTGTATCACTTTTGTAAAAATAAATTTTTCTTTGTACAAAAAAATAATGTAAGTATCTAAATTAATGGAAAATACATTTTTTGCAGTTGATACTTTTTTATTAAGAAGAAACTTTACCGGAGGACATATTCTTTCATTTAAGTTATAAATAGTAACATATCATATCAGTCATATCACTGTATTAATTGCTAAATTGATTAATCATTTATAAAAAAATAAATAATTAATTAAACCTAAATCCAAATTAAGATCAACTTTGGTTTAGAAATTTGTCATTAACATGCTACATGAAAATTACTTTATTTCATTTCAAAAGTAGATACAGTGAAATTCAAAAATAGGTTTTTTTGTTTTTAAATTGTCGGGGTATTTTTTATGTTGTTTATTATATTCGAATAATATTTTACCTTCTGGTTAATAATTAACGATTTTTAATCAAAACTGTCAAAAGCAATTTGATTGTACTTTATAATGCAGAGTAATTACGAAAATCTGTTTAATTTTTTTTTTTAATGGTTTCAATTAATTTTATTTTAAATGATTTTTGATACTGTCTAAAAAGTCACTGTAAACCAGGCTTTAACGTTAAATTTAACTTTTCAAAACGTCCAAAAGGTCCCTTTTACATTTAAGGGCAGGGGCCGAAACTTTTGAACCACCAGACAGCGCCACCGCCACGAAGCCAAAAAATGTTTACCGAGTTTACGTATACAAACCTGAAAGAAACAACTAACAGTCTAACAACATTTGTAAGCAAAGCCATATCTAGGTTTCAGTCTTGCAAACAATTGACAAAACGAAATGTTTTTAATTCTGTTGCCAACCCATTCACTCGTAGCATTTTTACTTTAAACCAAAAACAAAAATGTTAAAGATGACGCTCTTATTTTTTACTTGGTCAGGGTTTTATCATTTTTTTATTCACTTACTGGTCAATATTTTGACAAATTTATAGTTTTTTATCATTTAATGTTAGTTTTATCAAAGTGATTTTAGACAATTTTTTCATAGATATTACTTATTTTGTAACAAATGCAAGATTTGTTTAAAAGACAAAATAGTAATTTTGGTTTCCTTCAACGTTTTGGCCATTAAAAGCAAACAATAGTCCCTTCTCGCAACAGACAAGTGTCGTCCAGAGTTTCTCGGAAGACCGACTAAAGTGTCGGTTTAGTTATTTTTCAATAAATTTCATGTTCAGGAAAACATAAATATGTCAACCAATTTGGGGATTGATCACTTAATATAAGAATAAACCATTTATTTGACTAGTAGATCCCAACAGCGAGTTTTCAGTAGTTAGAAAAATGGAACAATTGCTTTGGGATTAGGAATAAGCATTGAAGAAATTGTTTGTTTTTTTTATTAATTTAAAAGTAAAGTAATTACAAAAAATTAAAACTTTTTGGAAAAAAAACTAAAAAAGATCAAAAACTTTAAGGGAATTGTTCAAGTTTATTTCTTTTTACACCATTTTCAATGCACATTTCAGCTTGCCGTATCTCTTTCTGCTCTCCACAAGCACGACCTAAACTTAACTATTATAACTAAACAACTCCTTAAAATTTTCGATTTTTTTTTCGGAAAGTAGGTACTGTATTAATATTTTTGCAAATTTATCGGACTATCTTCGTAAAGAAAAAAGTTTCATTTAACTTATTTTGCATTATTAATCATAACTTTTTTAAAAGAAATTAAATTAAATTAAGGAAGTCGATGACTACTAGAGCTTAGTCAAAATAATGATAATCTTGGTATTAATTATTTAAAAGTTGAAAAGTATTTTTATGACGCTATATTTCGGTAAGTAAAAAAACTTTTACTAGAACTTATTTTCACTATTTCACTATAATATTCGTTATTATCATGCAAAAACCATAATTTTCTAAGTTTAAGCGTTAAGTTAAAACACCCTGTATTTTTTAAATTTGTTTTCAACAAAACATTTGAGGAAATTTCTCCTGTTGAAGCTAATTGCGGTTAAAATTAGAAAACCACTCAAATCAGTTTATTGCAAATATTGATAGAATTGTCAAATCGTATCTCATTCATCATCGTCAGTTTGAAGGATCGGTGTCAAGAAGTGTGCAACCGATAAAGATTTTATTTTACCAGGATATAGAAAATCTATTTTTGCTTCATATCCAGCACCCGAGTATAATAAAAATTTAATAAAACAAGCACAGGTTGCATATACAGAATGTATTTCGGGGATCTAATAAATTCGTTAGCGAACCAGTTTGAATAAATATTTAATACGTCCATATAATAATTATTTTGCAACTCGTAGATTATAATATTTGTATGAGATAAGCAAGCAAAATTCAATCGATAGCGTTGTTAGACCTTATCAGATAAAATCTTTATCTCCCCCCAGTCAACAACATTTATTTGGATAATACAATAAATATACAGTAGTTAACACCTTACCACCGCGACCCACAAGATTTAATTTCGCATAAATACAAACAAAAAATCTGTTAATGTTTGCGTTTGCATACGTGGTCGTTATTAACAATTAGTTTAATTGTAACCGTGTTCGAAAATCAAATAGGGTAACTGGTGTTTCACTTTAAAAATATATTCTTTGAATAAAAGCATGCCGGGTATTTGTTGTGACGTTTTCGTAAATGTTTGGATTGTCTGATCGAACACAGACTTGTGGATTTAAAATAAATCGATTATTTTCCTCTTAAAACAGACTCTAGTTAGTTTGTTGTATAGTTACAAAGCTGAAAAGATTTATATCGGACATAAAAGACCGCCGTTTGTTTAACTGGCTATAAAAATATGATCACTTTTGTTCGTTGCTGCGTTTATTTGGTGATTCTTTTTGGCCAAGCGACTGCCATCGAAACCAGTGGTGAGTTTGCACTTGAGTTTTATCGTTTTTTTTGCCGTGATTGATCACTGATTTTTTATCTCATTTGCAATCAAATTCATGATTTATTAAACTTTGCACTTGGGAATTATCGTCACAAAAAATCAATCACTCTTCTGCGATAACCTTTGGGGTGCAATATTTAACACCCACTTTGTTTTCAGCTATTTACGATGACAGCAATTATTCGCCGGACACCTCACCGGAAAAAGAATCTTTAAGATATAAATTTGGGTCAGATGTTGTTATGAAATGTAATCATCACCACATTTTCACAAAAGAAGAAGATATCGCATGGGAATTTAAGGTTCGCACCTCAGTATTATTAGCAATTCAGTTCTCAGAACACTGTATTATTAGAAACGATTCCATTCAATATTTATCAGACACGATTTACGATGAAAATCTTAATTTTACGTTAATTATGTAGGGAATAGTCTTGTTTAATTTATTATTTTTTCTGGGAAATTTTTGGTATCTTGTTTATACAGGAGGAAACAAATTTTACCAGCATTTGAAAACGAAGATATGTTTGTAATTCGTCACCATTTAAGGTTGAATAATGCTAATTTAAAAAATAAGACAGTTTTCTACATATTTTTGTTTTTAAGCAGAAACTAGACTAGAGTTGTTTTAAATTTTTATCACATTATTGCCTATTTTTTATATGAAATTTGAACATATAGTTTTACAAAAAATAGACAGAATATACATTATAGTAGGTAGGTATTGCTGTTGTTATAAATATAGATAGAGTAACACATCAATTAACTTGTAAAAAGCAAATTTTTGCCAAAAAATTAGAATAAAAAATCATGCTGTCAACTGACGAATTTTCGTTATTATGTTACTAAAATAGCATTTTGTTATATAGCACTGTATTTACAAAGGGGTGCACTGCGTGGGCAGCGAATGGAAGAAACTGGACTACAACAGGCGTAAGAAAAAACTGAAAATAAACAACGCGACTGAAGAAAACGTCGGTATTTACAGATGTATGCACAACGATTCAGTCCTAAAACAGTTCACGTTGGACGTTGGTAATTATTTTCAACTTGGATTTTTTGGGAAATTATTTTATTACTTTTGCAGTAACAACGCGTTACATTGGGCCTCCACCTGAAGTCCTTTCATTAATGCCATCAGACTCTGCAGTTTTGCCAAATACCCCTTTAGCAATTCAATGCAAGGTTTCCAGTGTGTCACCTCCGGTAATTCGGTGGTTCAAGGAGGGTAGTGACCAGATTTGTGAAGTGAAATATGACGACCATTTTTATTGTCCTATACCGTCCTCGAATGATGTGTTTCATATAAGTGGCGACAAGTATCTTAGCAAATTGAACATTCATAATTTGCATAGTATTAACAGCGGGACTTATGTTTGTTTAGTGTTGTCCGAGTTTGGCAATGATTTTAAAAATATTACTATTGAAGTTGAAGGGAGTGAAGTCGTCGAAGAAACACGGATAGTGTTTTGGTGGCTGTTTTTGATTCCTATTTCTTTAATTCTTGTACCTGTGGGAATTTGGTTGTGTTTTTATAGGAGGAAATCGAATCGTCGTCATCGTTTGAATGAGCAACAAACGAAACTGATTAAACCGGTTGTTAACGTCGAGGTTGTTTGACGCGATTATCTCGTTGATGATTTGTGATATTTTGTTCTTGTAACTTATTAAAAATAAAAGTTTGTTTTAAAATTTTGCGGTTTTATGCGGTTGGTACGAAAGTTGCCGGCGCTGAAAGTCCCTAAACTTGTCATTGACTTTCCAAAGTTTATTAATTAATTTTAGCATCTCATCAGTTTTAAACAAATTTGCACACACTATCAACAGTTTTTATAATGGCTGGATTATTTAGCACAGTTGTACGAAGGGTAAGGTTTTTTTTTTTTTAAGTAAGGTTATGTCATTCGGTTTGCAGGCTCCTCAATTATTAAAAACTGCAATTCCGGCTGTAAAAAGTAATGTATTCAGAAACTTCTCTATTGGTATAATATTTTGTTTTAACTAAATTGCGGTTTAGAGCAAATCATGTGATTTTTAGCCCCCACTTTGTGTGCTCCTAGGGTCCAACACCCTGCTCCTGATTTTAAAGGAACAGCGGTCATAAATGATGGCTTTAAAGAGATACAATTGAGTGATTATAAGGGAAAATACGTTGTTCTAGTTTTTTATCCTCTTGATTTGTAAGTAGTTTTATGGGTTGAGGAGTCTTTCAGGTTAAATTTTGATTTTTAGCACTTTTGTATGCCCCACTGAACTGATTGCGTTAGATGAACGGTATGATGATTTTAAAAATCTTAACGCTGAAGTTATTGGTTGTTCTATTGATTCACATTTCTCACATTTAGGGTGGATGAACACAAAAAGAAATGTTAGTGATTTTTTGATAACTTTCTTCTTTACTAATTATTTAATTATAGGAAGGAGGATTGGGTAAATTGAGGTATCCTTTACTTTCTGACATTAACAAAACAATAGCCAGGGACTACGATGTCCTGCTTGAGAAAGAGGGTATTGCCTTAAGAGGTCTTTTCATTATTGACCCTAATGGTATCCTTAGGCAAATTACAGTAAATGATTTACCAATAGGACGTTCTGTAGATGAGGCTCTTAGGTTGATTGAAGCTATACAATTCTTTGAAAAACATGGAGAAGGTACTTAAATTATTTTTGGTTTGAGGTTTAAAAAATTATGGTGTAATTTTAGTGTGTCCAGCTAACTGGAAAAAAGGTAGTAAGACAATCAAACCTGATCCTCAAGGATCTAAAGAATATTTCCAAGCTGCTAATAAGTAATTAAGTGTTCTGTGTTTGTAAATTGTTATGTTGTAAAGATTTTGAATAAATACAAACTTAGTAGATCAATTGTGTTTTTATTTGCAATGAAAACAAACCTGATATTTGCGTTACATAATTTTCATTTGACTACAAGGTTTTTTATATTGTACATTTTATCTAAAAACTGGCGGGAAATTAATATTTGAACAAAATAAATTATGTGGAATTAAAAGAATATTGTCCAATTTTAACAAGAGAGAAGCTAGAACTAAAACTGGCGTTGAAATTTATTTTGTCTACAGGAATTCATTATAAAACATAATTTAATTAAAATTATTGCCTTAATTTGTGGAATTTGAAAATAAATACGACGGCGTGTATAAATAATCAGCATTTTGTAACAAATGAATGTAAAAAAGAATTGTAAAAGAATTATTGGTAATGATTTATTTTGCGCTAGCTTGTACCGAATTAGTGAGTCTAAAGTTTAATTAGTATTTTTTGTAATTTAGAAAGGAAAATCAAGTTATACAATTTGTAGTGCTTTATTATACGTTTTTATAAAGAATTCTGTTTTAGTTTAAAAATGTAGTTCTCCTAGTTTTACGTCCCTACTAAAAAAAAATTCAATTTAAAATATTTTCCGTTATAAATAAAAATTATTATTTATAATGGAAAATATTTTAAATTTATATTGAGAACAACGTTATTTGTATTTAGAAAAAAATGTCGACTAAATAAGTAAATATTGAATAGTGTGTCAGTGTGTTATTAAATACAGGGTGTTTACGGTCTTGAGGTTGAAATTTAAATGAGATGATATTCACAGTAAAAGAAAACTAATACGCTATATAAAACAAAAATTCACGTTGTTAAAGGAAATTATTCATTTTACACTATTTGTTTGAAAACTGCTGCTTCGGCTGCAACAATGGCCATTAGTATCATTACCTTGTGTTTCACCGTAAATCATAATCACGACATTATTTCATTATTTTGCCATATATGTTCATAAATTTGGAGAAATATTAAGAAAAACGAATCAAACCTATTGGAAACCATTCGCTGAAAGAGATTAAACAGAAGATCTGCGAATTTTGATAAAAACTAAAGCAAATCAAATGATGACAGTGTCAAAACTATGAAGTGACTTTTCTCTTTCATTGTCATGGATACGATTTTTTAATCTGTTGCAACAATACAATTTTATCTGAACAAGGAAATAATTCCAGTGACCCTCAAACCGTGTACCAATATTTTGGAGTTAAATAACATTCTTGATAATAACAATTGTGTGAGTTTTTTCCTCGGTTACAGTATTTCTGTACTCTTCTATTACTAGGTCAAATTTCAACTCCAAGACTGTAAACACCCTGTATACAGGTGTCCCTTTTTTTACAAATTGGAACATGTAGTAAAATATGCAATTTTTTTTAATATTTCAAAAACCATCACAATTACAAATATTTGGTCATAATCTTTATACACCTAAACGAATTTAAAGATGAAATGTCAATATTTTAAATCAAGAGCGTATTAAACTTGGGGGTTGGATAAAGAATTAATTTTAAATTTTAATTCTGTTTATGATCTGTAACATACATTTAAATTGATTTTTTGTAATTAGTCTCCTGAAAAGGCTGCATCTTTTAATGGATTTTTCATAAACCATTGCAGATAACATTACAAAATTTGGTACAACTGATAACCTTTATAGGTACACCTAAACGAATTCAAAAATAAAATGTTGAAATTTTTACTCAGGGGCGTCTTAAACTGTGGAGGTTTAGGGTAAAAGTACACTAACTACATATTTTGCAAGAACCAACAGGTTCTTGCCACTTTCAGCTACAACATTCTAAATTTTATGTTTTTTCACAAAAAAGAGGTCTTTTGCGTTTGTTCGATACAATATACCGTTTTTGAGTAAAATTAGTTTACAATTTGTCTTACAGACTATAAAAACGATAAAAATTAAATTCGTTTTACCGTCTAAGACGCCCGTGATTAAAAATTTCGACAACTGATCTTTAAATTTGTTTAATAAGTGTTTAAAGGTTATTAGGCGTACCAACTTTTGTAATTTTATTTATTCTACAATAGTGCCAAAACCTCATTTAAAAAAACGCATCTCTTTTAGGGGGTGTAGCTCGCATTTTTTGATACATGTTTGTAGGAAACACGTGTTTAAATCTGTAACAATAAAAACGGAACATCCTGTGTATCTAGTTCTCCATAGCGATGTCTTAATAGTCAAAAGGCGACCAGATCAAATTTGACTTTTAAAATTAAGACATTACCAAACGTCACAACAATGCCTAAATCGAATAAAGTAAAAAATTTTGTTTAAAAACGGCATGGCATAAAGAGGGCAAATTACAAAAAAAAACTCGTTTCATAAGAATACTATTATAGTACCTAAGTTGTATCAAAACAACGCAAGAAACCTCTTTTTTGCTAAAAACTATGGAATTTAGGATTTTGTTGCTGAAAGTGTCAAGAAAATAGTTAGGGTACTTTTCACCCTAAACCCCTCTAGCTTAGACGCTTCTGATTAAATTCGAAAATAATCTTTGAATTCGCTTAGGTGTATAAAGGATTTAGTTAGCTGTACCAAATTTTGCAATTTTATTTAAAATGGTTTTTAAAATATGTATTGGGAAAAACTCATTAAAAGACGCACTTCTTTCAGGGGGTCTAGCTTCTTTATTAGGTACATTTTTATTGTTTCACGTTTAAACAGATGAATAATCAATTTTAAAATCAAATTTTCTATAATACCTATTTATGTATCAAGTACGCAAAATAGGGTTTTAGGGGTAATTAATGACGAGGCGACGTAGGAGTAAGATACATACAAGATTTTTTTGTTAAAGCTCCTAAAACACGAATTCACACCTCTTTATTAACAAAAAAAAATTCGTCACCATAATAACCAATTTAATTTTTTAGTCTGCAAAAACTATTTTTATTGTGTCCGGAAGAGACTAAAATGAGTCCGCAAAATAGCTATTTTTGGGAGTGTATACAAAAATAGTATATTATACAACGAGCGTATAATGATGGTTATTATTCACGAGGTGCAGTTTTTACCGAGTGAATAATAACCATTATACGCTAGTAGTATACTATACTTTATCCATGACTACTAAATATTTTTGTTGGAGCTTTTTTGTTGGAAAATTTTGTTACATTAAATATGTTAAGAAACAGATATACGACACACACATTCGAAGTTGGTAATGGCTCTGTGTTGATGCTGGTTGCCTTCCAACCGCGAGTCCCGGGTTCGAATCTGGTCAACACGATAAAATTTTAAAAACCAATAATTGTTTGTAGCGAAACAATATAATATGATAGCTAACTGCCGTGATTAATGGGTATCAATGGGCATTACTCACGGCAGTGATTAATGAGTCATTAATCACTGTTGTAATTAATGGGTATTATTAAGATCGAGCATACAGACGTATAAGGGGTACATTATACAATAGTCGTGGATAAAATATTTCAACTCGTCTTCGTGTAAATCGGTTCATTTATTCCACCTCGTGGATGATAAACCACGGATGTCAACGAGCGTCCGAGTTACACTCAAACTCGTCGAATAAAGTATTTTATAGGAAACTTTTGTTTTAAAATTGATTATTCACCTGTTTAAATGTGTAACAATAAAGACGAAACATACTGTATAATAAAATCACTGAATAAAATGATGAATAGTGAGTATATTATTGTTTTGTTTATAGTTTTCCATTCGCATAGTAGAGACGATAAAGTACATATAGGATAGTGGCAGTTCAACGGTTCAGAACTACATATTTAGCAAAAGCCGATACACAATGATTATTCTCGAGAATGGAATTTCTTTATTCCAATGAATAATCACCAAACGCTAAATAATATACTTTTCTGGTATATCTAATAATATAATTGCGTCGCCAACTCTGCAAATGAAGTAAGATTTTTTTCAATTTTTCGACAGCAAAACTACCGGTTTTTAAAATTTATCAAACTTCGGAATGGAATGACAATTGACTGACTATAAATATCTAAAATACATACCTATAATGAAAAAACATTACATTTCCGGAATATTTTTAAAAAACGCTCATTAAAACAGTGGTCGGCGCTTTGGATTTATTTTGTCGCAAATGCCTCCCGCCACGGTAGCATTAGTCGGCCCAGTGTCCTACGCAGCAAAAATTCGGATTTTGCGTTTCACTAAAAAATATTAAAATAACATTTATCAAATTATTGAACTTAGGAATAGTCCTTCACAGCTTTACCTAATTGTACGACACCTAGAAATTAAACGGTTATATTTCGGAAATTCGGCTTGCAGACAAGCGCGCGACGACACTGCAATAGCGCTAGGTAGTGGGGGTAAATATGTCCCGATGGCCGATCTTTACTCATTAATATTGTGTAGAATAATATGATTCAATGAAAAAAAGTGTTTTCAGATTTTGTAACAAAATTAATGAATGCGTTTAGTAAATTTCCTATTTTTTATAGGTATTTGTAGAAGTGAAATGTTTCCGAAAAAAGTGGAAATTTAGATATAGTCTTTAATCACACCTACTTGTAGTAGGTAGGTATGTATAATTAAAGTTAATTTGCAAATCCTTTGTTTTATGAATAAAGATTTGAGTTGTTAATAAGTTTTGCGGCGCGTGTCTTAAAAACAATAAGGCCGGGTTAAAGAGGTTTGCGTCTACGAGTCAGCAACGTTGGAAGTAAGGAAACAAAAAGAGGTAAATTGTTCTTTGTCGAGAGTTTACATTTCAGTACCTATATAGATATTTGTATGTGTGCGCGATGCGAGGGTGTGGGGAAGTTGGTGGAAAGTTATTAACGTTAAAACGCCGGTGCAAACTGAACCGCGAAATAATATGGCGGAGTTTATCCTGACTCTCAGGGGGGCCATTCCATGCGCGGAATCGTAATGCATTTTCCTTATATAGCGTTTTTTATTATGTCTATCGTTTCTCGCTTCACGGGCGATGCGAAAATGGCGACAATCTCGGATATTGCTCAAGCGGGGGCCTATTTTATATATTGTCTCTTATTCCATCCACCAAACAGCCTACACATAAATAAGAATCAACCCTCTCAGATTCTTCATCGATTTATCCGGCTTTTCTCAACATGAAAAACAACGAGAAAAACGATTAAGTGAATAATCAGTGATAAACAAATCACGCTTCAACAAAAATAAAGAAATGAAAGGCAAGAAAAAGAAATAAAAGGTGCCAAACCGAGTAAACGTCGAAGAAGCGATATCATTAGTTCTTGAGGTGCCCGCAATGGAACGTGGCGCTGCAAAATCGCCACTAAATGTCAAATAAAAGACTATCGAGCTTTTTACTACATGGCTTTGCACCGCCTGTTAGGTAATAGAAACTAGGATGAATGGAAATGGTTTTTACATTTCTTCACTTCTTTCCGAATCGGAAATATGTATTGATTCACGATTCACGCCTTTTTCTCAATAATAAGATAATAAGTATAGACTTTTTCGAACTATCTATAGAAAAATTGATATTTCTCATTATTGACTGAAAGTGTATTAACAGGCATTATAATTTTGATTATTTTTTTCTTATATGTATATACTAAACTCCAAAAATGTATATTGTCCTACAGTACCCTACCATGGCGGGAAAATGCAAATTTGAAACGTGATCGATTTTTAATTGGTTCATTTTTTTACTAATCAGGGGCGGATTATGGGATAGGTGATGTTGGCATCGCGACGGCCGGCCATTATAGCGTGAAGTGAGGTTAGGTTAGCGGCGGCGATGTCCCCTGCGACCAATAAATTAATCAAGACTGCCAGGGATGTTATGGAGCGTCCGATCCTGTGTTGTATTTTCAGGAACGAATCATGGGCTGAAGCCAAATCATTATTTTATTCTCAACATGTTAAACTACGAGCTTTATTGTTGTTCAAATTTTATTGTAATAAATTTTTTACAAAATTAATGGTATCTAATTTGAAAATTTTAATAAAATAATCTGTTAAAAAAAAATAAACAGGACGCTAACTAATGAAATCATACCTAACAATGCTTATAATTAATTAGGCGTCAGTATCGGAATTTGTGTTGAGATTTTCGAAAGTGTTTATAAATTTAACTAGTGGATGACTATAGTGCAGTTAGTAGTGCAAAATGTCGAATGCTGATGATCTACAATGTAGAAATTGAAGCAGCGAAGGTGGCAATAAAAAAGTAACAACATTGGTAAATATCACTAATGTTATGTTAAAAGTAAAAACGCTTAAGCGAAAAAACTAAATTTTTATGTCATGGCGGAAAGATAAATCTTTTACTTGTGACATTTAGTAATAAAAGTGCTCAATTTAGTGACGTTTACGGATAAAATTAATAATACATAAAATAAATAGGTATACAGTTACGGAATTAAAATTTTGGGCAGTATTGTCATTTACAATGTAAACTCTAAAACAACCTTTACATTAATAACTTCAATTTTTATTCTTGTCATGTTTATGTCATTTTAAATTATTTAGTGACATGTGGCATAATAACGGGTGGGCAGCAGATCAAAGCGATGATTTAATTACACTCAGTTTAATTAATAAATTTCCTAAGACAGACAAATTGTTAATTAACAATTTTAACAACAAAAAAAAAGTTTAATTGTCAAATGTCATGATGACAGTAAAAGGTAGTTTACAGTGACAGAAAAGTAGGTACTGCCCGAAAATTTAATTCCGCAACTGTACCTAAATAAAAGTATATATTTTTAAATAATTAACTTGAATAGGAGAATAGGCAGGTACTCCAGTCATCAACAAACTGGTTTTTAGTAACGAATAAATAACAAATAATTAAAAATTTAATATTTATAGTAAATGAATTAAGGTCTTTTTTGATTTTTTTAAGCAACTTTTAAATACATAATTATTTGACACAAGCAACTATCATTATAATACCTAACTTAACTTATGTAAAGTTTTAATTCTGTTGTTTGGTTATTTATGACGTTAGGTACAGTAAAAACGTCAGTTTAATAACAAATAGGAGTCATTTACAAAAATCTGTAAAACATAAGAAGTAAAACAATATTTTAATATTTTTTGACATGATTTAGAAACCAACATTTTGAATCTTTTGAAAAAGAAGAAAGATTTTTTACTCAAACAGGTTTTTTCTTTTGGATTTTAAACCAAATATGACTAGTTTCGCTAAAAACGGCACTCATTTGGCACTAAATATATTCTAGCATTTCATTAAATAGATAGATATTATTAAAATTTTATAAAAATAACTTTAAATGTTGCAAAAAGTAGAGTTATTGTTCCAGCGTTCGGTGATTTTGTTGCGTTTCGTCAAATATTTTGGGGTCCATAAACAAGAATGAGCGGTTGAGTGGTTGAGTTATTGAAACAAGTCCAACCTCGGCGCTCAGCCCATTTGACTAAATATTATTACGTCCATTCATTCGGGCAATGCATTTATCCGTCCCATTACCGTTAAAAATGGAGTAAAAATTAATAAAAATATGTGCTTTCACTCACATATTTTCCGTTTTTATTATGATGGAGAACGTGGAGGGTTTATCCGGAATCACGATGATCCGACGTTAATATGCCCGGAGTAAAAATGTGTGTACCCCATTATACGTATGTGAATTTACAGCTTTTGCTAGCACGGGGGTGTGACGAAGGGGGTAACTGTTTCCATCCTCTCTGGAGAACGCAAGGAGATCGTCCATTCAAATTGTTATGTGATTTTGTTGTAAAAATCGTGCAGCAGGTGCTTTCGGGATTGATGGAGGGTGAAGGCGCTCCAGAAGGGAAAGTTAATTCGGGAGAGGGTGCGTGCCTATTGAGGCTTTTAATAGAGAAGCACAGATTAATCTGGCGGACCTTTGGTGATCTTTCTTTTACTGAGTGCATCATGTCTATTATAAATGACTCGGGAGTATTCACTAGGGACAGGGAACGCCACCCCCTGCTCTATTACTTACACAACTATTATCACTAAATATTACTTTACTGCCTATTTGGAACATTAGTGGCCAATTGACTGATTTCATTCGGTTATAAGGTTTCACCGCACAAAAATTACCAGATTTCAGATCAAAGGCAAATTTTATTATTGCAAATTATACTAACACCAAAATATTTTTTTACCTCTATTTAAATTGAAACAAATTTTAATTTAAAATTTGAAAATACATTTTTTTGCCTGTTTTTACTGTTTTTTTTTAAATTTGTTTTCGTCTCTAGACGAAAAAATAGTACATATATTATGTTATCAGGGGTAAAAGTGATAATTTACTTTTTTGAACGTAGTGAGGCAAATAATTGCTGAGTTACATAAACTCACTTTTACTCCGAATAACATATACCTACTTTTTATTGGAAAACATATTCAGAGTAAACAATAATTAGCAACTAATTGAAGATAATACAACAAATCACTATATTATACTTCTACTTCTACTTTTTGTTTTTCGTGTATATCCAGTTACCTCAATAACATGTTATTAAAATTGATTTTTCTGGGACTTGAAAATGTAGGATTCTGCGTGTGAAATTTTGGTAGACCGATAGAAAAGAGAGAGTTATAAATTTGAATTTTGCATGAAAAGATTATTGGGGTTTACCGAATACTTTAATTTCTTTTTCTGGAGAGAATGAAAACAAGCAACAAAAAAAACAAAATTGAAATTTTAGAAGTAAATGTTTAGAAACGGGTTTTGTATTCGGATTCATCATTTTAAAAATCATACTGGGTGATTTTAAGGTATATGCAAATATTTTAACAGATGGTAATAGAGCTTAAAAGAAGTCAACATAACTTGACTTATCCGAATGTTTATTGCAACTTCCACTTTGGTATCGGAATAATTGTAAAAAATCTGCAATATAAACGAAGTTTGAATCTTTTTAGTATTTTATCTCAAAGTTTAAGATGGCCAGTAATCGGCAACATTTAAGGTAATGAAATTGGTTGATATCTTCAACAAAAAAATTGATCCAAAACTTCTTTCGTTTTTCTATATGAGGTTACTTTTTGTGTGCCTGTTTTTGCTGATTTTAACTTTTTTTAGAATAGATTTTGAAGAATCATATTTGTTTACAATTTGAGTTAAACTGCGCCTCAAATTTAAATTTATTCAACGAACAAAACTCTGTATCTTAAAAACTATAAACATTCGGATAAGGCAAGTTGAGTTATTTAGGTTTCTTTTGAGCTCTACTTTCACCTGCTACAAAATTTTCAAATATCTTAAAATCACCCTGTACAGCAACATTTCGAAAAACGAGAAAAAAAGTGAAAAATTGTTGTATAATGTTCTTGTATTGTTTACTTTTGAAAGCTTGAAAAAGTGGTGATTGAAATTCTGAATTTAGGTACAATGGGAAATGCCGATCGGTTGCTATTCTTCTATCACTCATTTTTTTTTTTATTAAAGAAGTCTCTCCAATGCCTTTTATTTTATAATCCACCCTCGTGCCCGTCACACAAAGACGCTTCAACCCATCCTGTAAGTGATCAAGGGCCACACACACACAATAATGTTTTAAAAAATCGAGATAAAGCTTAGGGTATTAATTAAACGGTCATGTTTGGTCTCATTTATTGATTTTCCATCTGCGAATATATACGTCTACATAACTAGCCCGTTAGGTGGTGCATCGGAACATTTGGTTTAGTGTGGATGTCAATGTTTTAGAGCGCTGCGCTGCTAGCCAACACTGACATCAGGATAATCCATCACGATTTACGGCACATTGCTCTACGATTTACAACGCGATATCGACATGTGGACCGTGTTCAAAATCATAAACTACATTTTATTATCGACGAAATACGGCAAAATAGAAATTCACATTTCGACGAAACATCAAAAGGACACAAAGACGAAAAAATAAATTGGAACCCTTCAGAAAATAAAACATTGCAAATTGAACTAATTTGCACCACATGCTTTTGTGTAGGTATTGTCTGCAGTAACTTAATTATTGTTCAAAATAAATATTTGTGACCTCAGGCTTTTTTGTATTTATGAAGGGTAAAACCTCAACATAATATAACTGGTTTTTAAAAATGAATTGAGTTAAAATAATACATCTTTCTTGAACAAAATATCAATCGCGTTTTCATTAATGAAATAAAATTGATTAAAAGGTTTCCATTATTAATACTGGAAAGGTTAATAAAATAAATTTTGGAATAACTAAACGTAATTACGTCGGTTTTGCTTTGTTATTTCAATTCCGCGATCATTCGAACTGTAAAAAACATTTCAATGATTTTATTAATGAAAAAATAAAACAATGCCTTTCAATTTTTGTGATGCATGCAAAACTTTTATTGAAATATATATTATTTGTTGTAAAAATCAATTAAGTGAATTTTTCGGGTGGTTGGTTAAAAGCGAGCGTCGACGATAATAAAATGTCGACTTGTAGATGGTCTGATAAAGTGACGGCATCAGATAATTTATAAATGAGTGTTAAATGTGGCCACGTGCTTGCGTTTGGTGGTCGGAAATGGTTAGAGAGGGCTGTTGCGTTTAGGCATTAGTCATGAGACGTCTCCCTCTTGCCCACAAGCCAACAATTTAATTATCTCTTTCCAATTGCCAACATATGCCTCGTTACATTCCGATTACCGAAATTTGAATTGCTCAAATGGGCCTTAATTGAATAATTCAGCGAACGTTGGAGGTATTTTTCTTGTCGTTTTCTCACGTTTCGATTGATTCAAACGGAAGATCAAACATATTTGATGAAAATGCCTTTGAAACGGTCGCCTTTCATCGCCTCCAATTCACTTCCTTTAATCGAATATTCCTCGCCACTTTTGCAATCAAACTTCGATCGGCTTACCATTGTTGACGAGCCATTTTCAAAATGGCGCGCTTTTACAATTCCGAGATTGAGCGAAACCCAATTTGTCGCCTTTTTGTCGAACCAAATTGGGTGCGCCGCCTTCGAATCGAATTAAAGCGTTTGCGATTTGACGACTTTGGGATAAATCTAACGCAAGTTTTTCCGGGGGCGTACTTCACGGGGATTATAAAGCCCATAATTATAAACTTGTGTCTTACGCATTTTAAATCAATTTTTTTCCAACGCTAATATCTTATAAGTATAGGTACACATTTTACACACCCTTAATTATAATAATTATTATTAATGAAATAAAATTCCATGACAAGATTTACTTAAAAGAAATGTTGAGGCTAAATGCAAAAGCATTTTTATTACTTTCCCCTCGCAAATGGTTTATAACTGCGGTCGGTTTATGGACACGTCATTTTCAACTTTTCTGAGTGTACCTACTATTTCTATGGTGCATTTAAGCTTAATTCTTATGTTGTTGTTAATATACGTTGTTAATATAACGGTCCTATCATTATTACACGTCGGTGACTAATTCCAGCCCATTTTGCCGTTTGAAAAACAGACATACAGGGTGCGCCAGAACTCGCGCCCCAGAGAAAAATGTCAAATGCCGGGGGCAATAAATCGCCAAAAAGTGCAGCCGAAGAAGTAATTTTTGCTTGCATAAGAAAGTTATTAGACTCTTAAATCCACCAATCCCAGAAGGGCACCTCATGGTGTGATTAAAAAATTATATCCGTTGCTAGGTTACGAAAATAATACCAATTTGCCCAGAATTTTCATTAAATAGCTGGTCTACTGGAATTTTGCTTTTGACATGTATTAATTTGTGGGTGACATTACCTGCTAGTTTGCAGTATTTTTCTCGCATAAGAGGTTGTACACAAGTATAATGAGACAGAATCGTTAATTATTATCAACAATTATCAAAAATTATTTTGAAACATTCTGGAAATTCCTGATGAACCCGACTTCTTCACAGGTATTGTTCCTTCTCATCTTTTTCTTCGATTTGATACAGATTAAAAAACCGATAAATGAATTTTAGAGCTTGAAAACTAGTGCGTTATCTTTATGAAACAAAGAAGCAAGTGAGAGTGGGAGACCAGAAAAACATGAAGAAGTACGCAAGTTTCTTTATTTACTTTAATGCAAAATTAACAGAAAAATGTACTTTTTAGAAAGGGAGTTATGTTAAAATTAGTTGATATTATTGACAAACCACATGATTCCTCGAAAGATCAGCCCACAAATTCACCGAAAAGCGTTCTGAAATGCCCTCGGAATTAAAACATTTGGATTTTACTTTCCAGCAGCAAAAATGCTCATTTTTCTTACTAAACACAAACACGGCAACATTCTTCTGGATTTTTTAATGAAAAAGCAGCCAAGGGGTTATAGTAAGCTCATGTGAGTGGAAGAAAGCAACAATAAATTTTGAGGTTAGAATTTCTCTCCTGGACAAAAATGCCTAAATACGAGAGTAAAACTACAATTTTAATATTAAAATTAGTAACCTGTTTTATTTAAACACAATTTCTTATAAAAATGACATCTTTCTGTTAATTTTGCATTAAAATGGATAAAGAAACTTGCGTACTTCTTCATGTTTTTCTGGTCTCACTCTCACTTGCTTCTTTGTTTCATAAAGATAACGCAAAAGAAAACTTCAAGCTCTAAAATTCATTTATCGGTTTGTTAATCTGTATCAGATCGAAGAAAAAGTTAAGAAGGAACAATACCTGTGAAGAAGTCGGTTCATCAGGAATTTCCAGAATGTTTGAAAATAATTTTTGATAATTGTTGATAATAATTAACGATTCTGTCTCATTATACTCGTGTACAACCTCTTATGCGAGAAAAATACTGCAAACTAGCAGGTAATGTCACCCACAAATTAATAAATGTCAAACGCAAAATTACAGTAGACCAGCTATTTTTTAAAATTCTGAGCAAATTGGTATTATTTTCGTAACCTAGCAACGGATATAATTTTTCAATCACACCTTGAGGTGCCCTTCTGGGATTGGTGGATTTAAGAGTCTAATAACTCTCTTGTGCAAGCAAAAATTACTTCTTCGGCTGCACTTTTTGGCGACCTATTGCCGCCGGCATTTGACATTTTTCTCTGGGGCGCGAGTTCTGGCGCACCCTGTATATTTTCGGATCCAAAGATGACTCGATTATAAATACATACACTGGTAGGCATAGAATTTTGAACATCAATTTTATGTCAGTTCAAAAAATGTGAATGTAAGCCACGCTTTATTGTCATTATGATAACATGGAAAAAATGTTTAAAAAATATTCTACTTATAAAAATTTTGAACTTATGAGAGTTTAAATTTTGCACTTTGACTATTTCCGTTGAAAAAATAATTTTCCAAGTTTTTTTGCTACAAGCTATTAGAAGAGGAGACAAGAAAGCTGTATCCTAAATTGTATAACTCTTTTTAATGTTATTATTTGTGGCTTTTATTGGCAAAATTTTTGTACCTTTACTAAATAATTATAAAAAAACATATACAAGATTATCATCATTAAACAGACATAAAAAAATGTCCAATGTCAAAAAATACATGTCACATTTTTTGTCAGATACATTTTTTAAACATTTTTTTCATGTTCCTGGTACCTATCTTATCTTACAAGGAATTTTTCCCTGGGGCGCAAGTTTTGAAAGACCCTGTAGTTCACATAGGTAAGGAAAGCTCTAGAAGATTTATTTCGAGAAAAGATCATTTAAATAGTATTGATTCATATGAACCATCCCGTATATTTTATTATTTTAATTTTGTATTAAATTTCAAAAAATTAAAAGAAATTGGTGCAAAAGGTGTACCAGGTGAGTGGAAGTTTTATCTGCACTTCTTAAAATACTTTTTTCTAATTAGACCAAAACTAAATAAAACAAAGAACGTTTTCTCTAACTTAAAATTGTTTACTTGTGCGATTAGCACTTTTGGGCCATAGTAGATTTGTATTATTTTAACGTCAACGATTTGCATCAAAATGGCTCATTAAATTTTCTAGAAAATTTAATAAATTACGATAGAATCCTAAAAATTCTTTCTGATAAGTTTTCTTATCTTTTGGGTTATTAAGATTTTGAGTACTCGTTACTCGTATTACTACTATAACTTATTGAATCATAAATTAGACTATTTCTGATAAACACATAATTAAAACATTTTTGCAGATTAATTTATGGAACAAATTAGGAAGAGATGTTTTGAGGTGGAGGGAGGGGTTAATAACTCAATTGACAAGTGGGTTCATTTGCAATTAATAATTAAAAGTGCTTGAGTGTATTAAGTCGGCTTCAATTTTGGAGATAATTTTGATAAAGGGTCAGCAATTGCGATGAAGAACAGCGTTGTCGCTTTGTTTTTCGCCGGTGTAATCACTTACACGTGAGGCAGAGGGTTGTCTGTGCTTAAGGTCGATTTTACCGAAATGAGAGTCCAGATTAAATGTGTCAAAGAAGGTTTAATTTTCAGGGAAATTTTAGCGGATTTTTTACTGTAGGGTTTCATACTTTGTGTGTGCTCAGATTAGTGCACGAGGCGGATTCTACTCTGAAATGGGTTTTGTTAAGGATATCTGTGATGTCTCTTCATGATTTGTTCTCGCCTAAATGACTGTGAATCTGAGAGCTGCGGAATTATGATTAAAATTTTGCGATACATATCGTCGGATTGCACTGAAAACGTCCCTCTGTCTCGCGGCGAAAACTATCAAATGTAACTGTTAAATTGAAATGGGGAGGGTGGAATTGTGCAATATGCACAATCTTGCCTCTCCAAACCGAAAAAGGAACATAAACCGATAGCGAGTTTTAATTACGGCCATTAAAATTGTAATTAATATCCATATATGAAATTAAATATCTGTGAAAACAACAACAAGCGGAATGAAATTAATGGAAATTTCTATTTTAATGTAATTGGTTAGAGCTTTACAACCACAGATTAGGTTTATTAATATTAATTAACAAAGTCACATGGAGCGACTCAGATACCGCGGATTTTTGAATTATGTCTCTAATTTACTAATTTCATTCTAAATTACTTCAAGATCTTAATTTATAACGTTGTAAATGTTGCACCTCTGCCACAATAAAATACTCCGAATGTGCTCGGCATATGGCATAATAGATTATATTTTTTACACAACATTTGGTGCTATCTGATACAAATAATTGGGGACTCGACTTAACATTAATTACCTCACCCTAGTTGTCCCCACTATTTTCACCTAAACTAATGAATTGACCATTTACTCTAATTAATCAACCACATCCTCGACCACTTTTCTTACAATCACTCGAATTATAAATATTTAAACACAGGAAGTCTTTTAGAATAAAATTAAAGAAATGAAAGGTTACTTCATTATGCCAGATTAAATTTCAAAATTTTAATCGCATTACTTTTAAAAAGGTAAAGACTGATCACATGTGTTCCACCTGCTTATATCAGATATGTGCTTTTGATAGCGTCACTAAATCTAAATCGTACAAAACGAAATCTTTTTAGTGCAACTTGTATTAAATTATAAAATTACGAATTAAATAATATTGGTATACATAATTATTCCTTTTATCTAAGTTAAAGAAAAAAATTAAACACATTGCAGATTTCTGCTCTTTAATCTGAAAATTTGATTCAATCAAATAATACACAGTTTCATAAATTAATCTCTGTTTTGAAACTTTCTTAAAAAACCGTAAGTTGTTAGAGCTTTGTGGTTGTAACTGATAAATATTTTTTACACTTTTTGTTAATTAAAAGTTAGCAGTATTTAATTTTATATTATTTTAAAATAAATTTGAACATTTATGTAATTAAAAAATCTGTTACCGGTCTTTACATTTCATATTTTATGTAGAAATTAAATGAAAATATGTCTGTAAAAGATACAAAGCTTTATATCCATCAAAAACTAAATACAATTTAATTAAATGTTTAATTATAGCCTAACGTTTTACGGCTGGGAGTTAAGGAATTTTTTATTGGGCATTATTTCTAATATCAAAAATAAAAAATTGAATATCCATCAGCAGTTCTCATCGACTGATATTTTACGCTCTATTTAGAGTCCCTAGGTACCACTCCTCAACTTTGTCTTTTCAAAAACAAGAACATTACATTAGCGTTCGTTTGCACCTTCGAGATATATATACAAAGAATAATAACGAAGACGTAAATTTATATTTTTGACTGCGTTAAATTAAAAAATAATGTATGTAATTATTATTTCAATTAATTTCAATTAAACTTGCGTTATAAGACTACTTTTTTTAAAACTGAAAACACCGATTTTAATTACTGGTTTTATCGGATTCTCAATTTTAAATTAGATACTTTAGATGCAAAAGGATATGCTAAAATATTTAAAAGATTCGCTCGCGTGACGATTTCGGGTTTAATTTGATCTTGATTTGCGATAAACCAAACATGTTTTTAATAAATACAGTAAAACTTAAGTCATTAAATTGCTATAAATTTTTACAGTCTTATTAGCAGTGTTTGGGAGCGTTTGATGAAAAAATATCGGCGAAATTTTATACTTTGGTTTAATTAGACAACTTTCTTTACAACTACATATTTTTTAGGGAACTTGGAGATTGATTTCTTAGCAATTTGGTGCCGATATTATGTATACATACAGCTGATTAAAAAAAATACATTGTAAGTAAATCTAGTTCTAAAAAATATGACATTTTTGAGACTTTGATGTCATGTGGAAATGAATGGAATAAAAATAATATGTCTGATATAAGACTAAAGGTTTATCAGATTTCTAATTGATGTAATTGTCTTTTTCTCATGGTGTGTCAACAGATTTAATCGAGTTAATAATAAAAGTAATGAGGTCTTTGCCTTTTGTGTGAATAGGAGAGAGCCAACTCTTTTTCTGTAATAGGGCCTATTTAGTCCGGTTTCTAATCGTCTAAATTCCTGTCAGTTTCGGTCATGGTCGTCGCAACAATCGATTTGTCACCCGATGCCTTAAATTTGTTTTTTATTGGACAAACTTAACTATTAAGGGACCTGAAATTTGAGACGTTTTGGGGTGACGGTCCACAAAAGAGAGCTCGCTTTAAGGGCTGCTCCGCAGTGTAATATTACGTAATATGCGAATAGGTCTGTCATTATTAAATTGCCAGCTACCAATCGTACAAAATCTGTCATTTAGTTTTCCGCACTCGAATTTCATTGTTATTCGGTGTTAGGAGAGACACTTGAGGGAGGTCTGTCGTGAAAAAATACCATTACAATTGCCCACGTTTTTTTTTTAACTTTATCCGTTTACGACAAACAAAGGTGTTGAATTCGACACTTTGTCGAATGTTTTTTTTTTAATAATGCAATATGTTTGAGACGAAATAACAAGATAAAGACTGCTTTTAACATTGATGGACACGTTGGTCATGAATAGTTATGAGGTTTGGGCTATTTTTTTTTCATGACATCCACTTTCGATGGGCGACAAGCTAATAAAGTGTTATCATTTTAACTTATAAGCAAATAAATGCACTGAAACCGTACATTTAAAGTCCGTGGTGGGCGTGCATAAATTTAGGTTTTGTATATGTTACTTGATTTATGTTTTTTGGGCATTAATGTCATATGCAGCTGCCTCTTATTGTTAAACGTGTCAGATGTGGTGGCCGTGAAATAATTTTGTAATTATTGTGGTCTATAAAACAAATTTGAATATTTTTATGACGAATAGTGGGATATAGCGCTTTCCGTAAGTGAATATTGTATTTACCTAAGAATTTTTGAAATACATATTGAGATTATTAAAAATTGATTGATCGAAATTAAATTGTTAAGGAAATCAAGGTTTTGAGGCTAGGATGGTTTTACATAAAAGTTAAAAATCTCCGGAAAAGATTGACATTTTTATTTTATTTAGAATCAACAATTTTGGCCTCTACAGGGGTGATTCTTAAATAGACCGACACAATTTTATTGTTGATAGTTTCAAATGAGAACATGCTGGAAAAATATTTAAAAAATTCTTTCTTTAACCGTTTTCCAAAAAAAAATATTTAAGTTATTTTCGAGGTAAAGCGTACGCCACTGATGTGTTCGTAAATAAGTAGTGGAAACCATGGTGAAAATGTACTTGATGAATGCAACAATACATAAACGCCGTAAATGGCACGGATCAAGGGGGTTTTGCTCCTAAAAGATATAAACGTAAAAAGGGTACAGTTTGTCTTCATTTATTCTTGAAAAGCTGTTATAAAATTTTGTCGGTCTATTTAAGAATCACCCTGTATACAAATAAATGTCAAAACCATCGGCCAACTATGATTTTTCATATTTTTACCAAGAATAAATAGGTATAGTCTGTCTCATTTAATAAACAATTGTCAGTGGTAAAATTAGAAAAAAATTTCGTTGTATAGCTTTAATTGAGAAAAATTTATAAAAGCTCACCCCAAATCCGGATACGTAATGTAGATCCAATTTCTCGTTTTTTTTAAAGCGATAGGAACTACTTTTATACCCGATTTTAACACTGACAATTATTGTTTATTAAAAAAACGGATATTACGTTAAAACGTTATTTATGTAGCAATAATCTAAGAGCCAGTTTCATAATTAATATTTTTTTTGAATTAAAGGAACTTTAAAGTTAATGTTGTTTTAGAAGAGAAATTCAGTCCGTTGTAATCAGCATTCTAAACAACATTTAATTTAATGCTTCTTCAAATTCGGTTATACAATTGGCTCTAAGTGTATTTTTTTGTTTATAATAAAAGAACTGTCAAAAATAAAAATTTTTGATTTGTGAAATTAACATAAAAAAATAAAAAAATATACTTGGATGATGGTTTTGAAATGTAGAGGGGCTTAGATGTCAATTCTAAACAACTTTTCTTAACTTTTTGGCGTTTTTACCACTTTACTCTACAGTAATATGTCTTTTTTTTAATTTTTAAAGCATATTGATTTTTTTAAACTAAAATTGTGTTAGAAATTACTCTTTAACCAAGCAGGGCTGAACCCCAAAAAATAAAAATTTAAACCTAAAATTTTTAATTTTTTACACCAGTCGTTTTACCTATCCAAATATACACTGTATAGGTATAATAACAACAAACAGAGTTTGTATTTTGTTTCATAGGTAAAAAGATTTATTTCTGAAACACTCACGTATACAGGGTGCGCCAGAACTCGCGCCCCAGAGTAAATTTTCAAGTAAGGTAAGATACCAGGAACATGAAAAAAATGTTTAAAAAATTCTATCTGTCAAAAAATTTTGATATTTATTTTTTGACATTTGACATTTTTTTATATCTATTTAATGATACTGATGATCTTGTATAAGTTTTTTTACTATTATTTAGTAAAGGGACAAAAAATTTGCCAATAAAAGCCACAAATAACATTGAACAGAGATACAATTTAGGATACAGCTTCCTTATTTCCTCTTTTAATAGCCTATAGTAAAAAAACTAGGAAAATTATTTTTCAAACAGAAATAAGTAGTGTCAAAGTGCAAAATTTAAACTCTCATAACTTCAAAATTTTTATAGATAAAATTTTTTTAACATTTTTTCCATGTTCCTGGTATCTTAGTTTACATGGCATTTTTTTCTGGGGCGGGAGTTCTGGCACAGCCTGTATTATACTCTATCAGCATTCAGTATCCTCCATCGCAGTTTAACAAAAAAGGTTAATTAATTAAGCGTGTTTTTAAATGTTTAATAATTACCTGTTACTAAATAAATATAAAAAAATATAACTCATGAGACCCGAATATGATATTTTGGTTCATGCATACCCGGTTTACGCTCGATAACCAAATTAATGTCTTAAAAATTTTTCTTTTGCACTTAATTAGGCGACATTCTTGTGCATAGATCGCTAGCAAAAGCTATTGTCATTTGAAAAAACAAACATCCAAACTGTCCGATGATCCGATAGCGCAGTCCTGAATTAAAAAGCCATAAACAACCATGGATAATTAATGTCTCATTCCCAATGTGTGGTCCACGCCACCCTTATTTATGTATTTTAATGCCGGTTTTGATACTATCACACCCAATTTCACAATTTGCCGGAATCCTTGATTGATTACGAGCGTCATGGTCGAAAAGACCGAACCACCAGCGTCAAGAACCGTTAATGCTGAATTAATCTATAACAGAACGATCAATCGTTAAATTTCTCTACATCGCTGTAAAGACGTAACCAATAATTGCAAATTGAGATATTATCTGATTGTCTCGTTCTACTCATACGAGAAGAACAAAAACAGATAGTTCAAAGCGGAAGTGGTAGCGCATAAAGCACTGTGCAGTTGTGAAGTAATTTGTGTAATTCCACCACCGACTGTGCATGTTAGGTACCTAACGATTATACATTAGTTTAGTCTAGGTTCAGTATTTATCCGAAGCGGTATCGCCAGGACATTTTTTAATCCTTCTACGCCACCTCTTTTTTGACACAAATGAACAAGAAATTTGGTGCAGTGGGGCCGTATTTTGTCTAATTTTTAGGTTTAAAAGTGGAATTTGTTTCATTGGGGGTGGGTTGGCGGGTGCGACTATCCGAAATGTGGCCGGAACTAGTCATATGACACGAGCCAGCAACGCCATTTAGACGTTCGTATATATCGGGTCGGATACACGAACTAATGAGTGTGTTAAAATCACATCAATCAATGGTCACATAGCAACCGAGTACTTTGATCCAGCACAGCATCCCCCGGCTCTTTGCTTATTCGTTCTCTTCACCACGGCCAATTAATCCTTTTAATAGAACATCACCCATCACAACTGAGGAAGCTAAACTTTAGTCAGAGTATCGAACAATGTTGTTATTACGAGTATTAAACGCGTCGATATCGATAACACGACGAAATTCCCCAATCTTGTGTCGGAACGGTTACAATGTACTACTAATATGTAAATTAAACGACAATTAATTATGGAAACAGGGCTTTCGGACGAGGGCTCGTTACGAAATTAATTGTATTTCACGGATAACGGCCGAAAGCTGCGTGTTATTTATATTTTATGTCGAAAAAATTTTCGGGGTTTGGGGCGGCGGAGCGATACGCATTCAAATTACGCCATTTTGGAGCGAGGATGCAGTTTGGCGATAAGCAACTGTGACAGAATATCACACGACTAAATCCATATTAAGATATTAATAGCTATATCTACGTATCAATGGAGTAAAATGATCTTTTACTCTCGAAACGTATAGACTAACAAACCATGTAATGTTTTGAGTTTCCCGATCGAATTTACAAAAAGCTTACAGCTTACTTTTTTTTAAACTGTTTTGTTTCTCTCTATTTTACTAATGATATATGATTTTATTGTATTCTTATCTCACATTGTACTTTTTTTTTAAAGTGATTTGGACTTTAAGGAACTGTAACATGCACCAAATTTAAAAAATTGATTGATTATTATGCGACTTATTATTTTATTTATTACTCATCATCGGCTGTGAAACTTGTGAAAACTGATACTTTCAGGAGACAGTAATTAAATATTTTCTCAATTTTAAATAAATTAAAATATGTAGTGTCCTGGCTTTATTGTTAAAAATTGAAACAGATGATAGAATATTCTATTTTAAGAGAAAAGTTTTCTACAAACTTGTATTGAAAAATACTTTGTAAGGGAGCTACAACTCTTGAAGTAACGCAAACCTAAATGATTTTTAAGGCTAAATAGAATAAGTTAAAATTTTCTCGGTTTAAAGGGTGTACATTAAAACAGTTAAAAAGACCTCCAAACCCTAGTTTTTTTAGAAAGCTTATTAAAAGCTCTATACGATAAAGTAATAACATACATAATATACCGGGTGTTCCTTAAGAAAAATATATCTTTGTTGCGCCACCCTACCTATAAGTATAGAAATTACCTGTAATGACGAAAATATTTTTGGAGGCTCTTTTACATAGTACTTTTTGATACATGTTTTTATATGAGAACGCTTTTCTCACTTTTCTGGGTCTGTTTTTGTTAATTTTAACTCAATTTTGTTAAACCAATGTACTTAATAGATTTTGAATAGCTAATCTTATTAATCACTCTATTAAATTTTTATTTTATTTAAATTTTGATATGTAACGTGAAAATTTAACTAATTAGTTCGTTTTTTAGTTGTAGAACTTTTCTAAAATTTTAAAATGTAAAAATATGAAAATGAGTTAAGTGCAACGATGCCAAGTATTTATTGCCATTTTTTTATTGTAATAAAAAAGGAAAAACATATCTGAGAGAAATTACGTTGGAAGCACATCAGGTTAATGTAATTTAGAGAAAATTTAAATTAATTATAAAGTTAAATTTAATTTTATTTCAAATAAATTGCAGTATAATAGCAATAAGGAAAGACTTATTTCGTAAAATTTGTTAAGCTCTTTTCAGAGAGATTTATATTTTAAAAACTAGTACTATAAATAAAATTTTAGTAGCAAACTTTATAATTTTAATGTGAGTAGGTTATAATAGATAATTGTAAATATAATTGATACCATTTTACTAACAATACCATTTTACAATTGTTTTAATAAATAAAATTAATAAAATTAATTTCCAGGAATATTTATTTGTTTTCAAGTACGTATTTATGGTTTAATTGTGAGAAAAATTATCACCTAAGTTCAGTTTTGAGATGTAAGTAATTATTTAATTATTAGAGACATTAATTGGAGCTATAGGCTGCCGATTAGTGTAGCACGTCCAATTAAAGCCCCTCAATATAGTGTCGATTATTTGTACAAAGGGTCATTCAGCCCTTTTGTTACAAAAACACAATGTAGCTAGACGCATTTGTGTTTAATATTACCCTATTGTCTTTACAAATTTTTAATTGCGCTTTTTCTTTTTCCATTGTGCTTTTAACCATTTCATTCTTAATGGTCGTTACATTTCAATTCCAGAGAGATTTTATACGTAACAGTAGAAAAAAGCAGGGGAGAAAGGTTCGTATTAAATAAGTCGACTGTTGGACATTCGAGTCAAGAACCCCATAATTTTTAAGGACCACATCCGCTAAAAACGTATCAATTTAAATGCACATTATTTTAAATTTGGCCACCGCCAAGCCGCACGCGACCCTAAAATACTCGGTTTCCGGTGCGAGCGTATTTCTAATTAAATAGATGATTTTTGTTTGCTTAGATAATCATTTAATAGACCCCTTGTATTAGCTAACATGCCTAGTTGCCCTCCCTGTTCACGATAACATCTAGATTTTTATCTGTCAACGCACGCGCCCCGACTCTGCTCTACACTCAACCAAAATACCAATTTATTTCCGACTAACTTTATTGTTCAATTATGTATACCGGCTTCTAAGAGATACTTACACTAATAAATTATTTAAAAAGAATCCAATTATAAATCAACGCTAATTAAATACGCCATTGTTACCCTTTTTTCTAAATACATACTCGAGTTGTATTATGCAAATACTTTTTTTTTAATCATTTTATTAACATAACTTCCCGTTACGTGATTTTTTGTTGTTGAATCGAGAGGGTTGAAGAAGTAACAAGAGGAACAAAGCTTGCAAAATAATAATGAAGCGAATTTAGGGGAGCAATTAGCACAAAGGTCAAAGCAAATTAACAAGTAGTTGTGTTTCATTGTTTTGTAAATCGTAGTTGTGCAAATTATGTCGAAGGTCTTTGGGAGCGTGCTACTTGCTTTTGGTTTCAAATCCACAAAGCTTCGACTGATTTCAATGGGAAATTTGGATTTGAGAAATAATACATGCTGGCTGTTTGTATTTTACATTATATCCAATTGGACCACTATTTGAACATTATTGTTCTAAAGGTCCAACAATGTTCTTTACAAACACTCAAACACATGGCCCCGTGGTCGACTTTGTCTAAGTTTTATCAGGGCACCAAATAAGGAATATGTAGTTATTTTCGATATTGTAATAATTAATTTATAAATGCACCAGAAGTAGTTTGTTTTTTTTTTCATTAAAATTGTTTGTTATTGTAAACACTTGTCGTTGCTAAAACAACACGTTTTTATTTTATTTTTTAGTAGATAAAGTAAATAATTTAGAGAAGAAAATTTTTAGAAAATTTAATTTGCAAAAAACTTTAAATTATAAAAAATGCTGTCTTCATAATTATTATTTATTATTATTTGACGAGGCAAATGGAGAAGAAACAATTTGGCAGACTATTTCAGTCATTTCATTTGATATGTTTTTTAAAGAACGGCCACAAAAATGGGACAACAATGTCATTCTGTTGATTTTAAGTGTAAAACGGCCCTTAAATAGTAACATTACTTTAAACTTGTCACCGATGTAATGTAACAAGTGTCTGAATAAACGTGCTCAAAAGTACTCTGAAAATTTGATGAATGTAAGTCTTGAATAATAACATGAACATGTTTTAGTTTTGACATAACTTCAACAGGCTGATACACTTATTATCTTCTGCGAACAATAAAAAAGTTCAAACTATTAAGATTTATTTTTAATCTTTTATTTACATAGAAATACAATTTATATGACAACTGGGATAAGTGCTAATTGTTACATTTTTTGTAATGTATTTTATTCAGCAATTTTTTAAATTAAATACAAAAACGTTGAGTAACTTATGACATAGATCAATTTTACATAAAAATGGTCTTCATAAATGAAAATAATTTAAAGTTGTATTTATGTTTATTAACAATTATTAAAACAACAGTTTATACAGGGTTGCTAAAAAGTATAGATATAGTTAAATATTATAAAAACTATTTATCAAAACTTATTGAAATTTGGTACATACCTAAAAGTATTTATTCCGTCGCCTCAGATGTTTATCAAACTTCTATCTTCATTTGTTCTGGGGATACAAGGCTAACATGATTTTTTTAACGTCAGGAAAGGGTCAAATTTAATATTTTTAAGAAGATCATTTTTTTCTGAGTTTTGTGATGTAACACATACCTTATTTAAAAAAAAATTATCGAAGTAATTAAATTTTGAAAAATGTATTTTTTTGCCTTAGAAATGTTGTCTTTATCTATCGTTAGCTCTTTGCGACCTGAACTTTGACCAGAAAATAGGTAAACTGTTTCCCAAATTTCAACGTGCTCTGCTAAATTGTTCTGAATATATTTAGCTGTATCCATACTTTTTAGTGATCCTGTATATAGTACATTCACATATACCTTAAAAAAAGTCGTTTTATTATAAATGAGTTTATACATATTCAGGCTGCGCCAGAACTCGCGCCTCAAAGAAAAATGCTATATAAGGTAAGATACCAGGAACATGGAAAAATTGTTAAAAAAAATTCATCTATAAAAATTTCGAAGTTCTGAGGGTTTAAAGTTTGCACTTTGACTCTATTTATTTTTGTTGGAAAAATAATTTCTAAGTTTTTTTGCTATAGGCTATTAAAAGAGAAAACAAGGAAGCTGTATCCTAAATTTTTGTCCCTTTACTAAATAATTGTAAAAAAACATATACAAGATCATCAGTATCATTAAATAGATATAAAAAAATGTCAAATGTCAAAAAATAAATGTCAAAATTTTGTGACAGAATTTTTTAAACATTGTTTTCATGTTTCTGGTATCTTACCTTACTTGAAAATTTTCTCTGGGACGCGAGTTTTGGCGCACCCTGTATAAAGTCTTATGGTTTTTAAAGGACCATCGGTGGACATAAAAACCGGGACATTCAAAATTTTCTCATTGTGTATCAATCTTTTGAATTGTACTCAAAATCAAAATTATAAGCAATCTAAAGATGACCGTTAAAGCTCTTTGAATCTAAAGAGATGCTAGATCAATTGTGTAATTTATAGAATTCTTATAAATGTAGAAACATCATTAAAAATTTGATCTTTAACTTGTTGTTTCTGACAATATGTCATAACTTTAATAACCTTATTTATAAAAAGTCACATTTATCTGATGTAAACTTTTGAGTTTTTGACTTATACAATTGTCATTTTTGTTCCAGTTTTTTATGTCCACCGATGGTGTACTTACCGAATAACCACTAGTAAAACTAGAATTTTCTAATCTTATTGTGTAATTTACTATAAATTGTTTTATAGAAGCTACAAAGGCTTTCTCACTTGTTTATTTCCCATTCTTATGAAAATTGTATCGTTAATTGTTTTTAATTTTTATGTTGGGTTTAATATTTAACTAAACAATAAAATTTTAAGCTGCCTTTAATATTTTTTTACTGAAAATTAAAAAATTCTTTCAAGTATTTATAAAATTGTTGTTTTTTCTGTTTCATCTTAGGGGCAAAAATAATTTACTAATTTAATTTAATTCATATTACATATATTTTTTTGGAATGATTTTTATTAGGTAAGTACATTTACAAAAAAAAATCTTTCTTCTCGTGAATTGAGACGTTTGAGATCAAACTTCTTCACTTTGCTTTCTTGGTCCCAATATTAAAATCTATTCGATTCAATCTTTGTCGATTTTTCAGTAAAATTCTCCAATTTGTCGTCTGTATCGTTTACATGCAATAACCTTTATTGCCGCCGAATAAATATCTAAAAAGCCTAGTATCGCGATTAATCTTTGTAAAAGGAAAGACCATCAGCGCATGTAATCTGAGTCAAGCAGTCCCTATTAAAATGATGTGAGCGAATTCAAAACGACCATCCTTTCATTGTATTGTATTCATAGGAGAATACCAGATGTTCGAAACGACATGATTAAAGTTAAACTCGAATTAAAAGCAATCGCTAATCTTTGATTTGATAGTGCTGGATAAGTTCAATTGGGCACCGCTGTTTACCCCTCAAATTGCTTTCACCCTGGCGTCTTAAAACAGTTGTGGAGTCGGTTTGATGCTATTATTTCGGGATGACAACCGGGCATTAGCGCCCCAACCGCCCTTTTTTCGTACCTTGTTTTGTAAAAGCAAACTCCCGCGGTTTCTCCAAATCGGAAAGTCGCAATTAACGCACTTTGAAATTGCGAAATAACAGTTTTTGGAGGTTCACGGGTGAGTGATATTGTGTGACAGGGGCGTCGCTATTGTCGACGAATAATATTTAATCCTGTAAGTACTGCCTTCCTGTTTTTTCCGTCACAATGGATCTCCACCTTTAGTTGTATAATTGTATTATCCCATCGCATCCATTGGTGCTCCTAATGAATACATAATGAGGCAAAAAACGACACTAAGTGTTGTCTTATTAATGGACTAATTACCTCGATAACGTCAAAATTTCGAGGAGGGTGGAGATGTAACAACCGAATTTGTACGAATAATAAACGTCTGCTTGCAGAATATCTAATTTTGCCATCGGGTGATAACATCTCGGCTTATTGCGATTTTAATATGCGTAACACTCCCTAATTATAATTATTATTTTCATACGCACCACACAACTGCCAAAAATTTTATTAGAAATCTAACGGAATTTTTCATTATTCACGCCTATACTTATCGGGGATCTAGTCGATTTAGGGGCCGGTAATTAAAAAAATATTATTGGATAACCTTCAATTTAGATGCGCATGGTGATTATTGCTGATTTTTAATTAAACCACTCGTTTAGAATGCACACATTGTCGTGCACCACCTGAGCCTAACAAAAAATATTTACGACCAGTTGGCCGGGTTCGCCGAATTTAATAGTTTTCAATTTGAGCATTTTTATTACACTAAAAAGTCTATTACAGACACGTCAGACAATAAGAGCAGCGAAATATAGTCTGGGTATTAATTTATCGGTCATCAAATAAATACATAGGTTGTTCTCAAAATAATATATACATCTGATGTTACAAAACTGACTATCCATTTAAAAATGATTTGTAAATTTATGAAAATCATTCGAAAGTATATTAAAAGTAACACAACATTGTATTACACATATTATCAAAACAAGCTTGGGATACAATTCATGTAGGGACAAATCTACTATTTTGAGAACATTGACATAATTTCTTTAATGATAAAAAAAAATTATATGATGAGAAGTTATATTTATTCTCATATAGATTTAATATTTCTTCAAGAAATCAATACAAAATGAAAAAAATATTTTTTACAAAAGTATTAGTATAAATAAGGTTTATCTTTTGGTAGTTGGAGGTCAGCTGTTTGTCATTTTTAACATTTTCCAGACTTTCAAAAATTTTTCATATCTGTTGAAATATTTAAAAATAATGTTCTGTCATAAATTTAACTCTTTACATTTGTTTACTTGCTGGTGTCAGAGTAAAATTTTAATTAAAACTTTTTATAAATATCCTGAATTCTTTAGGTCAAATTAAATATTCTCGGGGAGCTTCAGCAAATAAATTTTGTTGATTTGTTAAATTATTTAGCTTATAATTTTGATATTTAGAAACTTTTCAAATGATGAGTATTAATATAAAAAATTGGCTAAAATGTTTTACTAGACTTAATAAAGTAATGCTCTGTTAAAATAGTTGTTAGATTTATTTTTTGTGGTATTAAATCCATCATCGTACGTAAAAATAATAAACCTTATTACATCAGTGTCAGTATAGCGGACGAAGAATTTACTTCAGTAATTTTTTTCGTCTGTCGATGATAATCAATATAATTATTTCACTTTTGTGATTCCTATTAGGTTAGAAATAATTCTGCAATAAAAAAGAGTTTCAGACAACAAAAATTGTTTTTTTTAATACATATAAAAGACAAATTTACTATACAGTATGATGAAAAAAATGCGCCCGTGTTAACCCACACGTTATAAGTGATCTTTTATTAAAGACGAATTCGAAGACCAAAATTGGATTTGCGCTCTTATCAGTAAGATATAGACTTTCCTTTTTAGAAAAGAGAAATCTATATAATTAACAGTTTTAAAATAATTTCATTGTTAAAGTCTAGATTTTGATACTGTTGACGGTGTTCTTAAAAAAAATGTGTAAAAAATCTTTTGAAATAAACTATATTGAAGATGTTTGGATACCATTTCTTGGCTCCAAAGAAAATTTATCAATGTTGCAACATTGCAAATATCCTAGGATACAGAAAATGTCCAAGTAATATTCAATTATTGGAAACGGTAGCAACAAAAAAATCAATTTTCAATGTTGTTTGTTCTGTGAAATTTGAACGATTAAAGTCAAAAAGGATTCCTAGATACGAAAAATACCTGAGTGAAATAGTTTTTTAGTAAAAGAAATTTGTGCAATATTGCCGCTTTGTGCTGTTAGACAAACTGTTTAAATTTTAAAGAGAATCTATTTAGACTATTTTTGGAATGATGTTCACAATGTTTCAATAAAAAAGGACGCGCCTGTTTCAATCGTGGGCGAATTTTTTTCATTATCCTGTATAATAAAAAATACATTAGAAGAGAATTTGTCGGTTAAATTTTACAGAGTGGTCTGATAAACTTTTAAAATTAATTGAAATCTTAAAAAAACGGTTTTTAATACATAATCCCTCAAAATTTTTGTTTGAAACTTTTTAAAAATAATACATACTTAAAATTGACTTGTGCAGGATGAGCTAAAAGTATGGAACCAAATGTTTACTTTGAACTATTTGCTTTTCGAAAAACTGATTGACGGATAATAAAGTACTAAAAAATGTGATTAAGATAGAACATATTTTAAAATTGTTTAGCGATTTTGAGTAATGCAAATTTGATTTATTTTTTAAATAAATACTACCTTATACATGATTTATGATTTAAAATTTACAACTACTACGAGAATGTATGTAATTGAATTTAGTTAAAAAAAAATAATTGCAATATTTAAAAATTCAGAAAAATAACCACATTTTTTTATTTTTAATTAATAAGTAAATTTTTGAAAGCAAACAATTTAACCAGAAAACGCTTGGTTTTATATTTTTTACTCTTCCTCTAGGTAGTAGAAGAATTTTGTGTTTATTAGTTGATCGTATAGAAAGCAAATGAAAGTTGGATCACATTATATAATTTGAATTGATTTTTAAAGCAGGTAAAGAAAAATGAAACAAGTATCTTTCAGTTCCATTTATTCACTGTAACAACATTTGTTTACTACACAATTATACACATAAATATTAACTAATTATTTTTGGCTTATAGGTAACTGTGGTAGCTGCTTATAAATTTCAGTATGTACAATTAGCTACATAAATAAATAAATATAATAGTTACAGTCAGTTATGTACATGAAGCATTTCTACAATAATAATAAAGAAACTAATTTGCACGTACTCGTATGTTGTGAATGAGGCCGAGAAAACAATTTTATTTTGATAACAAAAATTTGCACAAAAACCCATATTTTTAATATGCACTTGTTCACACAAGTCCAGACATGGGCGGCCGATTTACTGGACTGGATGGTAGGTTATGCACTGCTGCGGCAACAGCGGCTTGGTGATGGTAATACAAAGAACTGGGGTACCCTGTGGGAGATGTTACGGAAGTACCACTGGTCCCCCCGTCTCTGCTCACTTCGAGAGGATGGTGCAGACTCAAAGCGTGGTTCTGCTCAAATGGGTGTCGTATAGTCGAGTTGGCCGATTCGTGGTACAGAATGGGTACCCTGACGAGTCTCTGGGCCGCATGGGCCATATTTGCAGCCTCTAACTCGGCGGCCAACTGCCGCTTCCATTTATTTCGCCGATTTTGGAACCAAATTTTGACTTGGGTTTCAGTTAAGTGGAGACTCGCCGCTAGACCCGCTCGTTCCGAGGACGACAAGTACCTCTTCATGTCAAAAGTCGACTCTAGTTGAAACACCTGTGATCTGGAAAACACAGTTCGCGTTTTCTTTTTCCGTTTGTTGGAGAGAGAGTTTCCAGGACTTAAACTCGAGCTTGGCATTTTCTTGTCTTTGTCGTTGTCGTAGTCACTTTCGTCTTCTTCGACTTCTTCGTCTATGATCATGTTGTCGTTGTCCCGGTATGGACTTTTTGAGCGAATGTAGTTCTGGTCAAGGAAGGCGGGATGACTCGAGGGGATGTGATGGGGGCTTCCTGGTGATCTTGGGTTGTCTGAGGGTGACGATGGGCGAGATGAACGGCTGGTTTCGAGGGTGGTTGAGGTGTTTTGGGTGTCGCGGGGCGAGATGGGCGGGGATTGGTCATCGTTGGTGGAACATCCTGAAAAGAAAATTACTATTGATTTCCTGTTACCAATAATTAGTTAAATATAATAAAATAGGTACTAATTACTCATCCAGACAAATAGGTGTGTTTGAAATCCCGCCAGACATAATTTACTTCGTGTGAAATGAGATTCAAGTAGGTACCTAATTAATACGATTAGGTAAATTACAACTGTATGGTAAAATTGTCAACGTAGTACTATTTCGGTATATTTGCCATACTTCTATTTTAATTGTTGTAGTACTATTTCGGTATATTTGCCATACTTCTATTTTAATTGTTGTGAAATATTTAGAGGAGCAATCTCAATTCTAAAGCATTTTATTATTACTTAGGTACACACAAACTCAATGCTTCAAACACCTACATTGTCAAGGCATTCACCGATTAAAATAATATCTGCAAATTCATTATTCGAATACATATTTTTTAGCGCGTAATTCTCAACTTTTTTCTTCATACTGATAAGAATGATTGAGAAGGAATTGTTTATTATTTTTCTAGGACTTGTTGGAACGTTTTCTATAGCGTAGTGAACAGCTTAAGCATCTTTTTTTTTTATACAGGGTGTATAAACCATTGTAAAATTTTGTGATTATGTAAATTAAAAGCTTTCTGTAAATTTATTACTTAATTGTGTCTATAAACCGGTGACAAATTAAAAATAATTACTCTGAAAAAACCATAAATGTGTCAAAAGACGAAGACTTAAGTATGTCGTAAAAACCGTATGACATGAAAAAGGTGTTTCAGGTGCTTATATTTTAAGAACTTAATTGAATTAACTAGTTTGCGTTAAAATATGGCGGTTTAGTAAAAGTTGATCTTGTTTTATTTTAATCGTTTTACAATACTATTTTAGATTTGTTTTTCAAACCTTTTCGGCGGGAGAAGAAGAGTGTTAGATTACTTTTTTAAAGGCCTACTCGTCAATATTTGGGTCACAAGAACACGAAAATGATTTAGCTGTTATACTTAATTTGTTTTGTATTTGTTTGTTGAAATATTTAAGCTTTTTAACTGTTATTGCATATTCTGAATCTTTATTAAAAAATAATTGACCCATGTTTTCGTTTTTTTTTTGAAATCTTAATTTTAGTACAAAAAATATATACAGGGTGTTCGGTCCAAGTCGCCTCGGCTGATAACACCTAAACTTACTTCATTTTTTCAAAAAGTAAATATTTAAGTAATAATATTCATTCTTGTGTTTGTTAGTAAATGTATCAAATTTTTTTAGCACATCCGGTGTTGCCAGAAATGCTACCCAATTTAGTTTTTCATATAGAACACCTCTCGAAACAATATTTATTACATTTTGCGTAACACAATGCAATCAGAAAGCATCTTAAATCTTAGAATTTTATAAGGAAATTGGTCGCGTAGCCTGATTTTTAATTTTAAAAGAAAGGTGTGAATAAAAAATGCTTGGATACAGTTTAATTGTTGGTTTGACAAATCTAAATTGTCAGTGTTATGATGAGCGAGTTCTCTTATGGAAACTCTTGGATTTTCTTCGACTGATAACAGAACATTCAGATTTCTATTTTCTTGTTCTTCACTAAGAACCACACGTTTTTTAGTTTTAAGCAGCGAACCTATTCGTCTCAGTTGTTTTTCAATTCGACTAAATTTCCAACGATTTGCAGTCGTCAGTGCTTTTGGGATTGTTACGTAGTAAAGCGGGAATTTATCTCGGATTTAAATTCTACCTCAAACTATAATCGAAATTATAGTTTTCAAACTCTTCCAAGTTAATTTTATTGATGGATCGCTTCCTTTCTAACGTATAAAAGTAAAAAAAACACACAACACAAAAACTCCTTATTAGTATAAAATAATCACAATTCCACTTTTGAATATACACTTCTTTCTATTCAAAAGTAAAGTGTACACTGGCGGCCACGGAATTTTGGACGATTTGTCATTCGACTGACATAAAAATGTAAAACGGGCCTTAGGCAACTAACCTCACTTTCGGTTTTTGTAATTTTTATCCTGATAGCTAGAGCAAAAATGACAAGTCAAAATAATTTATTGAACTTAATATGAAACACGTATTGCTGGCATTATTGTTCCGAATAATATAAGCCAAAAATAAATTTCAAATTTTATATGTAGTTTCAAACGGCAAGCGTGGCTTACATTGACATTTTTTGAACTGATATAAATTCGATGACCAACATTCGTGTCCGTCACTGCATTATTTCATCGTGTATAGTCGTACTTATTCTCTCTAAGATTATAATTATGGCCATGATAAAATTAGTCTGTTGTGTAAGTGATAACCGATATCCTATTGAACAGAAATCCCAATCGTAAATTTTTAAGCAGATTTTTACCTGTAACCTTACTTGGAGCTGGACCGAGTCGGTGAAAACAACCAGTCTTCGAAAAGTAATTTATTGCAAGGGCGCGTGGGTTCTAATACTTTTACAATAGATTGCCGTAACTACTGGTAATGAGGTTTATGGTAGTTGTATAATCTTAAAAAATAAGTATGGGAAAATTTTCAGACTGTTTCTATGGTTTCTTTACTTCCTTTTAAAATTCTTTGAATTTATATGTTGTCACTGATGTCAGTTTTTACACAAGTCATTTTTTGCACTGGATATTATGTCTCCGCAAACAAGAGAAATGATAAGAACTTGCATTATCAGAAAACTAGAAGAAGGTCAATTAGGTCAGTTGTACAAGAATTTCACCTTACACTTAGACAATAAAAGAAATAAATTTATATAAAAAAAAAGTTTTTTTTTGGAACAGCCTATTAGAAGAGGAAACAAGGAAGCTATCTTACCTTACTTGAAATTTTTCTTTGGGGCGCGAGTTCTGACACAGCCTGTATTTATTAAATTTATTTTTGTTTACTTTTGAAACAAACGATGTATTTATTTACAGTTTAAATCATCAGTTTACATTTTTGAATTTTTGTTTAATTTTCGTAACGATTAAATCAAAACACATTTGCAAATCTAACAACATTTATTTATTTTGTTTATTTTGGCTAAATTCTGTACCTATTGTTTGACATCAGTATAAATACAGGATGCGGCAGAACTCGCGCCCCAGAGAAAAATGCCATGTACGATACCAAGAACATGGAAAAAGTGTTAAAATAATTCTATCTTTAAAAATGTCGAAGTTATGAGAGCTTAAATTTTACAGTTTGACTATTTATTTCTGTTGGAAAAATAATTTTCTAAGTTTTTTTGCTACAAGCCATTAAAAGAGAAAACAAGGAAGCTGTATCCTAAATTGTAACTCTGATGTTTAATGTAATTTATGGCTTTTTTGGCAATTTTTTTATCTTTACTAAATAATTATAAAAAACACATACAAGATCATCAGTATCAATAAATAGGCATAAAAATGTCAAATGTCAAAATTTTTTGATATAATTTTTTTCTGTTCCTGGTATCTTATTTTACTTGAAATTTTTCTCTGGGGCGCGAGTTCTGACACACCCTGTATAAATAAGGCGTTAGTTTTGACTTTTACAAAATCTGTAACTGTAAAACACACAAGAAACAAAAATGAGAAATATTTATCTATATAAAAATTACTGGCACTGAGTCTTTAAATTGAAATTGCATTAAAAAATGGGAGAAGTCGAAAAGAACAAAAGACCACTGCGTACAAACTACAAACTAATCTTAAATCGATAATAATAGTAATAACTTGTAATACAATTATGGCAAACTTTTAAAATTTCTCAAGAAGTGTGACATATCCTTGGTTCATGGATCGATCACCTTGACTCGCTTCTTCAGCGCTTGAGATTTTCCGATAATATTTGAGAGCGTATTTAAACAGCACGAAAATGGTTTCCGAAACCTTACGCTAAGTTTGAGTCTAATCGACGTAAGCCGTAGAAATGCGGATTGAACAGCATTGACAGTTACACGAAACACAATCGCTTCCAACAATAAAAATACCTCGATGTTAATCTGCTTTCCCTAGATTTCCATTTAGGTGCAAAATCACTCACCGTTAGGGCTGGATTTTTCTTGCGGTAATTGCGAGGGTATTCGTCCCCAATACCATGGTAACGTCCTCGGGTCCGTGGGGCCGCCGCAAAGAGCGGCATATCTGCTGCTGGCGGCCGCAAGAGCTCCGAAATGCGTCATGAGACCCAACCTGAAAGAACAAACATCGACGATTAATTAATTATATTCGAGTTGAGGAAAGTTCGCTGTTTGTCGAAACTTTCTTCCGGGGAGAGAATCTCCACTTAAGGCATTATAAAGTTGGTATTAAATCACCGTTAAAAATTAAAAAGGAGGTGCTGGTGAATCGATATTCCGGCGGTCCCTTGGGGCAATCTGTGAACTAAGTCTATCTGCCATTAAATTTGCATCAAGTTAAGTGTTCTTCTTCAAAGAGAGAACTCGCTGAGCGGAAGAAGACTTCCTCAGAATTCCCTAAGAAGCTTATACTACCAGTTTAAGTGGCTCGATATTGCGACATGATCGATAAACAAGTCTACAACTCGATCGCCCAACGTTTTTACCCATTTCACATCGAAATTTATCTAAATCAATGGAAACCATTCTGCCATAAATTGAACGAAAAGAGCGATGTAAATTATTATAGCACATCAGCCATTAGTAATATAGGTATAATTTATTTGTTATATTCAGCCGATAAATATTTAATTGGTATTTTATTTTTTACTGTTCAATTCACCCAAATAGAGTGTTAAAATAACGAATAATAAATCGCATGAGAATGCTGAAAACGTTGATAAAAACTGTCAAGAATGTCAAGTCTTAAATCTTGGCTTTTGTGGATTATAAGAAGACGCCTGAAGGGATGATCTTATAATCATCTTATGTTCTAAGGCCCCTTGAAAGTTTCTTATATGACTTAGCACTCCTTTTCCAATTTACTTCAAGAATATTTGGAACGCGCAAAGCTTCCAATCAAAGATCAAATTAGGTCAAAAATACCAATTTTACATTAATTACCCCAATTTAAAATTCAAATCTTGTTATTTAATAGGATAATTAAGATAATTAAGCGTGTTTTAGAACGTCTCCTAGATGAGTAAAACCTGTTCGTGATATTAAATTTTAATTTATGCTGTAACACGTTTTTTTATGTTTTAAAATTAGCACAAACTTGAGTATCTAATAAATTAAATTTATTGAGTTTGTGCAGAACATATGTTTAATATTACATAAAAAATCAACAAGTTTTGAAACAAAGTCAATATGTTATATAATTTTCTTCCAACACGTATTATTTTAAATTGGTATATTATATTCCTGCAGAACTGCGAAAATAAGAGCTATGAATTGAGTTAAGAAATGCCAAATTTTTCTCATGAAAAAAACAATTTTTTGGTAAAATTGATAGCGTGATTTAGAAAAAATTAGTTTAGTAGCCTCGTTTGTTTTTTGTTTTTTTAATTCGCTAAAGATTGAATTTTGTTCATACAATTTTTGTATATCTTTTGATAAATTGTCAATAAATTTTTGCCAAGTTATAAATATTTTTTTTTATAAAAATCGACATGATTTTTCGTGTTTGTTATGTAATTTAACAAGCAAACAATTACACTTTTGGTAAATACTTCAATTAGCAACAATAAACCGGCGGATAAAATCTAAAAAATTTCGCGAATCGAATTTAAAACGTATTTTGTTTGATTTAAATTTATCATCGTTATCTGTGGCTACTGTTTTAACTCTCTTTTATTTCATTCATTAATAAGAGTGACACATTCCTCACTGGAAAAATTTTTAATTTTAATGAGTTTGCGTACATTCAAATTACATACTTATTTTAGCACCCGAAAGTATAATAAATTTAAAAATTTTTGTCGCAAAATGGGTGCCGCAAATGTTTATTACCCTAGAGAGTAATTTTTTATTAAAACAGTTTCCGACAATTTTTCTACGAAAAAAGGCAAAATTATGACGAAAAAAGATTTTATCTCATGATTTGGAACTATTTAGGGTTAATAACCTTGCGAGTTAACTTGCTTGCGAATTTACAAAGGGATCCCCTGCTAATTAAAACAATATTAATAAATCTAAAACGTGTGTCCAAAAACGGAAACTATCATTTATGCACGACTAAATTTACATTCCTAATAACAGGCTTTATGACATTTTAATATAAATATTTAATTATAAAAGACTGTTAATAGATCAGATTAGGCAAGGTGATGGTTGTTTCGTTTTTTTATCATTAGATATACATATCTTAAAAACTGTCATGTTTAATTAAAATTAATGTTAGTTAGAGACTCACCGTGAAAGCATCGCACTATCAGCATTGTTAGCAATTCCACTCTCTAGAATACTTTGTCCGGTAGTGAGAAAACCGTTTTTCTTAACCGCCGGTTCGGTTCTTGACAGTATACTCGATATGGAAAAATTCGTGGAAGCTCCTGAACTTTTCTGTTGAACTTTGGCTAAATCCTTGTTATCAGTTTTTTCATCGTCACTTGTTTTGATAACCGGAAAACACGTAATGTTTGGTGTCGCGATATGGTTGATTAACCGGAAGTTTTCCGGTTCGGGTGATCCGTTCCTGCTTGAAGATTCCGGACTTGAAACAACGTTAACTTCGATATCACGTACCGGCGAACTCATTTTTTAATCACACCACCCCGTATATTATCCAACCACACGCACACTTGTTATTTTTATGTTTCCGGTCAGTACATAAATATCGTCAGCAAACAACTAGATTGTCTATGACCAAATACTGGTTGTAAGTGTTTTGAGAGAGTTTGTATGATCAAGAGGGCGGTGAAATTGAGGACACTCCCTCTTTCAACAGAAACACCCCTAACTTTACCTGATATTCTTTCTTTCTCTTTAGCTCCGTGTCGGTGCGTATTGCCATTTCAGTCGCACCCTTAACGGTTATAACTTTAGAGAGGGCCTCTTACACATATACTTTACAAGCTGTGCTATGTGCAATTTGATGTTGTTGCTTTTTCTTCCTTATTGTGATGTAATTCGCACATCTTTGTTTACATCCACTCGGATTGGCACACCTTTGAAGTGTTCCGTCTTAGTGCCCGGTTCATTTTACGCCGAAATCTTTACTCAAAATTGCCGAATAATCTTGTGTTTACAAATAACTCCTTTGGGAGCTTATCATGTTTAGAAGGGTTAATTTTGAACGATTTCTTGACTGAATCGAAAACTCTATTTTTGTCATGTCGTGTTTTCTCATCTACAAAATGTTCAAGACCTGGAAAAAATCTCCCAATGGGATTTTGCGAGCTTCAACTGTTATTTCATCAACGAAATATTCATTGTACTACGTACGGTGTGCGTTATTATGAATGATCGCTTTATTATACAAATTGCAATTTTTATAGCTGAGTTAAATATCATAGAATACTCGTACAACAATAAATTACATTTCTAAGATTGGACATGCACAGGTAGAGCTTGTTCCAAATGTCGTGGCGAACTGACGTTGTCAAAAATGACTGAATTTTGACACTAAACACTACTATTAAAAAAAATGTTGTTGATTGAAGTTGTATGAAATAATATTTCAAAACCACTGTTATTCCTTAAAAGATTAATAATAAGTAGGTAGTCGTACATAAAATGAAGAATGATGAACAAATTATTAAATTGTTAACACATGAAAATAATCTTCAAAAATGATATTCATAACAATTCTTACAGAAAAAAAAGTACGCCCATGTATTTTTTTTATCTTAACCAAGTGGGCGCACTCCAAGTGTCTTTTCTGTCACTGTCAGTTCGCCACCAGATATGGAATAAGTTCTATGTACATACAGGGTGATTTTAAAAGTTGTGTAGAAATTGTAAGTAGTAGAGGACAAAATATGTAAAAATAACTCAACTTGTCTTATCTGAATGTTTATAGTTTCTGAGATATGGAGAGTTTTAGGCGCAATCTTAAAATTCACCCAAAAAAAAAACAAATAAACGGTTTTGTTACCGAAATTCATTACTTCTAATACCATCGACTGCAATGTAAACTTTCGAATGACGTACTCACAAGATTCAAGTTTCGTTTATATTGCATTTTTTACGAGTTTTTCGACGCTATATAGAATTGAAGTTGCGCCCTCTATTATGTTCTACAAAATTTTAATTTTTTTAAAGGTCAACCCACTATAAAACTATATTGTATTCGATTTTTATCAAAAAATAGTTATGTATTAGGTACAGAAGACGATAAAGAAATTGTTTAAGTTCACGAGTAACGAAGTCAGGAGTGGGCTTTTTTCACGAGTAAATAATCAATCTTTATCGTCGTGTATAATATTTCGTTTTATTTTGTACTCACCTACCAGAATTACTTGGACAAAGTGGAATATGTTTTATAGCACTTTAATTTTGTTTAATTATTATTTTCTGAAGGCACTATACTTTTTATTCACTTTGTACTTATGTAACTTATGTATGTATTATTCTATTATTTTTTTTTTAATTTCGATAATTTAAAAACTCAAATACTTACTTAGTATGTATGTGTTTGTAAATATTATCAAATTAAAAATACCAAAAACATGCAATTATGTGTTGATAATTATGAGTAGATTGCAATAATGTTTATAGCCTTTCATACTTTTGCATTAAAAAAAGACTTTAAAGTACACGTTTTATCTACCTACTGTATTATGCAAATGTAGGTGGGTACACTTTTAAAATTACTTGTGAATTTTTTATATAAAAGTATAATTTTTTATTAGAAATTTACATCTCCATTCGCAATCTTATTGATTTTAATGATGTTTTAAAACATCAAAAGCTGTTTAGCAGCTTTTAAACTTCATTTAAAAAAAAATAAACTGTTTGTGCTTGTGATTTCTTTAAGAAAATATCTGAAAAATATCGATACAAATGAAATTTTACAACCGTTTGGTTGCATCTGAGAAAACATGCTTATTATTTAATTGTTGACAAAATTTTCAAGGTGAAAAGTGTTTTGAAAAAATTTAACAAACTTCACTTAAAACGAGGATTTGGTCCATTTTATTAAAACTTTTACTATATTTACAGTTATACTATTCCTTTTGTAATCAAAAAAGTCATAAATCTAATCACAATTTTAATAGAGCGCTGTTGTTTAAATTGTAGCTAGAGTTTTATAGGCTTTTATATTATCCGTTACCAATTTATTTCGTATTTAATTAAAATAATAATTATTATTGGAGATGTAATCAAGCTTATAGATCTGTCACCAACTTTGATTTTATCTCAAATTCTCATTTCAATATCATATACAGTCTGCGACAGAAATCGCGCCCCATAGAGAAATGCCAAATTTAAATTAGTACAAATTTGTAAAGTGTCTATCTTACAGTACTCATAAAAAAAATATTTAATTACAATTTGTAATTATTTCGGTAATCAGATATATCTACTAGTCCTAATCGGGAGTTAAATAAAATATAATTTTTCTAAAAATACTTGTAAGTATTTATTGATTATTAAAACTTTTTGAAAAATATGTATGTAAATTACGTATACGTATACAACAAATAAAATACAATAATTAAATGAAAAATATTATTATAAAAAGTATATGCTATTAAACTTGAAAAAAAATTAAATTATTACTTATCACTAAATTGTATCATGTTGCGTTGGTGTCAAAAACAGAATAAAATATGTATACATCGTAATAATGTTGCCATAATTTATTTGGTAGCACTATTTTGCGGACATAGTTCTTATTCTATACGGCGTGATTATTGGTTTACATTGCTTGATTTAAATCTTTTTGGTTTTATAGTTGTAACCTCTCTCAAGACCTACTTAGATCCGCCAGCAATTTAAAATAGTTTTTTTTAATATTATTTAATTACTTAAATATCATTTAATATCTTAAAACGACAATAATTTTTATAATGTCTAACAACATACCTATAAATTATAATTAATGTATGTTTTCTCTTTTAATTGGACCCTAATTCATTTTGTTCTATTTGCAAATAAATATGTATACAGGATGCGCAAGAACTCGCGCCTCAGAGCAAAATGCCATATAAGGTAAGATACCAGAAACATGGAAAAAATGTTGAAAAAATTTTATCTATAAAAATTTAGAAGCTATGAGGTTTTAAAGTTTGCATTTTGACTCTATTTATTTCTGTTGGAAAAATAATTTTCCAAGTTTTTTTGCTACAGGCTATTAAAAGAGGAAATAAGGAAGCTGCATCCTAAATTGTATCTCTGTTCAATGTTATTTGTGGCTTTTATTGGCAAAATTTTTGTCCCTTTACTAATTGCAAAAAAACATATACAAGATCATCAGTATCATTAAATAGACATAACAAAATGTTAAATGTCAAAAAATAAAAATGTCAAAATTTTTCGACAGATAGAATTTTTTAAACATTTTTTTCATATTCCTGGTATCTTACCTTACTCGAAAATTTTTTTCTGGGGCGCAAGTTCTGGCGCAACCTGTATAATTCCAACATTATAGTTTGTTACAAAGATAGAGCCTGTCGCAGGTATAAAATTACACTAAATATTTTTGCAACATGATAAAACTTTTAATTAAATTTTTGCATCTCATTATTAAGTTTTATCTATTTTCTGTTATTTTAATTATGAAAATATAAAAATATGTCGCAGTTAAATATTATTTCCGGTGCAGGAAAACCGTGAAAGAATTCCGATAATTTTCTTATTAAGTCTTGATAAGTGGCTATTTAATTTTTGCTGTCATCGGTGATAAATAAATTAAAGTAACCGTTTAATAATGTTAGATATGTGAGTATTTTTCTTTCGCCATCGATTGAATAACGTTCGAGATTCGTGACCGACCGTTCGTGTAAGAGAAGAGAACAATTCGTCGGTTCTTATGCAAACTGAAGCGGAAATAGCTTTCAGCTATTTATCTCTAAAACGTTCTGAAATGTAAATCGTCGAAATCGGCTAAACTAAGCACTTCACTTCTGTGAGCTCGCCACTTTTGAATTCACGTTTGCACTTCTGAGGGTACTTAACTGTAATACCTCTAATCTGTTCCGTAAGCTCTTATAGCACCTTAAGTGCCTCTCAATTATGATCAAGTGTTTTGAATAGTCCTTATGCTATTGCCGCCTAAGAACCCTATTTGTCAACATTCAGGGATTATCCTTTCGAGCGTAAAACCTGACGGTGTGACACTGTATCAGGACGTGAACGGTCGTCGCATTCAGCAGTGTCGGTAAGTGCCCTTCGAGGTGTACTTAAGACCTTATTGTTGACACAAAAGGTGACAATAGCCGTGTTTTGCTAACTAACGATCTCTTATGCACGCTCGGCTTGTTAACAACCGTCCTTTGTGTGTCAAAAAGCTTAAGCGATTATTGAGGAGAGCTGTTATCCTGTGTCGGTATTCGTACATATTGTGCAATGTCCGATCTGCGGCCTTAATTAGCTGAAAAACGGCGAGACAATAATCATTTATTGTTTCACCGGTCGAAAGGGTTCGAAGCCGTCAAATTCGTGCTGGTATAAAGTAACAAATATTGACTTTGAAAACCTCAGATGTGATTGGAAGGCCGTGGTTGTGAACCGACGGGGTAGTTTACAGGCCGCTCTATTGGTCGATCCATGGAAAGTGGGAGAACTACCGGAAAATCAAACAAGGGGGAAAAGTATCCAGATGTTTTCACCCTCTCTCGAATTTGTACTCAATCATTTACAACTTGTGGGTAATTTAAACTAAGATTATTCAAGGAAATTACTTGTCAAATTTAGACACGAACCGAAAATACCTTTTATCATGAGAGCACAGACGACGATGAAAATTTCGCCTTTTTACAAACAAGTATTGATTTTTTAGCATCGGTATTTCAAGAAGAAAACTGTGGCGGTTTTAGATATTTTAGTAAAAAAGCGAATAGTTCTAGATTAGATTTTCTGAGGTTAATCAGCAACAGCTGCATTATTTATTTTATTGTCGTTTAGGTACACTCAGAAAAGTTGAAAACGACGTGTCCATAAACCGACCCTCATTATTCGGGTCCTCCTACCTAACCGCAGTTATAAACCATCTGCGAGTGGAAAGTAATAAAAATGCTTTTGCATTTAGCCTCAGTATTTCTTTTAAGTAAATCTTGTCATGTGATTTTATTTCATTAATAATAATTATTTTACGAGCAAATTTGTAACTTTAAAACGTCATTATTCTGTCTCAATAGAAAGAAAAGTAAATTTTCTCTTGCTTTTAGGATTTTTTTCTGCTTTTTAAGTTTCATCACAATGGCGGTTTTATTTTTTCGACAAAAATGTAACTTTGACAATGAATTAATTAATTATTGTAACCGGTATTAGCGGCAAAACAATAAAATGCTGCAAAGATTTGTTGCTCTCATTATAACTGAATATTACCTAATTGTTCTTCAACACTTTTAATTGGGATTCACTACATCTACGAATCGTAAATTAGTTTCAACTCACTCGCCTCATCTAAATCCAATAGAAAATTTATAAGGCAATACAGGTGCGCCAGAACTGCCAGAATGCCAGATAAGGTAAGAACCAGGAACATGGAAAAAAATGTTAAAAAAAATTTATCTATAAAAATTTAGAAGCTATGAGGTTTTAAAGTTTGCACTTTGACTCTATTTATTTCTGTTGAATGTTTAGCCAACAATGGATATCATACACATTACTGATATTAATTAGTAGGTAATTATGATAAATAAAATATTTGTAAAATCTATAATTTTTGCCTTTTATTGAAATAAATAAAATTAATTATTTCAATTTAAAACAATTTTTGTCTTTAATTATAATAATTAATAATAACAATTAAATAATAAAATAATATCTCATGCTTTGAAGTTTTATTATTTTTCATGAATGAGAGCAACAAATCTTTTCAGAATGTTATTGTTTTGTCGATAATACGAATTATAATAATTAATTAATTAATTGTCAAAGTTCATATCTGACAAAAAAATAAAACCGCCATTATGGTGGGACTTAAAAAGCAGAGAAAAATTCCAAAATCAAGAAAAAAAATATTTTTCTTTCCACTGAAACAGAATAATGACGTTTTAAAATTACAAATTTGCTCGTTTCAGTGTAACACACCGTATAACAAACTTCACACACGTTTAATTATAATAACTATCATTAATGAAATAATATCACCTAACAACATTTACTTAAAAGAATTGTTGAGGCTAAATGGAAAAGCATTTATATTACTTTCTCCTCGCAGATGGTTTATAACTGCGGTTAGGTAGGAGGACCCAAATAATGAGGGTCGGTTTATGGACACGTCATTTTCAACTTTTCTGAGTGTACCTAAAAGACAATAAAATAAATAATGCAGCTGTTGCTGATTAACCTCAGAAAATCTAAATTAGAACTATTCGCTTTTTCACTAAAATATCTAAAACCGCCACAGTTTTCTTCTAGAAATACCGATGCTAAAAATCAATACTTGTTTGTAAAAAGGCGAAATTTTCATCGTCGTCTGTGCTCTCATGATAAAAAGTATTTTCGGTTCGTGTCTAAATTTGACAAGTAATTTCCTTGAATAATCTTAATCTTAGTCAGTTTAAACAATAAATTAAACTTTATTAACTATTCAGAATTAATTCAGAATTTGTATAGAGCTTAGCAACCTCCAAAGCTAATACCTATACCGTGAGATCAAAAATTATTTTGGTCAAAGGTGGTCATGGAATTGAAAAAGTCTGTCTTTGCTTATATTTTTTGAAATAATTCTGTCAATGTGACAATGTTTACTCAAACATGACCACCCTTGACCAAGATAATTTTTGTTCTCACGGTACTTGTGTAGTGATCTAAAAATTTACAGGTATACAAATTTTGATATACAGGATTAATGAGCCCGACATTCTGGCGAGGCAACCCAAAAAACAAATACAGGGTTATTCACGGGAGGGTTATTTCTGAATTTTTTTTGCCACAACCAACAATACCAATCTCACAAACTACTAAATTAAATATGGTATTTCTTTAAAATTACAAATCAAAGTAAGTTGGATAAATTTGCCAGAAATGTCAGATTGACAGATAACCTATATTTAATCAAAATTCAACATATAAATTAACAAGTTAAGTTAATATAAAAGGTGTTTGAAGTGTCTACCATCGACTTCTAAACATGCTCCTAGTCGGCTGGTAAACATAACAAAACATGTCGCATCGTTTGAGAGATAATTTTTTTACTATAATGTCACAGAGACAAGACTAATAACAGCTATCGTGGATTTAGTTACAATTATTTTCAAAATTTGAAATCAAGAAGTTGTTGCAATATGTATAATGGGTTGCGGCAAAAACAAATTCAGAAATAACCCTCTCGTGACTAACCTTGTATAATTTACGTTTTGATCTAATTTTAATTACGATTTGCATTTGCAATCCAAGTTATCTTATGTTGCTCTGACAGTGCAATTTATGATTTAAAAAAAACTGCCTATCTTTGATGTTTAATTCTTTTATACATTTTGTATTGGATTTACACCGAAAAGACTTCTCTGACTTCTCTATCATTCCGCGAGAACTGAATGGCACTAATGATCGTTCTCTGCACTGATGTCAGAGTGACATAAGATGATAACTTGGATTCAACTGGCAAATCCTAATTTAAATTGGATCAAAGGCGTAAATGGAATTTGTTTTTTAGGTTGCATCGCCAGATCGTCAGGCTCATTATCTTATCTGAATCGCCCTGTATAATTTGACCTGAACCGACCTGAAACTACTCGAACTGACATAAACAATATTTTTTAAAATGTTATTTTCTTTTTTTTTTGTAATGATACTTGGCATCAATGTATCCTTGGGCATTTGTAGCTTAATGTGATTAAAATTATTTTTTTTTGTTGTAACCCATTATACTCGTACCTATTCCAACAATTTTTTGATTTCAAATTTTGAAAATAATTATAACTGAATCCTTATTATTAATTTTATCGTGATCTTGTCTCTTAGGCATTAATGCAAAAAATCTTTGTCAATTCGAAATAGTTAATTACCTAATGAGCAATTTATTTGCTGCACGACTGCAAACACTTTCGTGAATAACACACGGTGAGTCTTATACGTATAAACTTAGAGAATGAAAAGTTATGATCAATAATAAGTAAAAAAAATGTAAATCAGTTAAATACAACTTTTTTATTTTTGTCGAATATCAATAAAAGATATCACTTAATCTCACCAAAATAAAAAAAATCGATTCACTTAGTTATTGACAGGTATGGCGTGAACAAATGTAATGTCGACACATTGTTGTCATCAGTGCAAATTATCTAAAATTTTAAATAGTGTTTTTAACAGGATATATGTCTCGGTAACTATAAGAAACTTTTATTAGATTTTTTTTCACTATTTTTTATTATAGGGCCAAACCTATCAAATAGTTTTTCTAAAAAATAAATAGTTTAAGCCAAAAAAGTTTGGTTTCATACTTTTTATTCACGTGGTATATGAATAAATAGTGGAGCCTCTAGGTACATACCAGGTGAGCAAAAAGTATGGAACCACACGTTTTTTGCTTAAACTATTTGTTTAAAAAAAAAACTAATTGATGAATGATAAAGTAATATAACAACGTGACGTTTTGTTAGAAAAAATTCTAATTTTGTTTTATACAGTGTATTCCGTTTTATTGATACAAATTTAAACAGGTGATAGAATACTCAATTTTAAGACAAAAGTTTCTTTATGAACATGTATTCAAAAATGTTATGTAAGCGAGCTACACCTCCTGAAAGTAATGCGTTTTTTAATAGTGTTTTCCTACTATTGCAGAATAGATAAAATTACAAAAGTCGGTACAGCTGAACGAATTCAAAGATCAGTTAGCGAAATTTTTAATCACGGGCGTCTTAAACGGTAGAACCAATTTAATTTTTAATTTTTATTCTCTTTATGGTCTGTAACACATATAAGCTGCGCCAGAACTCGCGCCCCAGAGAATTTTTTTTTTCAATCACATCCTGAGGTGCCCTTCTAGAATTGGTGGAATTAAGGGTCTAATAACTTTCTTATGCAAGCAAAAGTAACTTCTTCCGCTGCACTTTTTGGCGACCTATTGCCGCTGGAACTTGACATTTTTCTCTGGGGCATGAGTTCTGACGCACCCTGTATTGTAAACTGATTTTACTCAAAAACGGTAAGTTGTATCGAAAAAACGCAAGAGATCTCTTTTTTGAAAAATTATGAAATTTAGAATTTTGTATCTGCAAGTTGCAAGAACCAACAGCCAAAATAGTTAGGGTACTTTTTAAGTAAGATAAGATACCAGAAACATGGAAAAAATGTTTAAAAAATTCTATATGTCACAAAATTTTGACATTTATTTCAAGTCACAAATAACATTAAACAGAGCTACAATTTAGGACACAGCTTCCTTGTTTCCTCTTCTAATAGCCTGTAGCACAAAAACTTGGAAAATCATTTTTCCAACAGAAATAAATAGAGTCAAAGTGCAAAATTTAAACTCTCATAACTTCGAAATTTTTATAAATATTTTTTTTTAACTATTTTTCCATGTTCCTGGTATCTTACCTTATATGGCATTTTTTCTGGGGCGCGCTTTCTGGCACACCCTGTATAAAATAAAACAAAATTTATTCATTTCAAAACGCGATCACATTTTTGAAACACTTTAATCTTTATTAATTACATTTTTTTGAAGCCAAATGATTAACAATTTGTATGAAATAACAATATTACGACCTATTGTTTATTTGTTATTTTTAATGCAGTTGTTTTATTTTATAAAATGTTGGTGTTTATGCAAATTTTATATTTACTTTTTTGGAAAAAAGCTTTTCTTGATCGTTGGAATTTTCAGCGATTTCTGATTATGAGTTTGGTGGACGGACTTTAGCGAATCGTATTTTGATTCTCACAAAGGCTATTGAAACTAGTTGCAGTTTCTGCTGGCTTTTCTGCTGAATGGTTGGAAGGTCTGTTGTTTAATTGAGGCGTTTATTTGCAAGCATCTATCAGGTGCAAGTTGGAGTATTTAGTGTAAGTGGTTAGTGGCTGATCGATGAAATGGGTAGTTTGCACAGCTTTATACTCTCGTGGTCTTAATCAATTACCGCTGATTGAACCCAATTGCTGCGGGTCAGCGGTAACCAACCGGATCGGCCAATCAGGCGTTCTCTTCTCCGCTTCATAACCGCAACAATTTTTCACTCGCTGTCTATACACATTTTATATCTGACGACTATTTAATTTCGAACGAGTCTGGTTAGTATAAAAGACGGATTATTCGGTCAAATGTCAAAGAAACGCTCCGATATATTCGAGACTGATTAAAAAGCGACATCAAAGCCGACGTCTCCTGCTGGGGTAAACGACAATCACAACCAACAATCGCTCCCCAATTTATTCTCATTGTTGTCTTTTTTCAATCGATATCCACTCTTATTTTTCGAGTTTCATTTGTTAGTGTTTCAATTTGGTTCCACAATGCCATCCAGCACGTAGTCGGTGTTTGCTTGCGTTTTGCACAGACGACGAATCAATTGGACGATTGCTTGGTTAAAGAGAGTCTTTTGTTTCGTCTAATTCTTTATTTTTACACCAGAGGCTTTCGGTTATCAATAATTGGTTGCCAATACTGGCTTTTATTCAAGAGAAACTTCTACCAATTATTCCAGTTAAGAATAACGAAACGTTATCGAAAACCGCTGATTTTGAAATGAGCAAAATTCAGCCAATTTAACAAGTATTCCAATACTGCACAAGAAAAAATAATAAAACATTTTAATAAAGAAAATGCAAAATAATCGGCTAACCAAATTCAAACCTAAGCGGAAATTTGCTGTTACTATTCATGGTATACCAACTTAAATTAGTTATGAATACGCACCACAATGGATCATAACATCCGGTCCAGGCATATTTACTGTGACAAACATTATAATCCCCTCAATAGGGTTCAACCATTATTGTTAGATTTTTCGGCTTCACTGGAAATCTTGTGGAAACTGTGATTTGAAAACAGAAAAACTGTCTTGTCACTTTTATCTTCATTATTTTTCATTTCTGGACCTAAAAAAATAAAAGCTATGGGTAATATATTGACCTGACCAAATTTGGTATGGTGGTAGATCTCCTAAGGTAACTAAGTTACCACCTGAAATACTATAAGTTGTGCAGCTTCTTGGTTTTACAATTTAAGGGAAATTTACCAAAACTTACCCGGCGATTTTGGCTAGACTTAGTACGACGGTAGATTTTGACCTTCTTAGTAACCACCTAAAATACTAGGTTCTGCAGTTTTTTTGATTTCGGAGTTAGAGGAATGCAAACATTCGAAGACTTATCACTATGCATCAGTAAGAGAACTCATCCAATCGTGACCAAACTTGGCGGTACACTTTGACCTTTTTAATATCCACCTTAATTACTAGGTTGTACAGCCTCTTGATTTTGGAGTAAATCAACAGAAGAGCGACTTTTTCTTTGTTTGGAGATTTAACTGGTTGAAAAGTAAAAACGAATGTTCATAAAATATTTAAGTCCAAAATACGTATTAAACAAATTATTCATAGAGTAAATATTAAAAATACAAAATCGGAAAGAACCAAAGACACTTTTGTGTAAAATAGTTGTTGCTAAAACATTTAAACAAAATAAAATAGAAGCAAAATAATTTTATCCTAAAAATTTCAATGCTGAAATGTTTAAAAACAAAAAGTGAGTAACAGGTTTGCAGAACCGAAAGGAGGTACTGAACACGCCCAATCTGAAACGTCACATTTCCAGACTAAGTTTTTAGGATATTAGCAAGGGCCTCTGCGCAAGAATAATTATTAATTAGCAAGGGCTGGAAACAGTGCGCACATGGTGATCAGTCAGTTTGATGCGTAGACGTTCACACTTTCGCCACTCCATACTGTTGTGCTCCTGATACCACGAATTTGTTTTTGAACGCTTTGCGATATTCCCGTTTTGCTTGGAGACATTTTGTTTGAAGAAATTTTGGCTAATTTTAGTTTTGTGTGCCTATTTTTTGGTAATGAACATTTCTTAATTTAAACTTTTTATTAAGAGGAGTTTTTAATTAAAATTTTTGAAAATATTTGGTTTTATGTTTGAACATTTTAAGAAAAATACAATTTATTTACAAACTTTTTAGGATCACATGGGCTCTGTTGAAAAAATACACTACCAAGCAACTGTAAAATAAAGTTTGTTTTTTTTTTTAAAGGGAAATTACCAAGTCAAAATTTTGGTGAAAAAATTGGTAGCAGCTTGTTTCCATAGTCACAAATTTTGTTTGCTCTTTGTTTTTGTCCCTAGAAATTTTGTTAAAAAATTATGGTTATGAGTTCAAATTGAGATGTTGTCAAAATTTTGACTTTTATAAATCTTGTGTGCCCGTTTGCTCTTTGAAAACGCTATAATTGAATACCTGAGGACAGACATCATTACCTAAGGTCTAAAGACAGAATTCAGTGCTAATAATTTTGATAGAAACACACCGCAAGGAAGTACAATATTGTGAACAAAAATGAGGTTCTTGTTACAAAAACTTTGAAGAAAAAGGATGTATATACAGAAATAGTTATTTAGCAAAAGATACAAGGAAGGTTTATGAAGATCGCCAATAAATTTTGTGAAATTTATTGAAATGAGCTCAAAGTTGATGCATTTTATAAATTCTTCTTCAGCTTTAGTTTCAAAATTGTTACTTTTACAACTCGTTCTTCAAAAACGATGCACAAGACACTGTTCTTTCCGAGGTTCTTCCTCATTCGTGTTTATTTTGTATTCTTGTCAATTTAAAGTTAAAGGTTAAACACATTCCTCCTAAAATAAAATCTGGCAAAATTATTTTAATGGTAATAAAACTAAAATTATATTTTAGAAACAACCAAATTAAACATTCGAATTTTGTATACAATTACTTTCGATGTTGTCATGAGTTCAGAAGATTCACAAATTTGTACTTTTTTATTTTGTAAATTGAGACAAAACTATACCTCAAACGTAATAATATTTTTATGCATACATAATTGCAAAATGTTTGAAGAAATCAATTGGTGTCGAGAAAATTACAAAATTCTTGATCGTTTAGAAGTTATAGTTGAATTAATATTTTGGATACTTTTCATTTTATCAGCAATTTTCTCGATAACTATTTAACGTAGGACCATTTTTTTTCAGGACAAGACTCTTTATTTGGTTACTTTAGGTAATTACCGATGAATGTAGACATCTGTAATTTGTAATTTAATAACTACAGCGTGAATTCAATAAAGTGTGATTTACTTTGTTTTATTTTTTATTTGATACACTGCTAATCAATCAATCGATTGGGATGCCCACGTATATGCGTTTATAATTTTTAGTAGGTAGGTACATACTCGTACATACCTACGTAGTTGTTTTACTCATATTTTGTTTGTGCAGTAATGTGTAGTTGTAAACGTCAATCAACATAACTCGATACAAGTTACGTATTCAGTAGATATTTATTCATTAAAATCCTCTCGTATAGATGCGCCCATTGTAAATTATGTAAATTGGTTAAAGGTGTAGCTATATAGCGCTCTCATATCCTTGCCCCTTCATAACAGATTTACGTCAAATTCAGTCGTATAAATTAACTCGAAATATGTCATAATAATAACCGAAATCAAAGGGGAAGATCTATAAAACGTTACAATGTACGAGTTCGCGTCGGATAAAGCTATTATGAAGACATTGAAGATGGCTGTGACGTGGCTAAACGGAAAGCATTAGGGTCTGGCGAGTGTTTATGTGGCATATAACTGTATTATGACATTAGATTCGCGTTGCCACTGCCCGGGTTAATAAACGAGATAATAGCCTCCCCTTTTATTTGGCTTCGAGAGAACCCAGCGACTCGACACGATCGGGAAACTTCGATTTTCCACAACACCACGCTGAAAGATTTCTCTTGTTAACTTAATCTGACCGCAAAGCCCGAAATTATGGTAAAAGTAGGTATTGTGATGGCCATTAGAAGAGCACAAAAGGTAATCTTGTTACATATAAAAGCGGAGAACATAATACAATTCAGGATACAAATGGATGTTGCCGAAATTACGTTAAATAAGACACGTGTTGTACCAGAGAACACCACCAATTAGGATGGACAACTTACAGCGGGGGGGCCAAACACGCGCAACTAAAGGGCGTAAGGCATTCTCCTAAGTGGTATTATGATATGCTACTGATACACCGCCCCATTGTTGAATTATTATCCCGCCAAGGGCTCTTTTTTCGCTGCTGGAGCCACTCATGGGAAAAAACTAAACGCCATTTTTGCCCCAGCATCAACTTCAAAAAGAAAACGAAATTTTCTCATTCAATCAAAACTGAAGTTCTGAAATCTTCTGTACTTTTTTTTGGTTTGCACTGTCGTTTGTCTTAACTTCATTTTTTAAACAGCAATTTAAGCCAAAATAACGTTTCTTGAAAAAAACATTTTTTTAACAGCTTTGTCAATTTAGATTTATTTGTTCTAAACAAACTTTTATATCACAATGATCGGTGACATGTCTGGGTATTGTTTTGGTGTGCAAACTTTATAAAAAAATGTTTTAGTAATTTGATAGGGCGTTTTTAAACAAATGAATATTTTCAAAGTAAAGTGTGAATATTTTGAATAGTTTGATGATTTGTATTTTGTGTATAGAATAAAAAGAATGGTCGTTTTAGAGTTCCGTTTCGATGGGGTGTGAATATAAAAAGATCTGTCTAAATGGCGAATAAGTGAAGTGTTAAAAGTGAAATTCCCCCGATATGTTTTGGTATTCAGGCAGCGTCCGCTAGATAATCAAAACTTCTAATTTCCCTAAAGAAATCCCAGCTCTGGCGCGCTGTCCCGAAACATCCTGGATAATGTTCATATTAAACGTGATCTGATTTTATTATAAACCCCAACATTATAAATTCCATTTAATCACAAACGAAATATGAAAACATCTCGTTCGTTGTATATCCTTATCACACATGAAATATTTAATTTCAATAAAAGCCTCTTCTCCATCAAAGATTGATATAGATGTTTTCGTCCGAAAAGCGTTTTGGTTTGAGGTTGCATCGTAAAATTGTAAAAATTATTCAGCTATCTGAACGAAAAAAAACGAAAGGCCGTCGTGAAGACAAACACATGTATATCATATAAAATATATAAAGCTCGAACAAGTATAAAGCTACAAAGGGAATAAGCACATTTCAATGTAAAAACCTTTAGCGAGAACGGCCATGACAGTGTAAAGCTCCTAAGCTGGGGGTTTAGGGAAGAAAGACTGCTAATAGAGCTTTCCAGTGCTTTTACCAGCGCGCTGAAACCCAATTCATGATCCAATAACAAAAGACAACGATATTACCGGCCGCTCGGACAAAGACCGCCAGCTTGGAACGCAGTTTGGAACGAGATTGGATCATAGAGGATGATTCCTCCGTCCCCAATAAAGCTACAATAACCTGTCTTTTCCACACAATTCCGAGCACAAATCACAATTAATCATTTCTTTTTGCTCGATACGAACCGAACTATAAAACAACAAGGATCAGTCTGGAAACGACTCGACTGTTCATTTATTTTGTCAACAATGGTGATTTACTTGTAGGCACAAACCAACACAGACTACACATCAAAAGTCTATTAAGGTTTTTACGGGTCCAGCGGATCTACCAACTACTACACAATTTAAACGACCAACGATCATCACGACTCGAGTGGTGCGACCCCAAAATCCTGGATAGACTATTAGCTAGCAGGGCTGTAAATACTGCGGGGTCCTGTTATCTCTAACTACTTTGCTGATCACTCTGGAGACACATCACCAAGAGAATTTCAGATTTGTTCAATGGGTAGAGACGAAAAAAAAACTAATCGAAATTCAAAACTCTGAAACTGAAGCCACAAAATTTTGAGAGCAAACATTAATTTTTTCGAAGTTTAAACTTCCAACAGTTAAGGCTTGAAATTTCAAGCTAAACATCTATGACTCCGAAACCTTATAAATCGGAATGTAGAAGGTTTTTTCTAGAACTTTTTAATTTGAAAACATAAAAGCTCTACAATTTAAAACTGAGATTCCAACGTTTAAAGGTGGGAATTCTAAGTATAAATATTTAGTACTAGAACTTACTAAACGAATTTTTGAGAGTTTATATTGAATTTTTTTTTAATAAAAGTTAAGACTTTTAAATTTATCTGAATGTTTAAGGCCCGGTTTCTGAAAACTGATTTAACAGAAAGATAAATTTAAACCTCAGTTTAAACCATGGCAAACACCAATCAAATCAAGCTACCTTAACAACAAGCTAACAATTAAATTTTAACTGAGGAATTGTACCAGAAATCAGACCTAAAAGCGGAATTCTGAGTGAGTTTTTTTTTGGAGACTTTTTGTGTTCATGAACTTCAAATGTGGTGTTCTGAATTTTCTATCATTTATATCATTATAACAAAATTTAATTTCTATATACCTACTTGGTGGAGTTTAAGGGATCTGAGTTAAAAGTTTAAAAATCAAAATTCTGACTTTTAAAAGATGGAATTTGAATAACAGGAGTCGAAATTCTCAGATTCCGAGATTTAACGGCGGTTTTGGAATATAAAATTTATTTTAAATTCTTATTTTTTTAGTCTAAATATTGTACTAAATAATATTAAAAAAAAAATAAAATGCAAGAAATTTATATTTAAAAGAGTCTAAAATAGTCTCAAACTTTAGTTTTTAGACTTACAGAACATCTGTTAGCAAGAAAGCTCAGTTGTGAAAATCGAAACATGTTACATGAAAGTGAAAATTTTGTATTGATAGTGAAATCTTTATACATATAGAATTATTATGGGTTTGAAAGTCAAAACTGCAAATTTAGATATAGAAATTTTGGCGATTGAAAGTTACAAGTTTGTAGTCTATTATATTCAGTTAGAATTCTCAGTTTGGAAATTAAAAATTCTTTAAGTAAAAATTGGAATTACTATTTTAAACTTTGAAATTTTGTGTTCGAAATTAAATTTTTATTTGTGGTAGTTTGAATATTTAGAAATTAAATACTAAGCTGTTTTCAGTATCAACGCTCACATTCTGAATTCAAGACTTATGGACCTACAAGTACAAACTTATATGATTGTATTGCTGTAAGTGTATAAATTTCAATATTTTAATTAATTTTTTTATTAAAACGTTGCAATTCTTAAATTAAAGTCGGTCTTTGACTTAAACCTGTAATTTTAAGTTAAAAAGTTTAAATTATGAATTTGATAGTTAGAGTAAGAATTAAGATTTTAACAAAGTTCCAACAGGATTAGATAAATCTCATTTGGTAAGTAGGTATACCGAGATTTAAATTCAGAGTCGGATTCTGAGATCAATATCGAATTCCAAGTTTGAGATTTTTAACTGTAACTTTGAAAATTGGGATTCTAAATCTGAAACTGTAAACATCTTATTTAATGACAAACTGTTCAGTTTCAAATAAAAAAACTTATTACTGACACAAAATTAACAAATTAATCCAAGTTCAATTCATTCATGCTAATTGTGATATTTTTGTCGTAGTTTTAGTGGGTTTTTTCATTATTTTTATTGAAATGGTTCAAACGAAGTAAACAGTACACTTTATTCTAAAAATTGGGTAAGTAGGGTAAATCTGGAAAAGTTGGATCAGCGGCATAAATGGTCCTTAAAACTTTTCTTACAATTTATATTAAAAAAGAAGTGTGCCAAATACAGGGGAACGGACTGTAAAAAATTACAAAAGGCAATAAATGAAGTAAATAATAAGACAATAGGATTGACCGAAACTACTACAATATGTAATATACTAAAACCAATATTTTTAAAATTAGTAAATTGAATTTACTAATTGAATTTACCTACAGAGTTTTGTGTTAACAATAGCTATAGAAAACAGTGTTAAGAAAAAAATTATAACTAGAAACTATTATCCACACAGTGTGGAAAACATTAAAATGAAAAGTAGGTAATAATTCTACAGCAGGTTTTTTAAAATGTGGTTTATTATTCCTATCAAAATTTCTGTTTTTGACTGCTTTTGTAAAACTGTTTTTGAAAAACACAGTTATCTTATGTTATGTGATGTAGGATACTTTTGGCACTAGTTTTGCGACTATCTACTAGTATTTCCGAACAATATAAAAAGTGTTATTTGAAAGAAGTCGTTTTTGAGTAGCCGGTTGGCTCCGGGCGTGTAAGTCGATGAAAAGACGACATTAAGGAGTTGATTTCGGTGATATCTTTTCAACTTCTCGTCAACTTTCTAACTACGCGAAGACATCAAAAGTAAAATTAACAGAATCGCCGTCTATTTGTGTCTTTGATCATGTCTGAATAGCTCCAGCTCGACGGAAATGAAGATCATCTCTCAACGCCGTGCCCCATTCTGACAAATTACCAAGATTAAGGAGCTCATGTTTAAATTAAAATGATTAGCCGGCTCTACCCCGGATTCTCAAAGACTTAATTTCAAAGTAGCCATGATTTTATCTTTTTATCGCGGAAAAGTTGGTTCCTTCAAAATATTGCAATTAATTAATGTCATTTAAATTGTAACTCTCACGACGATGACAGATGTTCGATATCAAAGGAAAGGATTCACGATTTCCGTTTCTATTTCAACTGATGGCAGATGTTTCCACTTACATATTTTCATAATAATTTTCTGGTTTGATGAAACGTGAGGATCTAGGAAGGTCATGGACGACAAAAGAAATGCCGAAAATACAGAAGAAGGCTAACCAACCGGAATGCAATTCACTTGTTCTATATTGGCGGTAAATTTCGATCTGCAACGTTTATTCCACTCGAACGGCCAGAGGTTATGAGAAATTGTTTAGTTTTTAGGTAGAATGGGTCTTATGGTTTGTCACAGATTACGAGGATTACAGTAAATGCCCATTTTTCGGTAGTTTTAACTCATTAGTGGCGCCGACTACTGATGGAACCCGTCTGTCGAGAGTCGAGATCAAATACTTACTACTTTTTTACAATTTACCTGACTTTAAACTAGAAAAGAGAATTTGTTGAGCGATTTGATTGACATATCCGACTATTACTAATTTGTTTAGTTGTTTTTAAGTTATGTATCAACTGTCTAATCTAAAAATTTAGTAAACGACCCACACAAAATAATTATTGTAATAAAATGATGCCACCTTTAGTGCTAACAAAATGCTTAAATTTGCCACCTGCAACTTGCAAATTGTTTGAAATATCTACATACCTATTATCGTTTATAAAATTTATGGCAGCTATAAAAAATTGCTACTCCTATAAGAAAAAAAATGAGATAAAATATGAAAATACAAAAAAGATGAAAAAAAAAAGATGTAGGGGGAGGGAGTCAATTTCGAACAAAATTTACCTTTTATCTAGAAAGTAGAAAGGCCTTTTAAATATTAGTTTACGAAGCTCTTACCTGCAGTGAATTATAGTTTGATATGTTGCGCAATGTTTGTAATACCTGTGGAAACCACAAAGTCATTTTGAATAATAGAAAAAAAAATATGAAAACTTGTCTGCAACTGTTCTAAACCGCCCCAAGACGGAGGCAGTTTAGAACAGGCTCGGTGCCGTTTTGAACCAGCTTTATACAACTTAAAGAATTAAAGATACGTGTGAAAAAACTAATTTATTGTACTATAAATGTAAAAAGAAAAATAAAAGCTCATTTCTAACAACATTATCAAAAAATATATTGAAAATATTACAAATTTTAAGCTTTGAAAAAAAATAAAATAAAACACAAAAATTAAAAACACTTTTACAACATAAATTAGTGTTCAAGCATGCTGCGATGTACTTTACACCAGCACATTGGCAATGTGCCCACTTTTTGCAAGAGATATACAGGGTGTCAATTTTAAAACTTGCAATCGCCAATATCTCTAGAACTAAAAAAGTTATTGAGAATCACTCAAAACCGTTTCGGTAGTTTTTATGGGGAATCAAAATGGCATGGTAAGTGACGCTCCTCCACCCACCCTTCAAGCCACAGCCACCTTAAGTTGAAAATTTTAAATAACACGACCCTACTTGCGATACATCGTTGGAAAGCCCATAACAAGCGCTTTGCAAAAACAGCCTATTTGGTAAAGTTATTTTTTTAATTATTCAAAACCGAAGACGTTAAATTTTAATTTTTTTTACTATATTCAAGGGTGGGTGGAGGTGTGTCACTTATCATGTCATTTTAATTTCCCCTAGGAACCATCAAAACGCTTTTGAGTGATTATTAATAACTTTTTCAGTTGAGAGAAATTGCTGATTGCAAGTTTTAAAATTGACACAATGTATGTACACAGCCCATTGCAAAATATGCAAGCGGCATCATTGCCATAATTTTTTCTTTGTGGTTTTGATCTTGATTCATAAATTTCGCTTTCATCCGAAAAGTTTTCAGTGTCGGTTAAATCATCATAAATTACTTTGATGTCTCCGGGGGTCTCACTTTCTTTATCAGAACTTTCTTCATTTTTCTTAGGTTTTTGAATAATTTTTTTTTCATTTTTTTTCTTTGGCTTTAACTTTCCTTTTGTCTGCTAGTTTTTGTTTCTCTTCTCTGGCAAGTCTTTCCTGCTGCTTTGAACTGTTCAAAACTGCCCCACAGCCTATGTTCAAAAGAGCCCCTTGGTGCATACTTGGACTACAACTTTTCATGTAATCGATGATAATTGAAGTTTGGTAATTGCTCAAAAGCTAGCGCCTTTAATATAAAATGGGAAGAAGTTACATCAACTGTTCTAAAGTACCCCGTGTTCAAAACTGCCCTCCTCTCCCCTAAAACATAGGTAGATAAGAGTATTTCTGTCATAGTCCAAATGATGTCAACTTGGTTAGTGAAATACATTTCGACATTATTTTTAATAAATTTAGGTGTGTTGAAGTTTTGTCTGATTAATTATTCTACAGTTTCATGATCTGCAACAGATTTCTTTTTATTTTTCATATTTTTAAAACAATATAACAACATATTTTAATACTTTTAATCTATTTTTAATAAATGCAGAGTTTGTTTACCTAAAGCTTTCAATTTAATTTAATTTAATTTACAAAATAGCTGAACATTTGGTAGAAAACAAAAAAATGACCAATACTCTTGTGAATTTTTTTTTCAATAATATTATTTCGAGTAGTTTTTTTCAAAACTCGGTATGAGAAAGGACCATCATGCTTGAATGTCTAGTCTAGGATTAATTTTTATACATCTAATTCTGGCAAAAGTAAAAAATTTGATTATTTGAGAATTATATTTTTTTAGTTTTGGCTTATTTTTGCTACTTAGCTTTCAATAATTCTCTCATATTAATTAAAACATATAAATATTTCAATTTGATGGTCTGTAAATAAACTTAAAAGCTTTTAATTAGTGATTTTCATATAGTTTCATGTTATATGGTTAAGTTAATAAAATCTTGTTTACATTGTCTTTATTAAAACAAAATTTATTGAGCTTTGCTCTATGAAATTTGTTGCAACTATAATTAAATAAACGTTTTTGTATCGTTACATCATTTGAGTTTGTTATTAAAACTAAATGCATGTAATATAAATAATTTGTATTAGTTCTGTTTAGTTATGTTTATCGTAGAGTATGTTTTGTATAGTGTACATATTTGGTTATCATTAAGGATAATTTTTTGATAATTAATTTATAACTGTTTAGTTCAGACAAAAAGCTTGGACCTTTTTAAAATGTTGTTTCTGTTTCTGTTGACTGGGTCAGTTATTATTTAAAATATTGGAGGGCCTTAACGTATCTACTCAAATTTTTATTTTCCAAAATCATGTTAAAAATCTTCATAATATTTCGTGCAATTTTTAACTGACAATGGTAGCGTTAATTATTGGAGTTTCCACGAAACAATTTGTTAAATTGTATAACTGCGTCCGTAATATGGTGTGCTCTCGTGTGGGTTTTATGGCAAAAGCACGAATCGCAGTAATAAAATATCCGAATGACGTCGACATAAGTGTATTAAACCGACGCTTAATTACCGTCCTTTGAAATATGAAGGTAATCTATCTGGAAAACAAAAAGGCCACTCCAATAAAGCGTTAATTAGATTAGACTTTTAATTTGCCGAAGAGTAGGGCACGCAAAACATCATTTTTATGAAGAGAGCACTTTCCACTTATCTTTGGTCAATTATCACGAATGACCGTCACGCAAACTGTTAATTCTTGCGTTGTCCGACAAAACGTTAATTTCGCACAAGTCACGCCATTGGCATCCACAGTGTGCGTGCTTTTAGTCTAATGGAATAATATTAAACGGACCAATCAGCAACAGCTTTAGATATGACCAGTTAGCTGATTGCTTCTGGGCTTTCACGCATTTCCCGGGAAAACACGATAATATTTTGCGAATAATTACACTAGAGGCTTTTTCTTCCTGCTCTTGTTTTGACTGCATCTCTCCGTTCATTATTCAATTACAAACAACATGATGCTTAAATTAATAAAGCTCGTGTGTGCCGTGCTTTTTCCTCATGCCCGTGTGTGCGCTAGTTGCGGGAAAAATTACAAAACCTGAGTGTGCGGATTCATAAAAATAATTAACGAAAGATAAAAGCGAGGAATAATAAAGCAGCGCGGCCTTTGAAAAAACGGCAGTCACGCGAAAACGTACTAAACATGTTCAGATGAGCAAATTACATTAGCCGTTCGGATAATCCCGCCTATTTCCCATTAACGAAAAAGCTTTTTAAAAAGTTTATGTTTGAGATCAGGAATCGCGCACTCGACTCAATCAACTTGTTTCTCTTTTTTATTAATTTTAGAGTGTTTTGTGTTCTTGTTAATAAACGAGGAAGTCCATTAAAAATCGTGCCTCGTCCATTTGGTGCAACATCAACAACAATTTCCAATCCTCTGTACTCATCACAAAAGAAACTTCGCTATTTTACCTGCCCTGCGATTATGTCTTTTTCTCGTTAAACTTCGCGTTAATATGGTTGTTTACTCGACTCGTTAACGGCGCTAAACACCTTTGCTTTGCTACTCTTCTTACAATTAACTACTCGACTTTATTCTTGTGTGGTGGATACTGCGAGGCATTCTCCAAATTCTCATCGTGCGTCGAGCAAGAAATATAGGGGAGAACTTGTGATGGGGTCCGGGGTGTAGTCTTACTTTTAACAGGGTGAATTAGTCCAAGATTAGGGAACTACCCTCTTATTCAGTTCCTCTGATATCAAAGATGGCTGATTTTTATGTAAGGGAGGAACGCTACCAAGGATCCGGCGTAAATTCACCTTACAAGTTGGTCATATTTTACAACACCAACCCTTATTTTAAAATCTTTTAACTATTTTTCTTACTTCCTCTTGGTGTTGCTTTTCATGCTGCGTAATATCTCATTTATTTTTATTTGTAAATCTAAAACAGGATGCCATATTAAGGCTAATTAATAGATTTTTGTTTCTATTTATAATTTCAAACAAGAAAACAATTAATTAAGTTCGACACAATTAGCAATTATCTTGTATTCAAAATCAATAACTTTTAATTTTCATTAATTGCTTTTGAAACTAATAAGTTGATCTTAATTAAATATCTATTTTTTAACAAACAACCAACAACTACCTACTAGATACTACCTACAGCGAGCGGCAAAATTATGGAATAATCTTATTAAAACTGAAAATATTTTTGGCAAAAATGCTGGAACAGGTCAATTTTTTTTAAATAGGCACAATTTTCAACTTGATTTAAAATGTTAAATTTTTTGGTTTTTGAGTAATGACGTCATCGACATTTGATAGTTCTTTTAATTGTCGGAATGACAACAACAAAATTTTAAATTCATATTACATAAAGGTTTCTAAAAAAAATCACTAACAATCCAAAAAAGTGAATATCAACAAAAAACAAATATACAATTTAAATCAAGTTGAGAATTTTGTATTTAAAAAAAAAAGACCTGTTCGAGCTTTTTTGTAAAAACATAAAACTGTCATTAAACTTCAGCAAAAATAGTCTAAATTAAGTACCGCTAATAAAGTTTTTTGAAAAAAAAAACAAATTAAAAAAAAACAATATTTTGACATTTTAACATAAAATTAAAATATTTTTAAACAATATTTTTTTAATGCGAACAAAAATCAAACAGAACCTTTCTTTTTGTTACTATGTGAACAAAAGAAAATAACAGAATAGCTATCAAAAATTTGGAATGTGTGTACCTATATTATACATAAAGGGGGAGAAAAGCACAATTATTTCAAAGGTGCCGTTGATAGCCAGTAAACCAGAGGGCGAAGCAAGTGAGCTATAAGAAACCAAAGGAATAATAAAAAAAAATTTCCAATGGTGTATACTATTTAAAAAACTCAAGAAATTGGCTGTAATTCTTTAATACTATTCAAAAATTAACTTTAAGTTAGAATTTTTTGAAATTTTACCATGGTAACAATAAAAATGCTTATTGACAATGAATGAAACGGGAGCAAATATTTGTCGTTATGCTTATTTCTCTCCCTCGGGTGATCGTTTTGTTAAGAAATTTGTTGTTTAGCAACAAAAAAACACAACAATAATTTTCTAACATTCTTTTGCGACCACTGTCACGTTTCTGTTTTTAAAATTCTGTTGCATAATTCATCAGAACTTTCCAGATTTGCAATTTTTGATCAAAATAGTCAATACATTGTCGCTAAGTTAATCAAGGCAAGTGGGGGTCATCGTGAAGAACTGAACTATGATTACAGCTTTTATAAAATTTACAATAAGTACTTAGTTACCAGATGTTGATCAAAACAGATTATTTTCAACTAAAAAAACTATTCGAGAATCATGCCCTTTATTTGTTTATATGAAACTGTGCATTGAAAAAATAAGTTTTAATAAACTCATGAACTACAAAATAAGATCAAAATAAATAAACACCAAAAAACAGAAGAACAAAACACATTAATAATTATCCATCAACTGGAAATGCAAATTTTTTCCTTTCACATTAACCATTCGTCCTCTACCTATGTCTTGATTCCTTGGTACCACCAAGAATAGTTTTCCTATCTGGAACTCTCCTTTGAGGAAAATGTTCTGCATACCTTCTCCACGAAATGCATATCAGCATATTCTTCGTTTGAATATTTAAACTTTAAATTGATTTTCAATAACAAAGTCACTTTGACTTTGACAGTAGATGTCAGTAGTAAATGAACAACAATTACCAAACAACAATAATTCTTAAAGCATAACTTATGTGATTTTTTGTGTCCAAAGCTTTATTTTAGCAGTCTTCAAACAGAGGGGATCATTTTAATTTGTTTTATCAAAAAATTGTAGAAATGTTTTCGACCACCTTTTGCTTTTTTCCTTTTGCTTTAATTTGTTTTATCAAAAATTGTAGAAATGTTTTCGACCACCTTTTGCTTTTTTCCTTTTGCTTTAATTTGTTTTATCAAAAATTGTAGAAATGTTTTCGACCACCTTTTGCCTCATAAACGCACCCTGAAATTCTTGGGAGACTATTTCCTAACACCTGTATAAAGGCCAATTTCATGACCGATAAATTTAATGTTGTTTTGAATGTGATTTGCTGATAGAAATTTTAATTAATTTAAAAGTCCTTCTATTTTTTATGAATTAAGATTGATACTTTACTAGAATAAATTTTGACTTTTTTGCAATTGGTGCTAGTGTTTTTTCTGTAAATCCTAGATGTTGATGAAAATATCCATTATGTCGGTGATTCTGGAGGCGGTTGATGTAATCCCGGGATTAAGTATGATTTTAAAATCCATTCGTGCCATTCATTAAATATCTCGTTATTTGGCGTCGTGTCGAAATTGGAAAGAATAATAAAAAATAGATAGGTAAATGTAAAAACCGTTAGGAAATCCTGTGTGAAAAATTCGCCGTTCGCCTCTGAACCGTATATTACTTTGTTTCGTTTTGTGTTCGTCGGGGTTTCAGAGACTTAGCTCACAGCATTTTAATTAATGAATTAATGTAGCTCGTCTCTTAAACACTGTTTATGTCGCGGTAATTACGAGAGTTGCCGCCACTAGATTATCTCCCCCTCTTATTTCGTCGTCCGCCTCTGGTGAATATGATGGGGCGTCGGGTAAAAGCCTAAATCGAGCCTAAGGAGAAGTTAAAGTGTAAAGAAGAGGAATTAGGTCCGGATATTTCATTTAGAAACTAAGAGGAAGCAACGACGAACAAAAAACAACAATCGTTAATTAGAAAATGCGTGATGGGTAATTATTATTCATTTTTCATGGATTTGTTCATCAGCGCCATCCTTCCTCAAGCGGGGGATGGCTTTGCAGTAATTTGCCTTTAAGTAATCCAAGTATTTCAATTAATTAGTGAATAATTAACCTCCAGGACGTGGCTCGGATGAAGTTAATTGAAGTTAACGGATGGTAAGCGAGTAACGCGTTCGCTAATTTCCATTTTAATTCGTTATACTTCCTAAGTTAGAGACAATAATAGTTTGAATTTGGTCTGGGGAGCTGTGAGTGGTCACATGAAACGCTGCGACATGATTTCGCAATTAGCGTCGCGACGCGCTACTCGTCCTTCTTTGTTTAGGCGGTCGCTTGGCGCTAATTATCCCACTCGACAACACCACCTTCGTGCTAGACGCCATTCCAACCAAATTACTCGACACAACGACGACGCTCAAACACATTATACCTAAATTTTACTCGCTAATTTAACGACAAAAAATTGTTTACTAAATAAAATCCATCCATAAAAACAACTGAGAATAACGAAAGAACAAAATGCTCTTATTTCCGCTTTATTAGTAAAAATTAATGTCTTCAAAATAAATCAACAACTAAGACTCCAATTTATGGTAAAATATTAAAGAAAATACAGAAATAAATAATTTGGAAAATTTCTACTATAAGATTCAAAAAGAAGAATAGAAAGGGAGAAATTATAAAAATTAAATGTTTGGAAAACGTTGGAAAAGCTTGAATATAGTCGCTGATTCCTGTAAGTACATTTAGCTTTGATTTTTAGTAACACTAGTTTTTCACTAGTTTCTCACTTAACCAAATGTTTTTGAATTTCTTACTAATAAGACTATTTTGTAACATGTATTTTGTAGGGACTAAAAATAGTATATTACATAACGAGCACGGGAAGGTAATACCGCGAATGCGTTAGACACTTTCCTGCAAGTTTTGTACACTATTTTTCCTACGACCATAAATAATTTTTTTCTTACGAACATATTTTTTTTCATAACGATTTATTTCTTTAATGGATACAAAAATACGTTGAATAACGATTTATTTTTTATGATGGATACAAAAAAAATACATTAGATGAAAAAATACAAAACATTCGAGTGTGAATTGTGCGTTAGATTTCTAACACACAGTGCGAAAACAAATCGCACAGGTTTTCGACCTCGTACGATATTGCCAATTTTCGCGCATATGTAATTGTGCGTTATGATCTAGTTTCGTATATGGTCGTAGGAAAAATTTTTTACTATCAGAATTTTTAAATTAAACTTGAAAAATGCTTGCAACTCAACACAAAATGAGAATACATTTTTGGTCATTTTCACGTTTTTAGGAAACATTAAAATTTTATTTACCACCAGAAGGACCACACTGTCTTTAAAATCTAAGTAAGAATTATTATTATTAGTTAATTATTGAAAGTATTTATTCAGGTTACACTTCTACTGATTCCCTTCTATTTTCTATATCAGAATAATCTTTTTAACTTTCTGTACCCTACACCATACATTTTCAAACTAACGATTTCTGAACTACCACAGTCGCTTGATTTTAATTCGCACAATTTTTGATAACAAAATCAAATTTACATTCATTCAGGCCAATTATTATAAATAAGCAAAAGATTTTGTTTTATAAAAACATTTTTTATAATGCTACGCTACTGTTTTCACTAAACTTGATGGTGGTTTTTAAATTTTATCAAAATAATACCTAGCAAAAACAATGAAAATAAAATGAAAAATTTTATTGTGTAATTTGTGTGGTTTGTATAGAGAGACGAGTAGGCTTTAAAATTAAGAATAAGGTGATGCAAGAACAAAAATAATTCGTAGTAGAACAAAATTTTAAAAATGCAGTTTTAAATATGTAAAGGGTTTGCTCCAGTGTGTATAAGAAAATTACTTTCTAAAATTATAACTTTGCTAGTGCTAAATATGCAAAATATTTGAATTGAATTAGAAGCAATATCAAACCACCATATATACGCATTTCTTTAGAAGAAAAGAAATGAAATGTGAAAAGAAGGTATTGCTACTTATTAATTGAGACAATGAAAATATGTAGTGGTTATTTTTATAATTATCTAAAATTTTACGTACTGAATTAGATATAAATAAAAAAACAAAAAGCTATAATCAATTTTATTTGTTTTTTAAAAGATTTTAAAAAGAAAAAATAATTTTACATTTGTTGAAATTTTAATCACAATATAAACTAGGGTATAAAAATAGAAGAATTAAGATAAAATTTTGTTTATTTAAGTTACATTATCTATTAATTGTTCTGTGCTCTGTGCACTGATAAATTAAAAGAGATGCCAATTTAGTTTGTCAATAGAAAACATAATAGTTACTCTTTGAAAATGAAACTATCCTGTTGCTCGCTGGAGGCAAAAACGATCCTAAATCAAGCTCCCAAAAATTTGATCTTTCCTCCCCTAATTAAATAAAAGCAACCCCTTCGGTTCTATAACGATAATGGGCATATGCTTGTTATAATTTCCTGCACGCACGCTTTAACTCAAGTATCCATTTCCTTTAATGGCACAGTGGCATGGAAAACAGCGCATAAGATACGCGAACTGAGCTTATATTATTTTTTTTACACAATATTCGATCTTCGCATGAGTACTTCATAAAGAGCCGCTACCTGATGATGTGGGGTATGGCCTCATCATCTTTTTGTTGCGCCCTCTTTTGTGATCATTGTTGACATCACAAACAACGACACCCCGGAGTGAAATAATCTCCGATAAATGTTTGCTTATAATCAGCTTTAAAACTTTTAAGTTATGGATTTCGGGAGGTTATAGCGCAAGAGGGTGAGATGGGTGATTTGAAGATATCAGATGACGTCGTCCTGTCGGCAAACTCATCCGGAAAAGGAATCCAGCAGGCGTAAGTAATCCGCTAGTAAATAGAACAAAAGACGGTGCCCAATCAGCGTTGAGTAGGAACAAAGTAGCGTCTGGCGTCGGCTTTTGTTGCCGAACAATAGAGCACGGGTAAACGATGCTCGCTTGTTTAGCGTTTGTGTATTCTGTAGTTATTATTATATCGCGAACTCCATACCCGACGGCACGAAAATGCCCAATTAAATATTTTATTTTTGTGTTTTCATTCTAGATAGCTTTTTCACTTAACAATTGCCCACACTATAGTAGGGTTACCACTTTTGCGAAATGAAAATAAAAGACGTTATCTTTTTTTAGTCGCTATACCTAAAGTCAAATCAAGTCAGGTCAGGTCAAGTCATATCAAAAATGGAAATTTATTTGGTGTAGTAAGAAGACTAAAAAACTAGTGTTACAGTTACAAAGCAAAAACGTATAATTATATCAAACGATCAAAATAATTTGTAATCGAATCATATTTGAATCCAAGAATGTATGTCTGTAAAACGTCAAATAAAATGACAAGTCGAAAGGTAAAACGATATGACCAAAAAAATGATGTTTTTAATACGTGTTTACAGACGTTTTCGGATCCAAAGATGACTCGATTACAAATTATCTTAATTCAAATTGTTCTCTTTTCAATTTGACTCACTAAGCGTATAAGAATATAAACTTTATTATTTAATAATGAGAGGTTACCGATAAAAATGAGCCCTTTATTCTATAAAAAATGGATCTAATCTTATATAAAAAAAAACATTCAAATGCTGTTTTAGTACTTTACATATTGTGTCTGCTATGGCACAAACCAAACTTGTAAATAAAATTGTAATTATTTGAGATATTTGAGGTAAATATGAGCGTTGTTTAAGAAGTCCTTTATTTAATAAAGCAATTAACAGTACAAATTGAAATCGACGGATTATTATGACTCCCACATAAGTAAGTTTCTGGTTTTCATAAGAGCAAAATAAAAGCTTCTTAACATTTGTTTTCGAAGGATGTAAGATGCAAGTTAGTTTTGTAGACAAATTGAATTTCAACTTTTTATTTTACCTGGAAGAATGCATAGTTTTAAACCCTTAAAAAACTCAATGTAAGAAATTACTTGTCCATGCTCCTTATGTTTATGAATCCCGTTTATGAAATACCGACTTTATATCCGTTTTTTCTCACTTTACCCATTGTTCTTTAGAAAATCGGTTTTATACTGATGTACACTAAAAATTGCGAGTTTTAGATACAACATTCAAAAACTTTTGAATGATGTAATGAATACACTGCATGTAGAAAGCCATTTCCAATGTATTATATTCAATTATATAACTCGTAGACCTAACGTCAAAAAAATTGAATAATGTTATGTTTTTTGCTCAGACTGTTGAAAGAAGCTGTATCGTGAATTGTAACTACCTATATGTTTAACGTTGTTTGTGGCATTTATTGATAAAGTTTTTGTACCTAATAATAAAATAATGAAAAATATATACAAGATTATTGGTAAAATTAGGCAAAAAAGTCAAATCTCAAAAAACAATAAATATCAAATTTCTTTCACAGATAGAATTTTTTAAATAAATTTTTCATATTTCTGATATCTTGTCTTAGTTGTCATTTTTCTCTGAGGTGTTGAAACAAGCTGTATAGGTAAATGATTCAATTTAAAGATTTGTAGCTAACAGTTAAAATTAGGTATCCTTGACCATTTTTTTATCATACAAGTTACAAACAAGTTCAAGCTTAATCTTGCAGTAACCTTATTTGCAGATTATATTAGTTTTAAACAACGATGGCTAAGCGCGCAATTATTATTGTATGTCCAATATTTACGATTTCAAGAAATGTATTTTGAAACTTGTGTAGCTGACTTACTAATGTGCACATTCCAAATAATATTTAAGACTTTTTGAGTGCGTTGTATGTACATAAATTTTAATAATTTAAAATTACAAAGTATTAATGATCATTTAATTAAACATATTCATATTAAGTAAATTTATGTTATAAATAGACATACAATAATTGTGAGCTAAATCCTAAATCTTATTATAAAAACATTTCTTAAAAGGCACTGTAGTATATTCAAATTTAAATAAGGTAATGGAAGTCCTCTGTATAAAACTTATAGCCCTACAAAACTTACTATATTGCATTAATAAAACTTTTCCTACGACCATATACGAAACTAGATCATAACGCACAATTACATATGCGCGAAAATTGGCAATATCGTACGAGGTCAGAAACCGATTTGTTTTCGCACTGTGTCTTAGAAATCTAACGCACAATTTACACTCACTTTCCGTGCTCGTTTTGTAATATACTAGAATATAACTCGATTATAAAAATATTTGCGATTTAAACCATCTCGGACGTTGCTAAGATGACTCGGCTGTTGGAATTGTAATTTAATCGAATCTCCCGTGATTAGTCGGCGATGATGACAATCGAGAGAACATAAATAGTTACGTCACATTCTTGTTGTAAA
>NW_025400983.1:10159623-10214371 GCF_015345945.1 Tribolium madens
TAATTAATAATTAATAATTAATAATTAATAATTAATAATTAATAATTAATAATTAATAATTAATAATTAATAATTAATAATTAATAATTAATAATATTATTATTTACTACTAAAAATGTGAATTTTGATCATACTAAATTGATTTCAAAAAAGCGTTAACGTATCATCGAAGCAAGCAAAACAAAACACTGATTTTGTTTACATGGAATTAAAAAAAATTGTCAAAGGTTTTGCCACGTTTGGTCGTGCTTGGTAAAAGTAATGGAAGATTTTGGTATTCTCGCACGTATTTTAATTTTTAAGTCAGCAGAAAGTGTGAAAATGGATTTGTTGCCAGACAAGTCAAAAATTCAATACGAAAAAGAATATTGTGTTTTTTGTGAGTGGCGAAACAAGGAACAGGTTCGAGGTGCTGGAGAAACCGTTATGCTCAAATGAGTACCTATTCTCCTTCATCATTGTGGCCGAAATATTCTATTCTGCGAGCTTGTTTGGAACTAAAAGAAAAAATCGAAATTGACAAATATGGTTCTTTGACCAAATTTATCAAAAAGAAAAGAATGTTGGATACCGGCATAAAAAAATTTCAGTACTGACGAAGGAACAAGTTGATGAATTTTAGCGCACAGCTCCAGATGAACCTGGAGCTTGCAGAACCAATGAATTACTAAAGATGTCTACCGATGACGTTGAAATTTTAGAGAATAACGTAGTTATTACTGTTCCTGATTCGAAAACTCATAAAAAAAGATTTTTTGTCAATCCTGTAATTTTAATTAAAAAATATGCAGCGTTACGGCCGGCTCATGTTACGCCTAGAAGATTCTTTGTATCATACAGAAATGGAAAGTGTACTATTCAACCATGTGGTGTTAATTTTTTTTCTAAAATTCCTGAAAAAAATGCTACATATCTCAAACTCGAAAATCTAGCTATGTACACCTGCCACTGCATTAGGAGAAGTGCAGCTACCATGCTTGTATCTACGGCAAGTGTTTTTGGTACTAAAGAATCAATGAAAATGTGTGCTGAATTATCTGGGAGCGCTACAAGAGATGCGGCAGTCAAGATGGATGGGAAAGTCTCTTTCAGTTTTCATAATTGTAAAAATATTGAAATTAATGTTATCAGTTCTAATAAATTATTGCAATAAATCATCATATCAGACAGTAACTAATATATTATGTGTAACTACCGTGTTATGGGATTTCTATGATATTATGACCCATATAATAGTACAGAAATATTTGCAATTATAGAGACATAATAAACGATGATACGATAATAGTATTTTATGTATCAAGTACGCAAAATGTTGTTTTAGGGGACGAATCGTAATTAATGACGAGGCGACGTAGGAGCCGAGATGTGTCCCCTAAAACATTTTGCGTACGTGGTGCATACATAATTTTTTGGTATCAGCTCTGCAAAATGTCTTCTGAAAATGTGAATTATTTGAATTCTGAATCGTAAAATGTGGAAACTGTGTGAAAACGTAGTAGGTGTCATGACGTTATTATGGCAACCAGTTGTTTATCGAAAAAACGGTTGTGTTGAAAATGTGTGAAGTTTCGGCGTTCATTTCCGAAAAAGCAAAAATAATTGTTTCGGATTTGCTTCCGGCGAAGTCTAAAGCCCAGTATAAAAAAGAATATGCTTCGTTTCGTGATTGGAAGCAGGCAAATGGCGTGACTCTCGTGAATGAAGATGTGATGTTGGCCTATCTGGACGAAAAGGTATGCACTACGGAGTTTGCATCCTGCAGTGAAGAAAGTGGCAGCTTTGATCATGGGACAAAAAGAATCAGGTGCATCAATTTCATCTGTGGCGAATTCTGTTGACGTGGTTGCATCAACATCGACGTCAGTAGAATCTTCAAACAAATCCATCACTTCAAATCTGAAAAACCTAACTGAAAAAGGTCTTTCTTTTTCTGAAAATAGTTTAAAAATGCCAAAAACTGTAATTTTCATTTCCATTTCTCAATGTAAATTTATTGTTAATTTTGCAATAAAATCATGTTTCTAATGTGTTGCTAAGTTACCTTTCAGTCCGCTAAAATGGACAAAAAGTACTAGGCCGCTAAAATAGCATTTTGCGGACTCAAATGAGTTCGCTAAAGTATCATTTTGCGGAGCGTGTACCAAAAAAAAATAAAAACAACTTCATTCACAAAATGTTATTGTTTACAATTAGCATTGATTTGATAAATGCTATCAGTATTTTTTCAACAAGTACACGGGATGGAAGCGCTAGCACTAGTAGTTTTCGCGATAACGACACTAGTTTTTTTAATTTGGTTTATACGTTTAGTACGAAAAAATAATGACTATTACACGACTATTCCAGGACCACGTCCATTATTTTTTTTTGGGAATGTTCTTGAAGTTGGTGCAACAAAAGGTAAATACACTAAACAATAAACAAAACAAATTATCATAATTTTTTTAAGACATTTTAGGTGTATTGCACAAATATTCCATGCAATTCAATGGCTTATATAAGATACATTTAGGACCAGTACGAAAACTTATAGTAGCCTCTGATTACAAGATCCTGAAATGTGTTTTAAGTAGTAAGAAAATTTTAAATAAGTCTGAAGATTATCTTTATTTACGACCTTGGTTGGGAACTGGTTTACTGACCAGTGGTGGTAGGTACGTTTTTCGTGAGATATTAATTTTTCTTCAAATTAGGTATTTAAGGTACAAAGTGGAAAAAGCATCGAAAAATTATAACACCAGCTTTTCATTTCCAAATTTTAAAACAATTTATTGAAGTTTTTGAGTCTGGAGGTAACAGATTTATACAAAAGTTGCAAAAAGAAGTTGGCAAAAAAAGTATTGATATATATCCCTTTGTTAATTTATGTACACTCGATATCATTTGTGGTAAAAAATGTTTCTTTTATAAAAAAAAATTTAACATTATTTTGTAGAAAGTGCAATGGGTATATCAATAAACGCTCAGTTTGATGACAATTCAGATTATGTTAGGAGTGTTAAAGCTATGTGCAAAGTAACAATGGAGAGACCATTTCATATTTTGGAAATGAATGATGTTACATTTCCTCTTACTAAAAATTACTACATACAAAACAAATCTTTGAACATATTACACAATCAAACTAACAGCGTAATAAGTAAGAGGCGTCAAAAACTGCAAAACAAAACTAAAGCAATTACTGTAACAAATGCAAATTCTAAAGCTGACAACAATGAAACATTGTTTGGAAGAAAGAAAAAGGCATTTTTAGATTTGTTATTGCAAGCCACTGTTGATGGTAGGCCTCTAACTCAGGAGGAAATACGGGAAGAAGTTGATACTTTCATGTTCGAAGTATGTCAAAAAATCAGTAAAATACAAGTCCTGCATTAATATTTTTAGGGCCATGATACCACTGCTTCGGCAATTAGTTTTGCGTTTTATTGTTTAGCAAATAATGCTGACGTTCAAGTATGATTTTAATAATATTTAATATTTTTAATATTTTGTTCTATATTGAAGGCAAATGCATATGAAGAGCAAATAGCTCTTTTCGGTGACAACAAAAATCCTTCAGTTACATATTCAGATCTACAAAATATGAAATACTTAGAACTTGTCATAAAAGAAACTTTACGATTGTATCCACCAGTTCCCATTTTTGCTAGAAAAACTTCAGAACCCGTACAATACGGTATAAAGTTTTTGTGGTTTTATTTTCACAGCAAATAACTTGATTAAATTGCAGAAAATATCTTTATACCCGAAGGAGTAACCATTAACATTTTTGCTTATGGAATACACCGAGATCCAAAATATTTTAAAGATCCGGAAAAATTTGACCCCAACAGGTTTGAAATTGTAGATGGAAAATTGCCATATGCTTACATTCCGTTCAGTGCTGGACCACGAAACTGCATTGGTTAGTATTACAGTGTTTTTTTTTGGTTTTCCTTTCTTGTCAAATGTATTTCACTATTTCTCAAAACTATTTCCCACCTACGTCGCTTTGACATTAATAGGTATATTAAATTAAATAGTTTTGAGTAATAGTGAAATACATTTGACAAAAGAGGAAAAACAAAAGAAAAACACTAACATTATTAATTATTAATACTTATTTAAAAAATTAAACTGTTGCAAATTTATGGATTCGCAGGACAAAAGTTTGCAATTTTGGAAATGAAAAGTACTATTTCAAAAATGCTGAGGAATTTTGAATTACAACCAGCAACTCCTACACACACGATACAGTTGACTGCTGAATCGGTTCTGAAATCTGAAAACGGTGTAAAAATAGCTTTAAACAGTAGAAATTAATTAATTTGGTTAACTGTATTACATTTAATAATAAAAAAAGTAAAAAATTGTCATTCTACTATTTATTTTCTTTATTTGAAGTTTATGGTCTCTGAGCCCTTTGGCCAGAGGCCCTCCTCATTGCAAACCTCTTTATAACAATTAAATAACTAATGTTTATTAAAATTAAGCCGAATTTAGATATGCGTCATATTTTTTTGTGAAAACACCGATTCATAGATATACAGGGTCACAGGGTATCAATTTTAAAACTTGCAATCGGCAATATTTCTAGAACTGAAAAAGTTATTGAGAATCACTCAAAACCGTTTTGGGTGGTTTTTAGGGCGAATCAAAATGACATGGTAAGTACCCATCCTTGAAGCCACAGACACACCAAGTTGAAAATTTTAAATGGCACGTCCCTTGTGATACATCGTTGTAAAGCTAATAAGAAGCACTTTTCACTACAGCCTATTTAGTAAAACCGTTATTCCAGTTATTCAAAAAGGAGACTTTAAATTTTGATTTTTTTTATTATATTCAAAGGTGGGTGGAGGTGCGTCACTTACCATGTCATTTTGATTCCCCTAGGCACCACCAAAACAGTTTCGAGTGATTCTCAATAACTTTTTAAGTTGAGAGATATTCAGATATTGCCGTTTGCAAGTTTTAAAATTGACACAGTGTCCTATCCTATAATTTGTTACTACTAATTTCTTAATCAATTAAATGAGCTACAAAACAAAAATTAAACTTTTTTATTAATTATCTTAAAGAAAATTATAAAAAAATAATGTTATAAAGTATTAATTTAATTTTTAAAAGATAAGCCTGATGAGTGATGAGTAATGATGAATAGTGTAGAGTAGTGATGATGACTAATAAGCACATAAACTTGATTAACACAACACAAAGCTCGGATAACAATTATTTATTTTATATAAAAAAAAACAAATCTTATACAATTTGGCATTAAATAAAGTACAAGTACAAAATGAAATTTGTATTCTGAAAAACACAATATTTATTTAAACAATATTGGCTTAAACAGAAAATTAAAAAGTTAGCTAAATATAAAATCTACGTATTTGCTTTGACTTATAAAAAATTAAACTCATTGTTTAATTCAATTTTATAATTTAATTGATATCGGAATTGATGTCAAAGCATATTATATCTTGTAGCTTCGTAAGTAATTTTATCTAATTGATCTTGTACAAACATACTGTTTACCAAATTAACATTAATATTGTTAATTAATTCATATCAGTTTTTGTTATTCAAAAATAACAGATTCCATATTTTAAGCTATAATTAATAAATCATGTTTTTAATAATATTTTCACGTTTGTTGCCCTAATTAGCATTTAGCATAGTTGAAACTAAATTAAAATAGTGTTGCATTTTAAACATACAGGTTGTTCCGTTTTAATTGTTACAAATTTAAACAAGTTATGGAATATACAATTTTAAGATAAAAGTTTCCTATGAACATGTATCAAAAAATGTTATGTAAGCGAGCTAGACCCCCTGAAAGAGATACGTTTTTAGTGAGGTTTTCCTACTATTTCAGAATGAATAAAATTACAAAAATTGATACAGCTGATAACCATTAAACAGCTGAACGAATTCAAAGATCAGTTGGCAAAATTTTTAATCACTGGCGTCTTAAAGGGTAAGACGAATTTAACTTTTAATTTTTATTCTCTTTATAATGGTCTGTACCACATAATGTAAACTGATTTTACTCAAAAACGGTAATTGTATCGAAATAACGCAAGAGATCTCTTTTTGTGAAAAACTATAAAATTTAGAAATTTTGTAGCTGCAACTTGCAAGAACCAACAGCCAAAACAGTTAGGGTACTTTTTACCCTGAACCTACCCAGTTTAAGACGTCCCTGAGTAAAAATTTTGACATTTTATCTTTGAATTCGTTTGGGGTATAAAGGTTATCAGTTGTACCAAATTCTGTAATTTTATCTACAATAGTTGCTGAAATATTGGAAAAAATCCATTAAAAGATGTACTTCTTTTAAGGGATGTAGCTCCCTTATTTAATATTTTTTGATACCTACATGTTTATAGGAAACTTTTATCTTAAAATTAAATATTCTATCACCTGTTTAAATTTATAAGAATAAAAACGTAACACCCTGTATTTATGGCAATTTGCTTGTAAATTATCAAAACTAAATTATTATTATAAAAAACCATAATTTTAATTGAAAAATTATACAAATGAAAATTAAAAAAAAATGTTTTCGTTATTATTATTATTTTCAAAACAAACAAACGTATTTTTTTAACATGTGTCACAAAAATCTGACACAATTTTTGTTTTGAAACAAAATCAAATCAAATTACAACATAAATATTTTCAAATGTAAGAATCGATGTCTTTTGATGATATCACTGGAGCAAGGGATTATCCATACCTATAATTTACGCGTATGTTATTTATCATTTCAGCAAATATTTGTCAAAGTATACGTAAATACTTATTACCTCAAAAGTAGTTATTTTTTTCACTAATTACATAATTAATAATAATAATTTTTTTTTCATATGATTTCTATTACAAAATCGCTGTCAAAAACAAATAAATTAGAAACGTACAAACCACTGTGCCTAAAAAATAGTATACCTAATTAAAAAATAACAAAAAAAAAACATTTATTGCAAAATTTCTCTCGTCACATATGACAGTGGAGCAATAATAATCGAATGTTTGAGGTAAGTCGGTATGTAAAAAATAAATACAAAATTGTTTTCCTTCAATATCATATAACAATAAGAATATAATGACAGGAAGAAGAGTACTGAGTTTAGATTTGGATCACAACATTTAAGTCCACTCAAAAAAAAAAAATTATGTAAAAGCAAGTGTTATGTAAGACAACAAAAGTTGCATAGACAGTTTAAAAATCGAGGTCGTAGTGTAAAGTCAAGCTACCCGTTAAAAAGCGAGAATTTAATAAACTAAAATAGACCGCTCTTCTATAAAATACAGTATGTCTCCGGTTTGAGTTTACAAGAGGAAAAAATTTTTTATCTTTAATTTTACGCCAAAACTGCAAAGGAAAAACATTTTTTGCTTCACCTAAAACGAGTAAATTTGTACTTAAAACTTTATTATTCTGATTCAGTGAAAAGAAAAGTTAATTTTTCCTCTTGATTTTCGACTTAATAATTTTTCTCTGCTTTTCAAGTCCTAACACACTGGCGGTTTTATTTATTTGACAACTATATGTTACTTTAACAATTAATTTATTAATCAAATAATGATAGTTTTTTTTTAAATGACTTTGGTTTTTATCTTAAAGCTGTTTCTTTGAGTTATTATTTATTAAAATTATGTTTTTCACAAACATTTTTATTATTTTATCCACAATCACTCTATAAAGAGACTTATTCCACACTTTAGATGCTTATAATATAAAGTAGCACTTTATCCACTAGTGTGTAAAGTTAGTAACCAGCGCTCCGCGTAACAGCTTACTACGTTTAACCGAAAGCACATTTGGCGTGACGTTTAAATGTCAGTTTAATTTTTAATTAAGTTTGGAATAAACTCGAACTGACGTTCTCGCGGTTAAACATTCTTGCGTGGATAAAACGCTACCTAACACACTCTTACAATAAATAACTATATTTGTGTAAATTCATTTCTTAAAATGACATCATTGTCAAAATAATACAAACGCCAATGTGATATGACTTAAAAAGCAGAGTTCAAAATCAAGTGAAAAATGAACTTCTCTTTCTATTGAGTTAGAATAATGAAGTTTTACTTACAGATTTGCTCGTTTCAGGTAAAGCACAAAAAGTTTTTCCTTTGCAGTTTTGGCATAAAATCAAATTTGAAAATTTTTTTCTTCTTGTAAACTCAATCCGCGGACATACTGTATATCGTAATTTATAGGTAATTTATATACAGGGGCGTTCGGTCCAAGTCGCCCCTTCAGATAACACCTAAACTTACTTCTTTTTTTCAAAAAGTAATTATTTAAGTAATAATATTCATTCTTGGCTTTCTTAATAAATGTTTCAAATTTTTTTAGCACATCCGGTGTTGCCGGAAATGCTACCAAATTTAGTTTTTCAAATGGAACACCTATGTTTTTTTTCCTCCAAACAATAATAATTGACATGAAAAATACTGTAAACCACTATTTATTACATTTTGCGTATACAATACAATGACAGAACATCTAAAATCTTAGAATTTTATAAGGAAATTGGTCGCGTAGCCTGATTTTTAATTTTAAAGGAAAGGTCTGAATAAAAAAAATGCTTGGATACAGTTAAATTGTTGGTTTGACAAATCTAATTTGTCAGTTGATGAGCGAGTTCTCTTATGGATTGGATTGGATTGGATTTAATTCGACTGATAATATTCAGATTTCTATTTTCTTGTTCTTCACAAAGAACCACAGGTTTTTTATTTTTAAGAAGCGATCCTATTCGTCTCAGTTGTTTTTCAATTTGACAAAATTTCCAACGATTTGGGTAAACTTTATTTGAGTATTTTTCTCTATACTGTCTTTCAGCTTCCGCTCTATTTTTATTGGACTTAAAAAACACTTCAAGCTGATCTACCAAATCGTCGTAATTTATATCATCCATTATTAAAGATCTCAATAAGATTTATTGGACAAATTAGACTTTGTCAAACTAACAATTAAACGGTATCCAAGCATATTGCTTTTTGCATGAATACCTTGACAAGTAAAATCCGCCTACGTTGCAAAATTTGCAATAAAATTCAAAAACCTAAATTGTTTTCTGAGTGCATTATGTAAAGTAAAATGTAATAAATAGTGGTTTACCGTATTTTTCATGTCAATTATTATTGTTTCGAGCAAAAAAACATAGGTGTTTCATTTGAAAAACTAAATTTGGTAGCATTTCCGGATACACCGGATGTGCCAAAAAAAATTGATTCATTTACTAAGAAAGCGAGGATTGAATAGTATTATTTGAAAATATAGTTTTTGAAAAAAAAGTAAGTTTAGGTGTTATTGGCCGGTGTGACTTGGACCGAACAGCCTGTATATATTATTAATTATAGGGAAGTAGTACCTACAGAGCGGCACTTAAATTAACAAAACAAAATCAGTATTTTTGTTTACATTTTAAACGACTTCTAGTTGGAGTTTTGCAAACTAAAAAAACTCTCCTTTATAGCAACCGCGTAAATTTTCGCGTGCAAGTATCAAACCGCTCCAGGATCGAATAAACACATCACGAAATAATAAAATGACAAACTTTTGATACGTATTTGCATAAAATAAATGACATCGCTCGCCCATACGAAAAGTTGGCTAATATTTCACACCGGTTTGTATCTTCGCACCTCCTGAACGCGAGGTATATTTCCCTCGAGGATTCGCTTCGAACACAACTCGCTGACAACCTATCGCCTCTTTTTATATTTCTATATCACATCCGCTGATCTGTATCTTAATTTGAAACTGTCAATTCTTCCTGAATAATGCAAAGAATCGAAGAAAAACATTCAAAGTCAATAACGGCTCTGTCACAACACTCGTATACACTTTAATTAGGAGTATCAAAATGTATTTTCGGTTAAAAGTAATTGAGATGGCTATTCACAGGGATGGAAAATTGCTGGAATGAAATCGTGGTAAAGCCTCGATAAGTCGGGGGTGCAAAAATTAACAGATGTGCCTAACAGACGGCGTTAATGCTCGTAATAGGGATGGCCTCATGGGACATTCTATAAGGGTTTGATGCTTGGTTGACCATTTTATCAGACGATGAGGCCACACCGACAAGGTGGACTCACTCGCCTTTTTCCAACCATTTTTCCCTATAAACACGTTTAAAATATTTCAAAAATAAATAAAAGTAAAAGCAGTGTGGCAATAAGCATTTAATAACAAAACTGTGATTTGGGTACAAATCGCTTTTAGTTATTTCACCTTTTTCGCACCCTTCTTGGTCGCTACCCTCACCTCGTACATAAATTTTGATTTGATCATACTTTGATTGAGTGGTTCGTACACAAACAATATTCCGGTCCTCGGAGACCTGCTAAAAACTCTAGTAAAGACCAACAAGTCTCAAAAGTTTTATTTTCTAAAAGCTCGCTACTTGTTTTATTAAGTTTCGCTTTTGTTAGTGCGGCTAACGAGAAGAGGAGCTGAATGTGTTGTTAAATTGTAACGAAGTCAGAGAAGTTTCGTCGATGACCAGACTGGACGTGTCGAGATTCTACTTTATTTTTTTTTCCGAACAGCCAGTTTCAGTTTCCACTTCAATTACCGCAACGATGATTTTATTCATTGAGTTTTGAAAAGTTTTGTGATGACCGAAATAAAATTCTGTGTAAAAGTTTAATGTAAAAAGCGCAATTTGCTAGTGGTAATTTGTTTATAACGTAAAAGGAGGTTTATGTGTTTGTAAATAAATAAAGCAGTAAATTTACTGATTTTATTAGTTTCAGATTGATCATAGAACATGAACGAAAATGTGGATTGTAACGCCATCTCACGAGAACTAGCTGAAAAAATTACAGGATTCAAAGACCGATCCTTTCAACCCTCAAAATTTCTAACACACTTTAGGTGAAACAATTTCAGTGCCAATTATACAATTTATTCCTAATTTTTTAAATATTTTTTTTTATTTTGTATGAAAGTTATGATTGTTGTAGTTGTAAAATCTAAAGTAAGCAATAAAATCAAGCAAATGAAATGATATGTTTTTTATACCTTAAACTTTTATGAGTACCCTCTGTGTCAAAATAGATTTTACCTTCAATGTAAGCTTTGTAGAATTCTGTCATCTAAATATAACAACAAACATTAAAAAAAAATGTTAATAAATAATATTTTGTAAGGATAATATTTTATTAAGTTTAAAATTATTGTAAAATTAAATAATAATAGATAAAGAAGAATTTAACAATTTTCAAGAATTCTCTTTTGAGTTTTAAGTATTTTAGTTGCTGATGAACAGATGTCGCAAAGTATAACTTTCAAAAAGTCAAGCTTTAAGCTCGCTGCAAATAGGTGGCGCTGTGGCAGTTGAAACAACTTTAATTTTGAAGTATATTATACTTTTATATATAGGATGTCCTATTTTTATTGTTACAAAATTTAAACAAGTGACACAGTATGCAATTTTAACACAAAAGTTTCCTATAAACAAACATCTATTCAAAAACACTGCACTGTGCAAGTGAGCTACATACAATGAAAGAGGATGTATTTTTTTTAATATTTTAGAAATCATTTTAGATAAAATTACATAATTTGTTACAGCTGATAACCTTTATACACCTAAACGAATTTAAAAATAAAATGTCGAAATATTTGATCAGAGGCGTCTTAAACTGTAGGATATAGTGTAAAAAGTACCCTATTTATTTTGGCTCTAGTTTTTTGCCACTTTCAGCAACAAATTTTAAATTTCATAATTTCTCACAAAAAAGAGGTTTCTTGCTTTGTTTCGCTACAACCGCTTTTGAGCAAAATCAATTTAAAATTTATTTTACAGAATTTTTTTGTAATTTATTCTGTATACAGGGTGATTCTGTTTTTATCGGCAAAAATTCAGGTATAGTTTAAACACTTGAAAATAATGTAGATTTGTCATATAAACAACTGTTCAAAAACGCTTTCTTATCTGTAATAAATAGCCTCAAAATTTTAAATTTGTTGCCATCTTTTCTTAACATTTTAAACGGATCAGTAGTGACTATTATTTTGTACCGATTGCACCGAAAACGGTACAAAATAAAAGAAGATCTATCCGTTTTGGAGATGGGAACAAATTTTTAATTTTAGAGTAATTTTTCTCTAGTAAGAAAGCGTTTTTGAATCATTGTTTTTAGGACAAATCCAATTACTTTCAGGTATTCTAATTATGCCTGAACTTAGGCGGGTAAATACAGAATCATCGCCCCAAACATACATAGGTATTATCTATGTACAGGGTTATTCACGAGAGGGTTATTTCTGAATGTTTTTTTACCGCAACCCATTAAACATATTGCAACAATTTCTTGATTTCAAATTTTGAAAATTATTATAACTGAATCCACGATAGCTGATATTAGTCTTTTCTCTTTGACATGAAAACAAAAAAATCATCTCTCAAACGATGGGACATGTTTAGAAGCCGATGGTAGACACTTCAAAAATCTTTAACATTAACTTAACTTGTTAATGTATTTGTTGAATTTTGATTAAATGTAGGTTATCTGTTAATTTAACATTTCTGGCAATCTATCCAACTTACTTTGATTTCTAATTTCAAAGAAATAACATATTTACCTAATTTAGCAGTTATAGTCATATTAGTATTGTTGGTTGCGGCAATTTTTTTTAGAAATAACCTTCTCGTGAATAATCCTGTATATTTACTTCAAAAAAAGAAAATTTATTCTTCGACACTGTCAAAAATTAGGTTTTTCTCCTGTGTACGGAAGTTTCACAACTGTTTGTTATTTCTCCATACGAAACGTCAAATTATTTTTAACAGATTTAAAGCAAGTTTAAGCCTTGTTGAGTCTAATTCGAAGAATAAAATGTTGTATTCAATTCGTTTGAGTGTAAATCGGACGCTTTATTCCACCTCCTGGATGATAAACTACTCGTTTTACACTCGTATGGTTTAAAAATTCACTCGGTGAAATAATGAGTCCGATTTACACTCAAACTCGTAGAATAAATAACTATTTTCTAACATTTATAAATACTAAAAGTGTTTTCAGTTTTTATAAGGTTTTATTTCGTTAAATTAGAAAAAATAATTGTGTTTATTGTTCAGCTGAACCAGAAAAATAAAATATGAAACTAATTATTTTATTTAAAGAAATTTTAAGTTGAAAAGTAGTTTAATAAAATATGATATTTCTAGGTTGGCGACAAATTTCTTTAAAATATTCAGATCGTTTAAATATTTTTGTTTTTATAAAATATTTGACTTTTCTCTGCAAAAAATAATTCACTTACTTAAAAATTAAATAATTCAAACAAAGTTATGTCAAGATGAAGAAAGTTCATTCGTCTGAAAAAACGGTGTAAACAGTTAAACACACATTGAAGACATGGCCTTATCCAAATGAAACATGCATAAAAGAGATGAGTTTGTTATAATTTTTAATTAACATTCACACCCCTCTGTTTGTCGAATAAAAAAATGCAAACATTTGAAATGAATTAATTGTAAGCATCAATAAATTAGCTCATTAAAAGTTTACAAACACATTTTCGTCCTGACATCGCATTGTTTATTAGTTTCAATGTTTTTTTAATATGCATGAATCCAATTAAAAATTTTCATCTGTCTGTGCTTTAATGACGATTCTCCCTCTTTTTGTCTTTATTTTCAATTATCTTTCCTGTGCTTCACCGATTTCCATTAATTACAAATCATCTTTGCTAGACACGTGATTGGTGTCTGTAACAAAAACGGGTAATTTATCTCTAGTAAATTCGAAGAATGTCAAAAACTTTAACTAGCGGTTATATTTATAGATTTGCATCATTAATTAGTCGTGAGGATGGTTAAGAACGTTCAACTAAACAAATCGCTTTGTCAAATGATGACTTAAAAAATAATTAACGTTCTGTGTGGCAGAGTGACTTTTTTCCGGACCAGATGGCTGCACAATAGCGCACGGAATTGATTTCTTTTATTTGCACTGCTTTTAATTTCGTGTTGCGTGAAAAATGGTTTTGGAAAAAGTATAGACATTTAAGTCAAATTAAAATATTGTGTCGACAAATCTTTATGAATAATTGGAATTTTTCTGTCGCACATAATAAGGTTTGGCGAGTCTCCAGTTGAAATTAAATGTCTAATAGCATATGACCACAAACGTTTACTTGACTGAAATATAATTAGTGAGGCTGTTTAAATTATTTTTAGGTAATTGAAAACAGGTTCGATGCGAATGCGAATATTTTCAATTTCAAAAGTTGAAGAAATTCAAAATCGAGATTTTCGTCAATAGAGCCGCTAATTAGGTCCGGAGTCCTTATGTGTGAGCAATTTGTGACAGGATACGAACCAATTTGTAGAGACAAATTAGTTATTTGGTTCTCGTAAAAACAGATTACCCTCCTCGTTGAGTCTTAATTTACGTTTAAAGTAGATTAACCTGTCAAATATCTCTTCCCGGTGATGCCCGACTAATTTATGTTTGTTATTGTTGGTCTTGTATTTGACAAGCTGAGTAAAAATCTGATTGTCATCGCTACCAACTCTCGACTTCCGGTTTAAAATTGTCTCTTCTTTCGGTGGATGGAATATATATCCACGTCCAATTACCATCAGTAGTTTAGAGAGAATATAGCGCGTTGAAGTAATTTGGCAATTTGTTAGTCGTTAAAATTCCCAGCTGCTTGAATCTGTCATTTGACGGTCGGCTGGTTCACAAGTCAACCACTAACACATGTCGCCATCGAATATAAATAAGATATTCACACTAAAAACTAGACGCAAAGTCGCCGAAAATAACTACTGAATGAGCGGATTGATTGTGTTCATCCAGACGAAATTCTCACTCAGGTGATACCTAATTAGTGTGGGTGCCAAAAGGCAAAATTTTCGCATTTATGGAAAGTTACGGGATTAATGATCCTTGCAAAGACACGTGAAGGGAAGCAATAACATAATTTTGGGGAAACACCGAATTAGGCACAGTTGTCGACAGATTAAAATGATCCATATTGAATGCTATCAGTGGAAAACATAAAACAACATGATAATCTATTTTCCACTGTACCTAAATAAAGTCGTTTCCAATAAATTTGCATAAAGTGACTCAGGATGACGTATCATACCTTGTCAATAACTCTACTACACGAAGTCATTTAAACAATTATCACAGTCATTGACACCACAATAACAAAGGTTTCGATTTGATTTTACTAATTGTTCAGATATAATTTTATTCAGGTATAAATTATTATGGTTATTGACAAGGTATATCTCATAATTATATCCACTTTTTATAAAAGCAGGACGATGTTGGAAGTTTCTAATAATTAACCGTTTTACTTGCTGTAATCCTTCGAAGTTCCAAGTTTTTCATATTTTTTGTGATCAAAGACATAATTGTGCTCTTTTGGTGACATAAGCAATAATTTTCGGTATAACTACCTTTTTATGTAGCCACTTTCTAAACAAATATTTAGTAACATTAGAAAAGCAACGTCTTTTTCATTGCTTCGTATCTCTGGGGTCTTCTGGGGCACCAGAAGATAAAATTTTGAAACAAATTGGTCCTGAATTCCTGATTCAGAAAAGAACAGGCAATAATCTGAAATAAGTAAAAACTAAATTTTGTCTCTGAAAGAAAAAAAAAACAGTGCTTTTGTCTTTTAGGTATTATAATATTTACAAAACAAAATTAGAAATGTTATTGAATTAAATTACAATGTTCTGAAAAGTTCGTTCTTTAAGCCGAACAAAAATTCGTCGAAATCCGACAAAGAATAACAAAAATATTGCAATATGAAAAATTGCATAATTTTAGTTCCTTTTTCTTCCTTTCCTTTTTAGAAAAGAGAAATCTATATAATTAACAATTTTAAAATAATTTCATTGTTAAAGTCTAGATTTTGATACAGTTGACGGTGTTCTTAAAAAAATGTGTAAAAAGTCTATTGAAATAAACTTTATTGAAGAAGTTAGGATACCATTTCTTGGCTCCAAAGAAAATTTATCAATGTTGCAACATTGCAAATATCCTAGGATACAGAAAATGTCCAAGTAATATTCAATTATTGGAAACGGTAGCAACAAAAAAATTGATTTTCAATGTTGTTTGTTCTGTGAAATTTGAACGATTAAAGTCAAAAAGTCAAAGATTAAAAAAAATTAATTGAAATCATTAGATAACTTTTGGTCGTATCGTATTGGAATAATAAAATTATGTAAACTTTACAGTTTTTTATTTTATACGGGTGACAATATCTGTCAGTACTGGTTTCCTAGATACGAAAAATACCTGAGTGAAATAGTTTTTTTGTAAAAGAAAATTGTGCAATATTGCCGCTTTGTGCTGTTAGACAAACTGTTTAAATTTTAAAAAGAATCTATTTAGACTATTTTGGGAATGATGGTCACAATGTTTCAATTAAAGAGGACGCGCCTGTTTCATCATGGGCCTTTTTTTCATCACCCTGTATATTACAAAATATTGTTTAAAAAAATGTCTCCGTAGGTATTTAGTTTTTTTATATAAAATTTTGCGACAGAATCAGTTTTGTGTTATCTGAGAAAACAATATTGTCTTCTCTGCATGGTTGTACCATTTACCTTCCTTCAAAATGACAAAATGTAAAAATGTTCAATAAGAAAATCTTTCTTATAGCTTTTTTTTGAAAAACTATTTTTTATTTTTTACAATTAGCAAAATATATAAAACTTTAATGAACTAATATGAAAAAAACCTCTAGTTTCACTTCAATGTTTTATTATTTTAATAATCTTTTTATTGACATTAAAAAAGTCAAAATTGTGTTTTGGGTCGAAAATGAAACTAATATTATACTTCATACAGGGTGTTTCACCAAATTTTACGAGACCTACGCCTGTAAGATGCAATCAATAATACATATTCCGATACGAACTTGATTACGAATTTTGAAAAATTGGATAATCTTCTCTAGTTTATTCACCCTTTTAAAAATTACAACGTTTTTAGTTAATTAGTGATGGAGATAGATAAACTAAAATTATATTCATGCCGTCTCTTGATAGAACAAATGATACTTAATTGTTTCTGAAAAACTGCAGTTTACGACTATTAATAAAACAGTTAGTTTTAGTTTTAGTTAGTTTAGTGACAACTACTGTTATGGATTTCCAAAAATTAAATAATTAAATGATATATCGACAATACAATAAAATTCTGCAAAGATTTGTTGCTCTCATTCATGAAAAATAATAAAACTTCAAAGCGTCAGACATTATTATTTTTTAGACATTATTTTTTGACATTTGACATTTTTGTTTGTCTATTTAGGTAATGTTATAATTATTTAGTAAAGGTCCAAAATTTTTGCCAATAAAAGCCACAAATAACGTTAATCATAGTTTACAGCTTCCTTGTTTTTTCTTCTAATAGCTTGTAGCAAAAAAAGTTGGAATATTATTTTTCCAACAGAAATAAATAGAGCCAAAGTGCAAAATTTAAACTTCCATAATTTCGAAATTTTTATAGATAGATTTTTTCAACATTTTTTCCATGTTCCTGGGGGCCTACCACCGACTCGTGTGAGATTTCTCACTGGTGACTTTTTTCACCAAAATGACGTCATTTTAATGAGAAGTGCTAAAACCCTACTATTGACGCGATGACTTTTCTCACCGGTGACAAAACTCGAATAAAAACGCGTGAGTTTTTTCGAGCGCTTTATTATGAGTAAGATTCATAGAAAACTCGTGAGATTTGACATTTGTAATAATTTAAATTCAAATGAAGAATTATTGTTGGTTTAAATGAGTAAAATATGAATTGTTTAATAAAAAAAAGTAAATATTTAATATTTTTGCTTTATTATCATTAAATTTCAGACAAAATTTGAAGAAAAACGCAGGTAGGTAACCCACCACACGCTCTCTTTTTTGATCTTGATGAGACTATTATTCACAGCTATTATTTCTTGCAGACGTTATCTAAATTTTGAAAATTTACTCTTTACATCGTTTTTCGCCAGTGTCGTTCTTCTATTTTTGCGTCGTACGTTTTGTTTCTCTTCGATTAATATAAAATCGGTCCTTTTCAGGACTCCTCCTTGAAGGCTTTCTTCTTACAAAGGTATTAAAATTATTCTATAAACCAAATTTTTGAGCACTATTTTCTGCAATCAAACTGTAGCAACTCGTCGCTGCTTGTACTGCACAAAATGCATGATTTAATGATGCTCAATTTAATTGACGATTTGGAAGAGGAAGAAGAAGTAGATGTGCCATTGAGGCGAGCTGCTGCTGGAGATCCTTTGCGGGAATTGCCAGAAAGACAATTTGTCAAGCTGTTTCGAGTGTCCAAAGACTTATTTAATTTTATTGTAACTGTTGTGGAACCTTATATGCGTCCAAAGAGAAGCCCCAGTGATTTATCTGTCCATACTCGAGTAATTAAGCCAATAATGTAATAATGTATTAATTTTGGCCGAGTCCCCAAAAACTTGACCAGAATTTTTTTCTGCTCCTCCGTCACCTTCATAGTATTTGGATTTGGAAAATCAAAAATGGAAAAATTGGGAAAAATATTTTGTCAAACGCTAAGCAACGAGCGCGAAAGTGCTACGTTGCAATATCTAACCGGTGACAAAACTGATCGGTGAGATTTCTCATTTCACGCAATGTCAATAGTAGCGGTTTTTAAAAATGAGTGACAAAATACACGTGAGTTTTGTCACCGGTGAGAAAACTCATCGAAGTCGGTGGTAGGCCCCCAGGTATATCTTACGCTTATATATGGCATTTTTCACTAGAGCGCGAGTTCTGAAACACCCTGTATAGACGACATACCCAACGGGTGCTATAAACTCTCTCAAACAAGTCGAAAAAAGGCCATTCTCGCGAGTCCATTTTTATCTCTCGCTAGCTGTTCTCACACCTCTGGTGCGTATCTCATTTCGTTTCTTTGCATTTATGTAAAATTCGTGTCGTTTTACGAAAGCGTTGAGCTTGCGTAAGTATCTCGGTCGATTTCCCAAAAACAAATTTAAGAGGCATCTCTATTCAAGTATAAATATTTAAGTGGTTCATAACAGTTTGCAGTTTGCGAGATCCCGTGTGGCGTCCGCCATGTTGGTTGATGGCCGAATGATGATTGTTTTATAAATATTTAATAAAGCTCGCAAACCTCGCAACCGTTCCACTCGCTCAAATCAGAGTTTATGGGACATCATAATATTCCGATGTTTTATAGATGTATACTGTTATCTTCGAAATGTGTTCGCTGGAAGGTAATTTGCTGAATATCCGAGTGCAAATGGGGATTTTTGATGTACGATGCGATGATGCTTATGCGATTTGAATAAAAATTACTCTCGTTAAGCTTATAACACGAGAAAAAATAAATGAAAGTTATTTGCTTTGGTAAAAATCGACACGACAAAAATCAGCAAATCGATGGGATGGATGGTTTTGGGACGATTTCGGACTAATTAGCTAATTAAGGAGTTCACACCGCCGAATTTCACGCCACGCAATGCCGACAACGCCCTTCCTGTCGGCTAACCTTTAATGCAATGTCTACCATATCCACATACTGAACACATTTAGTTTTTTGATTAATTTAATTAATACCATACCTATGTAAGAGTATTGTGAAAAGAATAAGATAAATGTTATAAAAAATCGATATGATGTTTTTTTCAAACAAATACGTACTGTTGAATTCAGAAAAAATATTTACAAGTTCAAAGTTCAAATAATTCTGTTTCCCATTTTTTGGCTATACCTTACAATATTGCATCAATAGATTGTGTATTAAGTAGTTATAGATTGACATTACGTGGCAATTTCGCTTAGACTAAGTGTAAAAATTGAGAAAAAATTGTTGGTCAGTTGACAGAATGAGGGCAGCTGTAATGTCGAACAAGATTTTTAGTTTTTCTAGAACTCTTTGATAAATTTTTTGTGTGAATATTTTTGTAAAGCTTTCAACATCCGGTGCCAGACCTGGTTGTGTCGATTTAATTAAAAATAAAACTCCCAAACGGTGCTGTCTTTTTTATTATTTCTTTTGACCTCGTCTCGTCAGTCGAAATACAATTCTGAGCGTATCACCGCAAGGCACAGCGTCCATAATCGCCCAAAAACCTCATTTATAATGGAATAATTGTTGCGATTAATTGGTTTTTGACTATTTAACTTGATCCTATTATGATTATTGATCGATTTTTCGGCTACCGGTCATTCATCGAAACGCCTAATTTAAATCGTGTATAGTACTTTAATATCCATTCCAGTTTTGTATTTTTAATTTGACATATGTTGGAGTGATTTCGTTCATTCATTTCTTGATTTTTTTTTATATTCAATTCGTTTTGTTATTTCCTGGATTTCTATTCAGTCTGTAAATGTTCAATTTAACCGCACAACTGTTGCTATTCAAGGTGGAAAATCGGTTGATTGATTGCTCCGGTTTGGGAAAGTTTTTAATTTCGATTTTTTAATAATAATTTTGTCGCGATTGTCGTCTGAGATTCCCAATTTGTGTATAGTTTTCGTCGTGAAGACAAATAAGTTTTTAAACAGGCGCGACCGCCGACGAGTATTGGCAAATAGACCAAGAGCTGATTCCATTACGGCCCCCATTATCCTCTGATTGAAATGAAATTGACACATCTGCTACTTAGAATCGTCGCCCCGATAAAGACCCGAGCGACTCCCGTATGTGCGCACCTCCGGAGGGACTGCGGCTGCGGACCTAGTGCAAATACGATTAAAACGACTATTGTCATTGTCGTTTATGGGTACTTGAAGGAGAGGATAAACGGCGGCCTTTGTTCGATCATCGACTACGTTTCTCCATCACAAAATATCAAAAAAGGAATGGAAAATATTAAACTAAATCACAAAAACTTTTCCTTTTTTTTAAATAAACAGAATATCATACCTATAGAAGTATTAAAGTTATATTAAGATTTACATATAAATTTAGGCAAAAAAGAAAGAGAATTATGATAGTAATAAAATAATAGAGAGTTGCTAACCGCTATTGTACCTATACAGGCTGCGACGAAACTCGCGCCCTAGAGGAAAATGCCATGTAAGGTTAAATATCAGAAACATAGAAAAAATGTTAAAAAAATTCTATCTATAAAAATTTCAAAGTTACGAGGGTTTAAATTTTGCACTTTTACTCCATTTATTACTGTTGTAAAAATAATTTTTTAAGTTTTTTTGCTACAGACTATTAGAAGAGGAAACAAGGAAGCTGATGTATCCTAAATTGTAATTCTGTTTAATGTTATTTCTGGCTTTTATTGGCAACATTTTGTCTCTTCACTAAATAATTATAAAAGAACATGTACAAGATCATCTGTATCATTAAATAGGAATATATAAAATGTCAAATGACAAAAAATAAATGTCAAAATTTTTTGTCAGAATTTTTTAAACTTTTTTATTTATGTTTCTGATATCTTATCTTAGGTACTTGAAATTTTTCTCTGGGGCGAAAGTTCTGACACCTTGTATGTATATTAAAATTTTGATATTAATTTCTACACATTTGTTTTAGGGTAACAAGAATAATTTCAGTTTTTTGTAGTATGGGAGTTCAGAAACATTTTTTTTTAGTTTTTGATGTAACAATGTTGAAGTAAAGTAAAGAAAAAAGTTTTATATAGACATCAGTGTATAAATCGAAGTCGCCGTAGTTTAATTTGAGCGACCGTTAGGGAGCGATAATTTAATATGAGTAAATCGAGATTTTTAAGCTATAGTCTCCAAAATTTTTGCCAACACTAATATTGAATCAGAAATTTTAGTAAATTCAGAAATTGTTATAAAACCATTTGTCAAAATTGATAAAATGCTAAGACAAGAAAACTACTTTTTTTGACAAAAAATGAAGTTTAAAAATGACATTAGGTAGGACATTACCTACCAAAATTTAATGCTCACAATTCTACTTAACAACACTTTGTGAATGACGACATATTTTATAAAAGATCCTAGGTATATTGACGGCAAAAGTTACTTTTTCGGCTGCACTTTTTGGCGACTTATTGCCGCCGGCATTTGATATTTTTCTCTGGGGCCCGAGTTCTGGCGCACCCTGTCTTTATAATATTATAATATCATTAATATCAACCATAATTATATGATCGAGAAAAAATATCTTCTAGAAGGTAAGGTAAGGTAAGGTAAGAAGACTGTGTACGTAATGCATTTTTGGCAATCTAAATTTTTTGAAAAAAAAAACACAATCATGTAGGACTCAAAACCTCCTAGAGAACAAATTGCCTCGATTATATCTGGACCTGAGTCTTAAAAAGATCAAACTTCATTTTCATAGATTTTGAAACATGAGATACCTCCAACACTAAAATTCTCGAGTTTATTTTTTATTTTTAAGTTTTTGGGGTTCAGCCCTGTTTGGTTAATTAATTTCCAGCATAATTTTAGTTTTGAAAAATCAAGTATGCTTTGAAAATTTTCAAAAAACCTATTTTTTGTAGAAAAAAAGAGCCTTTTGTGTGACAAATACGACAAAAAGTTATTTTGAAAAGTTGTTTCGAATCAACATCTAAATTTGGAAAAATTATAGTATAGGCCGATGACTTTGAAATTTTATATAGAGGCCTAAATTTAATTCTAAACAACATTTTTTAATAACTTTTTGTCGTATTTCTGCAAAACTAAAATTATAATCTTTAACCAAGCAGAGCTGAACCCCGAAAAATAAAAATTTAAATCGAGAATTTATTATTTTTCAGAAGAGTCGTTTCACCTATATCCAGGGACACTGTATGTCAATAAAAACGCTGTTGAAAAGTGCAGTCCTCACTCTAAATTAAAATATCTTTAAAACGATCCATTTTAGTGGTATTAAAGGTTATGCGTTTTTTAATAGAAATTGATTACTCTTTACATTTAAGCAATAAAAAATTAGTGTTAAGAGGCCAAAAAAACGGAAAAACACAGAAAATGTGACCTGCAACTGCTGAAACCATAAATTGAGTAGATGCATCCGGTTTTTGTAATTACTAACCTAAAGGGTATGTTCTCGCAAGTAACTATTCCAAATTTTATAATATTTGGTCAAATGGTTCCAAAGTTATTACAAAAAAATATATATATTTCTATACCCCACTTCCGAGGACTATGAAATTCTTATCAATATAGAGATCGGACACAAATTATTATTTAAATTAACGTCATATTATAGGTCATTTTTGAGGTTCAAATATTGCTTCATATTTATGAATAATAAATAATATAGGTATAATGTTTTGTTATATTTTCTTGAAGATATTCTAACAAAATTGAGAAACAATTGTGTTAAAAGTAAAGATTAATTGCTTTTTATGTATACTTTTATCATTACAAAATTTTCATAAATTAAAAGTCAAATAAAACTGGCAAAACATATGGCTCAATTATTTAAAGACTTTATAACTTCCTCTTTATTTTTACAATAATATAAAAATAATCAACTTAAATATTTATACTAATTTTAAACGGCCATCATTAAAATCTGTTTATTAATGATAAGTAGACATGTTTAGTACATCAGTAGCTTGAACGCATATAAATACAGACTTATAAATACGTCTACAAAACCATTTCCAAGCTACTAACTAGCTACCGTTAACTTGTCCACACGTTTAACCATTTTAATTTCCGGCTGGGAGCTTTATTATTTTAACACTAAAGACACATTCACGCCTCTATTTTTCGGTGATTTATACCACAACCATCGTATATTATTAACTTCAAAAACAGGCTTCAAAAGCATTTCTTTGACACAATCTCTTTCAAAATATCATTAATTTTATTTACACAACCATGCCATTTTTAATTGTATTAATAACTGAGAATATGAAATCGATAAATTGGTGCGGAACTTGCATTTATAGGCAAGTTCAGGGAGTCCAGTTTTGCCACCTCCCAAAAAACGCCCATTTTAATTGCATTTCTTAAAAAAAAGTAATTGATAAAGTATAAAGTGCTTTAAAAATGAGACTTTTTTACAAATTTTTTTAAAAACCTTTTATGTGATCTCAATAGGTATCTACTCCAAAACTTGAAACTGCCGAGTTGTTAACCTACCTGAAATAATACAATAGTACAATAGTATTAAGTTGAAAAATAAATTCTCCATTTTGTGTTTCTTGTCCTTGAAATATGATAACCTGATTACGTAGAAGATGGTTTACAGGACAAAGGGTAAGGAATCCTGTAAACCATCTTCTACGTAATCAGGTTATTAACAAAATAAAAATCTGACTTAATGTCCAGCCCTCGTATATGAAAACGGTGTTATGAGGGATGTCCGTTAGTTAATAGTTGTGATGTGACGCGCGTTAATGTGATCAGAGACAATGTGATAAACATTATTAATGGCCCAATAGGGCAATATGACAAATCCACATTATCCCTCAACAATACAATTCCCTACTAATTAAACGACTAGCCATAACATTTTCACCGCTACTAAATTTAAATTGTTTCATCAGCGTAGTCTAAATAACCGCCTTTGTTCCAAAATATGCCCGACAATCATGGCTTGATAATTTCCCAACTTGGTTCTTTTGTTATTACAAATCATATTCATAATTACAAAGCAAATAAAGATCACTCGACTACGTTTAAATAAGCCCCACCCGCAAGCCCGCTGTGGCCAATCCGATGTCGAAATGCATTCAACAATGACCAATACCGCGCCAGTTTACCCTCTCCCAGCCGACTTGATGCTTGCTTCGCCATTCTGTGTGGGGAAGCTGCATCCTAAACCGATTTCCAGAGATCAAATTTAGTACATGAAAATCTCCCTGTACGATAACAAGCGAGTTTTGCCTTATTAAAAAACCCAAAATCGATCGAATGCGTTAAGAGTGACCTCCAATAATGACAATGCTGATGATGGAACGAATTATAGCAACGGGCCATAAAAACCAAGAACCGGTGGAGAAAGAACGATCCCCTTTACACTCATCCGACTCGCAAATCTTCCTCCAGCCGAAACGGATATCCGATGATTCCCGCGACGCCGAAATGTGCGAAAAAACGTGCGATACGGACGAAGAGCTCAACGTGGACGTCGAAAACGACGATACACTGTGTCCTGTGGACCTCACGAGGAGACAGGACAAGTTCACCTCCTTCGAGAACCTGATCCCATCGAATAAGACTGATTCCAGTGGTGATTTTCTTAGTTTTAAAGATGTGAAACGGGCAGAAAGTGTTTGTAGTGATGATGTTAGCCGGTCGGAGAGCCCACGAGATCAAAGTCCGTCGGTTGTGCCTCATCAGAATCGCAGATTGGCGTTCTCGGTCGAAAATATCTTGGACCCTAATAAGTTTACGGGACGACAAGGGGTTTACAGTGACGGGATTTGTTGTTGGAAGCCGCATGACGGGTCCAGGGGATCGCCGGAGTACGACGACAGCGAAACAGGTGAGGAAACATCGGACTCAAAAATAGTGCTAGATTTTCATTAAAAAATTGCCCCAAATATCTATCGTAAACTTTTTTCTTAATTTTTGAAATGAAATAAAAAATTTCCGATTTATCAGCTGTTTCACATGTCTATTATTATTAGGCGGCCTACCACTACATTATAGGTATTTTATTAAGATGTACCTAATGTTGATCTTAATTCTTTGTCATGAATTTTATATCTTTCAAAACTTTTACTGAATTCGTAATCGCTTATGTATTATTATTAACTGATTTTTTGCAGTTTTGCATAAATCTTGTGAAATTATGTGACACACGTTGTACCTATAGACCCTTCTCTATACAGGGTGTGTCAGAACTCGCGCTCCAGAAAAGAATTTTGAGTAAGATAAGATACCAGAAACATGAAAAAAATGTTTAAAAAATTCTGTCAAAAAATTTTGCCATATATTGTTTGACATTTGACATTTTTTATGTCTGTTTAATGATACTGATGATCTTGTATATGTTTTTTTATAATTATTTAGTAAAAGTTGAAAAAATTTGTCAATAGAAGCCACCAATAACATTAAACATCAGAGTTACAATTTAGGATTCCTTGTTTCCTTTTCTGTTTGGACATTTATTTTTCCAACAGACATAGAATCAAATTTCAAAATTTTTATAGATGGAATTTGTAGGTATAACATTTTTTCCATGTTCCTGGTATCTTACCTTAAACCTTATAAGCATTTTTCTTTGGGGCGCGAGTTCTGGCGCATCTTGTATAATAATTATTTTAAATAGGTATGTTCTGTATAACATACTGATTCTGGTATTGGATGAAACTTGAGATTTTTGGTATATTTTTATATAAATTAAAAGTAGTGTTTCTCGTCGTCTGGCATTTACCGATTAAATCGGTAAATCCGGGGCTCAGTATGATTAAGCGGCGGTAATTCGAGAACATCACGGGAGCTTGTGAAATCAATACGTAACAAGCGACAAACGTGTTAACCGCATTCATTTGTCTGTTCACCGCTAAAACAATGCAGTGCGGTGACGCTCTGTCAGCCATTATCATTTGGATTTTGATGAAGCTTTTTCGAAAAAACTTTTGTTTGGGATTGACTATTATTGATACATTAATTTATTTTCTACTTTTTCGGTTAAACCAGGTGAATCAAGTTTTATACACATCTTCTCTTTTAATTGAACAAAATTTATAACATTTATATTTTATACTAAACTAGTATCTAAACTATGTAGATTGATTTATTAATGTATTTATTCCATAAAATTGAAAACCTGTAAAAAACAAGTACACCAAAAAGTCTCAAAAGAACCAATTTTATAACAAATACTATACATTTTGAAAACCACTTTGTGAGAGATTTTACTATGAGAGAGCTTCAGTTTCAAAATGCTAATAAACAATAGGTAGGTATACAGGGGGTTTCAGAACTTAACTTGCTTCCCAGAAAAAAATTCCAAAGAAGATAAGACACCAGGAACATGGAAAAAATTTCTTTCAAAAATGTTTTGATATTAAATTTTTTTATGTCTATTTAGTGTTACTTGTTTGTAGTGTAGTGTACTTGTTTAGTGTTACTAATATTTTTTATTATAATTATTTAGTAAAGGTGCAAAAATTTTGACAGTAAAAGCCACAAAATAACGATAAACATAGTACTTTACAATAACAAAAATATTTTTCCAACAAAAATACTCGTAAATAAAGTCAAAGTGCAAAATTTCAACTCCTATATTTTTAAAATTTTCATAGGTAGAATTTTATTAACACTTTTTTCTATGTTTCTGGTATCTTACCTTACCTTATTTTTTTCTAGGGCGCGAGGTTTGAAACACCTTATATGTATTTCCTAAAATTTAATTAGCCGTTTCGATTCATTAGGTATAACAAATTATACCTACTTATAAGCAAAATTGTTAATGTTAAATTATAAATAATTTATCCAAAGTAAAAAAACAAAACCGTACAAGAAATGTTCTTCTGTTTAGTTTAATAGAGAATTAGAAAAAGGTGTTTTGAGAATAAAACTTAATTCATCTTGCACAGAAAATTATTATTTTACCTAAAGTGACTCTAAAAGGATGTAAGTATGATTTATTGTGAATCGTGTTTTGTATCGAGTGGTTAAGATAATTTGTAATGGAACAGTTAACGGTCTCCTTTGAAGGTAAATCATAAATTTAGTTATTAAAATCATAATTTATATGATCATACCATTTTACCTTTCGACTTGTCATTTTATTTGACGTTTCACAGACATACGTTTTCGGATAACTCGATTACAAATATCTTGATCGCTCGATATTGTTAAATTTTATAGGATGTTAGGTGTCATATATCATGTCTTCAATTAAATTTCTGATCAAAGTGACTTATGACTTTTAATTTAAGTTGGCAACATTGATACTCTTAGAGACAGAAGATTATAAAAGTTGGGAAACCGCAGTGTTTTGCAATGTTGTCAATTTAACTTCAAACCATTTATTTATTTAAATCAGACTTTTAATTAAAGGTTTGCTGCAAGTCATTACTTATACACATAACTTTAAAATTTGTATAGAGTTGGTCCCTAATTGATTACTTTTATTACCTTGAATTCCTCACAAGACAAATTGGAAAAATCGATTCTAACAAAAATATGTTTAGGCATTTGTACTCATTGTTCTTAAAGGAATTTTTAAATTGGATTAGCACGTAGAGCTTTTGCTAACTCTTATGATTGATGACGTAGAAACCAAAACTCGTACAGAAGTGATTGCACTAGTCAATTTAAAAACAGCTATCTACTATATTGTCACTTGCGCATGTTGTCCGTTCTCAATACCAAACTGATCTTCGTTTTCTCTATTTCTACTAATCTGTTTTGTTGATCTTCCATTATTGATAGGTTAAGTACTCAATAATATTAATGCCGAAGAAATTCACAACTAATGAAATTGAAATTTAATTTAATTTTAGACAGTTAGTCCCTACTTAAGATTGATTTGACTACTCAGTAGTCTTGTTACTGTTTTTGGGTGCATCATCATCACTATTCTTGAAGAAAAGTTGCTTGTGTTTTTATTATTTGTGTCAACTGTGGTAAAAATAATTCTTAAGTTAAAAGTGAATGTAATTTTTTTTAAGAGTTTTTTGAGAAATTATAGGTATACCTTTGGACGCGTTCTAAAACTTGACTCGTCCTTAATGAGACAAACAAATTTTAATTTTTCTAAAATTTATACATTAGTCAAAAGAATATTTACTTTGCTTTTACCACCGCCTCCTTAATGAAATGTATCAATATCCCGCCTGGGCATTTCGTAAAAAATGCATTGGAGCAGTGATTCCGAATTTTTTCTTAGTTACGGGGGTTACTAAGGAAAAACTGAATGATTTTTAATTATTAACAAAAAATAACGCAATTAATAAAAGCTGGGAAGGAAGAGGACAACAAAACAAGATACGCCAGAAAGATTTGATATTATGAGGTTGAACCCTTTAAGCTAAAACATTGGATGTGTCAAAAAAATTCCCCAGATTAAAGCGCCAACGGGAATCAGTTGAACTCAAAAAATGCCCAGGCGAAAAAAGGATTATTTCTATCGAGACGGCGATGGTTTATACAAATGGTATAGGAAGATAAACCAACTAAATTATTTTAACTTATTGTTTGACCTTCCTATACATTGTGTCCATGCCATCATTGCTTTTAATTGTTGTAATTTTTTAAGAGGATTATTAGCGTGATGATGTCTATGGTTAATAGACGAAACTTTGCATAACAATTTTAATTTCTACAAGTTATTTTTTAACCTTGTTATTAAAAGTAATTGTTAATTTTGATGTTTTTCTTACTGGATCGTAGAAAATGTTTTATGTATAACACTGGAGGAAAGTGTTTTTTTCTCCTTGGGTGATTACTGCCTTTTTGCTTTTCTATACATTGTGTCCGTGCCATGATCTCATTTGATTATTGTACTTTTTTAAAAGGATTGTTAAGCCTGATGATGTCTATGGTTAATAGACGAAACATTGCATAACAGTTTTAATTCCTACAAGTTCACCACCAGTTATTTTTCAGTCATGTTGAAATTGTTAATTTTGACGTTTTTCTTACTGGATCGTAGGAAATTATATGTATAACACTGGAGGAAAGTGTTTTTTTCTCCTTGGGTGATTATTGTCTTGGACAAATCTCGGGCAGTAACTTCGACCTATGAGAGGAAAAGACACACTTTCCCCCCTTGTAATACTACAAATAACTATTGTTAGACTTTGTAGGCGTATCTCGTAAGTTTTGTGGTTTTATTTATTTGACCGGAAACTTTTTAAAACTCTTTTATATAGTTCAGGTTCACGTTTAACTCATTTTTAATCAATTTTTCAGACCTCACAGGAATGTTTTGTTAAATTTTGTTGATTTTTTTAATACACCTACCTCTATTAAAAGTTTGCTTCTATTGTTTATTTCTAAAAAAAATAAAATAAATATTTTTGCATGCTCCAATTGAATTTCAATAACATTTGATTTTGGTGGATGCGCCGGGATAATAATTTTAATTTTTTTATTCTAAAATTTTATATTTACAAATTTATACTAATTGAATTACGTATGTGTTGTAATAAAATTTTATAAAATATCAGAGTATATTTCAGAATATGAGTTGAGTGAATAGACCGAACGTGCAATATGTAATAAATAAGAGATCGCGCCATTAGTGTAATAATAAGCGAGGCTAAACAAGAAGCGGCGTTTAATTTATGAAGTGCGGAACAATAGATTGCAATTAGAAAACCATCAGAGTGTTTAAATATTTTAATAAAGTAGCTAGAGAGCGAAGAAGGGAGTAGGTGGAGTTAAAACGAGCGTATTCCGTCCATAATTAATACATCTGCTTAGAGCAGTAGCAGCAAAACCAAAGGATTAATTACAAAGTTCACGGCTTGCTAACGAGCCCGGAGGCAATTACGCTAAGGCTGTTAATTACATGTCCCGGTTCCGTTATTCCTTCCGTTGTCTAAACCAGCCGATGCCATGCCGCTTGAATGCTAAGACGCTGTAAAGTTGGTAAAGTATTTATGTTGGCGCACGCTGAATTTAAGTTGTTCGTTATTGTTGTTTTACCATCTTTGGTAGCAAAATTTCACACTTCTCTGATCAAAGTGATAACAATTTCGCATTGCACACGGAACACGAAAGAAGACGTCGTCAGGTACGACGTTTGTGATCATTTTATTACTGTTACGAGCTAATGGAGGACGGCGTTTCACAAAAAGAAAATTTAAGAACTCGAAATAGCACACTTATTATGCTCCATTTAATTTTACAACTTTATTATTGCCGCTTTGTAAACATATCTACAATAATGACATTTTAATTACATACTTTTAACATTTTTATAATTATGGAAATCTTGCCATTGGAAATTTCTGTTATATAATTTTAACTAATGATGGACGTTTACCAACAAGTACCTTATTAAATAAAATGAATGTGTACAGGGTGTTAAAAAAAGATTGTAAAATATTTCTGAAAGTAATAATCTATATCAAAACAAACAAGAAAGTCTTAATAAACATACCCGTGCATGGGACCGCAAAGTAACGGTTTTGGAGATATTGAAGATTATTCGTTTTTTGAAACATTTATTTGTAATCTCTTCAAACAAAAAAGAGAAGCTTTTAGTAAATACAAAAATTAACTTTACAGAAAATGTTCAAAGTTACACGCAGGCATGACGTCTTCGTCTGAAGGATATTCGAACTCTCTAAAACCTCCTTATTGGCTTGGATTTGTTGACATTGCTGAGTTATGCGTATTTGCAGCACCTCGAGGCTATTTACTGGGAACAATGATAAAAAATGAGACATTTTTTCAAATAAATTCAGGGGGTGAAAAAAAATTACATTCGATATCTCCGAAGCCGTTACTTTGCGGACCCATGTTTATATTAAGACTTTTTTGTTTATCTTGGCTTCAACTTAATAGTTGAATATCTATACCTATCTAATGATAGGTACCTCCTTAAATATTTTCCAATCTTTTTTTAACACCCTGTATAAAAACTTCATTACTTAATAACTATTTACCTGTTTTTCTAACTATCCTATTTTAAAATATCTGTAGATAACTAATTCTCTAAAATAATGATTATTTTTTTGTGTTATAGTAATTTTGTTAATTCCTAATTTATCTGCTTAAAGGTGTATCACATTTGAGCTTGTTTATAAAAATAAATAAAAAAATCTTGGTTCATTAGAATAATATGGGAAATATGGATTGAAAAAAATTAAAATCAAGTTGAATCAATTGAGCATCAAAAAGAATTGTAAAACAAAATTAAAAAATTAAACTTTAGATTTTTTAGATTCAATTAATTGCTGATTTGTAAAATAAAAAAAACATTATGTACTTAGGTATTATACACAAGTTTATTTTTAATTGTTAACACTTAGCAAATTACGTATCGTGAGTCTAAATAATAACGTGGTATAGGGTGTAAGAAATAATGTTGAAAAGATGTTTTGAACAATAATTTTAAAAAAATTTACCCCCCTTGCGTTAAAAATCAAACTTTTGCTAAAACTAATTAAAAGTCAACATTGACAACATTCTCAGAAGCATCACTGCAATGTTCTACCTACATTCTACAGTATATAAATATCTTACACATTTTATTTTCTTAAACATAGCAATCTATACAAAACTTTGTTCATGAAATTTTCACTTTTGATCACGTTTTTATTTAGGCTCACGATGATATGTACTTCTTTAAATTACATTAATTTTTTTTAATATTATTATTGATAATGAATTTCTATGCTTGACTATGAATTTCTGTGCTTTTTATCATTCTGTTTGACAAAAGAGAAGTTTCTTATTGACTTTAGAAAAATAAAAATGCGAGTTTTTAACAACAAGTTAGTTCAATAAAGGCTTTGTCAATTCAAATCGATTTGAAAAATGAAACAGTAAATTAGATTCCAAGGTGGGGGGTGCCAAGGCGAAATTTGACGACGGTTTGTATACAATTTTATTTACAATCATCCTAGTTAAAAAGCAGAAAGCCAATAAAGAATTTATCAAATTTTGAAGAACATGACATATATGCCAGTTCAGGTTGGAAAGTGACCATTTTCCTACCTGAACTGTTGTCATATTTATCAACTGATAAAGAAGTGACCACTTCTCATAATACATTATGTATAAATAGCTACAAAGCTGGGAAAATATTTTTTTCAAAAAAAAGGTTAGTTTATTTTTTTAACTGTTTTATTTTTAAACTAAATAAGAATATGTAATTCAGATGCGACAACGAAAAATGGCAATAGAAGAAAACAAAACTAAAAAAAAACAGTAAACAAAGCATTTAGGAAAATTTGTGATTTAAAGTGTGGTTTCCAACATTGGTGAATTGATTTAATGAACTTAAAAAAATATTTTAGATCCAATTGTGAGATGTTCATTAAATTAAATTTTTTACAAGAAACATTATCGGTATTTTTTTTAATAAATAACGTGTTTGGTAATCAGCGCTTAATAATTTTGCCAATTAGTGCACTCGTTTCATTAAAAATTAATGAATAATTATTTTAAGACAGGAATATTGAAAGGAAGTTAATGAATAGACTTGTTTGGTTAAAATGAACTTCTCAGAGGATTTATTACCTTAATGTAGAAAATTATTAAAAATACATTACCCAAACTTTTATGCTACAGTGCGATCAAAAAGTCTTTCTATCAAGTAGGCGTCCTAGTTGAGGACGTATGTTGCATGGCAGTTGGTATGTTATCTAGATGTCAAAAAATTATTTAAAAAAAATTAAAACATTGAGCTTATTAAATTGAATTATTCTATGAAACGTCTCAAAATATCCTAAAATGATATTTTGTTGGTGTTTATTCATAAAAATTGTTCACCACGGTTTCCTGTTATAATTTATATAAAAACTATTTTGACATTTCTCATTTGTCATTATGACATTTTATCTTCTACAGACATACGTTTTAAATTTCTACGCTTGCTTGAAGACAGACGTATCTGGTTTGCAATAAGTTTAGTCTTTTTCGAAACTTGCATGTTTTAATAACACTGTAAATAATAATTTTACTTTAGATGTTAATTAATTAATTAACGATTTTCTCTTTGTATAAAAAGAAATAAAAACTGATGTCTCTATTTTGTTCTAGGCAAAGACCACCACTCCGACGACGACGACGAGATCCAAAGCGACATCAGCGAGGACATCAAAGACGCCAACTTAAAGAAAAAGAAATCCGACTCGAAATCGCAAAATACCGGAAAACCGCGCCGTGCAAGAACCGCCTTCACGTACGAGCAGCTAGTAGCTTTAGAAAACAAATTCAAAACCACACGTTACCTCAGCGTCTGCGAAAGACTGAATCTAGCACTGAGTTTAAGTTTAACAGAAACGCAAGTGAAAATCTGGTTCCAAAATCGTCGAACGAAATGGAAAAAACAGAACCCTGGAATGGACGTAAATTCGCCCACCGTTCCGCCGCCGAACGTCGGCTCTGGCGGGGGATTTCCCGGCTTCCCCGGCCACCACACCCATTCCGGATTATTATATTCCCATCATGTACCGTACGGGGGTGTCTACCCTTTACAAGCGACGAGTTCCGGGAGTTACGCGCCGTATTTCCATTTAGCCAATCACGGACACAATTTGGGTTCTTGAAAGTTGAGGTTGTAAGAACCGGATGATTGATCTCGATGGTGCAATAATTAATTTAGAGACGACCTCGGAAAGTGTGCCATAATTTAATGTAAATATTAAGCCGCTGGTACGTTTAGTTTCATGCCCTGATCTGTATAATTAGTGTATAAATCCTCAATTGTTGTATCTAGAAAGTGTATTTATTAACTGTATTGTAAAGTTTCTCTTGTAAATAAAAAAACCCTAAAACTTCATAATACATGTGTGTTTTCTTTCCACTTTTTCTAATAGTCTGCTGTCACGCCTAAAATGCAACAGATATTAAATATCAAAGAAAATTAGACGACATCTGGAGGGCATTAAAAGTGCCGACAAATGTCATCTTGCAGATTTTCGATGATGTTTCAGTTTCGTGTCCAGAGGTGTTAACGCATTAAATACCCTTCCAGCATTTATATTTATTTTTCTTGTCTCCTAGCGTGATTTATTGGGAAGCCGTAAATATCACATTTCACAACAAATTGACTTGTTAATAGTGAAAACAATACGCCACAAAAGTATATCATATCGATCTCAACAAACTATAAATCATAAATGTGTCTAAAAATTTATATTTTAAAATCTCTCAATATTTGTTTCAAATTGTTTGGATAATCAAGGTACTTGCAACTGTACCTGTTGTTTTAAAAATTTGAATTTTATAATTGATATTTTGAAAATAATCTCTTATTAGATGTAAAAACAAAACACATTTTTATTTAATTTTTTAAATCATTCTACTTTTGATGAACTTCTTCATTTTTTAACATTATATGAAAAAGCAATAAAAAAAGTATACAATCATAAATGCAAAAAAATAATGGGTGTTTTTTTTTTTAATTTGGCATTAAAACTAGCCATCAACTTTAATTGTAAACAAATCATCAAATTGAAAATTATTAATATGACATTTTAACTTCGCAGGGCGTATTAAAAATTGTGGTTTGTTCGCAACAAAACTCATCGTCGCCGCCAAACTTAAAAAAAAATTCGTTGTAAGGACTTCCATTTAATAAAACACAAGTTTTTATTGCAACTGCTTCTGAAACAGCAGACCTGCACCTTGAAAATAATTTCATCAGGTGTAGTAGGTTAAACAGACTTTATCATACTAATTTTTAAATATTATAATACCTAGAACAAAGGATCAAAACAATCAAATTTCTATTTACTCGTATTGTGGTTTGTTGAATAATACGAGTATAAAGACTTACTTTTTACGGGTTTAAATTTTACAGAGACTATACATTAAAACGGGTGTTTTCTTTTTTTAATTTAGAATGTGTAGTGAACGGACCACAAGTTTTAAGGCGCCCGGCTAGGTGTCAAATGTCAGATTAATAAACTTTCAATACGTTGGTTCGTTCACAATCAAACTTTTATGGATAGCTTTGACGCCTAATTAAAAAAACAACACCCTTTAAATGATGAAGAAAAAGAATGAAAACACAAACTCAAAGTAAAATTTAATTTTTTACATGTTTTACAGCATTTTTATTTTTATCAATTATTATTTTCTGAGAGCAAATGAGTATACTACATGCACATATTAAAAAAAAATTAATTTCAAATTTTCCGCTTCTAAAGAAAGAGGGGTCGACCAATATGTGTCTCGGTTTTACTTATCTAAACTAAAATCTTATCGTCTTATTTATTACGCATTACTGCATCAAGCAGCTGTCAATATGAACAATATACCAGGTTAGTTTACGTGTTTTAAAAGTTATTTCAAAACAAATTCAAAACATTTTGGTATCGGTAGGTCTTAATGCTGGTGCTCCTATTCCGAGAAGGGAAGAAACACATTACGTATGCTCAAATTGTAGAGCAAACATTCCTAATACAATCGTGGGTAAGTTAAAACTATGCGCAGTGTGTTCCAAAAACTCAGACCTCAATTTTATTTATATTTAACTTTTTATGCAATAGCAATATGCTAATTCACAGGTATTCACTGTCTTATTGATAATATTAAAACATGACACAGATTATTATTGGCGGGATTACACTGGTGTAGTGCCCCCTGACGCCATTATTGGGGGTAATGATATTAACGGGAGACCCACATACATAGGACAGGGTTTTTATTCCAAAGCCGGTTTACTACCTGGGACAATATATCCAGGAAAATCTGAAATAAAGTTACCCTACAACGGTTTAGTCTTGTCAACTATAGGAGTAAAGGTGAAATTTTAATTTGATAATTGAACAGAAACATCACTCAAAACAGATTCTTTGTAGCGGAAATCCGAATAATTTTTCATGGGAAAGGGCTGAAAGTACTTCTTTACATGTAACGACAATTGGAAAACATCTAGTAATTGGGGGTTTTGAAGATGGAAAATACATAAATATAGGAAGAGCGATGTATCAAGGAGAATTAATTGTAGGTAAAGTGCTTGGATTTGACCCTGAAAAAGCCAGACTTTGCTTTATTCATGAAGAAAAAGAGATTGTGGTCAATTCGTATCAAATTTTGGTCTATAATAATTGAAATAACAAAAAAATTACTGTTAAAATAAAATTTGATAATATACATATTTTTTTTAATATTCTAGCCTAAAATAGAGCTTTTTGCTGTTAAATTATTTTGTTTCAAAATTGAAATTATCTGCTTGTGGCCAGCATTAAATTGGGTGGAGTGTGTCTGAGACGCTCTTTGCGATGTTAAAAGCTTCTGGCCTCGATTTCTTTCCATCTCTGTCTTACATTTTTGACCTGCAATCATCGGCGGTCGTAAAATTTTTATTCAAAAATCCGTGAAACTTTTACATTAAGGAAAAGCACTTTCCTTTAGCCGGTCTTTAACTCGTCGGTTAATTTAAACATACAAGTTATTTGAATTAAAATCATGCAGATTGTCGTTGAAAAATGCAAGAACGAATCGCATCATCAACTTAGTGTGGACTTTTTAGTGCAGTTTTAAACTGGCTGAACATTGTGCCATGTGAGTCTATTCATATTAAATGGAGTTAGGGCAAGCGGCAGCGCTTTAAACTTGAATAATTGAGTAGGTAAGCCAGGGCTATCCTCGCAGGTGCCGTCGCTAGCACCGAGCTCTTTGCCTCATAGTCGTAACACGGCGCGCCGTTACGGCCTTACGACAAGGCCACATACATTATTTACCGCGTATTACATCTTGCATTTTATAGCAGAAGCGCCGATAAGTGGGTACTGATTGACCAACACAACACAACAATTGAATCTCTTATTTAGCAAATAAAAACAAGAAGGATTTACTTCGGAAAATTAAATTGAATAGACCCTAAATTTTGGTTTAGAAGTGTTAAATTGAGCACGCTTTAACGAGTGTTCCTCAACACGAGCATGAAGAAAGCTTTTCTTACAAGTAGAACACAATGTTTTTTCAACGATTTTTATGAATGGCACAAAAAAATTATTTGTTTTTTTTACAAAAATGCGTGCTTGGTTACGGTTTTCGGCTCTTTTTGTTTCCAATCTTCCGTTTCTTATTCTTACCCTTTTTACTGACCATGTTAAAGTTGATGTCGTTTATCAATTATCATTCTCATAGACATTTACAATATTTACCTTAATTAGGAAAAGCAGTAGACACAATTGATTTTACAAAATTCTAAAAATCTTTACAATACTCAATAAAATTAAATAAAACCTAATAAAAATGATTCAGATTTGTATCTTTTATTTTCTCAAGAAATTAAACTTTATTTTACTTAAAAAACCTGCAAGGTAATAAAAAATCTAACTGCAGTAAACTAAAGTGCGTATTATTACCTGACCTGACCTAAAGTCAAAAGCGCTAGATTCTTGTTCTGTTGAAGATATAATTTTTTAGAAGATGAGACTTTCCATGAAAAAAATTCAAAAATTATAGAATGAGAAGTGGAATGGTAAGGTACTTAAAAAAGTTAAAAGCTTTTTGTTCTGTAGATACCTTTACTATAATTCTTATTTAAATCAAAAGATTAAATTTCCAAAACACTAAACTTTTATACTTATCATAACGTGTTTCGATCACAAAATAGTCATCTTTGGATGAGAACAAAACCAAGAAGGTTGTTTCCCAACAGAGGGGACTAATAATTAGTACTTCCCTCGAAAGTAAAATAAATGAAATCCGATTTTTTTCTTGTAAAATTGCAATTGAATGAACTAAATATTTTGATAAATTAATTGATTTTACTTGACAAATTTAATCTGTTGGGAGAAAAGTTTCGTTTGATTTCGGGAATAAACATTGTTTAAACATGAAAATTAACTACATTTTCAGTATTAAAATAGTTATTTATTCTTTTGACACATAAATAACCATTATTTTAAAACAGTAAGCTTTATTCTTTAACACATAAAAAAATATTTTCATAACACAATTTAATTTTTTGATTAATATATAGTATAAAAAAGGTGATAAATGATCAAACATTACCATATAAAAAATAATAATTATTGATAAGAAATTGAATAACAAATTAAAGTACTACATAATAATAATAATAATAATAATAATAATAATAATAATAATAATAATAATAAAAAGAAGAAAAAATAATATATTTTGCATTAAAACATCAAAAGTCACTTTTCATTTCTAAATTTTTCACGGCCTATTTAACTTTTAAGAACCCTATTAGAAGTATTTAATTGAATACGAGCATACAGGGTGTTTCAGAACTCGCGCCTTAGAGAAGAATGCCACGTAAGGAACATAAAAAAAATAATAAAAAAAATATTTATAAAAATTTTAGAATTATGGGAGTTTAAAATTTGCACTTGAACCCTCTTTATTTCTGTTTGAAAAATAAAATTCTATGTTTTTTTTGCTGCAGGCTATTAGAAGAAGAAATAAGATAGCTGTATCTTAAACTGTAACTATATTTAACGTTATTTTGTGACTTTTATTGGCAAAATTTTTGTATCTTTACTAAATAAATATGAAAAACACATGCAAGATTATCAGTAACATTAAATAAACATAAAAAAATGTCAACAGTTTTTTGACAGATAGAATTTTTTTAAACATTTTTTTCTATGTTGCTTATTCCTGGTATCTTATCTTACTTGGAATTTTTCTCTAGAGAGCGAGTTCTAAAACACCTTGTATAAATATTTTGCAAATACAAATTTTCAGAAAGTTTAATCTTTAATTTGTTATTTCCATTAATCAAAGTTCAGTAGAAATTATTACGTATATTAAATAATAATTGCCTAAAGCAATTTTGTCTAAGTACACGAATTTTGGTTTGTAATTCAGTAATCTAATAAATATGCATTTTCATATTTTTATTCTAGAACACTGTCAAAATTTACGGTTTTTCTCCCGAGTAAGGAAAGTTTTGACAACTGTTCGGCGTTTCTCAATACGAAACGTCAGATTAATTTTAACAGATTTAAAGCAAGTTGAAGCCTTGTTGAGTTTAATTCGAATAATAAAATGTTGTATTCAACTCGTCTTTGTGTAAATCGGTTCTTTCACTCCACCTCGTGGTTGCATAATTCTCACGTGAAATAAAGCATCCGATTTACACTCAAACTCGTCGAATAAATAACTATTAAAATATCAAAAGTAGCCAAATAATAATAGTCATACTTTATTTTTAAGTTTGCACAAGTATTTTGGGCCTTAATCATTTTGTGTACAAAAATATAAAATGTGAGTGATGCTGTAAAATCACAAAACTGTTCTTTCTTACAAGACACATCTATTAATTCACTCGAAATAAAAAGACTTGTACCTACTGTGTATTCGAGAGAATGACATTATTCATCGTTCTAAATTTTAGTCAAACTAACAGTGAAATATAATTTCCCCGACCGCATCCACATTTCGCCCCAATCTTGCATTTAACATCAAAGACGCATTCGTGAGTAGCTCCTGATTGTCGTAGTCGTATCTCGATCGACTTCATAATAGGACACTTGCCTCGTTGCGGCGCACAATAAAAAGCTAATCCTCCCTAATCGAATCGTATCGAGGAAATACAAACGATAGATGGTCGCGATTCGACATACAGAACTGGTAATAAGGCCCCTACTGGCTTTCTTTTGTTACACCATTCCGCACAATACCGAGAGAAATAAACGACGCGCATGAACGCATGTATGTTGGGTCTAATACCACCCATTAATAAATTACATACACGACACCCTCGGGGCCCGCACCGACACTAAACGATTGTGTTTCGTTATTAGTGTGGTAATGACATCTATTTATATTATAATTGCAGAATTTTAAATGGCACTACTGTTTATGGCTTAGAAAATTAAACATCCCGCCACCAGGGCCGGCTCTAAAAGCGCACAATTAACACAAAATTATAAGTTTTCTCAATAGAAAATCTTTTTGCTGGGGCAATTTCCACGACCCGGATTTTTCCGGAGGTGAAGGTGCGATCGCTCTCAAATATTTAGGCTGTTTATATGTAGAGTTTATTCGGAATCGAAGCCGTATAGGCTGGAATGAATCTGGCCTCTTGTATAATTCAATTTCATGGTTGGATCCCTCCGTTCGCTCATTCTCTCTGTCGTACGATCGGTTTTGTGAATGTGTGTGTGTATATTATGTGTGTGCCCTCCCTCGCTGTTGTTGGACGACGTGCGACTCGCTAATAACCCACGGATTTAGCTTTAATGCTCTTATATTAAGTACTCTACCGGAAAATTGACAAAAATACAGAGGAAATTTTATTTCTGTAATATTATGTAATAAATTTATTGATTTTGAGAAAAAACACAAGAAAAAAGCAATTCTCTGGTGTAATTTGGGGGAGATAAATGGTTTCAAAACCGTCTTGGCACGCCACTGTCGTTGTCCACTTATGTGAAGTCACCATGTGCGTTAAAGCCCTAGGTCCCACACAATAAGCCCTGCCGATTAAACTGATCCAGAATTAAATAACAAAGGATTCGTTCAGACAGTTGACAAGTTTAAATTGGTTTTCATTGATCGTCATTTAAATGTAAATCGGCAAGTTGCAGTCAAAATATTAACCAATTATGTAAATCCTTCCAAAGAAAAAATTATAAATTCGCCAGACAATTTCACAAAAAAAATTGATTATTTTATTAATTGGAAATTTTCGTCGCTATGACCTTAGGGTTTAAGGACAGGTGAGCAATATGAGAACGTGCAACCGAAGCGATGTTATTAACGCCATCATCTCGTAAAACTTAATTTATTGAGAAATCCTATACCAAATCATCTTCTCGTCTAATTTGAAATATCGTATAACTTTAACCAATTTTGGTGTACATTACCTAATGGCCTTCATGGGAATTCAAACATCTCAAGATTTAGGTACAACAACAAAAACCACAGCTTTATCTCTACTTTTAAAGCTTTGTGATCCTTATCACTTTACTTTGCTCAAAAAAAGAAGATTTTGTGTTTAATCCTGGTATACAGGGTGATTCAAAACTCTCAGCCCATCCCTTGGGTAGTGATAAATGACATTCAACTGAGTTAAATGTTCTCAAGACAAAAAATTGTTTGAGCCTTTTTTACGAAATAGCTCTTAAAAAGTTAGATTGAGTTAAGTTTATGGCCATCTAGACCATATATTCTTGAATTTAGTTAGCGAAAACGACAGATTGTGCAACCTTAAACAGATATTTGTTGAAAAATCACCAAATTGTACAAAACATTTAACAAATTAGCATATTCCACAATAAGTTAAATCCGACAAGATCGGAAAAAAGTGCCTACATGATAATATGGAAATTGTCAGTTCGGTCAGGTCAGGTCAGTTCTGTTTTCTCTCAGAAACCAGCTTGAAAAAAATCTGCAACCATTTTTATGCTTAGCTAAAAGTTTTTTATTGCCATTCGAGAGTTGGTACGACCTTTTGAATCTTCCTGTATATAGTATACAATTTTGGTTTAGGAAGGAGTAGATGTTCACAGAAATGTTAAAAAAAAATAAAAAAAGCAATTCAAAGTGATATCTACACTTAATTCTTTTTCATTTATTTTGTATAAATTAACAAATGACTGAAAGCAAAACTATTAGAAAAAAAAACAATCGTAAAAGCCACTCTAAATATTTCAACTCATACAGGCGAGTTGAAAAAGTCCTTTAAATGGTAAAATAAATAAAATATATAGGACATTGATAGATACTAATCTAGTCTATCGCCTAAAATTATTTTCAACTATACAGCGCGTCTCACAAATAAGTTACAATACAAACTTGTGTTTTTTTTAAATGAAACACCATATGTTTTTTAGCGTTGTTGGATGTATATTTTTATGACAATTTTGCTTAGTTTAAAAAATAAAACTTTTTTTTTAGGAAAACATGCATTTTTAAAAAAATTAGTACACAAAAACTATGACATCTAGAAATGTTTTTTTACTAACGCAAAGAAGACGGTACAACCTATAAAGTTGTAACATTTTTTTAGTGTGTTGCATTTGCAAAGATAAAAAAATTAAGGCGTTTGATCAACGGATCCGTGGTGGAATTACTATGGTTGCCATAGTATCAACAATGCTCAGATATTAAGGCATTGTTGCTACAATTAATATTGAATGTTAAATATCTTTTCATTTATCAATTTTAGACATTAAGAGTTTATTTTTTTTAGTTAAACAATTTATCAATCTATTAGATGCAAAAGAAAAATAGGGTGTTCCATTAAAAATTTTTAAGTTATTTAACTTTTAACAAACTGCTTAATTTATTGATGTTAGAAATGTAGAACACTAAAAAATTGCTACTGCTTTAAATTCTGTACTTTTTTCTCTGCAGAAGTAAGAAAAAATTTGTTGTAGCTGTCTTTCTGTAGTAAATTTTTAAAAAGTGCAGGATTTTGTCAAAACATTGCGTAAAAACATTGTTTTAAAAGGCTACATCCAAAAATGCAAAAATGATTCCTTTACAAAAAACACAAGTTTATATAGTAACTTATTTTTGGGACATGCTATATGGTTGAAAATAATTTTAGGTGATGCACTAGATTAGTAACTATCAATGCCCTATACAATTTTTTTTTTTTAATTTTACCATTTAAAGGTAACTAATATACTTTTTCAACTGGCTGGGACACCCTGTATGTATAAGAGGACTGTGTGCTTCAATTTTTTTTCTGAATCTTGGATGGCGTTTCCATTTCGTTAAAACTTGTACTTAATTTTATTTTGATGAAAATGATATCGATCGATTTTTGATATGTGTATGAAATGAATATGTTTGGATAATTAGTCCGTAAACCGCCACCCTGCCACCCCGATTGGGCGAGCACTTGCCATCTAATATCAGATACCGTCTCCTGCTATCAAATAACTACAATCTGCGAGAGTCGTAGCCAATTTATCGAGTGACACGCGGTCCCGTCGGGCTCGTCCTGAAATATGACGTGGCGACAATATTACACAAGGGACTTCATTAATGTCCTGTAAAGTGTCGCCCAAATAATATTAATAGTTGCTCATCCCCAAGCGGCGTGGATTTTTACTTGAGAAGGGAAAACTGAAGCGCTGGCCGATGACGAGCACATCAAGGATTACCGGTCGGTTATATCGTCACGATTTCATCTAATCCAAAACGCTTCGAAATTCGAGATTTAATAGAAACAGGGGGTGGAGAAAGTCCGATTGTTTTTGCCCTTGGTTAGGGATTAGCGGCTGATCCTTCTTGAAGTGATGTGTGAACGAACAGACACTACTACGCGTCTGCCAACGTTCCCAAAACCCAAATTTAAGCCGCAGATTGCAAATTCCACGAATTTGCTTACAAGACACCCATTTCTAAAGACTTCAAGAACAGATTAGCAAATTTGTCTAAAATAGAGGATGAGCCATTGGTTTGTTAATGTTTCTTTTGTTTTCTCTCGTATTCAAGAAAAAATTCGACAATTTCAAACACTGCTTCTTTGCGACATTTTATCTCAATAATGTCGGCAGAATTTAAAATACTAAGGATGAGTTTATAGAAGCCGCATTAGATATTTGATTGCAATTAAATTTAATTCGTTACGTGATTAATTGAATTTTGATGAACAACAGATCAGATTTCAAGATTTTGAAGTTAATCACGATTAACTTAATTTTGATTTAATTCACTTTCTGTAAACCCACCTTAAGTTTTATAATTAGAAATCAGTGCAACTTAAAAAATAGCCTTGTATAATATTCCCATGTAACTAATTGCAACCCATTGGCGTTGTTGCTTTGAACCAAATACATAATATACATCTTATAACAAACGCGAAGATAATGGGTCTAACTTTTCGATTGCTAAGTTATGCGAGTATTAATTTCAATAGTAAATTATATCATTAATAAGAATATAGGTGAAACGACTCTTGTAAAAGATAAGAATTCTTGATGTTAATTTTTATTTTTTGGGGTTTAGCCCTGCTTGGATAAACACTAATTTCTAACATAATTTTAATTTAGAAAAATTAAATATGCCTTTTAATTTCACAATTATCGGCCACTATGATTTCCCATTTTTCTTCATGTTTTTTAATTCACAAATCAAAGACTTTTAATTTTAATAGTTCTTTTATTACGAATAAAAATATTACATTTAGATTATTAGTTCGAAATAAATTTTTGACGTTTCTGTTAATAAAAAGCAATTTATCTCAGAAAAAATTTAAAACTCATAGTTGGCAGATAATTCTGAAATTTGGTATCGGGTCTTAGATGTTGTTTCTAAACAACTTTTTTTAATAACTTTTTGTCGTATTTGCCACATAAAAAGCACGTTACTCTACAGAAACATAGTTTTTTTTTTTAAATTTGCAAGGCATAGGTACTTAATTTTTTAAAACTAAAATTATGTTAGAAATTAGTTTTTTACCAAGCAGAGCTGAACCTCAAAAAAATAAAAATTTAAATCGAGAATATTTTTTACAAGAGTCGTTTCACCTATCCGGGGACACACTGTATACTATTTTATCTAGAAAAGGATGAAAAAGAAACAAAAATTTAGACTCAGTTTTAGTTATTTATTATACAAGACGATAAAGAAATTGTTTATATACGAGTGAAAAGGTTAAGAAGTTTACGAGTGACGAAGTCACGAGTGGACTTTTTTTACGAGTAGATAAACAATCTTTATCGTCGTGTGTAACATTTTGTTTTATTTTGTACTCACCTACCAAAATTTCTTGAATATAACCAGTAGATAAAAATTACTTTATTTCACTAGACGATAAAAGACTATTTTATCTACTGAAATTAGTTGGTAAAAGCACTTTTTAACATTGAGTACAAAATAAACTTTATAATGTTAAACGGCCATATTGCTTTTTTTGATTTTGACATCTGTCACCAATGCACATGGGCGATTCGTGTTACTCCACGGTTAAGTATTGGGTAATAATTTTGTTATTTTGCTTTTCTCGAGGCTTTTTTAATAAAGATAAATTAATTATTTCATAATTCGTGCTTCAAATGATCTCATATTTTACTTGGTCGAGCCGCCCCTGTAGACATTTCAACTCCTAGGATTTGAAACGTTTCAACTCCCCTCACAAAAAGAAGCCACTTCAACCGGTTTTACAGAGATACACATCAAAGTCGCCATTTTTTGACCGCTTGAGAGCAAAATTAGTTTTTGGAGAAACAAGTGTTTTATTCTCACATATACAGGGTGTTTACAGTCTTGGAGTTGAACTTAGTAATAAAAGAGTATAGAAATACTGTAACCGAGAAAAAAACTCACACAATTGTTATTATTAAGAATGCTATTAATTAATATTGGTACACGGTTTGAGGGTCGCTGGAATTATTTCCTTGTCCAGATAATATTGTATTGTTGCAACAGATAAAAAAATCGTATCCATGAGAATGAAAGAGAAAAGTCACTTCATAGTTTTGACACTGTCATCATTTGATCTGCTTTGTTTTTAGTTTTTATCAAAATTCGAAGATCTTCTGTTTAATCTCTTCCAGCGAAATGGTTTCCAACAGGTTTGATTAGTTTTTCTTATTTTTTTTCCAAATTTATGAACATGAATGACAAATCTTAAAATAATAAATTGGTTGTGGTGATTACGATTTACGGTGAAACACGAGGTAATGATACTAATGGCCAATGTTGCAGCCGAAGCAGCAGTTTTCAAACAAATAGTATAAAATAAATTATAACGCATATAACGTGAATTTTTGTTTTATATAGCGTATTAGTTTTCTTCTACCGTGAATATCATCTCCTTTAAATTTCAACCCCAAGACCGTAAACACCCTGTATAGGTGCGTCAGAACTCGCGCCCCAGAGAAATACGTCATATAAGAAAAGATACCAGGAATTTTTGAACATTTTTTCCTGAATTTTTTTTCTGGAGCGCGAGTTCTGACACCCTGTATATAGGATGTCCGGAAAAAACGTTGGAGGATTTTGGAGAGTGGCGTCCTAGATCAAAATAAGAAAAAAAGTTCTTATAAATTTACGTCCGGGAATGCTTCCTGAAGAAGCCCCCTGAAGATGGCGGACATCTTTCAATTATCTCAGTAGCCGGTGGACATAAATTTACAAAAATTTGCAATTGGAGTAATTTTTTGGCATTGAATCTATTGATGGTATTAAAAATTGTGTAGGGGGACGGAGGCACGAGATTACTTTCGTTAAGGGGTAAAATGTTACTTACTATACTATTTTGGGCAGATTTGGATTTATTGACAAATTTTTTTCAAAAAATGTCTGGTTTTATTTTTGTAAGTTGCACCGTTTTCGAAAGAGTTTTTTCTTAACTGTGCACCGACATTAATCTTGAAAAGCAACTCACGCAGTGAGTTTTTTCATATAGATACGACCGAGTTATCATCACTCTAGCTCAGTTGAGAAGCATTTCCGGGCTTAGATACATACAGGGTGATTCTTAAATATACCGACAAAATTGTATCACAGCTTCCTAAGGATAAATGGAAACAAACTGTACCATTTTTACGTTTATACCTTTTAGGGGCAAAACCCCCTTGATCCGTGCCACTTACGGCGTTTATGAATTGTTGCAATGATCAAGTACGTTAATACCATGGTTTCCACTATCTGTGCGAAAACATCAGTGGCGTACGTTTTACTTCGAAAATAACTTTAATAAATTTTATTTGAAGAACGTTTAAACAAAGAATTTTTTAAATATTTTTTCCAGCATGTTGTTATTTTCTACTACCAAGGATAAAATTTTGTCGGTCTATTTAAGAATCACCCTGTAGAAGCTTTTTTTCTTATTTTGACTTAGAGAACCACGCTCAGAAGTTTTTTCCGGATACCCGCTAAATGCTATTTTTTTCCAGTAACAAACTAATATCACTTTTTAGATGTTTTAAACAGATTTTTCTACCTAGTGCCGAAACATTTTATGTAGGTACCCTGTACCTAGACTGTAGTAGAAATTTACACAATTGTTCTCGGAAACTTATCGAATCTGTACTTGTGCAATCTTTAAAAATATCGTAATTGGTGTCACTTAGATTTATTTCTCTCCACGTTCCCCTTTAATTCAGATTTTATAATTTCCCATCAAGCTCCCCTTTCGAAGAAACATCGTGCATCTCTGTCGTGACAACTCCAGCAACCGCATCCGCACATCATTATATGCACATCTTCCAAATTACCCGGTTTAGAGGAGCGTGAATCGGTGCATTGGTGACTTTTTGTCACGAGATTCACATCAGCGACTTTAGTCCTGCGAATATTCAAAAGAGCAGATAGATAAAATGAAGCACACCTGACGTAGTGGTCCTGGTCCTCCGTCGTTATTTTCTCTCGGATCAACGACGGTGTAACCAACCGCGCCCCAATTATTATCCACCGGAGCTTGTGCACCTCTCCATCCTTCATCCGCGTCAGGATAATCGACATAATTAACCCCTTCTTCCCGAATAAATATTTTGCAATACAAGCTCGATACTGTTTTGGTAAGTGATTGCGAGCGTCTTGCAATTAGTTTCCACGTGTAGGGGCGGCGGGGGCGATCCTCGCCTGCAGTGTGAATGTTTAATGGGTCTGAGAGCGTGAATCAGGATGCGGTGACAGTGGCATAGCCTCTTACGGCGTTCACTCAGCTTGCGGTCACAACTCCTGGGGCACTGCAGTTAGAGGATGCTGTGGGAGTGAGAGTGTGTGTGTGTGCGATTTATATGCTGATCCTCGTAGGACGTGATCCTCGCCCTCAGGATTTGCAGCCATTCACTTCAAATCTCCACAGGCCGCAGTCTGATTCGCACATCCTTTTCCGATAAATACTTTCCCAAACACTTCGAATCGTAGCACTATTTTAAAGCCGGAGAAGTTTTTACGCGAGAAAGGGTGGTTTTAGCACGAGACGAAAGGATTATTATCAGCTAATGATAACACAAATCATGTTAATGAACTCGCTCGGTTGCTCGAGCGTCGCATGAAAAGCCATAATTCAGCGATAATGAGACCAAATTAACGAAGAGACGCGGGGGTGGAGGCTGCACACCTGTTCGACCACTGCGTTTAGCGCTTATATGTGCAACTAAATTAAACGGCAAGATCAACCGTATCTAATGCGGGATTAATCGCATCGATGATTAATCAGTACACACGTAATTGCAATTATTTTACGAAAAACTAAATAGGTAGTAAAAAAATTGAGTCACAAATTTATGTTATTTGTAGTGGATGAACCTTAGAAATACGACAAATTTTTATAAAAAAATGACCGACGTTCGAAGATCTAGTAAATTTAAGTTACAAGTTAAGTTAAATTGTGTTAATACAATGGTACATTAAGTTTTGCGTTAAAAATTGGTACAGAAACCAAATATATTTTAGAACAAATAAAATTAAGGTATATTTAATGTGTTCAAACCTCTACGGTGTTCCTGCAAACGCTGGATCATTAGAAATAATTAATTTTGTAACTGACATTTTGTTTTCAACTATATTTTTAATTTTGATTTTTGTTTAAATTAGTCTGCGTGAATGTAAAGTAATGTATGGAAATTTTTCAAACAAAATATAACTCAATGTTACTTCTATACATACCACAATAAATTACATAACATTTTGACGCATATTTGAATTTTAGAGACTCTGAGAAACCCGTGGGAATGTTTTTTTAATACGTGGGCTCAGTGCTGTACTGAGCAATACACGGGCTCGGACCCATTCCGTTGTCTAATTACAAATTACCAAAAAAAAAGCAAAATGTTTTTTATATTAGCTGTTAAAATTAGGTTCGGATGAAAAGAATTGTTATGTCTGCTTTAGTCTCCCATTTAATAAAGAAAAATATGAGACCCTTTATTAAAAATATGACTTTTGAGTATTTGACTTTTCTCAAACCTAACGTTAATTTTTGGGTGTTTGTTAATAATTTATTTAATTATGAATCGATCAAAAGAAAGGTCGATCATTTCTCTGTTAAATAGCAAAATACAATTTCATAATAGTTAAAAATTGTAAAGTTAGATAGACTTTTGAAGAAGAAAGTTCAAATTCTAAGAATCTTAAAAACGACCGTACTTTGTATATGGAACATCGATGATAACTCTCATATAATAACTCAGAAAATCCAAAAACGCAATAAAAAACATAGCTTTCTATTTAAATTTACCCAATTATTCCAATTAACCGAAAATACAAATTTTTAGACAAATATCATTATCAAAACTTCCAATACTTCTAATGTGGGGTCTTTTTTATTATTATGTCTATTATATTATTTTACAAGTCATTGTTCTTACATATTTTTTTGAATAATATTATAAAAATAATTATTAATTTTAACACTGCCATGGTGGATGTGGGGGCCCGTGCAACCACGATGGAACACAGGCCTGTTAAGACCTTAGTACGTCACTGCGTGGGCTTAACGTGTTTTAGGTAATGTTGGTAATGTTGTTAGGTAGCTACTACAATTACAATGTTAACTTGAAAATAAAAGTGTATAAATGAAATAGGAATAATAAAAAAACAAACAGACAATTTAAAAGTAAATTTCGAGCTTACAAAATTAAATTCAAATTTAATTATTTAGATTCAAAAAGCAATCCTTTTAAAAACTTGTAATGTTGTTAGAAAATGTCTCAATATTAACGAAATTCATTTTAATAACATCTCTTAGTAAGATGAGAATACGATCTGTAATGACGTTGGATTAGGGAATTTAGGAGGTTTTTTGCCGGGTCAAATAATAATAAAATATAGTAAATTACATATCGAGGTGGGATATATTCCATTACAAAACATGGCTTTGACATTAATATGTCAAATTTCATTTGATATATTATTGTCAAAGCCACGTAGGTGGGAAATAGTTTTGAGAAATAAAGAAATACATTTGACAAAAGAGGAAAACCAAAACAAAAACACTCTAACATGTATTTTTTTTTCTTCTAATAAACAAACGCATCACACAGTTTATCTCAAAAGATCAGTACCATTATTTATGAGAATTTGAGAACCGTTTAAAGTTACTTTCAAGATAAAAAATAAAAATTTTATATTAATTTGAAAGACATGATTATTTGCCCATTTATTAGAATGTTTTCTGTTATCATAGGAGGTCAAGCTTTTTTCAATCACCTGTATAATGTTTGACAAATATGACTTTAGAACACTGCAAATTAGCAAGCAGTTTAATACACTTTTATTCACAATCATAAAATAATAAAATAATCAAATTACCTTGTATGTGAAAAGTTGGAAAGTATGATATTTCAACTTCATTTAACAAATGATATGAAATACAGAATACAGGTTGGGAAGTGGTCACTTCTTATCAGTTGATATGTAATATGACTGGTCAGGTTAGGCTACTTTCCAACCCGAAAACTGATAAGAAAGTGTCCACTTTCCAATCTGAACAGTCATGTTTTTCAAAATTTGATAAATTCTTTATTGGCTTAATTGTGTTTCTTATGATTTTGAATAAAATAGTATACAAACCTTGTTGATCGTTGCTTCGTCGTACCTCGGCTTATTATTTAAATTAACTGAGACAAAAAATCCTCAAAATTTTAATTAAAAATAAACTTCGTATAATTTGAAATGACTTTTATATATAAATCATAATAGAGTCGTTTAAGGTTTTTGTTCTTGATTTAGGGCAAGCCCAGATTACGAAATAAAAGTGTCGTCGTCGTGCCGTAAGAAAATAAAAATATATCAGCTGAGAAAACAAAAACGGCCCCCCCATGCGAAACTAATTATAATTCTGGTTGTTTTTGAGTTTGAACAAATTGTGTGTGCCTCTCGTCGCGTGTTAAAATTTTATTTCCGACGCGAAATAAGAAAAGTTTTATATGACTGTTTCAGCACTTCATTATTCCTTTATTCTTTTAATAAGAGGAGGCGAGATTTTTATTATTGTTTGACTTGAAGCGCCTCCGCCGTGTCAACTCACTCTCTGCTGAATTAACCGAACAGACGGTAGATGTTTAAATAAAATTGGCGGAAACTTTTTAGCAAACTTGTTTCCGTGCATGATTAACTCGTTTTGGAACAATAAAGCGCCAAAAATCAACCCCCTCATTAACCGGTACATATTTAAAATCCGATTCAAACGCGAAAATCAAGCCGTTATAATTGTTCGAACCTCTGAATAATATAAAAAAACACAAAACCAAAATCAACATCGGTTAAATCTACCCGACAGCATTTTTAAAAAGCACAATCGACGCCATTAATAAAAAACAAACTGTACATTGCCCCTTTTCGGTGTACAAACGCAAAAAAACCAAAACTATGCAAACACATCCGGCAACATAATAAAGAAATTGTTTGCACAAGTCATATTAAAAATGTATTAATCCATTTTTGGTTAGCTGCAAACATGGTGCGTGTGCTGGGGTAATTATTTCGCCATTTCCACCCCAATCAATCTCTATCATTCCCTGATCAACATTGCCAGAGTTGCAACTCCCTACGGATACTGTGTTTAACAAAAGAACCAGCCTCGTTACAATCTTTATTAATTTATGTTGGGTTTCATTGATGTGTTAACACGGTTTGTGCACCGGAGGGGGCCAAATTTAACAAAAACACACAGCACAATCGCTTTTTAAATTTTTTTAAATTTTTAAATTAAATTAAAGTTTTTATCCTCATACGTCACAAAAGTGACCTTTTTATGACTCAATGATACAAGTGAAGGTTTTACCTTTTAGGCATAAAGTAAAAACTCTGATTTTTCGCCCATAGGATATTTACCAATGTTGTCCCTTTCTTATCTTTTTCGCTGCTTCAGCAATTGCTAGAGGTTATATTGTAGATCATTCAACATTTTGCACAACTAACTGCACTAATAATCTACTAATTAAATCAATAAACAGTTTCGAAAATCTTAACACAAATTTTGATACTGACGCGTTAGGTTTGTTATGATTTCATTGCTAAGCGTCCTGATTATTTTGTCCATTTACTTGCTAATTATAGTGTTGTTCTTTACTCTTGATCTGAATACCTTTGCGGATAACATAGTATATGTTATTGGAATAAAATTAAGTTTACGTTTAAATAAACGTTCAGCTTTGCCACATGAACTATTACTTTTACTCCTAATAACATAATATACTATTCTTTCTATTTTGGCCCCAAAATAAAACGATTAAAACTACAAAACAACTTATAGGCTGATTTATATAATACTACGAATCAGACATACAGCCAAGAATACAAACACTGATCACTTGATTCATAAAAATTAATACATAAACTTTAAAAAATTTAATTATCACCTTGACATCAGTAATGACAGTTATTGTTCTACCAAGAATGTCCAAAAATATAATTCAGTAACATATGATTTTTGAATCCAGTATTTTGTGGATATTGTTAAGAGAGTTTAAAAACGTATTCTGAAAATTTTATGACCGTCTTTGATAGTAACTTCTATACCTGTCAGTTATTTACTAATTTTTAAACACATAAAGTCGCGGTCAATTCATAGTGGCCACTTCCCTGTGTAAATTTGTAAAAATTGAGTTGTGTAAATCCGACGTTAAACATCCAATTCTTTTTTTAGTGACATAGCTATCAAAAATGACAATTCTAAAAAAGTCGGGTTAGAATACTTCACATATAAAATCTATTGCCCCTGTCACAATTATTGACATTTTTTCGACCAACTTTGACAAAACCCACACAATAGAAGTGGCGGGTTAAGTGCTGCCAACTTTGAGATAAATTAAATGGCCACTTTGAATTGACCGCGACTTTATGTCTTGCTTTTTTTAGATTTTCGATATTTTAGGTTGCTGTAAGGTTGGTCAAGCTTGTAGTTCGTAGTTTTATATGAATCGTTCTTTATAGTTTTATGACTTGTTTAACTGTCAAAATACTCAAAATCATTATATTCTTCTTTGTGTGCAATTGTTTTTGATTCCATTGCTTTTGGATTAATAATCCCTAATAAGAGAAGTGTTAATTGAAAAAGTCTTATCTGGATCATTCTGTGACCATTCTGTATAGAATGGTCAACAACATCCCTGTCGGAGTGATAGTTAATTTCATCAATGTGTGTTATTTATGTGATAAAAATTTCAAGGTCTCGTTAGGTTGAGAGAACAAAGTCCCGACTCCACAATAGTTATTCCCTGAACCGCTCCAAACTGTCGCATGATTTCACCATGGTTACCGGAACAATGGTGTTTATTTGTCCTGCGAGACCGCTAACAACGTGGCGGAGAGACCGATAAGGAAGAGATGATATTGTACACAGAATAACATAGCGACTGGTCCTCCTCCTGTTTCCACCACCGTTATGCCCCTCCATCCGATTAGCTTTTGTTTAAGGCTTTTGTTTCGTACTTTTTTTAATCGGATGGCGGCGCTATTAAGTGGTCGACTCGTCTTTTTCATCATCATCATTGTGAACGTTATTGGTTCTATTCAACGGCATATACACCGTATTTCTAATGGCCGAAATTGATTTGTTGTACGGCCAAACGAGAAACGTTGATACGATTTGTAATTGGAAAAGAATGGAAAGGACGTTGGAGATAATCACCCTTTAGATTTTTTTAATCATCGGTAATTGTGGTTTTTGTTTTTGTCCCTCAAAATTTTACTGAAAAATTATAGTTGTTTCCATGTGCTTAGTATTGTTTTTTTTGACTTTCATAGATTTTGTGTACATTTCCAGTTTTTATAAAAGCATTATTATCGAATACTATATATAGTAGACACACTACATCACTGTCTTGTTTCTAAACACAAAATCTAGAGCTGCTAATAAAATCATTCTGCAAGTAAGTACAACATATTTTATGAGTAAAAATGAATAAAAATAATTTTTATCCGGAAACGTCAAAAAGTGACCACTTTTATGACTAAATAATACAGGTAAAAGTTTTTACACTATTTTTTCGCCTAAGCGTTGTTCACTCTTACCTGACATTTACTATGACATTTAACAATGTTGTCTCTTTCTTGTCTCATTCAGCTCATTCTCATTTAGCATTTTCTAGAGAGGTACAGTGTAGATTATCAGCATTCGACATTTTGCACTACACTATAAACTACACTAGTTATACACTTGTTAAATCAATCAACACTTTTGAAAATCTCAACACAAATTTTGAAAGTTTCAAAAAAAAATTGAACAATATCAAAGTAGGTACTAAATTAAAGTCTATACAGGGTGCGCCAGAACTCGCGCCCCAGAGAAAAATTTTAAGTAAGGTAAGATACCAGGAACATGGAAAAAA
>NW_025400983.1:10214471-10217184 GCF_015345945.1 Tribolium madens
AATTATTAGTGTTTTAAAAAAACTTAAAGATTTTTAAGTAATAAAATATGAGACTTCATATTATACCCTTAGTGCATCAACTAGATAATTTGAAATTTAAAGTTTCGAGAAATTGCAGTTTAAAAATTTGAAAGGCAAAAACTACACCCTGCATGTAATCAAAAATACTAAATATTAATATTAGTCATACAGGTGTGTAATATACTAAACTATGTTTTTTTAATCTGATAGAAAATTTGGTTTTATGTTTTTGAAGTATTGCAACAAATACTTGAGAAATGTCTAAAATTTAAATTATCTATTTGTTGCACTAAGGGGACGAATATAACTTATTTGTAAAAAAAGAATCTGTATTAAGTATAACTTGTATGTTATAACTAAAGTTGAGATTTTATACAAAAACATTTTCGAAAAAAATGCTTTTTAAAACCATAAAAAAATATCTACAACAACAAATATATTTATAAAGATTTTATTACAGATATTATTTATGAATGCTCTTTAGGAAAAATCACGAGGATAGACCGATGCGTCATCAATTTCATTTTTTCATGATCAACACAAAAGTGAAATAATGTAAATTGAAACAATTAAAGAGTCTCTAAGGATGGTAGCCTTAAATTAATTTGCAATGTACTTCAACTACACTTAAATTCTAAATTAAATTTTAAATGCCTTTGCAAAGAATCGTACAAAGCAACACTTTCATCAATAAACAACTTCTAACTCGTAGACATTAAACCTAAAACGTCAAAAAAATTGTTTTGTCATCGCGATGGTGAGGAGAAACGTCAGATGACGCACCGGTCTACCTTCGAGATTTTTACCATATCAAAAAATACTTCAAACTCCAAAATAGAAGAAGAAAATATATCATTTCTTCACTAAATTAAACAAATGTTTCTGTTTTTTTTTAAATGTTTAAACAATAAGTTATCTCCTTTTAAAAAGTCAATTGTGGTTTAGACATTAGTACTTTTGTTCTACAACACTACACTACACTTACAACTAATAATAAATACTTTTTCTTTGCTTTATTTTAACTTTTTTATTATTTTGTCACCCTTTAAGATTAATTACTCTGTTTTGCCTTCACTGAATTTAATCACATCATTTAATTAATGGCATGAATAAATGTATAAACATCATCATTACTGGCAAACAGTGGTCAAGTGTCGAAGGGTGGCTATGCCGGGGTCCCCATTGTGAGAATATCGGGCAAAGTACCCTGCCGCGAGAAGGCATTTTTATCTCCAATATAACGCTAATGAAACAATCTTGACACCATCAAAGGCCAGAGGCGGGCACTAATTAAGTCCTGAAATATGTTATTTTCAGGACAGGAAACATTTAAATAAAGCACCTATTCATTAGGGTTATTTCAGAAAGATTATGCGTTTGGTTGCGGCCGTTGCGACGCTCTTTGAAGCCGCATTCCTCTAGCGGAACTAAAGCAAAACACATGACGCTCCACAAACCCGCCATTGTTTAAACAATTGACTGTTGCGGGGCGGTTAATTTGCGACTGTGTGAGTGTGTGTGATGTGTATTTTTGACGTTGTGCGGTCGGGGCTGCCTGGAACTAACGCGTTTTAAATGCTCTACACATGTGTGACGAATATTCGGTTCGAAACAGACACGGCTTTGATCGTCCGCGTGCTCTTAAAATAATTTCCGAAATGCTCTCAAAAAACGATAAAAGCGCCTTTAATTAAGCGGGCAATTTGTCGCGTAGACATACCGGTATAAATTTCACAAATTGGAAAGTTTTTTTTGAGGAGTAGTTTACAAATTGGCCGTTTTAAGGGACGTTGGCCGAGTTTAACAATTTAGTTAACGCGTCGGGACCTTTGGTAGAGTCGCTAAAAGCCCTATTCGCAGGACTAACTGTGAGATGCAGGACTCAACTTTAATTGAAAATGACAAATCCCTCTATTGAAATGGTAATCAACTACTAGGAAATCCTATTAGGATAAACTCTGCGTCTGATCGATATGGTGTTCTGAGTGGGACGAGGACGGTGTAATGACGAGGAAGACGGCTGCTAAAGATCCCCCATCAGATCCATCCCTAGACTCTTTTTATCAACTACGTCTTTAAGATGCTGTTGTTTTCAATCACTTTAGCCAAATTACGACTCTTTCAACATATTTCTATGATTTAATATATTCTCAACACATTTTTTTAATTAAAAAAAAATCATTGATGTCGTATGTGCACTATAAACTCGTGAAAACTATGGTAAAAAATAAAACGTCAATTAAACAATAAATTATTTCTTTATAATAAAGTACAAGTACAAGTGGGTTTGAATACAACATTAGTTAAGTACCTCCAGTGGTGAACAATAAAATTGCGTACACCGTTTTATTACTGGATTAAGCAGGTATTACCATGATATAAACTTTGTCAGTCTCAAATAGTAATAATGCCAAAACTTACTGAAAACACAAAAAATTCTCATATTGTTGAAACTGGAGGAGGGCAATAGCATAAAAGCAGTTTCAGAGTAATACAATTTAAACAAAAGCACAATTTTAACAGTGAAGAAAAGATGCGAATGGAAGGGAGTATAACCTCTTTTCTAAAAATCCTTTGATACTTCAAAAAAGACTAATTTACATATTGAAAAACTTAGAAAAAATGTGTTACGTACGATTTTATTGTCCACAATTGTACAACAGATATATTTTTTAATTTAATTTCTTTATTT
>NW_025400983.1:10217264-10420874 GCF_015345945.1 Tribolium madens
TAGCAATTAATCAAAGTATAATATAATAACAAAACAGGTATAAGAATAATACAAAACAAACACATAATTTAAGTATGAAGTTAAAATAAGTATACAAAAAAGTTAAATTAATATATTGTATGAATTCGACATGCACTTATTTCAATGCTTTTAAACTAGTTTGCTGCTTTCTAAAGTATTGTACAGAAATAACATGTATGAGTAGGTATGTAGAGCAAAAATCCAACAAAAAAACTGAAGCTTTGGATAACTCGCTATTGTGCGTATACAGGGTGATTCACGAGGAATAATGAGACTGACCAAAATCTCGATGCAACCAACATGTAACATGTAATGGTGGTTGCATCGAGAATTTGGTCAGGCTTATTATTCCTCGTGAACCCCCTTGTATATTCAGTTTATTATTTTTTTTTTGAATTGCTAGTGGGGGTAGTGGCATCTGTCGGTTTTTGACATTTGACAACTTCTGAAATTTTCGTATTAAAGTCAAAAATAAAAGCTTCTCCCTGCCATTAAATTTTTATAGGACTTGAATTACGATTGTTATGATAATATAAAAGGTATAAATATTAGCCTCAAAACAGTTTTCCTCATTAAAAATGAAATTACAAATGACTTACGTGGCGGTAAGACAGTTAACAAAGCTGTGGAACCAACATTTAAAATATCTAATTTCTCATCGTTCATGTTTTCAGTGAAAAATGTAAACCTTTTTTTAAACAATGGCATAAAAAGAAAAATGCAATAATATTATTTATTCTTCGACACTGTTAAAATTTACGGTTTTTCTCCCGGAAGGAAGTTTTGACAACTGTTTGGCATTTCTCAATACAAAACGTCAAATTATTTTTAACAGATTTAAAGCAAGTTTAAGCCTTGTTGACTCTAATTCGAAGAATAAAATGTTGTATTCCACTCGTTTGAGTGTAAATCGGACGTTTTATTCCACCTCGTGGATGGTAAACCACTCGGTCAAACTCGTCGAATAAATAAGTATAACTATTTTATACGTACCTAATAAAGAATTTCTTAGAAACAAAAAAAAGTGATCAATAATAGAGTATTATTATAAAAATGTAATATTTCTGAAGAATACAAATTTGAAATTTTTTGTAATTCGTATATTCTGCAATTTTCAAAATTTTTTTCATTATAAAACTTTTTTTTACAAAAACTATGATCTATAAGAGTCCCAACCATCGCCGTCTCCATAGAAATAATCTTTTTCTCGCCTGGGTATTTTGTAAGTTCAACTGATTCCGCTTTAATCTGGGGAAATTTTTTAACAAATCCAGTTTTTTAGCTTAAAGGGTTCAACCTCATAATATCAATTCTCCCTGGCGTATCTTGTTTTGTTGTATCCTTCCTTCCCAGCATTTATTAATTGCGTTATTTTTCATTAATAATTAAAAATCATTCAGTTTTTCCTTAGTAACCCCCGTAACTAAGAAAAAATCGGAATCACTGCTCCAATGCATTTTTTACGAAATGCCCAGGCGGGATATTGATACATTTGATTAAGGAGGCTATCTACGTTTTATTCAACTTCTTTCGATTTTATTCTCAAAATACGACGAAATTTTTTATAGATATTTATTAATCATTATTTTCTGAAGACAAATGAAAAAAAACACATGCTTCCATACTTTTTGTTCACGTTGTGTGTGTAAAATATGTAATTCATTTTTTTATTTTGTACTCAATGTTAAAGAGTGCTTTTATCAACTAATTTCAGTAGATAAAATAGTCTTTTATCGTCTAGTGAAATAAAGTAATTGTTATCTACGGTTTATATTCAAGAAATTCTGGCAAGTGAGTACAAAATAAAACGAAATACTATACACAAATATTGTTCACGTTGTGTGGGTAAAATATGTAATTCATTTTTTTATTTTGTACTCAATGTTAAAGAGTGCTTTTATCAACTAATTTCAGTAGATAAAATAGTCTTTTATCGTCTAGTGAAATAAAGTAATTGTTATCTACGGTTTATATTCAAGAAATTCTGGCAGGTGAGTACAAAATAAAACGAAATATTATACACGACGATAAAAATTGTTTATCTACTCGTGAAAAAAGTCCACTCCTGACTTCGTCACTCGTAAACTTAACCTTTTCACTCGTAGATAAACAATTTCTTTATCGTCTTGTATAGTAAATAATTATCTTAATACCTTTAAGTTTTACTGTAAAAAAATGTAAAATTATGAATCCCAGGCAATTTTCCGAAACTAGATTCGCTACTGGTTGATTTCCATTTTCAAAAAAATATTTTTTTGCAAAACTATTGGTTGGATGAAGCCACTTGTGCCAACTCGTCCCAACTCCTCACAATCTTCCTCGATGGGTGCCTTGTACAAATAAGGAGCACAAAATCAGAATCCTCATTCCGTGCTTCGAGTCGAACACAAACAGAATTGGAGAAATCCGGAATTGAACGCCTAAAATGCTAATTCGAACGCCTCTCTTCGGGAAGTGGTTAAACTGCACAAACAGCGTCTATTATATGCGCAATAAGACCTCTCCGGCTCTAATACGATCTCAATTTAGTTTAGTTACGCTCTGTTACACGGGTCGCGTGGCAATCGAGCTCTCGTTGTCTCTATCCCTCTCTTTCTGATCCCCACCCACCACCCACCGGAACGCCAGGCATTTGTCACTTGCTCCCCGGAAACCCGGAGTGAGGAATATCTCACAACAATCACAATACAAATTAATTATTGACGAATCGGGGAAGGACTTAGACTGAGCCCCTGGTATTCGCATCCGGGATTGCGAAAAGCAATAAACTCTTTTTTAGTTTTTTTTTTTTAATATACTTAGCAAATTGGGGAAAATTCATTTCAAATCAACAAATATTTCATTTTTGATGCATGAATGATATTATCCGCTAACCATTGTTTAATCTCATCCATAAAATGATAAAATCTGCTATTAATAAGCTAATTTAAATTCAAGCAAAACAATAGCCGTAAATATATTTCGAGATCATTTAACGCGGGATTTATGACCGGAGGAAAATGATGGTTCCTATAGTGTTATAACATCTGTGGTAACGCTGCCCCAATAATTGACTATGGTCCATATTGATTCTTTTTTCTTAATATTTCATTTCATTTCCAAACTCTCTTGCTTACTTGTTTTGTTTGTATTTTTTCCATATAGCAAAAAGCAACAAGAGAATTTTTTGCTCTGTATACTTTTGAGACAATTTAAGAAAAATGAGTTCATTGAACAACTAATCTAATATGGGGAGAGAATTACCAGTTCAAATAATTCATTTCAATTAAATGTAAATCGTTTCCGACGATATATTTTATTCCCTGTTGCATGTACCGGCGGAGTCCTGTTGGCCTTTCTTCCCTCGGGAATGGAACCCTGAAATCCCGCCGGCTTGTTGGCTCTACCGTCATTTGTCTAACAGCTGTTCACATATCGTCAAATTACGTCATTACGAGCGATTGTCGATTGTCTGCCCCTTATCATTAAACAACTGAGGCTCGATTCGCCCTCTGGTTAAATGCCTGCTCACAAAATCGAAAATTTAAAGTTCTAATGAAATTAAGATAAATAAACGATAATTTGATTTTTATACGAAAAACAACTTATTTAAGACATAAAAAATTTAAAACATATTAGAACTAAAATTTGAAAACAAAACAAAGGGCTATAGAAAGTATTTAACCTTCAAAAAGTGGCCTATAAATCTGAAATTTTAGATGAAGAGACAAAGAATATAGTACAGTATGTCCCCGGATTGAGTTTACAAGAGGAAAAATAATTATCTTTGATTTTACGCCAAACCTACAAAGGAAAAACATTTTTTGCTTCACCTGAAACAAACAATCTATAATTAAAACATCATTTTTCTGAATTAGTGGAAAAAAGTTCAGTTTTCTCTTGATTTTGGACTAATTTTTCTTTGCTTTTTAAGTCTTATCACATTGGCGGTTTTATTATTTTGACAAATGAGTTTACGCAAATCAAATAAAAATGTTTGTGAAAAACATAATTTAATAAATAGCAAGTCAAAGAAACAGCTCCAAGATAAAAATCCAAGTCATTTTTAACAAGAACTTTTTTTTTATTAATAAATAATATAATAAATATAATTGTCAAATAAATAAAACCGCCTATGTGATAGGACTTAAAAAGCATATAAAAATTATTGTAAGTCGAAAATCAAGAGAAATATAACTTTTCTTTTCACTGAATCAGAATAATAAAGTTTTAAGTACATATTTGCTCGTTTTAGGTAAAGCAAAAAATGTTTTTCCTTTGCAGTTTTGGCGTAAAATAAAAGATAAAAAAAATTTCCTCTTGTAAACCTAATCCGGGGACATACTGTAAATCACACATCAAATTTCGTATTTTCTATCTCTATGTATATTACTTAGTGTTGCCAACTCAATGTAATCACACACCACTGTGACACATCAAATTTCGTATTTTCTATCTCTATGTATATTACTTAGTGTTGCCAACTCAATGTAATCACACACCACTGTGATCGGAAATCACAAAACAGGATATAAAAATTTAATAGATATTTGTGTTAGAAAAATATAGTTCTACCACAAGTCGTCCCATCAGCTAAGATGTTTTAGATCAATTTAGATTCTACAGTATAGGTACCTACAGGGTGATTCAGATAAAAAAATAAATTTTATTTACGTCTTGATCTAATTTTAATTACGATTTGCATTTGAAATTCAAGTTATCTTATGTTGCTCTGACAGTGTTTTGACAAGCAATTTATGATTTATAAAAAAAACTGTTTGTCTACCTTTAATGTTTCATTGTTTCATACATTTTGTATTGGGTTTACACCGAAAAGACTTCTCTAATTTCTCTATCATTCCGCGCGGACTAAATGACATTAATGATCTTTCTCTGCACTGATGTCAAAATGACATGAGATGATAACTTGGATTCAACTTGCAAATTTTAATTTAAATTGGATCAATGGCGTAAATAAAATTTGTTTTTTGGGTTGCATCGCCAGATCGTCAGGCTGAGAACATGCTGGAAAAAATATTTAAAAAATTCTTTGTTTAACCGTTTTCCAAATAAAATTTATTTAAGTGATTTTCGAAGTAAAGCGTACGCCACTGACGTGTTCGTAAATAGTATTAGCACAGGTAGTGGAAACCATGGTATTAATTTGATAAAAATGTACTTGATTATTGCAACAATTCATAAACGCCGTAAGTGGCACGGATCAAGGGGGTTTTGCCCCTAAAAGATATAAACCTAAAAATCGTACAGTTTACCTCCATTTATCGTTGGGAAGCTGTGATAAAATTTTGTCGGTCTATTTAAGAATCACCCTGTATAAACTATTAATCTATAATGAAAGGAATCCATAATTAGTTTAAAGTGCAAGTTTTTGTGACAACTTTCTCTCTTGTACTTCTCTATAAACTATTATAACTCCCTATTTTTTAAAAGACAGAAAAAAAAATTATGCGTACAAGCTAAGATTTGCTCTGTGTTCAATATAAACTATTAATCTATGTATAATGAAAGGAATCCATAATTAGTTCAAAGTGACGACTTTCTCTCCTGTACCTCGCTATAAACTATTAAAACTCCCTATTTTTAAAAGACAGAAAAAATTGTTATTTACATATAAGTCAGGAAAATCTTACATTACTGAAGAAGAGCTAAATTGAAATACGAGGTACTTTGTGTCGAGTATTTTAAAGCATCGTAAAAAAAAGACGAAATTTACAAATTTTAGAATTTTTTTTTATAAATTCCACAAAAATCAAGTTTGTCAATTTTGTTGGCAACTATAGTTACAAAGAAAACAAAATCGAATTTTTTTATCAATTTTGTGCGTGTGTTGTGAAAACAGTGTTATTTCATAAAATAAGGATGAAAGAAGACGAAAATCATTGTAAGGGCATTCCATTTGAGGTAGGTGAAGCTGCAGCTGCTGCTATTACCGTGTAAATCAAAAGAGCGGTATGAAAGGGCATTCCAAATTTTCGAAGATTGGCGTCGAGAATTTATCCACAATCTGTTACGATCACGCCGGCACTGAGATTTCGACTGGGACTTTTACTGAAAATTTGAAGCTCGGTCATAAATCTCTATCAGGAACAAATATTTCAAACATAGCAAGTTTCACAATTCATATAATATTTCTCATTAATAGTTTTGAATAAATTGTTATTTTTTAAAGTATCTTTTTTATTTTGTGTCTGAAAAGCCTTTACAGTACTAGTCCGGAAAATTCAATTTCTCTGTGCGTAAATAAGCAGAAAAATGTTGTTTCTAACACGATTTCCGGAAAATTGATATTAATTTTGACTGATTTTTTTATAATGAGTTTTCCGACCACTTTTTGAATCTATACCTACTCAACAATTTAAAAAAATTTCAATTGTAAAAATGGTCTTTTATTCATTAATTCAATAATTTCAATATATATTCAATAAAATTTTAGATGGGACATTTTGATGTTTTACAACAAGTTTCCTTAAGAGTAAGGGTACAAGGTATAATTATTTAAGTAAAAAACCCATTTTTAATTTATGTAACTGCCCGTCGTCCCTACACAATACTCCGTCGTTCGAATTTTTGCAGATTCAGGCTATAAAACATCAGCGAAAAGCAGGAGTAGAATCCCGTTTACCGCAAAACGAGGATAAAAAACCATTCTAATTAAAACAAAAAGTCAAAGAGAGAGACGATCCTGGAACCGCACTAGTCAAGTTAGAGCGTAGTGTGAGGCTAACCGCAGAAGAACAGATTGCAGGCATAACAGAGAGAATTTCTGTAAGCGAGCAGAGGGTTCCACTGAGGAGCCCCATCACAGTACAAACCAGCGCAAATATTTACCCAACTCCGCTCACAAAATTAAGTGGAATTGAAATGGACTCCAAAGGTAAACTGACGGTGTTGCCGAGAACAGAGAGAGAAAAACGACGGCGAGACACGCCACCCGCCGCCCCAATGCCCGAAACGAGCATATTTTTAGAAAAATAAAAAAAAAACAAATCAAAAAAGGTAATTTCCAAAATCTACTAATAAAAGCACTCTTCAAATCATTATGATAAGTTTCTGGAGTATTGTTGCCGATCAGTGTTCCATAAAAATACAGGGTGGATCAAGTGTGACTTCCGTAACTTTGTTGTATCCAGACCCCGTAATAAAAGTTTGTTTTTTGTAGTGTGCAATTTGTAAAAAGCTCGGGAAAGCAGCGGTTTGATGGATCGCTCGTCTTGTTCGAATGGTAAAATATTTGCTTTCGGAAGGCTCTCAGCTTATATTAATAATAGCTGAAACAATTAGTTAAATATAAGGCTGCATTACGGCGCAGTGCTCGTAATTAAGTGTTGAATAATTGATAAAAAGCTGAAATTGCATCGCCGCCGCCGGACACGTGAAGAAGTATTTTCATTTTCGTCGCCGTGACTGTGCAATTTGTGTTCATTTCGGCGAAGACGCCCGCGATATTTCACATCGCAAGATAAATAATTGATGTTGGCAGCCTTGAAGGATTTTAATTGAACTATAAGTTAAGTAAGCGAGTGCGGTTGAGACGGCGTGAAATAAACAGCACAATAGGATAGTAATAGTCAAAGTTGGCCACAATTAGTTAATCTAGTGGGGCGATGGGCGCCGCCCCCGGCCGCCGCACCGGTCCCTCCTTAACATACTGCCGGTGGAACATTTTAATTAAGGTGATTAGGTACCGTTCTCAGACTTGTGTACACAAATAAATTAACTTTAAAACTGAATTAATTGCTTCTTGCGTTTAGAACGAAGCACTGAATTAACGTGCCTTGTTGAGAATTGAACTTGTTGAAATTTCTCATTATGTCTCTTTGTTCACTTAACCAGAATGAATTACGGTGTGTTTACATTACAAGACCGAGCTTTCTGGTCCTTTTCAGATTCTAAATAACTTTATTGAAGACTCTTAAAAGGGTTTTCGCTTCGACTTGATTCATCGGTCGCTCGACGGAATTAAATTGTTTTCGTTATTTTTTGGTGGCCTCCACCACACAACTCACACCGAATCAAGATGATTAATGAACTTGCTACACCGAGATGCACATTCTTAGCTTTGGAGTAGCGTTTAACTCGATTCAATCGTTAATTAAGCAGAAAATATTGCTTAAAATTTATTAATGAATTCTCTAGTCATCCAGAATTTTTTTCTTAACTGTAAACATCTCTCATAATTTACTGTATTACGTAAAAAGCAATATCACAACAAAATAAGTAACTGAAAATAAGAGCTACCAAAAAGCACATTAATTTATTAATTAACTGTCTTCGTGTAATATATTAATTAACTGTTCTCATTTTCTCGTCCATTTAACATCTATTCTACAATAGTACGAGTACGTATGTATACAGGGTGTTCCGTTTTTATTGTTACAAATTTAAACAGGTGATAGGATATTCAATTCTAAGACAAAAGTTTCCTATAAACATGTATCGAAAAATGCTTGGTAAGGGAGCTACACCCCCTGAAAGGGAGCTAATAGGTTTTTGCTAACATTTCAGAAACCATTTAAGATAAAATTACAAAATTTGGTACAGATGATAACCTTTGTACACCTGAACGAATTCAAACATCAAATGTCAAAATTTCTAATCAGGAGCGTCCGAAACTGGTTTGGCTCTAGTTTCTTTAGTTATGCATTGACCAAAATGGTGGTCACTTTGAACAACTCCTTTAGATTTAGGCAAATTCATTTAATTAATGTTATTATTGTTACTGTAATGTAATGTTAATTAGTTGAGGTTGATTAAAAAATATTAATTTTTTGCTTTTATTATTCTGTAAATTCTGATTTATTTGAATGTTGTATTGGTGTGTAATATAAATTTTAAATTAATTTTATTCAAAAACAATAAGTCGTATCGACACAAGAGAGACTTTTCTGTGATAAACTATCGAACTTAAGATTTTGTTGCTGAAAGTACCGAGAAACTAAAGCCAAAATAAATAGGATATTTTTTTACCTTAAACTCCCCCAGTTTCGTACGCCCCTAATTAAAAATTTTGATATTTGATGTTTGAATTCGTTTAGGTGCATAAAGGTTATCATCTGTACCAAATTTTGTAATTTTATCTTAAATGGTTTCTGAAATATTAGCAAAAACATATTAGCCCCCTTCCAGGGGATGTAGCTCCCTTACCAAGCATTCTTCGATACATGTTTATAGAAAACTTTTGTCTTAGAATTGAATATCCTATCACCTGTTTAAATTTGTAACAATAGAAACGGAACACTCTGTATATAGAGGGTGATTTTTTAAAACGAGCCATGTTAAATATTTCAAAAAAATTAAAATTAGAAAAACTAGGGACAGGTCAATTTTTATTTACAAGGGGACACCTTTCAGTGTATTTTTAAAAGTTGTAGCATCAAATGACACTACCCCTTTTGTATACCTCAAATAAAAGGTATTTTGTATTTTGTTTTGATCATTTTTTATTTGCGTTACGCAAAACAAGATCCGACCATTTTGAACACTTCTTATAATTTTTTTTTCGTATATTGTTTTTGGAGTGCCGTATTTTTATAACAAAAAATGTCAGTTTAATTTTACTTTAAAAATAAACCTTCAACTTTGTTTTGCGTATTTCATACTTTCTACATTATTTGTACTTATTACCAGTAATTGAGCACAATGTAACTTTAAAAAACAATCGAAAACACACAGCCGAATTTCTGGTCAAAATATCTTTCATTTGAAGTACATATAACAAAGGGCAAGTAGTGCCATTTAAAATTTTGAAGGGGTTGTTTGTATAGTAAAATCGTTTTCCTAAAACCTACTAAAAGTTTTATTACTTTTAAGTTAAATGCGGTATTGTTAAGAGTAAACCAGAGGGTAAACAAATCATAAATTAGTGGAACCCACCCGGATCCAGAAACCAAGGAAACAGGACCGGATTACTTACTTTCCTTTTGTCTAAAATACTTGAAATATTTTAATAGTTTTTACCTAGTTGTTATTTTAAGAAATTTAAAAAAGCCAGGTGGTTAATAACAAGCTATTATTAAATAAAGCTGATTCTTTTTTAATAATAGCTTCGTAAAACTCTACCACTACTTTGGTATTAAATACGGCCCTGTTTTATTATAGTGGGTGCAGCAACACTTGCAAAGGAACGTACCATTTATGGGGGGTTACAGATTCAAGCCATTGTTTCGTTAATCCCTTATAATGTGTCATAAATTTTTTAGTAGGTCTTAGGAAAACGATTTTTCTATATTACCAAAAGGGTAAGTACTACAAATTTCAAATACACTAAAAAATGTTCCCCTGTAAATAAAAATTGACCTGCTGTAGAATTTTCTAATTTTTGTTTATGTTTCTGAAATATTCTGATGGTGGCATATTTTAAAAAATACATATACAGGTGTCCTAAAGCTTAGTATTTTTTTGATTTCTCTAATAGTAAAGAAGATAACGAAATGCGGTTTTTTTATTTGAAAATCAACGTAGGTACTTGATATTTTGTGGATGCAGTAGTTGCAAAAAATTGATCAAATTTCAACCATAATAATTTAGAATCAGATTCAGTAAAAATTGTTGCAAATGTTTTTATTCACTTTTTTTCCAGCAAAGCCGCTGTGATTTTTTAAAAATTGCATTTTTTTATAAAATTGCCTATAAATAACCTAATATGGATTTTCTTAGAATTGAAAGCTCTTTCAAATAAGCGCATAATATACCGGGTGATCTATAATTACCTAATATAATATAATTACCTATAATTACAAAAATACATATTTTTGGATCATAAAAAAAATTAAAGTCTATCGTTCAAAAGAAACCGTATTTAGTTATCTTCTTTACTGCCAGAGTAATCGAAGAAATACGGAACTCTGGGACACCTGTATATCTACATGTACAGGCTGGGTTATAAAAACGCCTCAAGCCATTACTTTTAAAGATATTACAATACCCGTACTTTTTTTTATCAAAGTTGAACAGTTTTTTATCAGTCGTTTGCTTCTCTTTTATAAAAAAAAAATCTACATTTTTTCCATAGTCCATTTTAATTTATTTTATTTTTAAATTGTCTAAATGCAATAGTTAGTGAGCTTGCTAAAAGACAATTTAACGAAAAATCCAAAAACAATAAAAAGGATGTTCCATTTTAAAAAGTGAAATTAATGTCGCTTTCGGTGAAACAGGATCTTTTGATTGGAAGTCAAATATAATTTTTATACTATACAGGGTGCGCCAGAACTAACTACCTCATATCGCCTGAATATTATCAACACTAATAATAAGAAGTATATTTAATTTTATTGATTGAGCATCTCAAACAATAAATGACAATAATCTGTGCAACTTTGTTCCAGTTGCGCAGTTATGACTTGGGGCGTTTTTCCCTTAAAATACGTCTTGACGAAATCCATTACAAAATATTTTTTTATTTTATTTAGGAAAAAACTTGACGCAAGAAGCAATAACTTATTTTGAACTTTTCTATGTAAATTTCAGTTTTCTTACTTTCATATCAACGTATTGTCTACTTATGCTGCTAATACCTGGATGTGACTTTTATTAAAACATTGAAAAATTAGATTTATACAGAATCTTTTGTATATTTTTGACTCTCTAATGATTCAAATACGAAATTACGTGGAAGCACTATTTCATCGGTTAATTCTTGTTAACCTTTTGATGAAAAAACTTACCTTACCTAGATATTTTAGGAACGAAAGAAAGTATACCCTATAGTTAGAAATAAGATTAGTATATCTAATAACAAAAAAAATGTTTTTGTTTGTCTTTCATAGTTAGGTGTCTTTCTACAAAATATTGCCATCGTATTATAATATTCCATCTCTTTTTGGAGTCGTCGGTAGTGTGAATAATAAAATGAATAAGTTTTTGTTTGATGCAGACAGAAAGGTATTAAAATCTTTAACATTGTAATTACTTTTCCAGTGACATTCAATTAAAACTCATCGTGGCGCAATTTGCAATAATAATCTATAAACAGTCTGCCACCGTCCACGTAATCAATCATCACAGGCAGCGGTCGTCCGAACAAAACCACCTTAATGAATCTTCTAATTTTAATTTCAAATGAAGTAAAAATCGTTGATGTTGCCGCTAGAGCGCAACGATAATTTGAAAATAATGGCTTTATTATCGGTGTAGAGCGACGCTTAGCGTCACGATGATTATCTCGTGACGACCACCCGTCCGATATCACCCAGGGTAAACACCCGCACGCTCTGCATACAAAACCGACCGAAAAGTCGCAATATCGCAGCAAAACTTTTTACGCAAGAAGCCATCTGCCGACTGGATGATTACCGACGACTCCAAAACAGAGATAAAACTTTGACATATTTGGGTCTGGACCAGTGATGGAATATAAACAACGCTAATGTCCTTACGGTTCCACCCTCTTTGATATCGTCACGGACCAGACGAACATGCTTCTAAACAAAACACGCACCCGCGAACGACGCTCTTCTTTTGTCAAACGTGGCCTGCCGAGACGATGATAAATTGCTTTTCAATTGAAACCCATTTTCTCAAGTTTATAACAATTGCGAGACAAAGCGATGGCTGAAAATGACAACTATCGCTGGTATTTCCAAATAGATATTTTTTTTGAACATAAAAATGATGGAGGGGCCACCATGTTTTTAATTAAATTAAATCAGACAAGTCTCTCATGCTAAAATCAATTTTACAACACCGAAAAGCTTTGGCATAGTGTCACTAGTTACATGGGGTTTCTGAAAATATAAAAATATTCAAGTTAGAATTAATTTTGAAATTTAATTTCGGCAACTTTGATTATCAAATTCAAGCGTTACAGTTCTATAGACAATTGTCACTCATTTCCAAGAGGAGAGCATGGTTTAGCCGTCTCCTCAAACGTTAGAAATATTACCGATAATATATTATTGGCAATAAATTTTTTGTCATAATCATTTCCTTAGTCATCTGGTTGTACCAGGTGATCAAGAATGACAGTTTTAGTTGGCATATTGATTAGGGTAAGTTTATAGGAACGTCAAAAAGTTAATTGCAATGAAATTTCAGATTAATTGATCACGTGACCAAATTGAACTAACCAGATTCACAGATTTACAGGTTAATCACGCATTAACCTTTAACAAGACGATTAACCTACCCTTTGTTTGTATTTTTAAATGAAACAAGAGAATTTAGGTTCCATTGAAGTTAACAGATTCATATGACACTTTTAACTTTCTACTAAGCCTACTACCTTGTTTTGTGAAGTATCTGCAAAACATACAAAAAATATCTAAGTAGATAGTTGCAGTGCAACTACCAGGAAACTAGAAAGTGCTCTATTTTCTGTAACCAAGCCAAATAATGCAATGCTTGACTAAACTCATACAAAGATCAGCATATTTGAAACAGGATGTTTTTAAATTGCTAGTACAAAAAAAAGATAATTGGTGATGATGAGTTTTTTTTAAATAAACGTCCGTTTGTTTTTGAGATATAAGTAATAAAAATTTAAAGGTAATCGAATAAGGTAATTCCTGTTGTTTACCAACCGATTAGGCGCAAGTTTAGAAGCTGATGGTAGACATTTCAAACACTTTTTTACATTAACTAAACTTGTAAATTTACTTGTTGAATTTTGATTAAATATAGGTTATTTGTCAATCTGACATTTCTGGCAAATCTATCCAACTTACTTTGATTTTTAATTTAAAAGAAATAACATACAGGGACATTTTTTTATTAGTATACATAGCCCTATGTAACCGGGTCAACTTCAATGTAACTATGACTATTACGATTTAGTTAATCTAGGCATAGGCAACCAATATTACAAAGACTTTAATATTGTTAAATAAAAGACAAACTTTTAAAAATAACAAAGTAAATGTAATTAAATATTAATTAAAAAAAAATTAAAACCCTACAAAACATGAAAAATATTTAATAATTAAAGCAAGTGTTCAAAATGCTTTCCTTGGTCCAAAGAATAAACCAAGCGATTTTGAAAATCCCGCCACTGCATTCCTGATAAATTCGGGATCTATATTTTTACATTCTGTACGAATACGCTCTTTCAGCTCTTCTAAATTTTGCATTAGAACATTAGTATAAATTTTTGTTTTTAAATACCCCCCCCCCCAAAAAAAAATTGTTAGGTGCCAAGTGTGGCGATTGTGGAGACCATGCGTTGCGGCCATATCTCCCGCTCCACTTTGGTGTACATAGCACACAAATGCCATTAACTTTTTAAAGCTGCGCTTTAAATTTCAAGACTGACACTTGACAAACTTGACACAAAATTTTTTTTTTGAATATTTTAATATCTAGTACACTCTAAAAGCTTGAAATGTTAGTCGCCTACCCTATAAAATTAACCCGGTTTTTTTAAAAGTATACATACCTAGGGTTATGTATACTAATAAAATAAATGTCCCCGTATTTAATTTAGCAGTTAGTAATATTGGTATTGTTGGTGGCGGCAAAAAAAATTCAGAAGTAAGAAAGAAAATTCAAAGAAATTCAGAACCCTCTAGTGAATAACCCTGTATGTATAAAATAATTAAATGATCCAATCAAATACAAAAAATGGTGGAGGAGCCGGGCAAAAAACCATCATTTTAAATTCAGAATGCCACTATTCTAGAGTATAAATTTTTATTTAATGTAAGCAGTAACTTTGTAAAAAAACAAAAAAAATTGACAAGATAGTGATCTCTTAACAAAATTCACTTTTTCAAATGATAAAAATTTTACAGTTTAGCTTCAATGCTCAAATAGTTATTTTTGTAATTTGTCTCTATTTTGATTTTTTTATCGACATACAGTATTAAACAACGCGACGTCATCAATCATTAAGTGCGATGTCTTAATAGTCAAAAGGAGCTTAGAGTAAATTTTGACTTTTAAAATTAACACATTACCAAACGTCGGAATTCCTAAATCAATTAAAGCAAAAAGTTTTGTTTAAAAACAATATAAAAAACAAATTACAAAAAATAGTATAAAAAATTCGTCTCATAAAACCTTGAAGCACTCATTCTTTAAAATAATTCGTGACTACGCCACTCGTTTTTAAACTTAAATTCATGCTTCAAGACTGGTTTTATAAAACTTGTTTTCTAATATACCTATACTAAGTATATTGTTACAAGTATCTAAAATACAGCTTTTGCGGACGAATTGTTATTAACGAGAAATAGCCAGATGAGTCCCTTTTGTTAAAGCTTCTAAAATGTGAAAAGAGCAAATATTTTTCGAAAATAATGAGCTTCTGATTTTTACATTGTTTTTTTCGTCCGCAAAAACTATTTTAGATACTTGTGCCAAAAATAACTATGTTATTGGATATTTTATTGTTTTATTTTATTTTATTATCAAGTCTGAAAAAGATTTATTTTAGGGACTTAAAAATAGCTATTTTTGGAGGCGTATAAAAAAATTGCTGTTTTTTGGAATTCTTTGAAACTCTGTGTTAAAATTTAATTTAATTTACCTACATTTCAAGTCTTATTTACCTAATAGATACAAATTGCTTGAATTTCTCTATTCGAAATATAATAAAAATTTGAATCTAGATTCAAAAATCTCTAAATCATGATTGGTTGATAGCAGCTCTTCAATAAAAATAATTTAAAATTCCGAGCCACAACTGTGCAAAACGAGACCTGCTCGGAGATGGTGTAATAGATGTTATCCAAGTTATAAAGAATTATATTGACTATTAAACATTTTTTCAATAACTTGAATTGCAATAACCATGATATTTTTTGGACATAAGTATGTATATACTGTATACCTAAGTGTATACAGCGCGTTCCAGAATTATCGCCAGTAAGAGAGTTGGCGTTGACCAAAGCTCTATAAAACAAGATTGACGTCATGATGGAATATAATACACGACGTAAGTGAAGCATCGTGGTGGTGGCGGCGACGAATGAATTTGCGTCGTCTCATGTCGCTTAGCAACCGGTAGGCGGCGGTGTTGGCGCACAACAACAAAACAGCATCGTTTGTTGGGGCTGCGGTGGAGACACCTACCTCTATTCGGGCGCTACACTAATTATGTCGGTAATTAGGATAAGCTCGGTACGGTTAGTTAGTTCGGCGATCATAGCGCGCCGCCATTGTGATGCCACTCGGTCCGTAATTAGTCCAAGTTATGGCCCGTTTATATTGTCGTCAAGATAATAATTGCCAACTTTATCAGATGTGGCTGCTAACCTCAAACGGAAGAGGTGACGAGTATTTTCTTTTGTAAAACGGAACACTTGTTTTTAGATTTTACACGACTAAAATTAAATAAAAAACAAAAATCTTTAAATTTATATTTTATTTCCTTCACAACTTTGCAGTATGTCCCCGGATTGGGTTTACAAGAAGAAAAAAAAGGTACGTATCTAATAAGCAAAACAATAACACAGTTAGAAACCCACTTTTTTGTGATAAATACTTAAAAATCTGTTTTCATATACAGTATGTTCCCGGATTGAGTTTACAAGAGGAAAAAAAATATCCTTGATTTTACGCCAATACTGCTAAGGAAAAACATTTTTTGCTTCACCTGAAACGAGCAAATCTGTACTTAAAACTGAAGAAGATGTAAATAAAAAATCAAAACGTTGGCGGAAAATTGTGTTTCTATTCACCTGTCCAAATATACCTTCTACTATTTACTTAAAAAAAATGGACAATAATACATCAGAAATTCCTAATCAACAATTTTTATGTACCTATACCGTAGAATCTAAATTGATCTAAAACATCTGTCTATATTTTTCTAACGCAAATATATCTATTAAATTTTTATATCCCGTTTGGGATTTTCGATCACATTGGTGTGTGATCTTAAAATTGAGTTGGTAACACTAAATAATATACCTATATATCATAGGTAGAAAATACGAAATTTGATGCGTGATACACAGTATGTCCCCGGATTACAAGAGGATTTTACGTCAAAACTGCAAAGGAAAAACATTTTTTGCTTTACCTAAAACAAGATAATCTGTACTTAAAACTTTATCATTCTGATCCAGTGAAAAGAAAAGTTAATTTTTCTCTTGATTTTCGACTTAGAATAATTTTTCTCTGTTTTTTAAGTCCAATCACATTGGTGGTTTTATTTATTTGACAACTATATGTCACTTTGACAATTAATTTATTAATTAAATAATGATAATTCTTGTTAAAAATGAATTTGTTTTTTATTCTAAAGCTGTTCCTTAGAGTTGCCATTTATTAAAATTATGTTTTTCACAAATATTTTTGTTATTTACTTGCGTAAACTCATTTGTCAAAGTGACATCATTGGTAAAATAATAAAACGGCCAATGTGATAGTACTTAAAAAGCAGAGAAAAATTAACTTTCTACTGAGTTAGAATAATAATGATGTTTTAATTACAGATTTGCTCGTTTCAGATAAAGCAAGCAGTTTTGGCGTAAAATCAAAGATAATTTTTTTCTTCTTGTAAACTCAATCCGGGGACATACTGTATAGATCCAATAGAAGAAATAAGAAAACGAACATTATTCACGTCAAAGTTTTTGTCACTTACAATAACTTATAAAAAGTAATTTTTTTCTGAACCAGTAACAATACACGGTGCGCCAGAAAAATGCCATATGTAAGGTAAGATACCAGATCCATGGAAAAAATGTTAAAGAATTTTATTTATAGTAATTTTGAAGTTATGAGAGTTTAAATTTTGCACTTTGACTCTATAATTTCTGTTGGAAAAATAATTTTCCAAGTTTCTTTGCTACAGGCTATTAGAAGAGGAAACAAGGAAGCTGTATCCTAAATTGCAACTCTTTTCAATGTTATTTGTGGCTTTTGCTTTTATTGGCAAAATTTTTGTACTTTTACTAAATAATTATAAAAAAGATATACATATACAAGATCATCAGTATTAGAAATTAAAAAAATGTCAAATGTCAAAAAATAAATGTAAAAATTTGTTTACAGATAAAAAATTTTAAACATTTTTTTCATGTTCCTGGTGCTATTTTTTCTGTTTTGCACGTACTTTTTTAACATAAAAGTCAATTTTTCAAAATTTAGGAATTTTGCTGTACTAATAAGGTGGCAAATTTTTAGATTTTCGAAGTAACAAGTCCCGAGTATTTTTCAAAATTTTGTTGAATTAACAATGAATACTGCAAATATTTCATGCACACCATCTAAAATAAAAAAAATCGCTCAAAACGCCACTAAAAATTACTATTACCAGCCTCTACTAGTTTATTTCAGCACAGTAATTGGTGTCGAAATGGGTCATTAAAGCATCGGTTTTAGAGTCGAAATAAGCTTTCTTTCAGACGCAAAATATAAAGAAATGCTCTTTGTGACACTGTTTTTAAACATTTTACGCAATACTTCTGCTATCACTGACTGTGCTACTGTCGTGCTACTGTCGAAATTGTTGTAGATCAACGTATTTTACCAAAACTAATGCAATTTGAGCTGTTTTCAAGCTATTTGAGTACCGCATAATTATGTCATCAAATGTCATCAGTTATAACTGTCATATAAAAATAAATTCAATTTAAAAAGCGCTCAATAGAAAAAAATTGTACAAAAATAACGTGTTCCAAGTTCTCATTGTGATAGGTACTCTTGCATTTGTAACACTCGCCACTGCGTGGCTCGTGACACAAACTACTCGTATCACAATGTTTGTAACACTTTTTTTTTAATATACAGTCAAATTAAAAAAAAAATGGTCGTCATTGTGACATTTTGGCATAAAATTAATTATTCCCGTGAAAATAAATTAGGTAAGTATTTGGCATCATGAAGTTTGGTAATTTATCATCAAATCAATTTTGTTGGCAAATTATAAATTATTTATTATTTATTAATTTTTAAAATGACACTGACGGTCACTTTTTTTTTAAATTGATTGTACTAGTTATGTACTTATAAAGTTCGTTGTGATTGTTGTATTTTATAGAAAAGCGTTATCCAGGTGTTTAAGAACTTGCGCCCCAAAGATAAGATACCAGGGACACGAAAAAAATGTTTAAAAAATTCTCTGTCAAAAAATTTTAACATTTATTTTTTGACATTTAACATTTTTTATGTCTGTTTAGCGTTACTGATGATCTGGCTTTACTATGTTTTTCATAATTATTTAGTAAAGGTACAAAATTTTTGCCAATCAAAGCCACAAATAACATTCAACAGAGTTACAATTTAGTATACAGCTTCCTTGTTTCCTCTTTTAGGCTATTAAAAGAGCAAGAGCAGCAAAAAAACATAGAAAATTATTTTTTCAACAGAAATAAAAAGAGTCAAAGTGCAAAATTGCAAAATTTAAACTCCCATAATTTCGAAACTTTTGTATATAGAATTTTTTTAACATTTTTTCTATGTTCCTGATGGTATTACTTTACATGGCATTTTTCTTTGGGACTCGCGTTCTGAAACACCCTGTGTTAACGGCTTAAATGCACTGTAAAAACAGTATAAGATATTAGTGTTGGAAAGAAAGCACTTTTCTTCAATAGAAACTTTTTGATAATGTCTACTTATTTATTTTAAATAAATTTGTTTACAAAGTAAATTTTCCACCCTTTACGTCGTAGCGAACGAATATAATTATAATAGGTAATTAATAAATCGGCGTCTCAATTAAGTAAGAGCACTTAATTAACTCACTAATCGGATCGGGAAGAACGGACATGCTCCACTTCCGTTTTCCGGCCGTCGAGCCGCCCTGGGGATCAACAAAACACTATCAGGACGCTCTCCAACTTTTTTAAAAGCTTATTATCGGATCCCCTCCGGCAGCCTTTTATTTTTCCGTGTCCTTAACACTTTTTAAAACTGTATTATACTTTTTTATCTCGCAAATAAGAAGTAAAAAAACTCTTTACCCGTTTTAAATTTAATCGAAAAATCTCTGATATTATCTCACTTATAATGCAACTCGGAAAAGTACTCGTAGTAACAATGAAGCGGTCAAATGTGAGTTTCCCGATCGGTTGAAAACCGTGAATAAAGGTATAAAGGGAAGGAAAATATATATGTAGCTGGTGGAAGACTGTGGGAATTAAAAATCTGCTGTTTTTCAAACAGAGAAGGCAGGATTGGGATCGACTTTGTGATAGAAAGAGCCAGAAAATCGCTACTTAAGAATTTAAAATTCTTTTACGTAAAATCCGGCGAGTGTAGCACTTACAGGAAGGCGGATGGAGTCGGATCTATGAAATGGCATTTTAAGTTGGATTAGGTTCAAATTTAAAACACTGCCAATAATACGCAGCCAAAGGGAATGAATACCGGCAAATTTAACGGCTTTTTATCTGGCGGAAAACTTCTTTGCATGAGCGCTTCTTACTTCTTTCATTTCAATACAGATAAAAATTCCATTAGGGCTTATTCTTACTTGAGATGCAGTAAATGGTCGACGCCGAAAAGATATCAATCTCCAAACCGAAATTATAACATCTTCAAGATTCTAATCCGAAAATATAAATTTTACTCTGGCATCGTGAAAAAAGGAAAATACAATCGAGGCATTTAACGAGAGACTAAAGAGAAACTAACTATCTGTTATCAGTTTTTTATACTTAAAATTAAATATAAGTACTTTCTTACTTCTTAAGATCGAAATATTGATTTTATTCGAAATTTTGGTTCTTTATAATAACATAATAATTATGCACAAAATTGATCATTTGTATGGAAATTCATTCCTATGAACTTTAAAAATCAGGTAATTTTAATTCCAACATTAAACATTAAGAAATGTTAAAAAATTGAAACCAAATTAACTTTTGGTAAAAATGTAAAAATGGACCACTATTTAGACAAAAAAAATTGAAAAACAAAACTTTCACAAAATATTTCATTCGTAACATTTTTCACTCATTAATTAATTACATATTAAATCGTTTGCATTGTTTATTGTTAATTCTTAATGCGTTAATACTGTAATAACTCAATTTTTGAAGTAAAAATTGAGATTTAATATTCAATAGCTCAAATTTATACACTATTTTTTATCAATTAGTTATGTCATTCTTCTTCTAATTCTTTGATTTTTATTTAATTCGTATATTTTATCTTAGCTGTTAATTAAATTACAGTACAAATGATTCTTCAAAAAAAATTAATACAAAATAGAAAAAAGAAAATTCTTTAAAAACAGGTACGTATCTAATAAGCAAAACAATAACACAGTGAGAAACCCACTTTTTTGTGATAAATACTTAAAAATCTGTTTTCATATACAGTATGTTCCCGGATTGAGTTTATAAGAGGAAAAAAAAATTATCCTTGATTTTACGCCAAAACTTCAGAGGAAAAACATTTTTTTGCTTTATCTGAAACGAGCAAATCTGTAATTAAAACTTCATTATTCTGATTCAGTGAAAAGAAAAGTTAATTTTTTCCTTGATTTTGGACTTTAATAATTTTTCTCTGCTTTCCTATCACATTGGCGATTTTATTTATTTGACAATGATGTCACTTTGACAAATAAGTTTACGCAAGTTAAATAACAAAAATGTTTGTGAAAAACATAATTTTAATAAATAGCAACTCAAAAAAAACACTTTTAAGATAAAAACAAAGTCATTTTTAACAAGAACTATCATTCAATTCAATTAATAAATTAATTGTCAAAGTGACATACAGTTGTGAAATAAATAAAAACGCCAATATGATAGAACTTAAAAAGCAGAGAAAAATAAGTCCAAAATCAAAAGATCTACTGAGTTAGAATAATGAAGTTTTAATTACAGATTTGCTCGTTTCAGGTGAAGCAAAAAATTTTTTCCTTTGCAGTTTTGGCGTTAAATAAAAGATAATTTTTTTTCCTCTTGTAAACACAAGAGGAAAAATTTTCTAAATAAGACTTTTTGGCGAATGTCAAGTATGGATGAAGAGGAAAATCTGTATGATTTTTTCTTTTTGTCCCTAGATAGGTAATAGATATAATATTTTGGTTAAGTAAAATATTAAAATAACAAGATGGTATTTTAACCTAAGAGATTTCATTTATTTATTAGATATTTTATAATAATGGAAAGGACAAGTAATTTTATAATTTTGAGAATAAATTCTTATTATGCTTTTAATTCTTTCATATTGTTTTTATAAATGTATTTAAAACAATGAAGCTTGCAACAAAATGCGCAAAGATAGCTTATTCTGTTTATATCTTCAAATTTTGTATGGCTAAGTTGGTCCCAAGTTGTTTAGATCAAGCTATCCGGTAGTCATCTTGATGTTTTCGAAATTGATTGGGGCAAATTTTCCGGTTCATTTCGGGCAATAACCCTAAAAACGTCCGTTGTGTAAAATATGTCCTGGGAATCCCCGTTTATGCATTTCTAATGGCGGCCATTTCTCCGGAAATGATGGAATGTTCTTTTGTCACCACAGGAGTGTTCATTTTCCGGTTGGATTGTTTCCCGATAAAAAAAGGGCGAGTGCAAAGAGCATGAAAACGGCCTCTCTGTGTGCTGCTCTGCTGCTACAGGAACAGGACCACTTTGTTACTTGTTTTGGGTCATTTAACAGATAAACGTTACCGAGTGGCCTTGCCTTAACGACACCTTACGGCCCTTAGCGCACTGCTTGCTTAAACGATACCTAAGACGGTCCCGATTTACGACCCTACACGCACTCAAGACGAAACAACTCGCAACAAACGACACCAATAAAAAACGCTTTTGCAGATATATTCCTAAAAATTATATTCTGCAAGAAATCAGATGAGTGTTTGGAAGAAGTGAGATTTTTATAAATGTTGGTTTGCAAGAAAAAGAAGTTGTGTCGGTTCCAAAGTAGTGTCTAAGCTCGGAACGATTCAATTTGCCGGTCCCTTGGCCACCGTCGGCGGCGAGCTCCTCATTAAACGCTCCATTACGCACCCAGAAACAAATTACTCTAAATGTCCTAGTTGAAAAATGACTTTATGATAATATCACAATAGATCAAAATGATGGAATCATGCACGAGAAGCGATCAGATCGACTTTATTCCATTACAGTGATTTAAATGAATTAAATGTGATGACTTAGGTCCTCTACTTACTAAAAATCATGCAGCGCAGTCTTGGAAAAGGATCTACAAATGTAAAATTCACCAACTATACTTAAATGTTTGTTATATCTAAAATTGTACCCATTAGTCTGGAGGTAGATCTACAGTTACAGGTCTGTAGATAGATCTACAGTTACATGTCTGTAGATGGGTCTATAGTTACTTACAAGTCTGTAGATAGATCTACAGTCACAGGTCTGTAGATGGATCTAGTTACAGGTCTGTAGATAGTTCCACAGATAAATGTACAGTTACAGATCTTTAGATAGATATTACAGCTCCATTTACAAATCTACATTTACAGGTCTGTGGATAGATTTACAGTTACAGGTCTGTAGATAGATCTAAATCTAAAGACAGACGTGTTTCTATTTATTTTTGTTGATCTTTGCTTGCGCGTACACTTATTTTGAAGAATTGCTGCATTGCCAACCGGGCTTAATTGAAAACACCAGATTGATATTGGGTTTAATAATAATTTTGATTAATAAGTATTATTTGAAAATAGGATTGCTGTTATGGCTCAAGTATGCTTAAAACCATATTTTTATTTATTTGCCTTAAAATCATTAATTTTCTTCTCCGCCCCACTAAAGACATGTGGAATGTGAAACACTGTAAAATAAATATCCCTAACAGGAAAAGAGTTAAAAAAGTTTGTAAATAAATTTTAACAATTAATGAACAATTACAAGTGTCGCTATGACTCTGCTAAAAAATACAGTGCTTTTACTTAAGTCCGATACGATGGACGACAAATATACGAATTTATTGAAAGCCACTAATTTTAAGGTTATGATTGTCAAAACATTAGTGTTTCAATACAAAAATCTGGAAATGTTGCGGGAAAAACTGTTAAGTGTTGATAATTACAGTGGTATTCTGTTGTCAAGTCCTCGTTGTGTTAGCGCAGTAAACCAGACTTTGGAGAAAAAGCAAATACAAGAATTGTGGGGTCACAAATCAAACTTTACAGTAGGTGAAAGTACCTATAAAGAGGCTCAAGACAAGTTGGGGGTAGAGTGCCAGGGGAAGGAAAGTGGCAATGCTAAGAATTTGTCACAAATTATCATTCAAAGTATGAAGTTTTGTTTATTATTTAAGTTTAATTTTTATTATTGTAGATAAGACACAATTCACTAAGCCTTTTCTCTTTCCTCATGGTAATTTAAAGACTGATACTCTTAAATTAGAATTAGGGAAAGAAAATGTGCTAATTGAAGAAGTTCTTGTCTATGATACGCTTCCAAATCCTGATATTGGTCAAGAATTATCGGAATGTACAAATAATTTTACAGATATTCCAGAATTTATAATATATTTTAGTCCTTCAGGCTTGCATAGTAGTATCAAATATTTACGTAAACTGCTTACTGACTGTGATGATGTAAAGGTATTTTTTCAAGGATTTTATCGGTAGGTATTTATTTTATTTTTTCATAGATTATTGCAATAGGACCTGTAACTGAGTTAGCCCTCCAGGACCAAAACCTCAAAGTCCATGCCGTAGCCAAAAGCCCCACGCCTGAAGAAATACTAAACACCCTCACGTGATAAAAATTTATTCATTTATAATTATCACAGCTGATAAAAAATTATGAAACTAAACAAGAGCAAATCTAATTTTTACAATAAAAAACCTCACATGAAAATAAATTTGCAACTAAGATGTAATCCTATAATACAAAACTTGTCATTTTAGACACAATAAATAACAAACACTTTGGTATACCTAAAAAGATTGTCTAAATTTATTAATCCTTTGATACAACGTCTTGACAGCTTCCGTATTGTCTTGGTTTTCCTTCAAATAATAAAGTCTTAATTTATTCTCAGTATGGCACTCCAGAATATCCCATTTCTGGTACAGCTTCAGTGCGTTTTTGATCGGGTCAACAGACACACTCTCGTCTAGAAAAAAAACTTAAAATCTCAATGCTACAACCCCAATTATACCCACCATATTTCAATGACCCCTCCGCTAATTGCAACTTAATCTCACTTAAGATATCGTTAATCAGTTCGTTTTCAAGTTGAGACCTTCCAACCAATTTTTCCAAAGTAAACGCAGACACGGCGTACGTCTCGACCAACGGCATTAATAACCCTTGCATGAACTTTAATCTCTCTACAGCCCCCTTTTCATTACTCAAAACATAGGGTTTCTCGGCCGCAGCCTCGTCCAAATCCTCATCCTCAAACTCCCTCGCTATCTTTTTACTTCTGACCACCTCTTCTTCATCCTGGGTCTCCTCAACGAAAATTCGGTATTTAACATTCATATCGTCCAAACACCCAATCACTACATGCTCCAAATTCTGACAAGGCTTACATAATATAAATTCGTACTGTAACACATTGCACAAATCGAGTATTGTTTCAATTAATTCAGAATGAGAAACAGTGCCTAATTTGGTGGCCACCATATTTATAGCGATTGCGACTATTGACTCAAGTGCGTAATGTGTAACTAAAGTGTTACTGTAATAAGTCAGTTCTATGACATTTGGAAGGATTGCGATTGGTTTAATTATGTCTTCGCCGTTTATTTTTTCCTTCCTGACTAAACCTGGGCCTAACAATTCAATTGCATAATTGACAACATCGATAGAATCGCCAGTGAAACCCAAATCCTTTCTAGCGACATTTAGTTCAAGTCTTAGGGTATCTAGTGCCGACACTAGTTGCTCAATAGTGGCGCCCTCTCTGAATTTATTTAACAAAAGGAATGCTAACGCGTTTGTTGACATCACTGATGTCGATTTGGCACAATCTGCAAATAAACTTTTTGTAATTATTGAATCTTTTAGTCACATAAACCTACCATAAATAATATGTTTTGAAATACTCTCAACCACACTTTTGTGTTCATCCGATACCACATCCGTTCCATACAAACTCGTCGTCGATGGATTCGACTTTAGCATCTTCTTAAATCCATTTTGTACTTTTTTCGACGCGTTGAAAGTCTTCACCAACTCCTACCAATTTCAATAAAATAAAAACCCCAATCTCGACCAGAACTTACCCTAAGCGAAAACGGTTGATTAAAATCGATCCTCATCATGCCATAGTCGCTATTTAGTACATGCCAGATACCTTTCATGGCCGCTCCAAACGTTTCCATTTCCTTTGGTTGTCCTAATTGTTCACGTACGAAATTCCCATCGACTAATTTCTCGTAATTGACACTGACCGGTACCAATAAAGCATCCTCGATGGTACCATCCATGAACGCCTCGACAATTACACTAAGAATACCGTATTTGGGCATACAAGGCTTGCCAGTTCTTGTACGGCCGCCTTCGAGGAAAAATTCCATGTTATGGCCGGCTCGCAGACATTCGTTCATGTATGTGTGCAAGACGGCCTTGTAAAGGTGGTCTTTGCGCCCCATAATGGGGTCGATGCGGCGCTTTATGAAAAAGGCGCCCAAACCGCGCAAAAGGGACCTAAGCCAAATTTAAATTAATAAAATTAAACTAACTATTACACTAGAGCTCATTTCAATGCGTCCACCAACTTTATCTTAATTAATTGTCTTAGAAAGGTGTATAATGCGTAATAACATTTTATAAAAATCCATACATATTTTGATTACAAATTTGAATTGTTATGTGAAAAATACAAAATTTTAAAAAGAATGTAGCGGTTTAAGAGGTGATAGTTTGCAGTTATCTTAGTACAGCGTTGTTCACATCACGAAAAATTGGCACAAGAAACAAAACATTACTCTTGTGATGTTAGAACCATTTAGCAGAAATAGAAACAAAGAAAAAACTTAAAAACGAATAGAAACGAAATTTTATAATAATTTTTGAAATGTAAAAGGATACTATGTACTTTAATAAAAGTCACTTTGGAACATAAGAACAAAGCGTTTGTCTTCTTTATTACTTATATAAAATAATTTCAATTTCCATGAAAACACAAATCATGCACAGTTGGTTGCAATGAAAACGGAAAATTAAATTTTCTTTAGAATGAAACAGGTTTTGCCCTCGTCAATTTAGTTGTCAATTTGTCATCTGTCGCATTCATATATGTTTTTTTGTAATGCCGAGAGCATCAAATGCAAATCAAGATAATTAATTAGTTGAGTACTTACGTGAAAACCCAATGAGTAGTGAGTACTAAAGATTAACTGTCAGTTCTAACTTAATCTTTTAGAATTAAGCCATGTTCAAACTATGGATAAATAGAAAAATCTGATATTTTTATGCTTTGACATTTTCCGATTTTTTTGCAACCAAGTGTACCTACCTAATAATAGTAATAATACAGGAGATGGTGTTTTTTTTACTACTTTTTAGTCAGAGAAAATCGATACCCAATAATAAGTAATTTGTATTTCTACAGGGTGTAACAAAAAGATGGGAACAAAGAGTAACCTAGTATTTCCCAGGTCAAAATAAAGCGATTTAACCCAACTTACCTCTACCAAGTTGTTAGAGGGCGCCAATGAAATTATGATATTTTTGTTTAAATTAATAATTAATTACATTGTTTACTAACACAAACACACATAAAAACATGAAAACTCAAAAATTTTAATACAGTTTTAAAAACAATAATAATAAATAGCCAACTTCCAAAATTTTAACATATCTACTTAAATTATTTTTTTTACTCTAAAACCAAGACCGATACAAAATTTTATAAGACTCAAAAATTATTTAGAAATAATGTAGTACCTTTTGATTAAAAAAAGAATTACGCCACTCGGATTACGTGGCTTAAAATGTGTCAAGTTGTTAATAAGTAAGTATTTTACAATAAAAATTAAATAAAAGAAGTTGCACCAAAAGATGTGGTTTTGATATTAAATTGCCTTTACCAAATTTCATAAAAATCGATTAATCCAAAAAGTTATTCAAGAAAAACGAAAATAACTTTTAAACTTTGACGCCCTCTAACTTTTAAGCGGTGCAACTTGGTATATAGGTAAGATGGGTTAAATTGCTTTATTTACTCTTTGTTCCCAACTTTTCGTTACACCCTGTATAAAGTGAAATTCCATGGAACGTTATAAAATGCGTTACTAACTTAATTTTTATCTACTGGACGCAGTGAAGTGAACTTCGTTTTAGAACTAGTAACTCACCCAAAGAACGGTATTCTCAAATTATCCCCCGCTGCTACAAGCGGTGACCGGACATTATTATTCAATAAAATAAAAGAAATTAAAATATAATCTAAATGTGACCTATGCAATGGTAGGAATATCAAAGGAAGACTAGTTTTCCCTGCTTCTTTCAACATATTTATCTGTCCAGGATGGGCAACCACACAGCTCAAAAAACACGGCAACAATTTGTACAAAACCCAAGACGTAAATCTTAGCAGAAAATCAGAAAGTGTAGACCTCATCCCGTATAATAATTTTTTGGCTCTTTTATGATTATTTTTCAATAATTCTTGATAGAACTCATCGTCGTTTCGTTCGGAATCTTGGTACTGTTGCAAAGCTGTCTTCTCGATGGCTTTTTTCAGCCGGTCATCCTTCAGGACAATTTCAGCCACTTGTGGGTAGTCGAATTTTTTCAATTCGTACACTTGATTCAAGTGGGAAAAAGTTCGTTGGAGAAAACCATTTTTGTGCAAGGAAGGTGTATGATCCAAAATATTGTTCAAAGCAAATTTTTCGGTTGTCTTATTAATCAGAGATTCCTGAAAAAAAATAAATTGATATCATTCGCCCACGGTTCAATTTCGACGTCCCACGTCAATTGAACTATTTTGCAATTAATTTAGTCGTGTCAAGAAAACAAGGACGGTGCGAGATTAACCAAAAAATAACAAAATTACGTAAATTTATTTATTATTACCCGAGAGTCGAAACCACGCCACTCCATTCCTAACACTACTAAACTAAAAATAAACTCATTAGAGAGAGTGCTTTTCTAGAACGAATTTCGGACTAAATCGCACTAAAAACTACTCACCCTACTTGCACTGGTGCAATAATCACAACTCAGACCCATCAAGGGCCTACTGGGTGGTAATTCAACTTCTGCGACATTTTCCTTAATGTCGTAAAGGTGATTGTCTCGCTCCTACAACCAAATTAAAATTAAATTTAAAAACCAAGATGAAATTTTAACAAGTAACTCGATTTTTAATTTTGATTAATCTCGATTTAAATCGCAAACGTTTCACGCACATTTCGTCACGCAACTAAGAAGAAAAATTCATTCAGGAAATTACAAAGAGAAAGTGAAGGTTGATTGCCACCGGAATGATACAAAACATTATCGCCAATGAATGATTTACCAAAGTCCACACAACAAACCTTAAGATCATCCTTAAGAAAATTCCTCCTCCGGAATTCATTAGCTTTGGAAAACCGTTTCAGTTGTGAAATAGTTGTTAGAGATTCAGTCTGGTGATTTTCTTTGGGTGAGAAACGACTAAAACTATCGAAAATCCGATTGCTCACAATGTCCACCATTTTGTTTACCCTGAAGAAAAAAAAAGAATAAAAAAAATATTTATAACAACTGTTATCACCATTTCAGCAACAAGATAAAATAGACGAAAAATAAAACAATGGTCAATTGCAACGATCCGTAAAATAAATTAAACAGATCCATTCTCTTCACGATGAATAAAAAAATAATGAAAATATTTAAATACGCGATGAGACTAAACAAGACAGGGATTAGCATTTTTTCAATGCGTCAGGTCACCGCGACTTCAATCGACACACTGACAATTTTATTGCTTTAACCAAATATAAATTACTTCAGACCGATTAAAATATCGATATACGACATAAAAAGAAACAATATTTACTGACAGATAATCCCCACTGTTTAAAAATTATAAATTATATTAAACTTTGAGGCGACTTATCTGATTTCAGGTAGCACCTACCTCAATGTATTTTAGGTACATCTTGATTGATATAAATAATATTTTTATGTACTTCAAATTTCATTTCTTTGTCGTCGATGAGTAAATTGAAACTTTGTACGGTTATAGGTCAAGAATCACGTGTACATCATAAGATTTTGCAAAGTGATTTTGTTATAAACTTGTTATAAATATTAAGTATACTATTTAAATTCCATGAGAAAATCACTTTACTTTCTCACTATGACGTGTCATCAATAATAAAAAATAAACAAACAAATAATTGCTTGTGTCTAGGGGTTTTTATTGAGTTAATTAGATTTATTTATTGAACAATAAACCAGTTATTAGAAATGTTACTTTATGTAATTACTTAGTGCATTTTTTCGTTACAATAAACGGTAACATAATAGTAAAACATTGCGATAAACTTTTGCCAGTCATGTGTAACAGTAATACATCAAGGAAGGGAAAAAATAAACAATGTAACACTTGCAGAGTGAATTTGATACCCTGGATGTAAGTAGGGAAAGTTTAAGAATTAATAAATGCGGAAATTAATAAATTAAATCTGGATAAATATGTATGTGATAACTTTTTCTTGCGTCTCATATAAATTTCTATTGTTTTAATAAATTAAAAAAACACACCATTAAACAAACCATTAGTATCACAAATTACTATCCAAATTTAAAAGTATTGTAACTAACAATACATTTAAAATGGCTACTTAATTTTATTTTGACGCACTCGGTATTCGTGAGAAAATTTGAAAAATATATTCTTATTTAATTTTTCGAAGAATACATGCACTGGTAAACAAGGGAAACGTGTTTACAAAATTTGTTGTACAGGTGTTTCAGTAAGTAAAGTCTATTACACATTTAAATGTTAAAATTAAAGAAAAAATATACTAACCAAGTGCATCGCCTGAAATTATTTTCAACTATACAACGTGTCCCAAAAATAACGTACAATACAAACTTGTGTTTTTTAAATGAAATTTGTATGTAGAGCTTATTCTATATCTGGTGGCGAACTGACAGTGACAGAAAAGACACTTGGAGTGCGCCCACGTGGTTAAGATAAAAAAATACATGGGCGTACTTTTTTTCTCTAAAAATTTTGAAGACAAGGATTGTTAGGAATATCATTTTTGAAAATTCTTTTCATGCGTTAACAATTTAATAATTTGTTCATCATTCTTCATCTTATAATTTTTTAAAGAATAACACTGGTTTTGAAATTTTATTTCATACGACGCCTATGAACAGTATTTTTTTTAATGGTAAACATATGTTTAATGTCAAAATTCAGTCATTTTTGACAACGTCAGTTCGCCACCAGATTCGGAACAAGCTCTACCATAATAATGTTTCTCGGCATTTTTGGAAGTAGCTTTTAATTTCAATGATAAACTTCTATTGGTTGAGTTATTTTTTGAAATAAATTGGTTTTCTTGACAAAAACATACTCTTTTTAAAAATGCATTACACAAAAAGTAAGACAGCTAGAAAAAAATTACCACTGAAGAAAGAACAAATTTTAAAGGTATAACATTTTTTTAATATATAGCATTTCTAACGATATGCATGTAAAATTATCTATTTTTTATATTAAAGTGTGCATTAAATGACGTAAATGTGTCTTCAAGGTAAATTTTACAACAGTTGGTGTCGTTATCGCTATCGGCACAACATGATACCACTTATTAATGCCTGCTAAAATTTTGATATGTCTATCAAAGAAGAAATCGCAAAATTTTAACACATATTTCAATTTTTTTAAGAATTTTTTTTTATTTTATATTAGACAATAAAGTAATAGCAAACTCGTAATTAAATTATTAAGAATGACTCTTCGCGTTTAAAGAAATAAAAGTAAAACTGATTGAACTTGACTAACCTTGCCACACTTATCATGAATGAATGATTTATTTAAATACAATAATCAGGACTGTATTTAGCAACGACGAGGCAAAAAAATATCAAGAATAATAATAGTAGAAATTTTCTCTGTCAATGTTGTCGTGGAGCTTGGAAATTAATAAAAAATGTAACCAACGAATTACCACTTTATTTATATTTATTTACATACAGAGTGTCAATTTCTCAATTTTAAAACTTGCAATCGGCAATATTTCTTGAACTGAAAAAGATTTTGAGAATCACTCAAAACCGTTTCGGTGGTTTCTAGGGCGTGGTAGTGACGCACCTCCACCCACCCTTGAAGCCAACCCAAGTTGAAAATTTTAAATGGCACGACCCTACTTATGATACATCGTTGGAAAGCTCATAACAAGCGCTTTTCAAAAATGTCATACAACAGCCTATTAAAGTCGTTTTTCCAATTATTCAAAAACGAAGATTTTAAATTCTCATTTTTTTTATCATACTCAAGGGTGGGTGAAGGTGCGTCACTTACCATGTCATTTTGATTTCCCTAGAAACCACCAAAACGATTTTGAGTGATTCTCAATAACTTTTTCAGTTGAGAGATATTGCCGATTGCAAGTTTTAAAATTGACACAGAGTACCTATATTCGTTGGTTACATTTTTTATTACATTTTTAAGTCCTCTCACATTGGCGGTTTCATTATTATGACAATGATGTCACTTTGACAAATGAGTTTACGCAATTTAAATAACAAAAATGTTTGTGAAAAACATAGTTTTAATAAATAGCAACCCAAAGAAACAGCTTTAAGATAAAAACCAAAGTCATTTCTAACAATAACTAGCATTATTTAATTAAAAAATTAATGTGATAGGACTTAAAAAGCCGAAACAAATTATTCTAAGTCCAAAATAGAAAAGAGAAAAATAAACTTTTCTTTCTACAGAGTTAGAATAATGAAGTTTTAATTACAGATTTGCTCGTTTCAGATAAAGCAAAAAATGTTTTTCCTTTGCAGTTTTGGCGTAAAATCGAAGATAATTTTTTTCCCCTTGTAAACTCAATCCGGGGACATACTGTAGAATATAAATATAGATTATCTACGATATTAAAAATTTCCTACTATTTTTTTTAAGTGTTATGCTTAATCAGTATAAACAATACATTTTGAATATTTAAAAATTGCCTTTAATTATTAAAAACAAGAATGAGACGTGTTCCTTTGTCGTTAATTCTTCGTTAATTATTTTATAGTCCCCACCATCGAATTTACACTTTAACCTCATCCTTTGATACTTATACCAACCAGTTGAAATTTGTATTTTTTATAAAATGTATTGTGAAAAAAGCAACATATACTCGTAAGTAAAAAGATGTTTCCGACTTATTTAATTACATTTTTAACAACAAAACAAAAAATATACTCGTAACTATGATTCAGAAGACTTCTTGTTTTTCCAGTTCGTCTATTAAATAATTAATTTACAGTGTAAGTATTTCATACCTAGTGATCACTTAAAGGCACACAGAAATGCCACATGCAAATAAAGTCGGCTACGCATCCTCATCCATTTTTATTTAGTTATTATATCTGCTACTATACAAGGTGATTCACGAGGAATAATGACCAAATTCTCGATACAACCACCATTACTTTTCGCAAGTTATTTTGCGACAACTGTAATGTTGGTTGCATCGAGAATTTAGTCAGGCTCATTATTCCTCGTGAATCACCCTGTATATCATGAATAAATAAACTAATAATACAACTACAAAAGTATCTAATAAGCACGTTACATGAGAGTGATTACAACAATTAAAGAAATCAAGACAACCTTTCTTTGAAGAGTTCAAATCAAAAATAAATTATTTCGAACACGCAAGACGCAGGAAATCCATGGAGAAATACTAAAAGATGACATACAAATGACTAGCATCAAAGTTTAACTTCCGTAAGATTAATTTTTATCAAATGTATTAAAGTACAGAAATTAATTGAGTGGGTATTTATGTTAGTTTAGTCTTCTTGATGCTTAAATCTAAATAATTTTAATAGTTATTAATAGTTACAATGTTCGATAACTCTTAATAATATATTTTTTGATATAATAATTATTATTCCATTGTGGAAATATTTAACAGATTTTTTGTAACTACATCTTCTCTTTCCACTACATGACTGTAGAGATCTGTAATAATAAACTGTTACATTACGAAAGAAAATAATGGATTTTATTAATAAACGCTATACTTCCAATACAGAATTGAAATAAGTTCAGGGTTACTAATAAAGAAAAATCAAACAAAATCAATGTTGATAAACACTACAAAACAGTCAATAACCTACTACTTATTAAGCTTTTTCTTTGTTTGAGTAATGAAAGATTGTTTATTTTTGTGTGTTTTCACAATGATACTCGACTTATTTACTCTTCCAGTAGCATGGACGAGAGTTTGTCAATTTGATAAAAAAAATCAAATGATTTACATATTTGTTAAACCTCAAAATTTATTACTTTCCACTTGAATTCAAGGAAAACTCTTGAACATCTAAATATTCCCAATTTTCCTCGGATGAAGCAAGGTTTTCGCCTTCGAATAAAACATTGAACCAAAAATTTGCCAATAGTGTTTTCGCATACAAATGACTTTATTGCGAGATTTAATTACATGATTCATTGTGTACATTATAAACAAAATTATAATAATTCAAGATTTGAATTTCTCTTCGATAAACATGGAGTGTAATTAAACCCGCAAGTAGTTTTAGGTAAGGCTAAAATAATTTTTTAAAATTTATTATCGTGTTATAAAAATAAAGTCAACTTGCTGTAAATCAATGACAAAGATAAAGTAAACATTGAGTACATTTCAACATAGTATTTTACAAAGAAAGGTTCCACTAATAATCACAAACAAATAGGTCAATTACAAAATAAAATTACAATAATAAATCTTGGGAGACACGTTGAACTTTAACCGTTACGGGAAAAAATCCGATTTTGATAAAACAATGTTTAATGCATGTCTTAATTTAAAATTATAAACCCGCCTTCTCACTATTTATAATTTCTTCGCGCATTGAAGAAAGAGTTGCGAAACAGAGTAAAGAGGTGAATGGACTAAATTCTTAACTGTTATTACCAATATAAAAATTTGCATACTTTCACAACTTGTTACATATAACTTTTTACCTGGAAAATCCCTCCGAAAAAAAACTTGGGAAGGCCCAATACATGAACCCCATCAAAATGACACACTCTATAATTCCCTCCATTGCACCACCTCAAAATACATCCAACAATTAAAAATCCAATCACGCACTGAGTCGACGTTATTTAAGTGAATATATTTAGCACAATCGAGATATGTAATCGTCCATTCTTCACTCGAGGGTAAGGTTCTCTTACTACCCGCCCCGAAAACGTACTGCTCGACAATGAAATTCTATTTTCTTTTACCGGTAGTCGCTGAATGCATGGGGGAGCGCGGCTTTAATGTACCGTTTTTAAAACAGAGGCGTACCACTCACAATTGCCCCTTCTCTGTTTGTTGCTGTTTTTACTCGTATTGTTTTTACTCCGGACCTGTCCAATGAACTGCGTGACATTTTGTGTGGCGTGATCCAAAAGAAAAAACACGAAGACTTACGCTCGGCTACGTAATTGTGAAACAAGGTCGCTTCAGAAGATAGATAATAGTTAGGCTAAATTCGTAAATTACTCGGACTCAATTTCAATTAACTCTCAATTCAAACACAAAGCAGATGCGGGACCGGCAATGATGTTTCAACGAACTTCACTTTGGCTAGACAGTTTTGGAGAAAAGTGGTTCAACTCGCTACTTAAGTTGTGAAAGGTGTACCGTTGGGACACGTTATGTGACGATCGAAATGATTGGGCGGTGTACCAGATTACATAAAAACGACACTAATTGCCAATAGTCGCATGCCCGATTCAAATGCATTATTCGTTTTTACAATTTATAAATAAACATCAATCTGATTTTGAAAAAAAAATGTAATAAACATGAAGATTCTGATACAAAAATATAAACAATGAGGCAATTATAAAATGTAAATTTCCTCATTTACATCATTTAAAAGTAGAAAAAACACGGCCCCTTTTAGTAAAACCAACCGAATTGGAAAATTGAGGTTATGTAAAACATTGCAGTTCTCGTTGGAAATTATGCACAAATCTCTAAATGAATAATTATCTTACCACAAGTAATTTGTGCTAATTAAGTTTCGTGTAAAATTTTCCACTATTTAATTCACAATACCTGAGATCTGAGCTAAAAATAATAACACCAACACGAAAATTAAAATTTAGCTCCGCCTACTTTGTTTAGTGCATTGGAACTACTAGTTCGGGTGAGGGTTTTGAACTATTAGAGTTGAATTTAGTCAAAAAAAATTTTGTACAGCATTTATTCAACAATATTTTACATAAAACACGTAACTTCATTCTCTAATAAAACAAGGCATAGAATATGACAAAATCTAAAAACTGTAACATCATATGAACATTTATTCACATTTTTTTTTACACTAATCTAGACATAAGGTTGTTTACTTATAGATATTAACACCGAAAAGAGTTGTCAAATGCTACATAGCAATTTCCATTCACCGCGTAATGTACAACTAAAAATAAAAATACTGAAAGCTGGTTGGTGTATTGCTTTATACAACATTAATAACAAGAATTATAGTAATGGAATGTCGTAGCTTCCACTTTGTTTTCTTAGCAAAGAAAGGAGAAAAAAATGTGCTATTGATATTTAACAACAATAATATCAATGCCTATCGTGATATTTTACATATTGTCTTGTACTACTTGTTTTAAATTATTTGTTAATGGAGGTAATATTTTCAATTTACAATATACAAATGAAGGAAAGAAATGAAGTACGATACGTTTTTTGGTATTTACAAAATTGCACCATAATTGGCCCAAAAAAATGGCTAAAAATAAGTGGATTTTTAAAACAAACCTAGTAGGATTATAACAAAAAACTAATGGCGTGAGTCCCTTGGGTAAAATTCGGCCAGGGTGGCTGCAGGAATACGTTTCAACATCTCCTTCGGGAAAATACGGAGTAATTGCCAACCAATGTCCAACGATTCAAATACAGTACGATTTTCATAACTTCCTTGTGTGATAAAGTTCTTCTCGAACTTGGACAAGAATTCCAAATACAAGAGATCATCAGGCGTTAAAGCCTCTTCACCGACGACAGCTTTCATGGCTTGCACATCCTTACCAATAGCGTAGCAAGCGTACTAAACAAGAAAATCAGAAAAAAATACTCAACAAGTTCTAAACTTACCAATTGATTGGAAACATCAGAGTGATCTTTCCTGGTCATACCTTCACCAATAGCGGACTTCATCAAACGGGACAGGGAAGGCAACACGTTGATTGGTGGATAAATCTGTCTGTTATGTAACTGACGATCGACGTAGATTTGTCCTTCGGTAATATAACCCGTCAAGTCAGGAATAGGATGAGTGATATCGTCGTTAGGCATAGTAAGAATAGGAATTTGAGTAATTGAGCCATTTCTGCCCTCAACACGCCCGGCACGCTCGTAAATTGTGGCCAAATCGGTGTACATGTAACCGGGGAAACCACGACGACCAGGTACTTCTTCACGGGCAGCGGATACCTATAGTTTTCAGTACCATAAACAATTAGTTTTTTCAATTAAAAGTAACAATTACCTCACGCAACGCCTCGGCGTAAGAAGACATGTCGGTCAAGATGACGAGTACGTGTTTCTCACATTGGTAGGCCAAAAATTCGGCAGCTGTGAGCGCCAAACGTGGCGTAATAATTCTCTCAATGGTCGGATCGTTGGCCAAATTCAAGAACAAACACACATTTTCCATAGAACCATTTTCTTCAAAATCTTGTTTGAAATATCGAGCAGTTTCCATATTAACACCCATAGCCGCGAAAACGATAGCAAAATTATCTTCATGATCGTCGAGTACGGACTTTCCGGGTACTCTGACAAGACCAGCTTGTCTACAAATCTGAGCGGCGATTTCGTTGTGAGGCAGACCGGCGGCAGAGAAAATGGGGATTTTCTGTCCTCTGGCAATAGAATTCATAACATCAATAGCAGAAATACCTGTTTGTATCATTTCTTCGGGGTAGATACGCGACCAAGGGTTGATGGGTTGACCTTGGATATCCAGAAAGTCCTCGGCGAGAATTGGAGGGCCTTGACGAGGAAAAATTGTGTGATTATGGGGCGTTTTGTGACCGTTATATTACCTTTATCTATGGGTTTTCCTGAGCCGTTGAAGACTCGCCCTAACATATCCTCAGAGACAGGAGTTCTCAAGATGTCACCGGTGAATTCACAAACAGTGTGTTTGGCGTCGATTCCTGAGGTGCCTTCGAACACCTGGACGACGGCTTTGGAGCCGCTGACTTCCAGAACTTGCCCCGAACGTATGCTCCCATCTGCCAGCTTAAGTTGGACGATCTCGTTGAATTTGGGAAACTTGACATCGTCCAAAATAACCAACGGTCCATTTACACCGGTCACAGTTTTATAAGCTATAATAAAATTAGCAAAATTTAGGTTTGAGAGGAGTGGCTGTCATAAGATTCAGTCACATGACAATCCCAACAGCTGATTTCTCCCAAAATCGGCCTAAAATAGATTCGGAAGTTTACTTATTATTAAATTTAGACCCTGTGTGTTTGTTGTAATAATATTTTAAGCAAAATCAAGTAAAGATTGCGAAAATTTTTGGTCATATGACCTGTATTGTGTCGTCCATTACATCTCGAACCCACCCAATTTTCACGGTTTTTAGGCCGATTTCTCGCAAATTAATTGAGAAAAACTACTTACTGAGTCTTGGTTGAGACACGAAATCACGGGAAACTGCCAAAACATGCTCTCTTGTGGCTTGTTTGGACGATATAGTATTTTGATACGACATCTTTCACAACACGTCTTCCACAGCCCAACCAAAATCAGCAACTGCACAAGTATTGGATTCACGTGTCGTCACGTGACGAAAAATTATCTCTACTCACCGAAAGATGACACCCCAAATTACAGAAATCTATAAACAAAATCAAATATTACACAAAAAACTAATCAATTTTTCAAATCCTGAAGACTCAAATTCGATAAACTTTCAAAATTTTTCACAAAATTAAGCACGGCAACACATTTCTGGCAGAAAAATTATATTTTATTCTTAAATATAGAGCGGCCTCTATTCGCACACAGTAAAACTAAGTAATGAAGGACCTTAACCTAAAAACGTCGTCAGTAACGTGATTTATTGTAACAATTTTAAACAACTAATTAAGGTTCTAGAAAAGCATAATGTCGAACGAAAGTGCAGAAAACAGGGAAGAAATACCTAAGCCTGTAGATAAGGTATGTAACTTTTCAAAAATCGTAAAACCAACTTTCAATGCAATCGATATGACATTTCTCATACAGCGCTCTCTCTTGTCGTTTTAGAGCTTGATGATTTTTGGGCGGGATGTTTCAAAAATTCCATGTTTTCGTAACAGCATTTTGTATGGGATTTATAGTGGACTTGGGCTGGGTTTAGCTCATTTTATGTTTAAAAGTCATCCTTTGGCTGCTTGTAATTTTGCGGTGTACAGTTTTTCCGGTGTTACCTTAATATACTGGATTCAATGTCGTTACAAATATTCTCAAATGAAGTTTCAAATGCTTCAAATGCAAGAATTGTTGAGGAGGCAGGCTATTTATGAGGGTACTGGAGTCGAAAAAGAACTAGAAGAAAGTGAAAAACCGAAGGTTACTTAAGATATAAATTTAGGATAGAATTAGTGTACTAAACTTAGCTTCAATAAATTACATGTTTTATACACTCTTATGTTTTATTATTAAAAATTTCAAAGTAGTCTCATTTCAGTTGTTACTATAAAAAATATTAAATTTTTGACTGACAGTAATGAATTTTAAAATTCTTGTCGTGAATGAACTTTGGAGAACACTTGAAATTATGTAATGGAAGTTGGAACTTTTTACATCACCTAATTCATCGTAAAATATCATCATAAAAGTGTTTTTGAAGTCCATTGAGGTAAAGTGAGGCTTCAGATTATGAAGCGTTATTATGCATAAACAACTTCAAAAGTTTGGATTTTTCGCTTCAAAAACTTTAGATGAAGAAGCTAATAAAGCTAGTGATAAATTAGTTAAATATTTATACAAAAAAGAAACTGGAGCTTCGTATAAGAGAAAAATTAAAAGTGCTAACGATGCTGATACCAACCCAAAACACACACTTAGGAGACATCCAGCGGATGAGAACAAACACCGTAGAAAAAAGTCTCCCGAATCTATAAAAAGACACGGAAAGAACTTACCAGTGAACACTTTTGCTAGTGAAACTGAAATTTATTTCATATCACCGGAGGAAATTAAAAGACATCGTAAAAAAGCGACGAACCATCGGGATAAGTCCCCTGAAATTTTTACGGAGGGTAAAAGACATCACAAAAATTATGATTATGACACTGATGCTGAAAAAAGGAAAAGTCTGAAACGAGATATCGACATTGCAAAACTACTCTCAACTCAGAAACACAACAATAAGGATAACAACGATTACCAGTGGTTAACAAAGAAAGAAATTGTTAAATTGATTGCTAACAACAATGCAAAGGAATTGCCGAAGAAGTCATCCACTACTTCAAATTTTTTAAAGAAATTTTTTCTTTTCGACAAACATGATTCGGTTCATGATACGTCCGAGTTTTCTAAAGAGAAGCATCCACGGAAAATAAATCGTTACGCTGAAGACAATACAAATATGCTTTTTATGCCTCACAAAACTTCAGTTGATAGTACCACAAGAAAAATAGAAAAAATTAGTAAACTACATGATAAAAAACACAAGGATGACCCGGTTGATATCGTGTACACGCATGAAGCTAAGAAATACCGGGATAAAAATAAAACAGAAGACGTCAGAAAATCAAAAATGAAAGATAATGGGAGTTTGGTATTTGATGAACTTAAAATTCTCCAAAATAAAGCTAAAGAAAAATTCCACACAACTGGTAGTTTTGAGAGTAGTACAATAAGCTCAAAACCAAAACGAAAATGCACGTCCAAAGAATGCGATATAATTTTCGATGAACTCAAAACACAAAATAACGAAAGTGGGAGTCAGGAGAGTGGCAAAACGAAACGAAAATCAAGAAAAAACGTTCAAGATTCAATTGCACCAAGCAATTTCACAGAAAGTCAAGTAAGTAGTGTTGTAAGTTCGAAAAGAGAAAAAATACATAAAAGCCATCATGAAGATCATGAAAATATGAAGGTAAGAAAGAAAATAACTGAAAGTCAGGCAAGTAGTAACATCACTAACGTAAGTGTGAAAAACACTAAACTAGAACAACAAAAGAGTAAAATTCGGAGTCGGGAAAATAGTCTGAATTCGAGACCTAAGCCAAGGGAACAAAGCCAAAGTCGTGGCCAAAGCACCGATCGTGGAGAGTCTTCAGAAACCAAGAAGAAAATCATAGAAAACAAGAAAGAAAATATTTCCCGAGCCAATCCTGTTCGTCACCTGTCTTGTTTAGTAGGAAGAACTTTTCCGGTTGTAGACATATCGCCATGGGTTGTTCGTGAAAATACTTATCTTGAAAAAAAGAAAAAACACAAAGCTTTTAAGAAATATTACAAGTATCATAAAAATCTTGACCGAGATGATGATTTAACATCGAGCAGTACTTATCAGGCTTTTAGTGATAGTCACAAAATGTATCAAGGAACGTCCGAACAGTCAATTGAGGAATCATCAAAGAGTCGTCGCAATAAACGATCAAAATTCAAGGTTGAAACCCACATTTCTGCTATTGTTATTGACCCTGAACCACAAAAAAATCACAAAGAGGTTGATAGGAGGATTAGAAAATCAAGAAAGTCGAAAATACCAGTTTTGAGCAATATTTGTAAGATGGCCGAAATGGCAAAAGAAAAATCGTATAGTAAAAGTCTTGATGTTAAAAGTACCAAAACTGAAGATTTGGAATTTGTTGAAAAATCCATTAATACGAGACTTTCAAGATCACCATCGCGTGAGCCCAAAACGGAGAGTATTGACGTTGTGAAAACGAAGAAAAACAAAGAAAAAAAGTCAAGTGGGACAAAAGAAAGTGAAATCAATAATGATAATGATGATTCTTTCATAAACAAACACAAACAAGACTCAAAAAAACTGGGCTTGAAATCTAGCCGAACTCACAGTAAGACTCCTCTCCGTACTCACCGAAAATCGTCAAGTACCAATCTTCCAAAATCCAATGCTTCGAGTATTTGGAGTCGTAGTAGTAAACACTCCTGCAAAGGCTCATTTAGTTCCAGATCCGACACTAAGATCCGAAGAAGAAGTAAAATAAATTCACAAAAAAAGAAATACAACACTTTGGCTCGGACTTCTGTCAGCAACAGCACTTGTGGCGACAAATCAATCGAGTCTGCAAAAACTGGAGCAAGTTTTTTGACAACCAAAAATTTTAAAGACGATGATAAACTAAGTCGGTGGCAAAGAAGCAAGCTTTACTCGGATTCTCTCAGGAAGAGTGTTATCAACAAGAAAAAGTCACCGTGTATTCCACCTCAAGTCATGGAAGTTAGATATTTGACAGTGAGTAACGAAAATCATTCAGAGGTGTCAATTCAGGATGTTCCAAAACCCGAACTGAAAACTGATGCAATAAATATTGAAGATGTTCCAGACATGAATAAGAACTTTTATGACGACCTTCCCCGTCCTTGCTTCGATGACAAATTTAAAGAGTTGTTTGAGTTGCCAACGGATGAAGCTTTTGACGAGATTTTGAACGAAAATGATAACTTTTTAAAAAAAGATTTTACGTTGGATGTGAATATCGAACTTGATAAATCCACTTCTGAGGATATAAGTTCTGACGATTTATCTCTACCTGAGAAGAAAATTACCGATTGGTATAGTGAGTTTCCAAAGAGGGAAACTGGAAGCTTAAGTGAAATTTCATGTTCCAATCCGATAAATAACCACTGCGATGGCGATTTAGGTAGTCAGGACCACATTATGGGTAAGTGCTTCCACGTGGGTAATTTTCCGAGTTAATAGAACACTATTTAGATTCTCTTAGCGCTCCAGGGTCTGAAGAAAGTGGCTACGCCACGCTTAAATCGAGACAACTTTCGCGAACATTTTTCCAAAGGCCCGAAATAAAAGCTCTATTTGAGCCACCTCTTGAAACAACATTTTGTGTTGAAGTACAAATTGAGACAAAAAGTTCTAGTGGTGGTCTTGATATCCGTTCCATCGAAAGTAAGTCGTTACAAACATCGTTTGAATGTTGCCAAAAGTCGGTTCAGATTAAATTGTCCGAAGAAGAGTTACTTGCAAAGCTCAATTTTAGAGATGAGAAGGAAGAAAAAGTTGAATCGGACGGTTTCGTCAAGACTTTCGATCAGGAAGAAGAAGAAGATGAGACGGAAGAAGAAAAAGAAACAATCAGCCGAGATAATATAAAAGATGAAGAGAAAAAATTGACACTAGTGTTTCAAAGACTCAGCTGTGTCAATATTGACTCAGATTATTCAATCGCAAAAGTGGAAAATATTGAGGAAAATGATCGTAATGATGCTCCTAAGATAATAGATGCGTCTCGAAATAAAACACGAAAAAAGAAGACAAAATTCTGTCTCAAGAAATTGTCTTTCTTGTTTTGCCTTAAATGCGTGTCTTCCAATAAATAAATTTCTGTCATACGTACAAAACTTTTTATTCACAGTAAAAACCATAAAAATAAGAAGATTAACTCTAGATAAATATCACTTAAACGTAGACATTCCACGGTTTAAAACTTCCGGGTTCGGGATCCTTAAACTGTAAGACAATTGATAATTTTTTGATAAGTCAAAACAAAATTGTTACCTTCGAAGTAATGTTATCCTGGCATGCCATACGTATTCTTGCAGCAGTCGCAGGAGAATCTAATCTGAATTTGGTTGGTTCATAACCATTTTCTCTTCTTGCGGCCTTTATGGCATCTTTAATAGCATATAAAACTGAACTCCCCAAAAACAGAGGAGGTTCACCAACGGCCTAAAACCCAAAATTAGCTCAATTTCACATTTATTTTTTCCATACAACCTTTGATGAGTACACAGCTCTGGGGTTTGAAACTCCTTTCAATAAAGAAACGTTAAATTCACCCGGAATGTCCCCAAATCCGGGCAGTTTGTAAGTACCAGGCCCACGGGTGAAGTTAGTTCCGGTGGGCGAATAGACTAGTTCTTCAAGGACAAAAAGGCCATAGCCTTGCATGAACGCACCCTCAATTTGGCCGATATCAATGGCAGGGTTGAGACTCTCACCTGATTTTTAATTTTTTAATTTGGTTCCAATTTTCGAATGGTTACTTACCCAAATCCATGACAATATCAATTCTCCGCACTTCATGATCTCCGGTCAAAGTATCAATTTCGACTTCGCAACACGCAACCCCATATGTGTAATAATTAAACATGTTGCCTTTCCCCGTTTCCCAGTTATACCCAATATCCGGAGTTTTGTAAAATCCGGTTGCACTTAAACTAACTCGGGAGAAGTAAGCCTTCCGGACCCACTGCTCCCATGTTCCCTTAGGATTAGCTTCTTTGAACGGTCTTAATCTCTCCTTGATCACTTTACAAGCTTCCATGACTGCCATTCCGTTCAAGTCTGAACCGGAACTGGCAGCTGTGGGTGAGGTATTTGGGACTTTGTCAGTGGAAGTCTCAACAGTGTGGATTTTTTCGACGGGGATTTCCAGACATCGACTCGCAACTTGGATCATTTTTGTGTACAAGCCTTGGCCCATTTCGATACCTCCATGGGAGAGCAGGACCGACCCGTCGGCGTATACTATGAGTAAAGCACCCGCTTGGTTGAGATGTGGTGCTGTGAAGGCTATTCCATACTTGGTAGGTATGACACTCAATCCTCGCTTTTTGTACCGATTTTCTCGATTGAACCGCTCGACTTCCTTACGTTTTTCGTAGTAGTTTGACGATTGGATGCACTCTTGCCAACATTTGTCAAGAGTGCAGTTGACCAGTTTTTGATTATAGTGTGTAAGATCACCTTCTTTGTACAAATTGAGTTCACTAAGTGTCACAGGGTCTTTTTTGAGGTAGTCGGCGACGTCTTGGAGGATACACTCAGCAGCATACATGCCTTGAGGGCCTCCAAAGCCCCGAAACGCTGTGTTTGAAGGTAGGTTAGTCTTGCACATGAAACCCTCAACCCGGACTACCGGGATTTGGTACGAGTTTTCAAAGTGTGTCATTGCACGTTCTAATACCTAAAATTGAGGTTCAAGAAGCTCGCTCCAAATTAAAAAAAAAAAACTTACTGAAGGTGATAAGTCGGTTGAGTAGCCACAATTGTTGTAGAGTTTGATATCGGCCCCTAGAATTTTGCCGTTATCATCAAACGCTACTTTGTACTTTATTAAGAAGGGGTGTCGACCCCCTGTCATGACGATATCCTCGTCACGGTCTAGCATACACCTAATTGGTCGGTTTAATTTAACAGCAGCTACAGCGACGGGGATCGCCACCATCATGGCTTTGGATTCTTTGCCTCCGAAACCGCCTCCAAGTCGCTTTACTTTGGCGGCGATTTTGTTTTGTTGAATACCCAAAACTTCAGCCAGCATGGCCTAAAAAACGAATTGTTAAACTGAGTTTTAAAAAACTTTCTTTTGTCTAAGTCAACATTTTGAGATTTTTTATTTTCAGATATCTTTAAAGCTAGAATGGTGATGACTGATGAATGAAAAAAACAAATTGTCATCAATTATAATAATTATTTTTTTAAAAATACGATAAAGCTGCTGTTCAATGCTAAAAATAATCAAAATTATTGGTCCTTCGAGTATAAATGTATATAAAATAAATCATACTCGTAGTTCGTTAATTGTCCACAACAAACTGCTAAAGCTCTTATTTCTCAACTAGAATGAATATCGAGATATTCAATTTAAAACAATGAATTTTTTGTACTAGCACTAATACGAATAATTGTTGAATAATATCTTTTATCCGCAAACGTCAAAAAAGTGACCACTTTTATGACTAAATGTATAAAAGTTTTGCCTTTCAGGCATGGAGTAAAATTCTGTTTTTGGGCTTAAGTGTTTTTACTTTTACCATGACATTTACCAATGTTGCCTATTTGTTGTCTCTTTCGCTGCTTTAACAATTTCTGGAGAAGTACATTGTAGATCATCAGCATTGATATTTTGCACTACTAACTGCACTAGTTAAATTAATAAACACTTTCGAAAATCTCAACACAAATTCGGAAACTGATGCGGGACGTTTGTTTATTGTTAATTTAATTGCAAAGCGTCCTGATTATTTTGTTCATTTATTTGCTAATTATAGTTGCTCTTTACTTTCAATCTGAATGCGTTTGCAGATAAAATAGTATATGTTATTTGGAGAAAAAGTTAGTTTACGTGGCACAGCTGAAACGTTTTCAAAATATGACTTTTGAGGCTTACAAGATATTTTTTTGTCGATAACATTTTTGTTTTAAATTTTTAGATACTTACTGCAACTTCAGTCGGATTTTGCGTCGAAGAATAAATCTCCATTTCACAGTCTTCTTTTTTCGGCACAGCAAGCACACACTGAGTCTCAAGATAAAAATGTTCCTGTCCTCCCATCTGACATTCACTCTCCAGAACGTGAGGAGCTTCCCTCAAAACCTTATCGATATCGCCCTTAACTATAAGTTTATGTCGGCCATTTCCATGGAACGAATTGTATTTAATAGCATCTGGAATTGTGACTATAACCGGTTCAATTTCCTCATACTGTATTTTAACTCTTCTCGCAGCTTTTTGAGCTGTATTTTGATCAATAGCGACGATACCTCCAATGATTTGGCCTTGACTTGTAACTTTTTCGTTAAAGAAAACTCTCTCATCGTGGACTATAGAACCCATAGTATTGTGTTTTTTATCAATGTCTTTAGCGGAAACGAAATAGTGGACCCCTTCCATTGCTAGAGCTTCCGAAGGGTCAATCGAGAGGATTTTGGCGTGGGCTTTAGTACTGGTCACGAAAGCCAAATAAAGTTCGTTTTCAAAATAGGGAATGTCATCAAGATAGACTGCTTCACCTGTCGCTTGTTTGTAAGCAGACATGTGGACGATTGGTCGTTGAAGAGCGTCGGTTTTTAGCTGTGTGTTGGGCACAACAGTGAAATACTGCGAACTTTTGTACTCCTTCTCATGGAACCCTTCAATTCCGCTAAATTCCCGTTTATCAATTTTGATATGAGGGACATACTCTTGCAACTCGAGGGAAATGGCCAAAAAGGCTTTGAAGAAGAGGCTCAGAGTCAAGGATCTCCTGTATTGGATCATTCCACCTGGAGCTCCAGGATCTAAAGGCAAGTCTTCTTGGAGATAATCAAAAGCTAGTTCTAGAGTTTGCCGATTCCATGGAAGTCCTTTTAGATTTGTTCGAGTTTTCAAAGCTGTAACCGTCTTGAAAGACACTCCGCCAAAGGCAATATTGATATCAGAAATTATATCGGTTTGTGGTTCAAAGGTTACATTCACCGCCGCATTTACTATAGCGATATCATCTTCACGACGTCTTGCTTGTTTGTAAGCGTAACAATAACGGTCTCGATGAGTGTAAGGGATGTGAATCGCTAGAAGGATTTCTTCAGGTTTCACAATCGTTTTTCTATAACCGGTGAAGAAGTTTGAATCGAGACGGACTTTGCGAATGCCTTCATCCGCACTTTGTAACTCCAAAACAACTTCGTTGGCCATAAGAATAGGAAGCATGTCGGAAATTGGACTTCCAGTCATTATGTTGCTACCAAGAGCACCCACGCTTCGGATTTGTTTACCAGCAAACCAGTTCAACATCTTTGTTATTGTTTTAAAAATTCTAGTCTTCTCCTCCGGAAGTCGTTTCATTTCATTCAGAAGATAACTTTGGACATCCATAAGTGTGACAGAAGCACCAACTCGCACTCCGTCACTTGTATTTTCAATTTTTGACAATTCGGGTATTACGACTGGTTGGACAATCACAGGGTAAACCATATGTTTGAACTTGACTTCAACTCCGACTTCGGTATTTCCGACAACAATTTTGGCATTTGGAAATTGTTTTCGCAGCTCTAGAAGTTCGGTTAATTTTGTTGGACGGTACCAAGTCACGGATTTGCCTTTAATGATAAGATATTGCTTGTCGTATTCGTCTGAAATTTTCAATTCTGGGGGAAAAATCGGTTCTTGAGTCGAATCATAAGGTGTGAATTCACTCGTTTTGAACAGGACTTCTTCAGGTTGTTTTTCAGTACCATTTTGAAATTTGCAACACTTAGAACCCATGGCACAACCATTTGTTTGGCCAGATTTCTTGCCGAAACCGTTTATTGTACCGCCCCCATTTGTTTCGCCTCCATTTATTTCTCCTGATCCATTTTCCTTGCCCCCATTTTTATTACCACGACCATTTTCTTTACCACAACCATTTTCCTTGTCAGAATCATTTTCGTTGCCAGAATCGTTTTCATTATCATAATCATTTTCATTTTCATAATCATTTTGATTCCCATTATCATTTTTCTTGCAGCAGCCATTTTCCCTCCCCGAACCGTTTTCTTTGCAACAACCGTTCTTTCTGCCACAACCATTGCGTTCATTGAGTTTGCTGTTTGCTTGCATCAGTTCCCATTCTTCGGTAAAGGTTTTGTACCCTTCTATGATGGGTCTATAGCCGGTACAACGACAAAGGTTTCCTTGAAAAGCAATTTCCATATCGTTCATTGTAGGTTTTGGTGAGTTTCTTAAGAGTGTATACATTGACATGACGATTCCAGGGGTGCAAAATCCGCATTGTGAACCATGAGCTTTGGCTATACGTTCCTGGACTGGATGGAGTCTAGTTCTGGTTGAACCAATTCCTTCAACAGTTGTGACGGCTTGACCGTGTATTGAACATACAGGTGCCAGACAAGCATTGACCGGTAGATGACTAATTTATGTAAGGATTTTTGCTTCAAAGGATTTTATTCCGGGTATAGAATATAAAATGAAAAAGGATACATCACTTTTTTGTTGATTCTGTCGTATTTTGAGACCATTACGGTGCAAGCACCGCATCCTCCTTCGCCACAGCCGAGCTTGGTACCACATAGTCTGACTAAGTCTTTGTTAAGGATTAATAACAAAAAAAATTAGTATTTTTGTGTATATTTTTGTTTGTGTTTATGATGAAATCTAATGACCTTAGTGTTGTACTAAAAATCCTGATGTATCCTGTTCACCAAAGAGATAAAATTACGCAACTATTATTATCTACTTATTCCACTTTTGTTTTTGCTTTTTTTTAAATGATTTTAAATATTTTGATACTTATTTTTCAAGAAGTCAGTTTTCATAAAATTAATGTCGGGTAATGAACAAATCACGTGATTCCTAATCTGGATTTTAAAGAGTAGCGATTTGTTGTTCTATAATCACGTGATCAAGTGGGATTTCAAATGCGCGAGATGCTTCTTAAAAACACCTATTATATAATATGTAGGTACCTAGACCTACTTCGGAAATGTAGGTAAATACTCGTATTATCTAATATTTTAATTATGTAACAAAAAGAAACGTTAGCATTGTCTTTTTATCAGTTATATTATCACAAATAATTTGTTTTAAAGATTAAGGTCATAAATTATAGCTACATCTACTTACCTTAACCTTTTAAAAGTTTAAAAGCAAGCTTTATTAATGATTAAATTATACACATGGATATCCCGACCAGCCTATATAAATAATTATTAATATACTGCGTAATAATCAAAGATGTGTTTATTACGTACTATTTATAGTGGTTGATAGGAATTTTTGTAACTCAGCTGATTAGGATATTTTGAAATAAAACATGTAAGATATGGAAATTATTTTTGTGTAAGGTACCGCCCCATTTATCATCAAAGGATACGCTTATTTCGCAGATAATAAAGAAGCGTCCACTCAGGGTCGACCTGGTTGTCGATTATCTAAAAAAACACAAACTTTTCTAAATAAAAGATAATGTAATGATAAAGTCAGAACAATATTGTTAAAACCAGATCTGACAACCGGAAAGGTCAAAGTACACCTAAATGAGGCAATCTCGTAAAATTCCATGAAAACATTTACATGTTTTGCCACATTTCATAGGCGCATGGTAGCGGGGGAATTGGGGACACTTACCCCCCACCCCCACAGTTAATCAAAATGTAATCTTAGGCATTTGTAAACCCACAAAGATAACAAATTTGAAAAAAAATTATGCAGATGAAAATTTTTAACTACCCTTGAAAATTCTTTTTTCGCTGACTTATCAAATTAATAAAAATTCAAATTCAAATTAATAAAATTATTTGCGAAAACATATTTAATACTTGATTTTTGGAGTCAAAAATTGCTATTGACCTGACCTGACCGCAAATCTGCAGACGCCACTGTCATATGCATTTATGGTCACCCATCTAAATTTATATTTATCTCATCATGATATTGATTTATTCTAATACGCATTATCTCCATTGTCAATTGATTATTTATAAAGTGGGTTCAATCAAATCTGTGAAAAAATTAGGAAGTCATTGTTGATATCCTGGATCATTATATAATTATACAAAATTAATTAATTAAGTTTTTGGCCTTTCATTGCTGCAGGCGTGCTGAAAAACTTACCTTTTTTCCGTTGACGAAAAACACCAAAACGTTGACACTGCTCTCTTGCGACATCGTCTCTGGTTCATAGCAAGCAGACACTGTTTTTTCAACTAATACTCTCATTGATAACCACTTTATTTTTAAATGCAGAAATCAAGAAACAATCACGTGACTTGGTGATAACGAGACCAATTTATTTTCAGGATAAAGAAATGCGTAAATTTGCGAAACAAAAAAACGTCATCTCATTACTTGCAGCAATCACGTGGTCCAGTTGATTACAAACGAGACAGAAATAAAATATAGAAACTTTTCCATAAACATTTTATTATACAACAGTATTTTTTTATACAAGTTTATACATATTTTTTATATTAAAAACAAATTAAAAATGTTCAGAGCAGCAAGAATCTTGTCACGTAATACCAGAGATTATTACAAAGCATGGAGCCGATTCTATTCACTTTCAGTTTACCTACGCGACAAAAAATTTGGACCACTGAAAAATTTATACACAAAACTAGTAATAAAAACAACAGGTAAACCGCTAGACTTTCGACTGCTGTCTATTTGTCTTCTCTAACGATTCATTTGAATGTCCCGACCCTGAACTACCACCTAAAAAACGCATTTAAAAGAAACCCCTTCCAACACTACTCCTCACCTTTCATCATACTCCTCCCGTTAGTCCTTCCAGGTGGAGCCCTTTTGTAATCTCTCCTATCCTCCCCTCTGAACGGACTGTACCCCCTGCGATGCGGAGGGGAAGTACCGTATTCGGAATCGGAAGGCGACGAACTATTCCGATCGTAAGGCGAATAGCCCCGACTACTGGGCGAATAGCGGGAATTTAATGGAGGGGATGACATCCTTCCTAGTGGAGGGGGACGATGATCGCCCGGAAACATATTAGGCGGCGGGGGCGGGATGAAAGGAGGAACACCCGGAAGTGGGGGAGGCATGAAGGGAACTCCATGAGGAGGTGGCAAGAAGGGAGGAAGACCCGGAAGAGGAGGAGATTTGGTAATGTGGTCACGAGTGCCGTATAAGAGGGGAGGGGAAGCGGGGGATTCGGGAATATCCCCGTTTTGCTCAATTGGTGATTGCAACCCTATTTAGAAAAATATTAAAAATACATTTTGTTTTTGAGAAAAACTCACTCTTGTCTTCTTGAAGAGCTCGTTCCCGTAATGTTAGTCTATGTCTCAGTTGTGCCGCTTCTTGTTTTGCTTCTTCTAATTTCCTTTCGGCCTGTCGGGCGCTTACCCAATTTTCATGCGCTTTTTTCTCCAAAACAGAAATTTGACTCTTTAATTCGATTTCTTGGGACATTATTTCTTGCTTAAGTGACTCGGTTTGGGCCCTATCATTATTTTGTTAATAATTATTACAAAAATGATTATTTCACTTACTTATAATTCTGTAATTGTTCTTGCATGAATTTAATTCGTTCGGTAGTTGAAGAAGCTTCTCCTTCTTTCTCGGCCCATAACGCCTCATGCTTACTTATTTCCCTTAAAAAAAATCGAAAGCTCGTTAAAAAGTGCCAAATGTCAAAAAATAAACAAATTGACTTTTCGGCTTTATGACATATTTAGTGAAATTAGAAGTTCCGAAGTAATACAAAATATGAAAATGATGAACGATAAACCACGAAGAAAAGTAGTGAAGAGAAAATTCTATTCGGTTCCTGATTTACCAACGAATGAGCGGCGAGTCAATCAGAATGATATGCTCGTAGTCACTCCAGAAGACCTAAAAAAATTGAAAAAAAATCTGAACAAAAATAAAGGCGAGATGATAAAACCGAAAGCCACTAAAACGAGTTCGAAGAAACTAAGTGCGAAAGAACTGAACGAACTTTTGATGGTGCCCTCGAAAAGCAAACCTTCCACTGATAAAAAAACCGAAGATTATCAATGGCTCGTTAAAAAAAACATTATCAAATTAATGGATGCTGCAAAAAAGAAAGCGGAGAAGACAACCGACAACAAAACAAAACAAAATTTACCGAAAACAAAATCCGAAAACGCGAAACGTGACCATCGCACCGTTCCGAAAACTAGATCCGAAGAACAGAAACCTCGAAAAGTTACACCTCAACCTAAAGAACTGAAACATGATCTTTTACTGAAAAGAAACAATACTTTGAATCTGCCACGGCGGGCCGCAATATACCCCAAAGAAAAGACTTCGTCCATGCACTACCATCCTTCTTTCATCACGCGTCCCCCAACCACCCTTCTACACCCTGTGACCGACCGGAGAAAAACAGGAATGGCGAAACTGAAAGAACTCTTCCAAGTCTTCAAAACCGGTCAAAAGGGCCCTCCGAAGATTAGACGAAGCAAAAGACTCGAGAAGATATTCGAACCGAGAGGCAGTCAACAGCCGGCTCAAAAAAAGCAAACGTTCAAAAAGAGTAACAAAATTCCTGAAAAGGTTTCAAAACAATCAAAACAGTCGAAAGGCGAGGAAAACAACTCTGTGGTGAAATCAGATCCGGGTAAATCCAAACCAAAGAAAACAATCGCAGAGAATAATGATCTCATAATCACAAGAAGAAAGAAAAGATCATCGGGGAGTAAAATGTTAACAGGGATTGGTGTCTAAATAAATACTTACTTCTGCCATTGTGCTTCTCTGTCTTTGAAATAATTCGATAAGACCTCGAGTTTGGTCTGACTTTCGACTCGTAATTTGTCGGTTTCGTCGTATTTTTCTTTCAAGACACGGAGTTCGTCTTCAACGCTCTGTGCCTTCTTCTCAAAGTTGGATTTCAACTCTTGTTCTTGTTGCAACTTTTGGCTGAATCGTTGATTCTCCGACCTGAGAACCTCCACTTCGGCTTTGATGTCAGTTACTTCTAGTAGGTCGCGCAAAGTCGATTCGTCGTAATTTTTAAGGGACTTGACTTGTTTCAACGTGTTTTTAAGTTGGTCGTGTTCTTTTGACTTCAATTCTAATTTACGTTCGGTTTGATCTATTTGGTTTTTCAATTGTTTTATTTCAAGACTATAGCCATCCTCCTGCAGTTTCAATTTGTTACTAACTTCTTCGAATTTTTGGCGATAGGTGGCTACTTCATTTTCGAGAGTACTCTGTTGAGTCTCCTTCTCTTCTTCGATTTTGAGAATGTTTAGTAACAATTTATCCAACTCGGCTTGTAAATCTAGAACTTTCTTATTGCTCAATTCCAATTCTAACCTAAGTTCGTGATTCTCTGTATTCGTAACAGCCAAAGTTTCGTTAACTGAATTAATTGTCGCTTGTTGCTCCACAAGCTGTCGTTGTAAATTTTCAACGTTAGCCTTTAGGACATCGCTACCACCCTCAGAACTTAAAATTTCAGTCAACATCCGATTTAATTCCATTCCGACTTCGGTGGAATTCTCCAATTCTTTTTCCAATGATTGTACCTGTTCCTCGAGGGCATTTTTTATATTTGTCACGTCCAAAAGATCCCTTTTCAAATTTTCAACGACTTCATTTGGTACACGATCATTGGTTTCGTAACCAGAATCAGTCGATAACTTTTCTTGTAAAATCTGGTTTTCTTTGATTATTATCAACAATTCTTTCTCGAGACTATTAATTTTAGCTATGAGTGGGCCTTCACGTCTGCTCTTATCAAGCGCAATGTAGCCAAACAAGAAAATAATAACAGAAATCGCTGTTGTTACCAAATAAAGCAGTATATTTGAATTAAAGTTGAATAAATCGGATGCAAAAGCCTCCATGATATTATCACTTAGTTCATTTTTCGGACAAGAACCAGACTCACAAAATGTTTCTACAAAAAAACCGGTCTTAGTTACACAAAAACACGTCCAAACCGAACAACATTGTTACTAAAATAATTTTGATTTTTTTAGAACGTGTGTATTGCCAGAACCAGAGCCAAATTTTAATTAAAATAACAGTGCAACACAAATGTAAAATTCATAAGCACCGGAATAATTAAACACCTTTAGGTTCAAATTAATTGAATAAACATAAAATTGAATTGTGAAATGTGATGAGTGTTTGAATGTTCCATTCTTGGTGAATCCGGAAAATATTGCAAAAAAAACTGTCTGATCTACGGATATCAGTATTACAAAAGTGAGTCTTTTATCGTTTAGGCATATTTTCAATTATGTAAATAAAAGTATTTTTCCATACGTTATGGAAATAAACCACTATCACAATCAAAAATAAGGCGAGAGATTAAAAAATCGCACAATAATTAATAGTATTTTTAGATAACAATGAATGTACAAATTCTAAACTGTCAAAACATTTACGTAACGTTCAATAAATAAAATAATGAAAAAATGGTGTTTCTACTTTTTTTATTGATAAACTTACCTTCACGAACTTTGGAAATTACGTCATCACCTGTCATGTGTTCTTCTGGAGGAATAAATTCTTTTTTTGTTATTTGTTCTTCTTCATCCTTGTTTTCTTCAGGACCCAACCCCATAAAACCTAGCATTCCGGAGAAAAATCCAGAATTGCCACTTTCTTCAACTTCTTCACTATTCTGCGGCTCCTCATCAATTTTCTTTTCACTACCCTGAGGTATTTCTTCACTATCCGTGGGTACCTGCTCAATTTTTTCTTCAATCATTTCAATTTTCTCTTCACTATTTTGAACTTCAATTTTCTCTTCGCTCATCTGGATGGGAACCTCTTCACCTCCTTTAACTTCTTCCTTTTCTTCCTGTAGTTTGTTCAAAGCGTCCTCAACCATTTTCGAATCTTCCTTACTTTCTTCAAATTTTTCCTGTTCTGTTTCCGGTTTCACTTCGACTTCAGAAGTTACTTCTACTTTCTGGACTGGTTCTGCATTTGGACTTCCAAAAAGTCCAAGTGGTGGTAATGTTGGAATTCCATCTAGTTGAATTTTAGGCTCGTCTGACACCGATTCTACAGGATTTGGTGTCACACTAACAATGCTGTCATCAAAAGGTTGAGGCACTTCTATTTCTGGACTTAAAGTAGTAGCTTCAATATCAAGAGAAATTATATCTTCCTTTGGACTTTCAACGTTTTCTTCCACTTTAGAAACATTTTTTTCTTCTTCAGTTGGTACTAAAAGTTGATTAACATTCACGTCTATTGTTTTAGGCTCCACAATTTCTGATTTTGATTCTGTCCGCACTACAGGTTCCTTTTCGTTGCTAATATCTTCTTTAGATTCTAGCAGATTTAACTCATTTCCTGCTTTAAATTTAATTTCTTCCTTTTTCTCTACATTTTCACTAGAAACATTTTCCTTACTGTCGGTTGGAACAACAGTTTCTGTATTCCTCATATTATCTGATGATACGTTTTCCTCATTCTCACTTTCTTCATCTTCATCATCATCCTCACCCTCATTTTCCTCATCTATGTCTATATCTGCATCATCCTCTTCTAATTCTTCTTGTTTATCTGCAGCTGAAAGTACTTCTTCGTTCTGTGACACATTTTCTTCACTAACAGGTTCTGGATCTGCAGTTTTTACTCCCATTTGATCCTTTGACGCTTCTTCAATTGTAGGTTGTTCCCTTGTAGATTCACTTAGATTATTTCCTTGATTTGTGCTTTCAACATTCACCGGATTTACAATATCTTCATTTTTTGTCGTTTCCTTTTCCTCATTTTGCGTATCTGAAGGTTTCCCAGCCTCTGGTTGTAAAGGCTCACTTGACAAAATACTTCTTCCAGTGAATTTACTTGTCTCGTCTTGTGATGGTACAACTGTTGATTGAATTGGACTCTCGGTAGATGAAGGACTGATATCATCTTGAGGATTTAGGTAAATAGTTGTACCATCTACAACTTCATAAGGTTCTTGAACATTGTTTGGTTCAACTTGTGAAGGCACTTCTTTTGAATCTGTCTCATTACTGAACTCAGTATTGACTAAAAGTGTCGGTTTTTGAAGAACTTTTGTCTCTCTGACCATATGTTTAGGGACGTATCCTCTTTTGCCATTAATTTCGCCTCCCCATAAATCTTCTCGAGAACCAGCTGATTTACTGTAAATTGTTATATCAACGTTGGGGGCAAACGACAGGATTCTCGAGTCGGGACTAGAATACCTCAAGAGAGTCTTGGCAAGCGAAATGGGGACTAAAAACGAAAATATGTCAGTTTTTGACTGTCAAAATCAATTAGGTTAGGCACAAATTTCCAATTTTTTACCTTTACATTCTTCATCCACGCATAATCTCTTATCGGATATTTGAGCATCTACTTCATACAAGCTTATTATAAATATCACAAAATATAATAACTTAAATCTATTCATTTTGTCATACTTTGACAGGTCCATCGCAAAGCCACATCACTCTTTTGAAAAGTAAAGCGCCATCTATATAAATGCAAACATTAATTCGTAAAAATTTCTATAATTAAAAATAAATAATAACAATTTCCGTTTGTTGCACAATAAGTCTGGCCAATATAAACTAATTGTTATGCTAATTTTTGATAGAAACGTAAAAATTTGCAATAGAATTTAAATTCCGCACACCGGAAACGTAGGTAGGGGTAACAATCTCGGCCAATCAGAAATCGAGTAAATAGAAGAATTTCCGTGCGACAACAGCGCCATTTTGCTATTCGCCGCCATCATTCTTCAAGTTTTGTTTGGCGTGTTTGTAGCGAAGTTCGCGTTTAAGATTAAAAAAACTCAGTAATTGTTCAATTTTCTTCCAATTTTTCTGGTATTTATTTAATTTTTTGCCATGAGTGACAGAGAGGTGAGTAATTATTGATTAATTTCTGTTTTGCTTTAAAAATAAACCGTTTGCTTCCTTGATGTGGTCGCGTCGGTTGCCGGCATCGTTTCATCGCCGTCTCCGATTACGTTTATTACGGCATTAAACATTAAATGCGACCTTGAGTCGAAATGTAGTTCGAATTTTTAATTATTTTGAGTGTAAATTGCTAATTTTGTTTCTCTTATTGATGGAACATTGCGTTTCTAGGGGAGCCGCTCACCCATTGATCGCAAACCAATGATGGACCGAGACCATTCGCCACACGCAAGGCGGGAAGAGTCTCCAAGAAATCACAAGGCCAAAAGTTACTCAAGGTGAGACTTACTTTTATAGTTGCTGAATTGTTGAGTGGTTTACAGAATAGTCTGGATATGAAAATATGAAAGATGTATTTTACAATCAGTGTCTGGTTGTGTGTGAACAAGACGATTATTTATGGGAAAAACCGATTTTAATGATCTCACCTCGTTGAATATAATGAATTTTACATAATTTAAGCAAGAGCAATATTTTTTAGATAAGTTTCGGACATTTAATTTAATATACTAAGTTTTGCAAATCTTTATCTTCTGTTTACTTCTAATTTTAAAGTTAAATGTATCATTTTGTGTTATTTTTCCTCATGCTGCAGCTCTGCAACATCGATTTTTTTATCTATTCAGCAAGGCTTATTCGAAAATTGGGTTTTATTCTGATTCTCATTCATTTGTAATATTTTTAAACCCTCAATATTTATTTATCTTTGTTTGGATAAGTAATTTTAGAACGAGTTAATTTAAGAAATTACTGTTTAATTTATATTTTATTATTAAATATTAATTAGGAATAAGATATTTTATTCTTAGATTGTGGCTTCAAGGCAACGTTTATTCACATTTTTCTTTTTATGCAAATTACTTTTTTTGAAACAATCACAAAAATAAATTTAATTAATTATAATATATTACTCTTTACTGTGCCAACGTTTTTGAATTTGTTAATATGTATATGATAACATTTATATGAGTTTGTGATAATTGAATGAAAGAAATTTTTATAAATTTATAGCTGAAAAAGGAAAAACTTGCATAACATTTCGCACTAACCCTCCTCCTCCGTCAAAATTGAAAAACAAACTAAACAATAAAATCAGACAAAAAATTGTTAATTTATTTTAAATAATGTAACAGTTATGTAGGTCTGGATTCTGGAACGATAGCTCAGCGCTACCTTTATCGAAGCATTAAAATTTATCTAACGATAAATCCAAGGATAAATCGTTTTAGAAACCGGACAATAGATGCTCGAAGTTAGAAAAATCTTTCCTTTTTCCACTCATAAAAATTGGAAATTATTTTAAACAAAAGAACTTTTATTAACGAACAGTGGTAATAATGGTAGGTAGATATTTATTTTTCTCATCGTTGATTTCTTGAGTCGTTGTTGGTCAAGCAAGCAGTTGTTTATACGAGGGTTACCCTTTATATTTCAGGAATATGCTGACATTTGGCAATTGACGTCTTACACGTCTTGTAAAATTCGCCTTTTTTTACCGTATACTTACTCAGATCGTTTTGATGTATTGTTTACAGTGACTTTACAAAAATTATCTCGGTCAAAAAAAATGAAATTAACTCGTGAACATTTCCGTGCGGTTATTTTTTATAACTTTCGTCGTGATTTATCTCAACAACAGTGTATTGATGAATTTAAATCGTTTTTTGATGATGAAGCACCATCAAACACGGTGATATAACCAATTCAATGGTGGCCGTGGTTCGCTCATTGACTAATTTCGTGAAGATCGTCCAAAATCGGTTGTTATTCCAAAAAACATTGACACTGTGCGTGAAATGATTTTGCAAGAACCTCATGTGACTTACCGTGAGATTGAGGCATCTTTGGGCACTAGTGGGGCTAGCATACATTCAAAATTGCATTAAAATTTAGCCGTCAAATATTTTTGCATTGGATCCCGCATAATTTAAGAATCGCTCAAAAAAAGCTCGTGTCAATAGGTCAAAAGAAATGTTGAAAAAATACGATTACTATATTGAATTTTGATTCAATATAGTTTATGACATCATAACACATGACCAATGGATTTATGCGTATGATCCCGAAAGTTAAACTGTAGCCGTCTGAATAAGCGGCTTATGCATTCAGAATACATGTTTTGCAGGTGCTCCAGTCGACATGGGAAAATTGGATTAAACGCATGCAAAATTACCTACCTGTATTATGAAAAACGCCCCAAAAGCCATAACTCAATTATTTTTAAAGATATGACAAAAAATGTTCAACTTTGTTCTAAGAAGTAAGTACTGTCATAAGTTTAAAAATATTGGAATTATGGCTTGGGGCGTTTTTTATAATAGAGTCTGTATAAGCCAACCCTTGTACAATACATATTTTTTCATGTTCTGGGACATATACAGTGTGTCAATTTTAAAACTTGCAATCGAAAATATCTTTAGAGCTAAAAGAGTTATTGAGAATCACTCAAAACCATTTCGGTGGTGTGACGCTCCTCCACCCACCCTTCACGCCACAGCCACCTTAAGTTGAAAATTTTAAATGGCACGACTTGTGATCGTCGGAAAGCCCATAACAAGCGCTTTTCAAAAATGTCATACAACAGCCTATTTGGTAAAGCCATTTATCCAATTATTCAAATACGAAGACGTTAAATTTTCATTTTTTTTTTATTACATTCAATGGTGGGTGGAGGTGTGTCACTTATCATGTCATTTTAATTCCCCCTAGGAACCACCAAAACGGTTTTGAGTGATTATTAATAACTTTTTCAGTTGAGAGAAATTGCCGATTGCAAGTTTTTGAAATTCACACAGTGTATGCATAATAAAGCATTAGTTTTCGAAGGTCGTATACAACAATCAAAACAGGTCGTAAGTACCTATGTGTGATTCGACAGTGGCGCCCGACATTTAAATGTTTCCCTCTTCCACCCAACATTAAAACGTTTAAATGTTTCCCTCTTCCACTCAACATTAAAACCAATACCGTTTCTGTCACCCATTCGTTAGAGAATAGCTTGAAAAGAAAAAAATGATTTCTAAACTCATTTTCGAAAAAAAAAACTGCAGTTCCTTTTTTCCACTCAACGATTCAGTTGTACACTCAAAAAATTTGTTGGCGACTATTTGAACATTATATAACCTAATAGAGCTATTTTTGTTTCTTTTTAATTATGTGTTAATTAAATTAATTAAGCGAAAAATTATATCTGTTTAATTTTTTCAGACAATATCAATGGCCTTTTAATTTAGTGTTAAATAAAGCTGATTTTTCAATCAATTTTTGATAAAAAGAATGATATAAAAATATATAACGTTAACCTACATTAATTTTATCTTTGTGTACTATAAGTGTTCTGTTTAATTTCTCTTACTTGTTGATTTAGTTTTATTTATTGAATAAGTTATATCGCTATAAAAAAGAGTATACTAGGATGGATCAGAAAATTACGAGGGAAATGCTTATCTTTTTTTTTTTTCGGTGTCCTAGGGAAACATTACTTTCTGAATGTTTATTTTTTATTTGAGTACTATTATAACATTTGCATTTGCAACCTTAATTAATTTTAATATGTTGTGTTATTTTTAGGAGTCCGAGTCGGAGTCGAAAAATGTCATATCGAGATGGGGACAGAGACCGAGAAAGGCGCCGCGACGATAGAGACAGAGAAGATCGCAGATACAGGTAAGCATAAAAAAGTATCCCTCCCGTGTGTACGTGGCACATGTCGCATATAATCGGACTAAAGCGTTGTCTGGGTTGGAGACGATTTTTTTATTTGAATCACAGCGAGTTTTCCTCAACTTTTAATTTGAATAATAAATGTACGTATGTTTTATTTTTTTTCTAATTCTTTTTTTTGGCTTCACGTGAAACGTACCTCGAGTCGACGAATTTTGCACCAAAGATTTGACTGTCGTACGTATTTCGTACAACCATATCATAGATCATTTTTTTGATTTGGCCTTTCAGGTCGCGCAGTCGATCACGCTCAGACAGACGTTACAAGTCCTCGAGATATTCACGTAGTCACTCGCGTTCCCCCGGCGACCGGAGGTCGCTCTCACATAGCCCTATGTCTAGCCGCAGGCGCCATTTGGGGACCAGGGACAATCCAAAACCTTCACGGTGTCTTGGCGTTTTCGGATTGAGCGTCTACACCACAGAGGACGAACTATATCACATCTTTTCCAAATATGGACCGCTTGAAAGGGTGCAAGTTGTCATTGATGCAAAGGTAAATTAGATACTTGAAAACTAGTTGTTTAACACTACCCTGTGTTATTTGAGAGATTCTTGCTTTCAATGCAGATTTTCTTGATGCGCACAGGAAGAACGTAGATAGTGTCCCGTGCTGACATTTTTAACTTTCCTGAATGCTCAGCTCCGTTTACACTACGACATGTTTTTCTTTTTTTTTTACACTTTTTTGAATGTTAAAATCTGTTAAATTTAAAAGTTATTTATTTTTGTTAGACTGGACGCTCACGAGGCTTCTCGTTTGTGTATTTTGAAAATACGGAAGATGCAAAAGTAGCCAAAGATCAATGTTCTGGTATGAAAATAAACGGGAAAAATATTCGAGTCGATTATTCTATCACAGAAAGGGCGCATACACCGACGCCTGGAATATACATGGGAAAACCTACATAGTAAGTATTCTTATCTACTTCATATAATAAAAATAGTATTTTTAGTAATATATTTTGACGTATTGTCTCTTTTTTTAACATTTTTTAGAATATTTGCAAAGGTTTTTTTTATGTAAGTAAATTACATATTTTCATAATATCCAAGAATCATTCCTTCATGTTACACACGTCCGTATCATGTTTTTTTGATTCTTGGTATAAAAAGTTTAAAGAGCTTCAAGTTCCAATAACTTTGAAGGAAATAGAACTGGTGTCGTGAAGTGAAGACACTCGTAAAGGCTCCTTCCCACATTTTTATTTTAAAATTGATTCAGAATTATAACTTGTTGTTTCTTTTTTGCAGTAAATATAATGATCGTTACGATCGACGTCGGGATAGAGAGTAAGTTTTGCAATTTTTTCAAATGACGTAATTTTAATTTCGGTGTCTTTTGTTTTTTAAAGTGATTATTATGGTCGTGGTTCGCGATACAGCCATAGACGTTCTCCATCGCCCTATTACAGGCGACGTCGTTACGACCGTTCGAGATCTCGCAGTTATTCGCCTCGTAAGTACCTTTTTAAAGTTTTGCGACGCCGGTGCAATTTTAAATTTAGCGATAAAATGTTGAATTGCAAATCGGTTTAAAATTGCATTTAAATAACATTTTCGTTGATTTATTTTTGGTATGTGGTGTTGCTTTGTTTTAATTCGTGTTTATTTTAATGTTAATTTCAGGTCGTTATTAAACTTCGTGGGGGCACTGCATTTATTGGAGAGATAAACCTTAGTTGTAATATTTCGATTGGAGTTTATGCCAGTAGTAAATGTATATTTTTTACATTTGGTTTTTAATAATGATATTTCTGGTGTAATCTCCATGAGTGTTTTTTATTGGTTTATTTTTCATGCGCGCGTTTGAATGTTGGCGAGTTTTAAACGTCATCGTGGATTTTGTATAAATGATTCGAAACTTGATGCCTAAAAAAATGGTTAAAAGTTTTGAATATGTAGTGTAGTTTTTTTTTGTTCTTCCTTCTTGATTTTCTTGAGTTCAATCTGTGACACTTAGATAAGATCTAATAAATGATTGATATCAACACTAATATCGTTTTCTTTGTTTAAAAAGGGTTAAGAACAAGAGGTTTGGGATGAATTATGAAGTTTATATAAGAAATAGAATTTTCTCAAGTTACCTTAAATCACTTCTCTGAAGCTTATTTCAATGAAATCAGCTATGAATAAAACACACGAAATGAATTGTGAAAATACATCCATCAAGAGAATTGAGAAATTTATTAACAACTCTCTTGAAGAATGAAAAATTGTTTTCTTTTTTTATGTAGAAGACTCCTCACTCAGATCCTTGTTGAAAATCAGCTATTAGTTCCACCAAGGCGATTTACATTGTTCATTCAGACCGAAAATCTGCTCCCAATTAGATCAAACCTTGAAATTTGAAAATGTAGGAATTTGGTACGTAGAACGCCAAAAATATACAAACTCAAGACTTTCTTATCTACTCTTGTTTTCAACAGATTCACAGTAACAGTTTTCATTTAATCTATATGTATTTTTTGAATATTGTTAGACATAATGCATGTCACTGTATTCTTTCATATCCATGTTAAAAACAGCTTATACTAACTTTTTTTTATTCATTTACTAATGTGCACAATCAGTTTTAGTATAAGGTGAATTGGATTTTTTTAGAATTAAGCTTTGATCTACTCTTAAGAGTAGAACAATACATATAGATTTTCGCTGTAACCTTTCAGTTGCAGTTAACATAATGCTAAATAATTTTTTTCCTCAATAGGTACCCAGAAAACTTGAAGATTTGCAACGAGTTGTACAAACGTCTTATATTGTACTAATAGCAGTAAATAAATTGTCCAAAAATAACTGTTTATATTATTTAAACTCCCTTTTATTTAAAAAACACCGAAATGCAATTTCATGCTTACGTTTATGTTGTATAACGTATGCATAGGACTTTGCCCCTTAGTCGCTCGATTGTGACGTACATAACCTCAATTTTTGTTACATCATGTTTATATATTAATAAATAGTATCCTTCAATCTTATAGTTTATTAAAAATGTTGTCACTACACCATCGGCAAGTCTTAAAGCAAATTCTACCGAAATTGGAAATTTTTGTTAAAAATAAATCAACTGTTAATTACCAGGAAATTAGGATACCTGTGCCGTGGGGCCACGTTGCAGGCAGGTGGTGGGGCCCCACGGACCAGCGACCTGTTCTAGCTCTCCATGGGTGGCAGGTAAGTTACTTGGTTATTTTCGAACCAATAATTTTCTTGATTTTAAGGACAATTGCGGCTCATTTAACCGAATAATTCCACTTTTGAACAAAAATGTGGGTTTTTTGGCCATAGATTGGCCCGGTCATGGCTACTCTTCGCGAATCCCGAGCGGCCTATACTGCCACTTTACAGACTATCTCATCCTAGTTCAGTATTTAGTCAATTATTTCAACTGGTCTAAAGTGTCCCTTATTGGTCACTCCATGGGTGGTATAACATCCTACATTTACACCATGATCCATCCTAAAAACGTCGATTTCCTCATTTGTCTCGACGGGGCCAAACCCATGATTGCCGAAAACAACATCCCGCGAATGGCCCGAAACATCACTAATTTTTCCCGATATGAACATTTCGAACGGAGCAAAGAGGAGCCCCCCAGTTACACAATGGAAGAAATTAAGCAAAAGGTCTGCGCCCCGAATAACAAATCAGTAGCGTACGAACAGGCACATCATTTAATCGAACGCAATGTCGCTCCCTCTAAAAACAATCCAGGGAAGTACTACTTCACGCGAGATCCGCGATTGAAAGCGGGAGAATTGATGAATTGGCCCCAGGAAGAGTCGATCAGTCTTTCGAAGTCGATCACATGTCCGGCATTTATCGGCAAAGCCATTAGTGGCTCGTATTATGAAGTTAAAAAGAATTTTTACGATGTGTTAGATGTGCTTAAAAAAAGTAGCGTGGATTGTCAGTATCATAGGTTGGAAGGCACACATCATTTTCATCTGAATAATCCGGAGATTTTAGCAGAGTTGATAACGAAATTTATTGATAAGCATAATGTGGAGAGTAGGGAAATCGGTGGTATTAAGGAAGAGATGAGACAGATGCGGGCTGCATAATGTGTTCTTTGTGTGTTTATTTGTTCTAAGAGGGGAATTCCGAATTTGGCTGTATTTCTGCAAAATAAATGCTTACCAGAAATAATAACTAGGTAACTTTTTTAATATTAATTTTGTGTGTTTGTCGATATTTCAGTTATCCCACGTTTTGGCGACAATATTTTTTATGTTCACAAATTTTTTGGTTTACACACTTAAGTTTTAAGTTGTTCTACCTAATAGAAATAATGCCGAAATTTTTTTAAATATCTAAAAGAACCTTCAAAATGTTTTGATACCTGAACAGATGAGATAACTAACGAGGAAGTTGTATAAAACAATCGATTTTTTCATTCCGAAAAGTATTGACACTTCTGGATAGAACTTTATTTCATTTCACTACATGTAATTATTGTTATTACCTGTAGGACATATTTTACAAAAAAGTATAAGTATATTATGTGTGTATTCAGAATAAATTATTTATTTACATTACGTGTACTATCGTGCTACTTACAAAAATTGAGAAACTAAATAAATTGAAAATAATGAATAAGTATGTTAAAATATAACAAAAATAAGACTACAAGAAACAAATGGTCAATTGAAAATTGTACTTCATCGATTTATCGTATTTTTAACACATTTAGTTCAGTGGGATTTTTGATAACTAATTAATGTTTTATAAGATTATAGTCATAAAATACATAAATAGAGTTACAATAACAAATATTATACATATATTGTATTTTTAGATGATGTTAACAAACAATAAAGTAAAAAAGCGGTGCAATGACTCAAAAAAGTAACCAAACCATTTTCAAAATTCCAAAACATTTCTCGTTACATTTTCGGAACAAAATTATGAATCATGAACCGCTGTGACTAATTCAATGTCTACATAGCAGGAAATGTTACAAAATTCCTTCAAACAGTCTTGTATGATAAATTGATGAAATATCCGAGTATTTATTTACCACAACGCATGGGGAAATTCTTATTTAAAAACTTCGGGTAGGTCTCTACAAAATCCAACCAAGCGTGTGGCCATTCCCTCTTTAATTTTTCCTCTCAATTATTTAACATTTCGTGTTTCACAAAGGGATATAAGGTGTAAATGGCAAATTATCACGCTTATTGCTAAATTTCTTTCGTAATTAGTTTTTTCCGCAAATCCAACTTTCGCAAAATGAGAAAATTCCTTTTTTTAATATTTTATTTATTATTTAAGTTTCTCTTTATTTTGTTGACGTCTGACGTGCTTTTATATACTGTAAACAAATACCTGCCAGTTTTGTTTTTTTTTTAAATTCAAGCCAGAACGTACTATCTTATCTAAGTTAGTCATATGAGTGGCATATTTAGTCTCCCAACAAATGTGTAATGTGATTATTATTGAAATTTTCATCAGAGAAAAATTACTAGTCAAAAAAATATAAAAAATGAAAGACATAATAACGTGTGCTTAAACTTTTTAGACAAACAAAAATTATTAAATTATGATTATTATGTATAAACACTAAAAGATTTATTAGATAATAAATAATAACTACCAAACTAGATTGTTCGTGTTGCATTTTCGCTAATAAAAAAAGATTTAAAATACAAATAACTAAGTAGTTTTTTTAGTCTCCTCAACTTTTTTTACATTTTTTTTATATTTTGAAAATGTTATACTTAAATTTTTTTGATCTGATTTTTTTATTAAAATTGTTTCGTTTTGTAAATTTAGAGAATTTTTTAAATTGCTATATCTGGATAGTTTTTAGTCTACGTCTGAATATTTTGAAAATTCTCTACTAGCATTGTAGAAATTCGAAAATTCCGATTTAGAATCTCATTTCAAGCCTACAAAAATTTCTTAATTAGTATTTCTACATACTTCTTTTAGTCCCCCTAACTTTTTTAGTCTGAAAATGTTTTTTTAGACCTGAGTTTTTTATTTAATTCACATCAAGAAAATTTGTTATTTCTGGATAATGTTTTAGTCTACAGCTCATTATTTTAGAATTCTCTACTAACATTTTTGAAATTTTTTTAATTGGTATGTCTGTAGTCTCCAGAACTGTTTAAAATTATGAAAAAACTTCAATGATATTTATTTAATGCGAATAAAAATGGTAACTGAAATACTCAATGTTGGATTATTCAATCTCGAGTGATAAGTGATAAGACAAAGTGGATAGAGTGATAAAAAAATTGAAAAAAATAAAATAAACCCTTTCTACAGTGGATTACCAAATAGTGCTTGAATTACCCACAGAGCGTGCGCGGCATATGTCAATCCTCCATATTTGATGATAGTGGTTTCCCAAAAACGTCTATCCAGTGGAGAAAGTTTGAAAAAATAGCAACATTCCTCAAACTTATCTGAAATAATGTGTTACAAATTATATTTAGTGATAAAGTGATGTGAGATGTGGTGAAGGCCAGGCCACCAGCCTATTATATTTATTTATTGTCAGTAGGTAGGTTTATTGGATACGTTGTCAACTTACCTATTAAGAGGTATTTACTTGAGATAAATAGGACGAAAAAGTAAACATTTCGTATACGTGAAAACACCAAATTAAATCCTTGATTTATTTAATTAATTTTATTTAGGGCACAGACGAGTAAGTGTCAACACAAACCTGGCAATTTTGCCATAAATGGGGCCCCCAAATATGAGCAAATAATCGACTATTAATCATACCATTGATTTACTATTACCAACAATTAAGCGAATTTTATTCGGGGGTTATTTTTTTTCAAAATTCAAAACGAAAATTTGTCTAGCTGGCTGTGCCAAATGTTAAGTTTTGTGTCATATTAATAATTTTTGGGTTATGTTTTTGTATTAATAAGGAAAAAGCTATTTTATGAATTAAAACGGCAAAATTACATCATTATTTACATGACAGCTATTAATTAATGAAATTAATAAAAGAGTTGTAGTTTGTTATTACTATAACCGTTCATAACGAATTGTATCTGCAAAAAATAATTATCTAGGTTTCTTCCGTGATTATTATCAAATTAGGGCGATTGAAACGTCCTTGATTACATTACAACCGCCTTGTCCAATTTGCATAATCTATCGGTACCTTTTGATTGAAAAAAGGGGCGGTTATTGAACCAATCGTTGCTTCATCATGCTAATGCGTGGTAAATGATTCAACCGAAAATAATTACATTAATGGGCGTACCATACATTAGCATGTCTAAGTAGCTGCGATTTAATTGGAATTCCAGTTTGTAGCTCAAGAAGAAACAATGCCGGGGCCACCGCCGCCGCCACCCCCTGGCATGATGCCGCCTCCACCACCGGCCCCAACATCCTTCCCCAAAGCCGGCAAACCGGACGATCGAGCGGCGCTATTGAAATCGATCCAGAAAGGCACCAGATTGAAGAAAACTGTAACGAATGACCGAAGTGCGCCAGTGATAGGTAGATAACAACAGTTTTTACATTTTTAAGTGACTTAAATTGCGTTCTAGGGGGGAAGACAAACAACAATTCCAACAGTTCAGGTCCGCCGAGTGTGGGGGGAACCCCACCGTCGACTCCAAATGGGTTAAATTTAGGCGGATTGTTTGCTGGAGGGATGCCCAAGTTGAAACCGACGGGGAAATTGCCAGCGAATAGTGTTAATAATGGGAAAGTAGGGCTTCCGGTCAAGAATTCGAGTAGTTTACAAAATGAATTGAAAAAACAAATGGCAAGTGATAATAAAAACCGAGGGCCGCCACCACCGGCTCCGGTCAGAAATGTAAGTGCAGACGATAAAGAAGTATCCTTGATTTTTGTGGTTATCATTGCAAATTTCCGTTGGAGATGTCCGTGACTTTTTCTTGATGCTCTAGACCAAGATTAACTAATGACATTTATCCAGTGGACGTTTATCTAAAAAATAAATTATAATAATAGTGAGTAAACACTTCAATATTTCTGACGGAATACACAAAAATTCTATTGCTTTTATTGACTTAGCGATAATATTTTTTCTTGTTTAATGATTACAATAAAAAAGCACAAGTTTGCCATTATAATAAATTAATGAAACTAATCTTGTAAAACAAAGAATTTTACGATTGTGGTTTGTAAGTATGAAATGAACATAATTTTTGCCAAGGACAATTGAAATTACACCAGGAATAACAATATCCTAGTTGAAATTATTTCAAAATGTTTTTTATATTAATTGGCAATTTTATGGTTTTGCGGAACTTGATTTTCTTGTTGTCTTGTGGAAAAATTGTTTTTGCAACAATGTATGATTCCTGTATTACGCTTCACTGAAATCTTAATTTTGTGGTGATAGTATCTAATTGTGATTTTACTTCAAAATTCTTTTATTTTTCGTAAAGATAACTTTTCTAAATGTATGTTGTGTGGTTAAAAAAACGTAGTTTTTATTTTATTTCCATTATTACTTAACTATTGTTGTCTTTAGTATAATTTGCCAAGGTTGATTGGCCATAAATTTCGTAAAATTAGAACAACTTAGTTATCATTTTTTCCAGTTTTAATGATCTTGTGATGTGAGGATTACACTAGCAATTCGGGGAATGATAACATCAATTTAAAGATCTCTTGAAAATTGGATGGATAAAATATTTTTATTTCGTAATTGTAAAGAAAAAATTGCGTAATTGCGTTACTGTTGTAAGATATTGCAACACAACAATAAAACGGTGGCATATTTTTTGTGTGTGGATATGTATGTGCACTATATTATTTCATTTTTGATTTTATTAATCAATGAGGAAAACTCAACATTGTGGTAAATGTGTGTAGATTTTTACATTAGTTGCAAATATATTTAATTAGTTTAGTCAATTTTTTTTTGATAGATAAGTATTATAAGTATAATAAGTATTAATATAAGAAATTTTAAATACATCATTATTTAAAATGAAAACAAAAATACAGCAGTTAGAAACGATTGGATTGTTGACAGTGGCGAATCTAGCCTCTTTTTAGTGGGACTCGAGTCCAGGAAAAAACGCTTCGAGTCAGCCCTAGCAAAACTTTTAGTATGATTTGTACTTTGTACAATTTTAAAAAGATAGCATGAAAAGACAAACAATTAATTGCAACTATTCACCAAGTCTATAGTTAATATAGAATTTTCTGCGCTTGAACTTTGCATGTGTTAACAAATCATTTTTGAAATACCTGAGATGTGTAGCTTGAGCTCAGGCAATTTTTGCTACTAATTGTTCAAGAGTGTATTGAAAATTTAAAATTCAAAAATATGTACTTTTATTCTTTAAATTGGTTAGTCTGTTTGGAAAATTGTTACTTCTTTCTATGTTAAAAGCAAACCACACTTAATGTAGAACACAACTTCAAATGGAAAATTGATCTGTCGGTACTACGGACCAAACTAACCTTTGAAATTTGTATTTTGATTTTTCTACACATTTGGTTTTGATAATACACAATAATTTTTATTGCAGGTACAAACTTTTTACTCTTATTAAAAAAAATGGTTTTAAATCTGAGTAAATAGGAGGTACCTAACAAACATTAAAGTTTGTAATCATCATTATTTATTGTTTAGAGTTAGAGGTTTTGTTTATAAATTTTAAAAACAAACATCAAATAAATATAAAATTCGTGAATCATATTTGATATTATTTAGTGCATTGATACTTTTATGTAGACTTTGATTTAATACGTAATTAAAAATTGCTTAAATGATTTGATGACTGTGAAATTTTTATCGTCTACTTAATGGTTTAGTTTTGTTATTATATGGACAACAATTAAAGCATTTTATTGCTAAATTACGACCGTCTTATTACGCAATTTACATATTTTATTTGATTATTTTAAATTGTAAAAATATTCAAATCAAAATTAAAATCTTAATTAAAATTTAATTTTTGTTGATTTATTTGCGGATCGTCATTCGCGGTTGATTTTTGCAATCGACATTTCCCACAAGTTAGATAATAAAATTCCGTCTATTGTTTAATTAAATTTTTTCACATTGAATTTCAGATTCCCGAAGAAAACGGTACACGTCAACTCTCTTCATTAAAAGTCGGCTCAACGAACGGTTTACACTTAAATCAAAGTTCTCTTTTCTCAAACCTCCAACAACAAAACAGCACTCTCCATAGAAAAGTCAAAAGTAATGCCAACCTAAGCACGTTAGATAGTCCCGATTCAATAAACGGTTTCAACCAAACTACCAAACCTGTGATCAGTCACGGAAAACCAAATCTAGCTCCAAAACCGCCAGTACTCAACGGTAATTTCATCATCATTTTATCATTTTTAATATTGACAGAGACATTTCAGCTAAACCAGTGGCTCCACCGAAAAAACTCGTCATCAACGGCAAACCCGTCGGCCGCGCCCACAGTATGCGCAGCCCCCGGACACCTTCGCCGCAAAGCCCTGACGCTAACGTCCCTATGAAATTTGGCACGGTTCGCAACCTGTCATCTGTCATTGGCCAAAGTCTGGCAAATTCCACCGGAAATTTAAGCCCCAGACAAAGGCCGGCGTTGAACGGCCGACCGAATGCTCCTCCACCCTCTATACCATCGCAACAACCGCCTCCACCTCCGCCCCATGGCAACCAACTGCCTCTTCCACCCTCGAAAACCGGTTCGGTTAAACCGCCGAATCATGCGCCGCCTCCACCTCCTTCCGCGTTACCTCAACCTCCCAATCACACGCCGCCGCTGCCGCCTCACCGGATGGTCCCATCGAGAGCGCCACCGGCGGTGCCAAGTAATAATTTTGCGCCGCCCCCGCCACCGAGAAATTCGTCGATGACGTCGAATAGAAAGATTGTGATGGATTTGGAAGAGAAATACAAGCATATGTTTAATGACCCTAGTACTTTTCCTAAACCGCCACCGTATAGGAATGTTTTTAAATTTTACGCAAGTAAGCAAGGTGGGTATTTGGGGAGAGAGGTAAATGTCTGGGGTTGAAACGGGATGATGTGAAATTATCTTGACTCAAGAATTGTAAACGGGATTTTTTTTGTATAACACATGCGAAATTTACATAAATTTTGTTGTAGTCTTGCAAATGAAATAATGAATACTCTCAAAATATATAATTTGCAAAAAAATATTGAAATGAATGATTATTAATTAGTACATTAACATTACAAGTTAAAAAGTTGTTATTCATTACGACAAAAGTTTTAATTTTCTTGGTTATTATTACTGAAATATCTTCTGTGATCTTGACTGGGTGTAATTTCATAATCTTTTGAGAAATTTATGTTGATAGTTTAAAAAGTAACATAAAATAGTCGTGTGATTTGTTAAGTGGATAATTTTCATTAACTTTTATTGTAAATAAATTGGGATAAAAACTATTTTTCGTTTTTTCTCGCAATTGTTGTCTGTACGAGAAAATATAAGAAAAATTTTGCATAATAATACTGAGCATCTTTCCTTTACGTAAATAACGTAGTCCACATAAAACTACGAGCTTGATAAACTAAGAGTGCATGTTACATACATACATATTTTCCAGGTAAGAATGTTCTTTGGGTTGTACTTTGAGTTTATCACTTTGTAGTCTTAGGTGGACCACTCGGTATAAATTAACGTCACAAATCCCTTAAAGAAGATTTATTAATAAATTGAGACGTCGCTAACAACTTTTTTTAATTAGTAACATCAAGAAAATAATCTATTAGTTTTAACAATAAATAACTACTATTGTTTAATCTCGTATCGCATCTGTAGACTACTTGTTTTTTTTTGGACATTTTTAATAATTTTATTTATCAAATGTAAAAAATGCGTGCTTTAAATGTCCACAGGTGTACTTTGTTACTATTTAATCCGTTAAATATGTATATTTTTTAAACTGGTTCTTTAATGTCTCATCAATTTCTACGTTATTCCTTTGTTTAGTTTTGCGTTTAATAATAATTACACATACGTCATACCGATTTCTGTACTTAACTCTACATTTAGTGTATTTCTTAGAGGCACTTAGTGCACTGATAATTACTTGTAAATTAATTGTTCCTTTCTGTTATAAAAATACTAAAAACTTTAATATAATTTTTATAGCTTTTAGAGTTTGGTCGGTACAAAAAATATATCGGTAGAAAAAGGTGTAACTACTTTTTACCTTAGCTCGTCTTGGATCTTTGTTTTTACTTTTTTTGCAAATATATCCAGCGTCAGGTCATTCAATTATTCAAGTGCGTCTTTTTTGCGTTATTATCACCAATTAGCAGATAAAAGAAATTAAATACCATGTAATTTTAATACAATCAACATGTGAGCATGCTTCTTAACATTTTTTTATTGTATGAATTATTATAGGTGTTGCATTGAAATGTCGTGGCTTAGTTTATTATTGTTTGTAAAAATCAAACAAATTAAGATAATACATCATTCCGTTTTAACCGTAGTTGGGTTTTTCGTTTTTCTATTTTTTTTTTCATTTTTGGCATTTTCTCTTTGAGACAGACTCCAATTGCTAAACGGACTTGCAGCTGCATGTTCACCATTGGCATTGCATGACTACTAACAACATTATTTACTGGTGACTTTTGTTTAATTGGAACACTTTTTGATTTTTCTGTAAATACGTTTCATTTTGTTTTTTCCATAATATTACCTAATGGGAATGTTTTGTTTTTGTTGTTTTATGCAATAGTTGTATATTGCTTCCTACCCTAACATAAGCTTATTGCGTAAAAATGTGACTGTCTGGAACCACATGTCATGAGCTGGTCAGATTTTGTTGCTTTTTGCGTTGTGAAAATAACCGATTTGTCATTGTTGTGAATTATTGTAGCTGCTAGTAAACAACAGGCGCCACAACCGCCCAATTTGCAATCGACAAGTAGAACTTGGGACGCATCATCAGCCTGCTAGCACCAAATTTCCTAAATTTTTAATTGTTGCTCAAGTGTGTGCAATTGTCATATCAATAATTCATTTCCGGTGGACTCTAAAATATAGCTTTATATTATAATAAAATTACGACTGGATTGTTGAACAAAGTGCTTTACGTTTGAAATATTATGTTAAATGGACAGGCAAGCTGTTATATGTTTCAAAATGATTGAACAATATTGTTAGTCTCGTTGGCTGTGGATTTTTCTGTAGGGTGATTTTTGTTTTTTATTTTCCATTGTCGAGAGTTATTAGAAAGACTGCTTAGAATAATTAAGATATTTTTCTAGCAGTATTTTCGAGTTGGAAAGAATTACCAAGTACATATTTGAAAAGTTTTGTACCGTTCCTAGTTTTAAATTTATGATCAAAGTGGTCTCTTGAAATATGTAGAGACAGAAAATATGACAAATTTCATACTCTCTGTTTCTATTTTAAACAGTGTTGCAACTTAAGTTTTATATTACACGCCACTCCGATTAGAAATTTAATTAAAGGCACGGTGTTAGTCAAATTGACCGGTTTAATTAAACGTATTTTTTTATTAGTCATTTATTTGTTTAAAAATAACACTTGTTATAGTTTTTCACGTAATTAAATAAAAACCAAATCTAATATAATAGAGTTTAAGTCTAATAAACACTAAATTAGGTACTTATATCCTTAAGTATTGTGCTATTTTTTGAAGCAAATATGATCGACATTTAAACATATTTGCTCTTTTAGCATTTCATTTTTTATTAATTTATTTATCATTTGTATTTTATTTGTAGTCTTATCTTCTTATTAGTATTTTTTATTATTTCATATTTTACATACTTTTCTCTAGATTTTAAAAATTGTTATTGCTAGTCACAATAATATCTTCCATTAGCAAATATTTCAGTCAGTGCCTAAATAATCTTTAAATGTATATACAATTGTAAATATAATGTACAAAATTATAATAAAAAAAGTAATATTCTACCAACATGTTTTATTTTACCAGCCAGATCATATCCCATTTTTATTTTTGTTATAGTGCATGTAGATATACTCATATCTCTAATTATTGAGTTAATAAAATTGTGCGTGAAAGTTACATCCACAAATTTTAGGCGCTTATGAAAAATTTATAATTATTATCTTTTTACATAATTTCGAACGATACAATTTTTGTTTCGTTGTGAAAATTAATTTCATTTGCAAGAATCTGAATGGAAAAAAAACGAAAGCCAACATTTTGCAAGTAGCTGTTTGTTATTTAAATTCATTCCTTGTTCTGGTCGGAAAACAAGTTCAGTTGAAACACAAGGGATAAATAAATGTTTGCTATATTTGTAACACAAGAAACATTTACATGCCGCCGCTTTCTACAAATACACTACTGTTTGAGAATACAAATTTTATCTAAAAATTTACTCTTCAGTAATAGAATAATTGAGAACAGCTTCTAAGGGTATAATTACAGAAAAAAAACCTTGATTAAATGTTTATTATGTACACACATTTGCAAGTTTGGGCAAAACATGTTGCAGGTGGTGTCTGTGTTTGTATAAAAAAACAATTTTTGAAGTAACTGACTTTAGATATCCAGGATCAATGATAAACAAAACATATTTGTTTATAAATACGAGTATCTCAAATAATTAATTATGCAAACCTTTTATTATGTTATGGTCTGTAGCTTTACACTTTTGTTTACCAAAAATGCATTTTTTTTCATAATATTTTTTTTTACTAGTAATAGGAGAATGAAAGGTCATCTTTGGTCAAGAATTAAAGACGCTGTACATACAGTTTTGGTGTTGCTGACTATATTATAATACAAACCGCTTATTAGAATAATAAGATATTATTAGAATTTTTCGAAGCAGAATACCGACGGAAATGCTTTTTTACTAAAATAATATAAGCAAAAACGATAGACAGGTAACTTTTTCTACGTAATTTAATATTGTTATTATACCGTGCGATCAAAAGAAAATAAATTAGAGTAGGCAGTGATTAAAGTCCTTCAGATGGCAATCCTGATTTTTGACAATCAAATGTCAGCGGAAACTTTGACAAGTTTGCGTTTTATTCCTTTTGAGTGAAATAAGGTTCACTTTAGAGCAGAAATTTTTTATTGCTGTACAAGAGGAAAACGGTGGATGGTCATTTTCACTTTCAATTTGTGTGGAAAATTTCCAGTCCAGATTCCCAGTCAATGTGTTGCCAACTGTGGAATTTAATTGACGCCTACTCTAATTTATTTTTTATTTGATCGCACAGAATTAAATTGTAATTATTATAATAATAATTTATTTTTTATTATACTTAATTACAATTTAAGACCCATAACAATAATATTAAATTAGCTGGAAAAAATATACCTCCCTATCTCTTTATTACCTACTGAAACTGAATTTTGTGTTTGAAATACAATCATTGTCTGAAAAAGTATTATACTATTTACTTAAGAAAATATACAGTCGCGTGCAAAATATTTTGTGTTTTTTAATCAACTCAAAATAGGTACCATAACTTATCAAAGCTGAATATAATAGGTAAGTACATGAAACTACGAAAAAAACAATGTTTAGTGTAATTTTTTCACTGATACGATTGGTTTACGAGTACCTAACAATTCAAAAAGGATGGAGCATTCACTTTCTTACTCGTACACTTTATGGACTATAGTTTTCAAAAATACCTTTTTCTATTCATTTTCTATAATAAGAGTTAAGTGATGTCTGTATTTTAATTAAAAACGGATTATAAGAGTATGTACCTAATATTAATAATCGCAAAATATTTTTTTAGAAAATGATTAGTTTAATAAAAAATACTTGGATCCATACTTTCTCTACACTTTGCGAAATGTTATGTTTTACGTCGTTGTACCATAATTTTTTGCAGACAAACCATATTTTTGTAATCTTAAAAAAATCAGGAAAAAAAGCAGGAGGTTTAGTAGTATTTATAAAAACGTTTTATTAATTTCTGAAAGTTTTTAAGAATATTATATAATTTCAAGTTAATTCAAAATTGTGTTGTTTTTTAATATTTGAAATAAGACAGAAATATGATGTACAAGTATTAATGGGTATATCTACAAAATATACAAAAGCAGACATTGCCTGTTAATGGCATTTTAAAACGAACAATGTAGGTAAAGTTTATTCACTGTTTTTATCGTAAGTGTGAAAATTCTAAATGACACAATTGGAACTTAGGTTTTCGTAATTTTATTTAAAGTTTTAGAGACAACTGGAAATTGAAAAGAAATTGTCAGTGTTACATAAAAATAATAATTGAATGGTAATTGGTGAATCTATATTTTTCAATAATTAGGTCAGTATAATTTGTAGATGACGATATTGTTAAATTGAGAGCGCAATTAAAAACAATTGTTTGCTTATTTAAAAAAAGACAAAGGAATTGATTTATGTTATAAGAAGAGGATTTATATCACAAGAGATTTTTAATTACAAATGTGTAATTGACTATTGTAGTCACGTGGACGTTTTTACGTTTTATAAAAAGTAGTAGGTATTATTTGTGCAATACGAGTATATTAGTAATTTTCATTGAAAAACTGAAAAAATAACAATTATTATGGAGCTGTAAAAGATCTCAGTGTCTAATTAACCGGATTAAAAATTTATTTAGCCTTCGTTCCGGAGATTCCCTTGGGTCTCTGTATCATAAATTCAGGTTTCGGCCTCGTCCGTCCCAGGTTCTTCGATTTTACGGTTTACCCTTCTCGTATCCAAATTCCTCAAGTTTATTTGTTCTTCTTGCTTCCCTCAAGTCATCACCTTACCTTCAACCCAAAAACTGGTCCAGGTAAAGGGGTAATGCCTATTTTCCCATACGGTGCGCAAGTAAAATCGCGCAACTCGTGGCTAGCGGCCGGGGAAATTTTCAATTCATTTAGTGCTTCAAGAGTCAAACAGGTGGAATGTCGGTGTCCGGTTAGCCAAGAACCTCTTTCGAAATTGTTGCTTTGTTATTAAACGAATTTTTGTGTTTGTGTTTGACGATGTGACACGATGAGTTTGAAACCAGGACGAGTTCTCAAGGAATAAATATTTCAATCGTGGCAATTTGCATTTTATCAAAAGGTATAGTATTACTGCATTTTTACTTGAAAGTTGTTTGCGTTGTTGTCCTCTTTAATTTCAGGTGTGGTTTTGTCAGGTTTATTATATTTAAATAAGAATTTTGTGAGTGCACACGGTCAGGTGGTAATTAGACAGACACCAAATTTAGTTTTTTTTGTCACAAGTTTAACTTTCTTTCAAATGTAACTCTCACCTGAGCTAGAAATCGGTTTTAAGTGTATTATTATATAAAAATGATTCATCTGAAATTCACGTGGAATTATTTTGTTGTGTAATCAATGCAATTATTGCTATTTTACCATCTGATATAATACCACAAACAAAACATACGATTATCGACTAATTGATAAATCAAATATTTACGATTAATGATTTTCACGTTTGATAGGGTGACTAGATGTAACAATAAAATTCTTCATAATTTGGTAATCATTCATTACATAACTCGAAAATTTTTCAGTGTAAATAGTGAAATAAATTTTAATGTAGTTAGTTTAATTTTTGTTCCATGTGTACAAATCAGAATTGGGTTAATTAACGCATATGTTAGTGTAATATTTTTACGTCTATTAATATACCTGCGCACTTTATACATAAATTTACTTTTTTATGAAGTGATTACTTTTTCTAGTGAAAATTGCAAATAAAAAATATTTCGATGATTGTCTCTTTTAAGTTCTAGAAGTAGTTAATAACATGAATGGGTTTTTTAGATATTTATGAAAAGATTCTTTCATGTTAAGGTAACACGTTCTAATCATTTATAATTAATGATTACAAGCATTATTCATTGTTGAGTTTTTTTTTTGTTTTTTTTAATCCGCAATCAGCTTGTTAAATTTGGTATTCATATTAAATCTCAAAAAAAAAGAGTCTAAATTCAATTTTTTTAATATTTAAGATTTGATTTATATTCCTTATTTCTAGTAATACTAGATAACATACCGAGGTGGAAGGTGCTTCATTATCAAGGCGAAATTTGAGCAATAAGCCGAGGTACGACCACCAATGTTTGTACCTATACATACTATTTTATTCACAATCCTTCGTAAAGAACAGAAAGCCAATAAAAAATTTATCAAATTTGGACGAACATGACAACAGCTGATAAGGAAGTGCCCACTTCCCAACCCGAACCGGATATTTAATACCGATTGTTAAATACCTTAATTAGAAGTATGTAGTGGTTGAAATGTCATACTTTTCAACTTTTCACATGTATAAGGTGATTTGATTATTACTTTATGATTGAATAAACATCTTTATTTAGTTTTGGTTGCAAAGTGATGCTTATCAAATATGGCGATTTAAAATGTCACATGTTTTATAATTTATTATTATTACAAATGATTTTTTTACAACCAACTCAGAAAGAATCCTTTTCTTAAAGCAACTTCCATTATTTCATATTGTAATCGATGTTATTATAATAACTTTTTCTAAATTATAAATTAAATTTGTTTTTAACTTATATTTAATTACGCATGAGCACTTAATTTTTTTATTGAAACAAATGGAATTTCTTCTATAAACATAAAGGTTTGGTTGTCTGAAGTTTCGAATGATACAGTAGAACTCCGCTATAGCGCGTCCTGGTTATACCTAACGAAAAATCGGTTACTGAGTGACCTTGCTGTTCACTTAGGTTTTGTAAAAAAATCTTCTATAACGAATAAATTCTTAGTGATACTGGAGTATAAGGAGACTTTTTTCTCTTGATCGAAAATAACACGAAGATTAATTAGGTATAATAAATATTTACTAGAAAGAATAAACACAGGTACCTATGTTGTGTAATAAATAGTCAATTCAGTTTTCCAGAATATTGAGGGGCCAGTTACAGCTTTTTTGCAATATATTCTTTTTTTCTCAGTGTACCTAGCTATAGAAAATTTTCAACAAATAATCAATATCGGCTAAGAAAATAATTTTCTATAAAAATATCAGTAATTACAAAAAAATGACTGTGAATTCAACAATTTTGTAGTTTTGTTTTTAAAAATTTGACTGAATGTAGATACGATAATAATAAGAGAAAAAAAGAATTTTATAACTGATTTTTAATCTCTTAAGTTGAGTTGGGTTGATGCTGGGGGGAAAAGAAAAAAACTAAAAAAAAAAAATTAAAAAATTAGTTGTTGAGTCAGTGGCGTTCTTTATTGGTAAAATTGACACAAGTATGTTATTTGTCCTGTCGTCAATACTTCCTTTTTTTTATTGCCGAACTGCTAGTTTGTTGTTTTTTTCACAACAAAAAACGGGTAAAGTAGGTGTTTTCAAAAGTAGTAAAATTAAACGACGCCACTGGCTGTTAAGATGCCACTCCCGCCTTAAATGTCATTTCTTTGTAAGACGTGCATTGTGTGCATACCTATTTAGAAACAAATAAATTCAAAGTTTTAAAATTCAAATGCGTAGTGAACGCAAGAGACCGTCTTTGAGATTTTGGGAACACAAATCAATCTTCTGACCCATGTGAAACAGGTGTTATTTTTCTTGGCGTTATCCTTTTAACCTTTTAGAAATCTGTGAGATTTGTGTAATTTTCAAGATCACGCAATAAATTTATTCGCTTGCGTGAATTTTGGCATTAAACAAATACGGATGCACGAAATTATTTGTCTCGCAATAATACAGAGTAATAAAATTGTTCGTAATTAATTAAAATCGGATACGATAATTTCGACTGAAGGTCTGTGTACTCAAGAATTAAATTTTAAATGAATAAAAATAATTGTGAGTCGTCAACGAGAAATATTTGTTTACTTTCGCGAATGTTTAAAGGTTCATTGTATCTTATTTTTCGTAATTGATGACCATATACGGCGTAAAAAGAAAATCCTTTATATTATCGCAATCAAGGACTCGACTATAGCAAACAATTATTCAATTAAACTCGCTTTGAAAATTAAGAAGACAAACCGAATGTAAACAAGCATGTTGAACAATACCATATCTCGATTTTTATATGAAATTTTCGCTAATTTCCTTTATTATTTTTGTTGGATCCGCGTAATAATACATTGTTTTTGCGAATCTCACGGTCAAGTCTTCCTATTGACGTCACGACTGCCGAATGCTTTTGTTAGTAGAGCAAGGTGAAGTAAATTTTTGCTCAATCTATAAAATTGTGAAGCTATAAATTACTCTGTCTATATACACTCACTGGATGAGGAAGGATCGTTATTCATGGCTAAAGGCCGATTTAATATTTTGTTATGGGACTGGAGTTTAGCTATGTGGGTGGACCGCCACCTACGCCACCGAAACACTGCTGAAACTCATCCCTTGCGACTTCATCATGCACTCGCTCATACGTTCTGTTTACGTCAGAGTGGAAATCTAATTTGCGAATTTCCAACTCGACAGTGTGTCATCATCATCTTGGACCTCAAATTAGTATCATTTTGAATCTGATTGAGAGCTTTTATCGCTTTCAGGCAGAAAACCCCCAAACGTGATAGTGCAAAGTATCTTCACTTCATTACTACGGAATTGTTTATTGGTTTTGGGTTATTTTTGTTTCATTTCGCTGATTAACTTGCCTTGACCAGTAATAATCCGCTCTTGGGAGCCGTAAGAGCCTACTCTCTAGTTGAACCAGACTTGTAGCATCATGGAAATAGTCACAAAGTTAGAGGTCAAAGCTCAAGGAAAGATTTCGTCTGTGATGTGGTTGAATGAGAGACTGTGTGGGTCTAGAAACCCCATAAAGAACTAATTTGATGATATGAAGAAGTTTGCCTTCGAGTACAGTGGCAAAACTGACTTGAATAGAAGTTAGAAGGATAGCAAGCAACAGATCTAACTCTCCCTGGAGTTTGGAAGTTTAATTCCAGTAGCAAACACATGTTTACTTTATTTTTTTTAAACACAAGGCTAGTTTTAGGATGTTCCGGCGACGTAAATGTGATTTTTTACCTCAAGTTCGTGTCAAAATTTAAAATTTTAGTTTGGCAACCTTGACTTTCAAATTCAAACGTCAAACTTTTATAGGCATTTGTCATTCATTTTCAACGGGCGACTGCTGATTTAGCCGTCATCGTCATCTGAAACATTCTGATGTAAAAAATTAGAAGGATTACCAATAATTCAGTGTTGTCAACAGATTTTTTTTGTCACAACATTAATAGTCGTCCGGTATGTACATAAAATTTAATACATACTGTCCTATGCTTTAGAAGTTAATTTACTCAGATTTTTTTATTAAGACATAAAACAAAGTATGAAATGTTAATAAGTTATGATTAATAATTTCTATATTGTAGAAACAATAGGCTTTGTTGATCAAACATGTGTAGAAAAGAAAACATGCTCTACAGTGCTACCAACCATATAATTTTGGTACAAAACTTTAAAAATCACAAACCGGTGTATTCACATGACATTCAATTATTCCATATGTTACTAAAGTATAATTATCTTATCCATGCAAGTGTTACAATGTTTTGTGTAATCAAAATCTTATGTTCAAGATTAGCAAACCGGTTCTGTAATTTGATTCCTGCAATATTTTTCTTGTTAGGTTTTATTATTCCACAAATTTTTTACAGAAATTTCCGACCGAAAATAATATTATTGTTAGAGAATGCCAGTTTCTTATCATAAACCGCAAAGTAGTAGGACATCCGGAAGAAAGCATAAATGAATTTGTTGAGGGATTCTCAAACTCTCATACTATTCCTTTTTATTGACACGAAAAGAAAAAATTATTGACAGATGTTGTAAAAACCTTATTCCATCATTTTATTTGTTTTTAAGTAAGTGTGACAAAATTAACAGGAATTTTTGGCTTTCTGGTACATTTTCGAAATTAAGGAAATTAGTAATTACACCTATGTTTCCTCATTTGAATTTTTTAAACATGCACAATCCGAAATTATATTACATCGAGATAAACAAAGCCAATTTGTAATTAACACGAATAATTTCCATCAGGGACTGTTGACCGTAATTAAACAAAAAACCTACAATTATTAGAAACAATAAAATGAAGGTAATTAAAAAGAGTGGTGGAAAATTTTGATGTAGACATAAATTCCTTTAAATTTAATCAATAGGTTCAAAAAACTCAAGTAGTTTCTAGTTCCAGGATGGCATAGGCATCCGTTTTCCCCTCTTCCAAAGGTCAAAGTTGACGCTATTAGTGCTCAGGAAGAGTGTCGGAAAATTTTATCACTGTTGAATTTTCATTTTTGCGCTCTAATATTTTCAAGAGCAGTGGGTTTGTGAAGAACGCCCACTAGGAAGTGTATACCGTAACTCGATTCTGATGATAAAGGGGACAAAAAGAGGCTGTGTTAACACTACACTTGTCTCCCACTCGTAATCAGTGGCAGTTTCATTATCAAAGACTGAAATAATCAGGAAGCTCCAGGCCACAAGCATTTTTATTTGCATCTTCAATCATCACGCCTTGGTTTTAAGGTTGTTCCGCATTCGTAGGCGTGCTAAATTTTCGTCTTTGTAAACTTTTGTACATATCCGGACTTTGTAGGGCATTCCGGAGTCAATAAACAAAATGATACGCAAGTGGGAGTCCGTTGACCCACCGATGGACGGGTCTCAATTGCTTTTGAATAGTGTGTTTTTTCTTCTTTCATTCAATCAGAAGTCTGGCTGTAATCAAAATCTTGATCCTTTGTCCCGAAATAAAAAAATTGAAATAAATTGTTTTCATATTTATTTATTGTGCATATTATTTATTACTTGCGTGCCGGCTCCAATTTCCTTCAATCAAGATTGTTATTAGGGTAATAAGAAATTAACCTGTGGTCGCCTGTAATTTATTTCTAATCAGTCCACAAGTCGTTTTCTCATATGTTAAGGTCAACAAAAATACGAAACATTAAAAACTCGTGAGGATTATGACTTTAAACAGGTTAAAAACTCTAAAATGTCGAGATAGAACAATAAGTGCAATTCTGTAAATTAGAAAGTGCTGATGTAAGGTTCAGAATTTGCTTTACTCACTCCACAAAATGCAAATCTGGTTCAGATAACTGTAATTGAAAATACGACGCACTTGATTCGAGTTCGAACCAGGAATTAAAAGAGATCGAAATCAAAAGATTGATTGCGAAAATATTTTGATCGTTTTGATCATCTTTTTGGTCTAAAAATAAATAATGGATGGTTTTCTATTAGTTATAATTGTACGCAATTTATTTGTTGTATATGTCATTGCAAAAATCTAATAACCATTGAAACAATAACACGACTTTCACTCTTAATTGGATGCGCTATTATTTTGGACGACTTTATTTCCTACATTTGAAAATTATGTACGAGCACCGGTTTAATGGCAGTGACGTCAAAAAAGTACAAGAAAAAGTACTTTAATTTTACTTTATTATGCATATTTTGATTCTGACATTGAAATCAATGTGATATAAATTCACTTCGATAATTGCGTGATTTCGTTATTGTTAAAATAGATGGGAAAACAATTCTACAATTGTCATTGATAGTGCTCATAAAATTTTTTCCTTTCATTTTGTACTCGAACCTATCTAGAATTATGAATAGTTATACTTTATAATTTAAGTTTATGGACAATAAAATGAAATGTCATGAATAGTCAGTTTTCAGCGGTTGAATTGGGTTGTATCATTCGCTATTCAGTTGACTTTACGTCGAGAATATGCAGATAACTTTTAGTGCTTTTGGCCACTATCTAGTTCCAATTATGATTTTTCAAAGTGATAAGAGAATTTCTTATTATTTTTAGGTCCATAAAAGTCAGAGAGTGAAATATCAGTTTTACCACTGTGGAAATAACATTTTACATTAATTTGGTATGGTTGAGGGTTTACATTAAGCTCGAATCATCTTGATTATGTCTTGAAATCCTGTCATTCTCTTCATCAAGAAGTAATCAATCATTCTGGTGTCTATCTTTCCGTTCGATTTTCCGATAATTTGTCGTCAATTTGAAAAAACTTCAAAGTTGTAATTATACAGGGTGCGCCAGAACTCGCGCACCAGAGAAAATTTGCAAGTAAGGGAAGATACCAGGAACTTGAAAAAAATGTTTACGAAATTCTATTTATCAAAAAATTTTGATATTTTATTATGTCTATTTAATGATACTGATGATCTAGTATATTTTTTTTATAATTATTTAGTAAAGGTACAAATATTTTGATAATAAAAGCCACAAATAACATTAAACAGAGTTACAATTTAGGATACAGCTTCCTTGTCTCCTGTAGCAAAAAAAACTTGGAAAATTATTTTTCCAACAGAAATAAATAAAGTCAAAGTGCAAACTTTAAACCCTCATAACTTCGAATTTTTTATAGATAAAATTTTTTTAACATTTTTTCCATGTTCCTGGTATCTTACCTTGTATGGCATTTTTCTCTGGGGCGCGAGTTCTGGCGCAGCCTGTATACAGGGTGACCCAGGGGTGTGTGCAAGCTCCATAACTTTTTTTATATCCAAGCTATCGACTTGATTTTTTTAATAGATAGGTCCGACAATCAAAAAATATTTCCATTTAATAAAACTCCCAACTGTAGCGATATAACGCCTCCGATTTCTTAGATTTATTTGCAATAGTTTTTGACTTATGTCATTTTATGTGTCAAACTAGCGTTCATAGATTCACAGAAAAATTTATAACTTCAGAACCATTCAAGATAACCTAAGCAACTTTTTTTTTGAATTCTAACCAATATTACGACAGCGGCCTACTCGATGATTTCTTTTTTTGAAAAAACCGCCAACATTTCTTATTTTGTAAAAATCACACAAATTTTACAAATTATACCTTTTCACAAATTCTATATCGACAAAAAGCTTATAAAAAATGCCATGTTATGATGCAATGAAACATACATTGTATTTGAAAAAGTCGACTTATTGTCAGTTGCAATCATTAAAAAAAAAATGTAATAGGTGATGGAACATCGACGCCGAGTTCGCCTATATCTCAAAAGATGCGTTAAAATTTGAGGAATCGACTGGAAAAAAGTTGGTTACGTTTTCTTGAATGGTTCTGAAGTTATGAATTTTTCTGTGTGACATATAATTAAGTCAAAAACTATTGCAGATAAATCTAAAAAAACCGGGTGCGTTATATCGACAACTTAGTTGTGTATCTTATTTCGCGACATCTGGATAGAAATATTTTTAGAATGTGCTTTATTGCCGATACTACCTTTAAAAAATTCAAGTCTATTGCTTCGATAGAAAAAAAGTTATGGAGCTTGCACGCACCCCTGGGTCACTCTGAATACATATTTATTACAATTAAAGACGTAAGCTGTTTTTGATCTGCATTTTTTCTATTTGAAAATGAGAAACAACAACTAAAAGCATATTATTCTAGTGATAAAGAAGGAAAGACACTAGGCATTGATTTTTAATTTATTTTAATTTAGGTATTGATTTTTTATTTTAGTTTATTTTATGTTATTTTGTTATTTATTTGGCAAATCCTGTTTATTTCCGCTGATTGTGGTTTAGAAAAAATACAAGCGGTGAAAACACTTTTATTACGATTTTATGTTAATTGTGGTTACGATTTAACCACAAAGCTCACTTAATCGACACCTTTCACTCTTATTTTTCCGAGAAAAATGATCAATTTTTATAAACACTTGAAAAGATTAATTTAATTATTGTATAAAATTCATTCATTGATTTATATACGAGCAAATTTAGATAGCTTTTACGACTATTCTTAAAATGTAGGTGTATACATTTATTTTTTGAATGTAAAGTAATAAAAGTTGAAGGTAGTTCGATAGTTCTAAAAATAATTGAAAATAAACCACTATGTCATTGGAGTAGTTTACTTATAATTAACTAATTTTATTCGAGGATTTTATTGTAATGTAATTGATTTTGTAATGCAACAACTGTGAGAGTTTAAATTATTATTTCTAGTTAAAGAATGTATGTGATGTAATACGCAAGCATATATTCGAATCATACGATTGATAAGCGAAAGTGAAACATAATAACAGAAGCATCAAACGTTGAAATTTAAGGAAATTGAACGAATTAATTAAAAAAAACAAAGTAATAACATGAAAGTTACGGTATACATTATTGCATCTCTTCCTATTCACTTCTATGTTCAAGAATTACTTTAAATTATTTGCTATGTGAGTTAAAACATCCAAACAACTAATTAAAAATAAAATGTATGAACCCTTTTTCCTAGGTATTACCAATTTAAATTATGATCCAAGTGAATTTTTACGTATTTCTGTTTCATTTTAAGTGCTTTTACACCGACAAAAAAATGAGCAAAAAGTGGCCCCATGTGCGTCAATGGAAGCACGGGATTTCCAAGTCAACCTGTTCTTGGGGCAGCGGAAGGCTTATGAACTCGAGACAGGGGTGTGCCTTGAGTTTTCAGAAGATGATAGCTAAGAGGTCACTAAAGACGTTGCAAAAGACGCGGAAAAATTTCACTCAAACTGCTATTTCAAATAATTTTGTAATTTCAAGCGAAATGTCAAATGTAAATTCTATTGAGTCGTACTCAATTTGTGATGGGTAAAACCGATGATTTAGTGTAGGTTTTCCAAAATTTAGTCACTTAATTTTGTGAAGGATGTAATTTAATTCTTGTGGTAACTAATCTGGGTATTGATTCAAGTTGATGAATAGTGGTGTTTGTTATCTACCTATTTGTTTGTAGTTCTGCGGTCTATAACTTGTTTTCGTTTATTAATACACATATTATGTTTCGAGTAGAATTTTGCTATATAAGTATATTAGTACAGGAGGAATGCATTAACATGAAAGTTTTTAGAATTTCGTAGTAACTATGAATTTTTAGTAAAACTTCTTTTCACACTTTTCACACTTCACTTCAAACAATTCTCATTCTTGAAGTCTTTTTTTTAATTATTGGACATTTTGTACATTCTTTTTCTACAAAATGTTGGAAGTGTGAAAGGTGTTGTCAAGTCCAGAGCTGTTACGAGTATAATTTGAATATTTTATTAATTCTGGAGGAATTTTTTTACGGAATCAGGCGCAATAAATTTTTACTCCAAAATTTTTGTTATAACAACTTTAAAAAACATTGGGTTGGACTAAAACAAAAAAAAAATGAAATAACATTTTTTCTGAGACTCGAAATCCTTTGGAATATTTTACAAAAATAATAATTTGAAACAAATCTTAGGTGATGAAGGAGTTAAAACTTTCCATGACAAAAAATTGTTTGAGCCTTTTTTCACGAGCTTTTCAAACGTTAAATTTTGGGTTAAGTTTTTGGCCGTTCAGATCTTGTATTCTTGAATTTATTTAGCGGAAACAAGAGATCTTGCAATATTAAACAATAGAGGCAATAATTATCTATAAAAATTTCGAAGTTATGAGGGTTTAAATTTTGAACTTTGTCTTATTTCTGTTGGAAAAATAATTTTCCAAGTTTTTTTGCCACAGGCTATTAGAAGAGGAAACAAGGAAGCTATCCTAAATTGTAACTATGTTTAATATTATTTGTGGCTTTTATTATCAAAATTTTTGTATCTTTACTAAATAATCATCAGTATCATTAAATAGATTTTGTAAACGTTTTCCCCTGTTCTTGGTATTTTATCTTTTTTCTCTAGGGCGCGTGTTCCGACACACCCTGTATACCTGTCGGAAAAATTACCAATTTGTATCTTATGGTGTACAAAACATTTAACAAACTTGCAAATTCAACAATAAATTAAATTTGACTTTGGAAATAATAGTTATTTATTATACAAGACAATAAAGAGATTGTTTATCTTCGAGTGAAACGGTTAGGTTCACGAGTGACGAAGTCACGAGTGGACTTATTTCACGATTAGATAAGCAATCTTTATCGTCGTGTACAATACAACATTTTTTTCTATAGCAGGACTTAAAGTTTAAGAGAAAAAATAAGATTAAAAAAAAATACAATTTTTGGCATTTCTTAATACGAAACGTCAGATTATTTTCAACAGATTTAAACCAAGTTTAAGCCTTCTTAAGTCTAATTCAAAGAATAAAATGTTGGACATATTCGACTCCTTTGAGTAAATCGGACGCTTTATTCCATCTCTTGGATAATAAAATTTGTAAATTTAAATGAATAAAATAAGTTAAAATATTTTATCTATCCTTGCTGTTAAAGTGTTACTTTATCTACCTTTGCGGTTAAAGTGCTACTTTATCTACTCAAAAAAGTTGATAAAGAAATAGTTTAACATCTGCTATAGAAAAAAAATGATAATATGGAAATTGTCAGTTGTTTTTTCTCAAAAAAAAAAGGGTTTGAAAATAATCTGCATCCATGCAAGGATTGGGCCGGCTCTCGGCCCTTTGAATCACATTTGAATCACTGTGTATATTTTCAAAACCGAAAAATCATGATTTTGAGTTTATTGTTTTTAAAACCACATTTAGCAAACTTTGCAAAATGAAATTTTTACATTTGTTAAAAAATATTTTGCTTTGTAATAACTGTTGTTAAGTCGTTTGTTTTATTTTAAATTTTATAACAAAATTAAAATTGGTAAGCGTTTTGTATATCATTACAAAAATCAGCTTTAACATGAATCGAAAATCTTAATGTGTCAACTGTCATAAATAATACACTGTTAACAATTACCTATGGCTCCATAATCAGGTTATGGCGATGTTAACATTAAATTTTTTTACACTATTTGAAACTAGTTTATTTCTTAATTACCATCAAATGAAAAAGTTAAATAATGGTTAAACAACACATTCTTAGAATAGCACATTTAATTATAGCTTAAATTGAACCACTTCTAGTGCTTCAATTCGATTTATCATTTAGATTCAACTGCTACCATGAAAAGACATTAATTAACTTTTGCTAAAACTACGGATACCTAAAGTAGTTCTCCGTAGCTAAAACCCAGTTGCTGAATTTTATGAAATTTTTTTGTGTTGGTGTAATTAATATCGTCAATCTCAACATTCCTGAAATTGCTACTCACCCAAACGTAAAATGGGGAAAAACTTCTCGTTTCGATATCAAATTGCTCGTAATTTCACGGAAACTTTCGTGACGTAAAAAGATTGCTATATGCAAATCGTCAGAATGGATTTCTTATGTCGTATAATTATTGCAGGACCTCGAGCACGGTATGCCCGCTCTTCGCCTGTTCGGAAGGAAGTGGTTAGCCGCCTCGGACGACCTGGTTTTCCCCGGATTATTCGAAATTTTCATCAGGACACTATGGTCAGTGTCTAAGCCAGGTTGATTTTGTCCCAAATGTCGAATTTCAGGCTGATATTGATCGTCGTCGTACACGTGAAATACTACGAAGACACTTGGGAATGCACACGTGGGGGCGATTACGTCCGGACTTACATCATTGGCATGATGGCCCTCCTTAGTCTCGTCATAATCGTCCTTGTGGCTCTAGTCAATCGGAGTGCCAAAGGATCAATCACGGATGAAGAGGCACGAAAGCTCGTCCCTCCAATCTTACTCCTCAAACTGTTCCTTATCATTCCTGAAACAGTCCTCAACGTTTTCGGGACGATGTGGGCGTTTTGCAAGGACCTAGTCGTGTGTCCTTACGAAGGACACTTCTCCAGGACTGTCATTGAAGGTTTGCCCTTAACCATAAAAAGCTCAAGTACATTTGACCCAGAAAACGATTAAAATTTGCTATAAGTTAGTCACAGTGTCAAGTTTAATATTTTGAAACACTATTTTACCAAAAATCTTTTGGTTTATTATGCTACTTTTGAGAAAACTGATTTTTTTGCAGCTTTAGTCGTTTTCAATTGGGCTCTCTTTGGGTTAGCGATCTTCGGACTGGCTCTAGTGTTTGATCCTCTGGGATCTCGCCGATACCATGAAGTCCAGGAGACACCCAGCGCTGGGGAGTCTCTCCGTCATCGGAAAGTCACCAGTTTGTGGCAGAGGAGATTCCGATGGGCTTTCTGTTGGGTGAAATCCGACGAACATGGACACGAAGCATTTCAACAAGTCGCTGCTCTACTCAGTGCTCTCTTCAGAAGCACAGATCTTGTCCCTTCTGATATTTTAGCCGGTTGTGTGCTTCTCAGGGTGAAGCAAAAACGGGAAACGCGAGAAATGAGACGAATACAAATGTTATCTGATGATGAACCCAAATATAGCACAGGTTTGGGTGAAACTTGAATTTTAAAGGTTCACAATTTTGACTTGCAGACTTAAATCGAATTTTCGCAATTGCTCCTCGTTGGATGAATCTAGAAAATGCCCGACATTTCTTGCGACTCTCTATGGCGGCCTATGGTTGGCCTTTTGTTATGTATAGGTACTGCGGAACTGGTTTGTTTCGGTTGTTGGGAGAAGTCACGTGTTGTTCGTGTTTTCGTCCAAAAAGGACTTTAGTAACGGACGATAATTGTTGTTTGTGTCATTTAGCAGGAGTTAAATACATGTCAAAAATCCGGGAAGAAGACATCTTGTTTGCCTCTTTCAGAAACCACGTTTTCGAAGTATGTATTTTTTGACCACAAATGGAACAAAATTTAGTTTGGTTTTGGTTTAGTTGCCGTTCTGCGTGATCGCCGATCACAAAACCTCGAATATTGTGATAGCGATCCGGGGTTCGATTTCCCTCCGCGATATGTTCACCGATTTGACGGCAACTTCGGAGAAGTTCGAGGCCGAGGGTCTTCCCCCGGACACCATGGCTCACAAAGGGATGATGTGTGGGGCTAGCTACGTGGCGAGGAGACTCAAAGAAGTGAATATTTTGGATAAGGCCCTCGAGAAGTATCCCGAATACGGGTTGGTTTTGACAGGCCACAGTCTGGGTGCCGGCGTTGCTTGCCTTCTCGCTCTCAAAATCAGACATAAATATCCTGATCTCAAAGTGTACGCTTTTTCAACTCCAGGTGAGTTTATGAAATTTTTTGTGGCGAGATTAAAGCGAAATTGAATATAAAAGATTCACGTTTCGGTGGCTTTTGTGCCCAGTGAGAAATGCAAAGTGGGGTTTCATTATCAAATATGAAATTGCGGCTGAAAGTTATTTAAAATGAAAGGAAAATAAAAATGGAAAGAACGGTCATAATACAAAGGAAACGACGAGAGTGACAGTTTTTTTTAGAGTTCAAGGGATATGCTATTACTCTTAACAAGTTCTTTAGTTGAAACAAATAATAAAATTAAATCAGGAAAGATATTTAAATTATTCAAGTTTGGTGTTGCTTATTGGAAGCAACATTTTTTAGTTTTTTAATTATTGTCAACTCAACTAAGTTAAGTTATACCTATTTTATCTATTCAATTAAAATATAAAAAAGAAACATTAATGTTATTTAACAATTTTGTGTAAAAATTAAGTTACAAAAATGTAAAGTTAATAATAATTTGATTAGAGGTCGGTTAGTTTTAGGCCGCTCCTATTCATATGTAAAATTATGCGAATCCTAGAAAATCAGACGGATTTTTAGTTGTATTAAATTAATCGAAGCAATTTTGTTTAGAAAACAGTTTAGTCAAAGAAAATAACCAATAAAATTCCATAGACTATAAGTCTTTCTCAAAGCAGCAAAAATGACAAGTTATTTTCGTTTTCTTTATCCTGATTGACGATACGGATTTCTCCTTCATTGTTATTTGTGACCATTGTGAATGTTGAAAACCGTAAATTTTTATTATGACTTTGGCGACGATCACAGTAAAAGAAACTGCATTAAAAGATCGGTTTTATTTCATGAAAAGCCATGTCTAAGAGAAGAGGTGAAAAGAAGGAAAGTAATTTATAACTTGGTGATCATTTGGAGTTAGATGACTGAAGCGAATTGAAAGACGTTCATTTAATCGACAAAGTAAATGGTGGTATAAAGTCAATAAATTAAAGTAATACTTTCAAAGGAATCAAATGATTTGATTTGCGTCACTTCAGTGTGCATAAGCTTAAACATTTCTGTTATTAGTAAAATCAATATTTACCCGTCATGTTTTTACATTTCGCAAGTCATTTTAAAGAAATTATGCAATTTGCTCATATCGACTTATTTTTAAGTGAGGAAAGAAATACATATCCGTTTTGAGCGAAAATAGAGAAGTTTTAGACTATTTTGGCGACGCTTTAATTATGTCTTATAAAGCATTGATGAATAGTCTTTTATACAAATTCACTTCTTTTGTGGAAAAATTTTGAACGTAGAAATATTGCCTTGATCAAATTTGATACTTACTCAATGGTTGGTCAAAAGGTGATAATAATATTTCAAAATAATTCTCGTTCAGAAATGCTTCAAAAGGAATTAAATTATCTGAAAATAGTCTGTATTCTTATCTACTCAGAATATTTCAAGTATTTGTGTTGTTTTAACAAAGAATAACATTTATTATTTTCCAAAATCAATATTTTATATTTGCCCGTACTTCCCCTTTTCTGTTCTTCAAAGCCACTTAAATTTCATAAAACAGACAACGGCAAAAGGCCAAGGACGAGCTTTTTTAAACGAAAATTTAATTTGAATTTTTCTTATTTCAGGTATGTTGCAAATTTACATTGCTTTAATTTATTTTTCTGATCAAAAAATTGAAGTTTGTGCTGTTCTTGCAAAAACCTCTAGAGGAGGAGGATTCAAGTAAAGCAATCTAACTTTTTAGCACATTCACTAAACGTTGCGATAACAACATTTTTAATAGAATCTTATGTTTGCAATGCAATGTTTAATGATTTTTGGTCAATGATTGCTTAAAGATCTATTTTAGCACTCTAATCTTACTACATAATTATTTAACAGAAAATATGAATTACACAATTCATCTCAGAATTGATGTTATGATATGGAACAAATTCTTATTAGAAGCAGTTCCGTCAGCTGCTTTAAAATTTACAGGATATGACTTAATCAATAATTTAATCGTATTATTAGTAAACAAGCCAAACATTCTTCGATCATATTTTGCGTGAAAAATTTAAAAAATTGCTAAATAAAAATTGTTTGCATTCGAATTGCTCGAGGCCTGGGCGAAAGTGGCATTCTAATTTCGTTTTATTTCTTTGATTGCCCATAAGGGGTATCATATTTTAATTATAAGTCGCATGAATCAGTAAAAGCAATTATAGTTGTTGAAAAAGGTAAATTGTTTGTTCAACTTGGATTTGTTACAAGTGAACTTGGCGAAGATAATGAGCAGAAATAATAATTAAAGTGTGAACTAATAATATTCCACTGCTGGCGACAGTAATGGGGAAAGCGGAACACTTTTTCTTTAGATTTTGTTATTAAATAAACTAGTTGGTGTATGCGTGACCGAAATGTCACAAGCTCCGAATCGATATGTAAAAAACCTTGCCCAATTCGAAGAAACTTATTATAATATTCGGAGTTCATGTGGTAACTAGGTGGAGGTCATCCTGTGCATTTTCCTTCGAATTTTCCCATTTATTTAGCATTTTTATAGCCGGCCTCCTGAGTCGTGATGCTGCAAGACTGACAGAAAACTTCGTCTTCACGGTCGGCGTCGGCGACGACTTCGTGATGCGTCTAGGAGTGGACAGCATCGAGAACCTGAGGACCGGCATCATCCAGACTCTTCATGCCAGTAGGTTGCCGAAGGTGAGTGAGTCGAGATTCCGATTTGCCATTGCGCAAAACGAGGAAAATGCTTTACACCTTTCTAATAAGTCAACAGCTAACAATAGAGAGTTGCGTTAAATTCTAATAACTGGAATCGTAAACGTGTGCTAAATTGTTGGGTACATTTCCGTGTTTACGCGTTTTTGATGATTGAGTCTTTGAGATAATAGCACATTTGCGTGTTTTTACAGCTTAAACGTTTTTTAATTGACTTAAGTACCCCGTGTCTAATTAAAAAGAGAGAAAATTACCGTTTTTTTTTACATCTTAATAAAGATTTATGTTGAATTTGTGTCTTTTCAAACGAAATGTGTTTATTTCAATCGTCACGTCTTACGTGTGAATTTATTTAATGACAGCTTTTGCGCAAATTGTTATACAATTAGTGTTTTTTGCAGTATCGAATTCTGTTGAATGGATTCGGATATGCTCTCTTTGGGGTTCCCTCACGTGATTTGGAAACCACGTGGAGGGATGAAATGGCAACAGCCCCAGGGCGGTCACCACTTTTGAATCGATCTATTCCCACAGTGGCAGCATCGACGGTATTTCACCCTCAACTCACTTTCCACAACTTATTTTTTGTATTACAGGAGGCTGCTCTTTTATCTCGTGACATTTGCGTGAGGAGGTTTTCCAAAACTCGCCTGTTTACCGCTGGACGTATTTTGCACATAGTTAGTAGGAAAAAGACCAAAGCTGAAAGGTAATGCAAATTGTGTATACCTGTTTTAAATGAGGTCAAGGATAATTATTGATTGCGATGTTAAGTTGCATCATTGCAATAAGTAAATATTTTTATATGTACGTTGTGATTTTTGATAATTTTAGGAAAGCTGGGACCGGGGGACCAAGTTTTGAAATGAGATGGGCCACAGCTGAGGATTTTATGGAACTTAAAGTTATGCCGAGGATGTTATTAGACCACTTGCCAGAAAATGTTTATAAAACTTTAGACACTGTTCTTAGGGAGCAAAGAGATGATGTTAGTGAGATCATTTAGGACGAAAAACCTCGATATTGTTGAATTCTTTTTACGTTTCTTAATATCTTCTAAACATTCCCAATGAATACTTTTTATTTTTTTTTTGATTTTTTGCATCTGTTGATCGATTCTGTATTTATATATATTTTTTATATTAAGATTATTGTAAATAAAACCTATTTCTATAACCTCGAATTTTATTTTGACCTAAACTTTGAAAGAATTTTATAAAAGTTAACTAACAATAGTTTAACGTCCTCAAATACTATTTTGTACAACTCTAAAAACCTGTGGTAAATTAAAGTTATTAAGACCTGTATCTATAGATCTATGTACAGACTTTTACCAGGAGATCTGTCTGTAGATTTATCTACAGTTCTGTAGCTGTAGATCTATCTACAGATCTATAGTTGTAGATCTATCTACAGACCTGTAGCTGTAGATCTATTCACAGATCAGTAGCTGTAGATCTATTCACAGATCTGTAGCTGTAGATCTATCTACAGACTTGTAGCTGTAGATCTATCTACAGTCTTGTAGTTGTAGATCTATCTACAGACCTCTAACTGTAGAACTCTCTACAGACTGTAACTGTAGATCTATCCAAAGACCTGTAACTGTAGATCTATCTACAGACCTGTAACTGTAGATATACCTATTGCCCTGTAACTGTAGACCTACCTACAGACCTGTAACTGTAGATCTATCTACAGACCTGCAGCTGTAGATCCGTCTCTTGTATGTAGATCTCTCTACAGGACTGTTGCTGTAGATCTATCTGTAAGACTTAAACAGTAGATTTATGTACAGACCTGTAGCCAGGGTTGGGCATTTACGCGTAATGTATTATTTTTTACGTTTACGCGTAAAGAATATGTAAACAATGTAAAGAACTATTATTTTGAGGTTAAGTAAGATATTGATTAAATTATTTGACAGTTTTATAAACATTCTAGTGCAGATGAGGAATAAATCGGAATGTAGAATTAATTTTCACTGTGCTGAGAGAAAAAACAATTGAAAGAAGTAAAGTCGAAATTGCGAGTCAGTTGTTATTTTAAGCAGTTAGGCTTTAAATTGATGAGAAACAAGAATAACTATTCTGCAGCTGCATTATGTTTAAAATGCAATACACTTTTTTCTCTGAGAAGTTCAAAATCTCACGGTTTGCTTATTCAAAATTTCATCTTTCAAATTATGTACGAATCAATTGCAGAAATGTACCTACCAGACCTACCTATGCAGTCCTAATATCGAAAACTACATCGTGATCGAAATTAACACAGTGTAAAAAAGTTAAAACAAGTAAGTAGGTATAGTTAGAGTTGTTAGAGTGACAAGGAAACTAGAAATATTTTTTAAAAAGCAAAAATATTACCAAGAAGAACCATGAAGAACAGTTGATTTTTTCAAGTGAAATTATACATTTTCTAACGATTACGTTATTCATGTTTTTTATAGATTTTATTTTTAAGTAAATAATGATGTTGTTTACATACCAGGTGAATAAAAAGTATGGAACCAAGCGGTTTTTTTCGTAAACTAAGCACATTGCGAAAAAAATAATTAGTATAGCGTAAAGTATAATTAAAATGTAACCATTTATCAAGAATAACATTTTTCGAAATTTCTTTTAGTTTTCGAGTTCTGGAATTTTTTTTTTTAAAGGCAACCCACCATGGTAATTTTTTTAATTAAAGATTATGATCTAAAAATTACCTCTAATTAAATAAAATTGTTTTTTAGTCAGTACTTTTTTTTGGAATTAATTGTTAAAGTTGCGTTCCGAGCTCATCACGAAGATTTTCCGATCTGTACTGACTAAAAAACAATTCTGTTTAATTAGAGGTCATTTTTAGATCATAATCTTTAATTAAAAAAATTACCATGGTGGGTTGCCATTTAAAAATTTTTTTTTTCCAGAACTCGAAAACTAAAAGAAATTTCGAAAAATGTTATACTCGATAAATGGTCACATTTTCATTGTACTTTACGCTACACTAATTATTTTTTTCGTAAAGTGCTTAGATTACGAAAAAAACACTTGGTTCCATACTTTTTATTCACTTGGTATATTTTACATTGTGTACAATCCTGCGTGTAGCTGTAGATCTAACTGTAGCTGAAGATCTATCTACAGATCTGTAAACAGTAGATATATGTATGTGGATCTGATGTCAGGTCTACTATTTTTTATAGGTGGTACATGAGGATTCTTTTTAGAAACTCTGTAATGAAATTCCGATTAATTTTAAATGTAGTTGTATCTAGTACTTTGTCACTGTATTTTGAAATGCGTACATTGCGTGAAACACGTTGCAGATTTTATTATATCTAACTTAACTTTTTTGTGGCCTTTCATTAATAACTGCAATGAAAAGATTTTGGCTACGCCATTGTCTTGACAAAAAATTTGCATTCAATGCCACACAGCAAAGAATCTCTCCCACTGTATAATAAAGCAAAGAAAACTGTTAATTATTCTATTCTGGACCATAAAAATTGAACCCATTCCAGAATATTATTAATAGAACTCGTAAAACTAAAAAAAGTTCAACAACTTTGCGGGAGGATTAGAGATGTGTTCGGTGCCACAATGTTAAACCCCTAAAACAAACAAATTCTGTTGTCAAGAAAAAACCTTCCCAATATGTTGGAGGTAACAATAATAAACAAGACAATCTCCGTTTTAATTGGATTCTCTTTGAAATAAAGCAATTCCTGTAAACCAGCGAGTAATTAAATTACGTGCCAATCTCGTCACGCACGCGTCAAATTTGACATTTGTTCATTGAAGTTTGAGGTTTCGGTAAAAATTGTTTACAAACGGGGCTCAAAAGACACCCAGTTTATTTAGACTTTGAGTACCTTCGGTTGTGTTTAGTAAATTTACAGTAATGTGGGTGTTATTTGTTGTGTAAGTGACAAAGTGTCAAAATCCGGCCCTGATAAAAAAGTGAGTATTTTTGCAGTTTGTTTTGATTTTATCAAGATAAGAGGCGAAAATCTTCCATTAATAAATTTAAACGTTATCTAATAACAACAGGCAAAGGCCAAATAGAGATGACATAACCTCATTTTCAGTCTAAGATGGTTGTTAAAATCCAGATGAAACGCAACGTTCGGATCCTCCTAGTTGGTGATCGCGGTGTTGGCAAAACTTCGTTAATCCTCTCATTAGTCAGCGAAGAGTTTCCGGAAAATGTCCCAAGCAAAGCGGAGGAAATTACAATCCCGGCCGATGTCACCCCAGAGCAAGTCCCCACGAATATCGTCGATTATTCAGCGGCGGAACAAAGCGAGGAACAACTAAATGAGCAAATTAAGAAAGCCAACGTTATTTGTGTTGTTTACGCCGTGGATGATGATGACAGTATTGACAGAATTTCCTCTCATTGGATGCCCCTTATCCGGCAAAACCACCCAGACAAACCCTGCCCTGTGGTCCTTGTGGGGAACAAAATCGACCTTGTGGACTATTCAACAATTGACGTACGATATTGATCCAAGTTTCACGTCATCTACAATTATAATTTTAGGGAGTTTTCCAAGTTATGGATGAATTTTCAGAAATCGAAACTTGTATAGAGTGTTCAGCGAAAACCCTGAAAAATATCTCGGAAATGTTTTACTATGCACAGAAAGCGGTGCTTCATCCAACGCCTCCTATTTATTCTGTTGAAAAGGCCGACGTAAGTTGACGTACGTCACACATAGCCCACTTTACATATTTCTAAATTGTAGCTGACTGAAGCATGCAAAAAAGCTTTAATTCGGATATTCAAAATCTGCGATATTGACTGTGACGGCCTTTTGAATGACATTGAACTGAATAATTTTCAAAGTCGGTGTTTTAATGCCCCTTTACAACCTCAAGTCCTTGATGATGTCAAAGCCGTCTTGAGAAAGAATATAGACGATGGCGTCAGTCATAATTGCGTTACATTGAAGGGCTTCTTGTATTTACACACACTTTTCATACAAAGGGGGCGCAATGAGACAACTTGGACCGTTTTAAGGAAGTTTGGTTATAATGACAACTTAAATATGTGTAAAGAATATTTATTTCCAAAGTGAGTTAGAAATTAATTAATTAATTATGAAATTGTGCGTTATGGTTATTATAGTCTGAAGGTACCATCAGGTTGTACCACGGAATTGTCTCATAAAGGGTACCAATTTTTGACCCATATATTCGAAAGGTTTGATAAAGACCGCGACCATGCGTTATCACCCTCGGAATACACTGAACTTTTCTCGACTTGTCCGACTCCTGCGTGGCCCCCTGATGTAAGTGCAATGGTATCAACCAACGAAAAAGGTTGGATCACATATCAGGGTTATATGTGTCAATGGGCTCTAATGACTCTAGTAGACCTCCCAAGAACTTTCGAGTATTTAGCTTATTTAGGTTACAACATATATGAGAATGAAAGTCAAGTAACGGCTGTACAAGGTATTAGAATTTTCCGTAATTGGATTCAAGTCACATTTCGTTGTTTTCAGTCACGAGAGAAAAGAAAATCGACTTGGCGAAAAAACAGTCGAGCAGAAATGTGTATCAGTGTCACGTGATTGGTCCAATGGGCGCGGGAAAGTCGAGTTTTTGTCGGAGTTTTATTAGGTCGCCTACTGAAGTATACAGTGGCAATAATAATATTATTTATTGCCAACTTGTTTTCTTTTAGCAAAAAAGTCCTCACTTGGAAAATACAGGAACGCCCACTTGTACAGTTAATGTCGTACAGGTCTACGGTCAAGAAAAAATAATGGTGCTACGTGACATTAATGTGAGGAACGTGTCTGACCCTTTATTGCCTCATGAGGTCCAATGTGATGTCGCTTGTTTGGTCTATGACAACAACAATCCCAAGTCGTTTGAATATATCGCACGTATTTATATTGTACGTCTGGTTTTCGTATTTCCGATCTTATTTATTTAATTTTTTTGTGCCGTAGAAATATTTTGCCGAGAGTAAAATACCAGTTCTGGTAGTCGCGTGTAAAAGCGATTTGGAAGAAGTAAAACAAGAGTATTTATTACAACCGCTCACGTTTTGTCAAAAATATAAAATACTGCCACCTCAGAATTTTTCAGTTAAAGGTCACATGAGGAAGGATGTTTTTGTAAAGTTGGCTACAATGGCTGCTTTCCCGTAAGTATATTGTGGGGGATGTTTGGGGATAATAAAATTTGGGTTAGTCGGTTTCAAGCAGCTTGGATTTTGTTCTACAAACACAGGTTGGTTGTTATTTGAATTCTTAATTAAAGAAAGTTAAACCGCATTGAAGTAATGTTCGACATTTAAATGTTTAAAAATGTAAATTGTGGTCGTCTTATTAATTGGTTTATTTGTTTTTAGTTTGGTATACCTATCGCATTGCAGCAAATTATTTCCAAATTTTTAATTTGTCGTTTTATCAAAAATTTTGGGATGATTAGCGTAATTTTAATTACACAGTTGTAGGTAGAAATTTTCGCTTGATTTAGGAAAAATACAAAGTAACCGATATTATTTAGTAGTATTTATACTACAAATGATCTACCTATTAAGTAGTTTACTCCAGTGTTTACCTCGAATTGCATCAATATTGTCATAGTAATAAAAAAATATAGGTTTCTAAATGTTTCTCCATTTTTCAGTTCCGTTTTTGTTAGTTCCTATGACTGGATGTAATAATTATTTACCTCAAAAAATATTGGATTTGCTAAATTGTTCAATGGTTTTGAAAATAATAATCAGTTTTTAGAAAGTTGGACAGTACTTTCATATATTATTTTTTGAGTTTGTTTTTTTAAATGTGTGCTACACAGAAGCAAGTATTTATAGAAAAATCGATAATAAAAAATATGCATATTAAGATTCTCTTTTTTATCTTTCACTGATTGAAATGAAACTAAGTTTATTTTTAATAAAAAATAGCAATTCCATTCAGATTTAACGGCGATTTATTTCTTCTATTAACTTTTCATTTGCTAATGCACTTTCATTACGTTTTTATATTCTTGAATATTTGCACTATAGAGTGAATTGAGATGGTATTGATGGATTAAAAAAAGAAAATCAACGAAACCGTATTTTGTTCGAATTTTCAAAAGTTAATGTGGGTTTATCAGACCTTTAAGTAGCTTTAAAGAATTAATTTTCCAATGTTTTATTATTTTCGAAGATCAAGAATTCGTTATATTCCATAGTATATTTCCGAATGCATTCTTGTTAATTAATACAGGGTGTTTCACACAACTTTACGAGGCTTGCGCCCAATGTACGCACCCCAATATACAAACTTCACAAAACACTAGATACAAAAAATACAGATTTAATTATTTAAATTTTGGAAACCCATGACAGTAGTTGTCAAACTAATCACTGTTTCATAAATGGTCATAAACTTCAGTTTTTCAGAAACAATTATCATTTGTTCTATTAAATATGATTCTAGTTTACCTATCTTAATTACTAACTAACTAAAAATGTTGTAATTTTTAAAAGGGTGCACAATTTTTCAACAATTCCAATTTTTCAAAATTTGTAATCGAGTTCGTATCGGAATTTGTATTATTGATTGTACCTTACAGGTGCAGGCCTCGTAAAATTATGTGAAATACCCTGTATTATTAATTTTGTTTTTTTTTATCTTGGATCATAAATAAGGCTTTCAGTGGTTTTTATACAATAAAAAAGTTTTCCAAACTTACACAGGATGCTTTGTGGATTGCGAGCATTTATTATAATCACTAAAATTATTTATTATGAGAAGGCAATTTGAAGACCAAACAAATTCCGTATCCATTTTTTTTTTGCAATTTTCCCCTCATTATTTTAACGAGCCGCTCAGTGTGTCTGTACTTGTTAGGTGGAAGTAAAAATATCAATGAAAATAATTTGTACTGAATTTGACCGTGAAAGTTTTTGTGCAGAAAAAAGGGATAACTTTGTGCACAAAAAAAATCACTAAATGTTTGGGCTGAGATCATTGAAGATCACCTGTTTGGACCCCACAGTTTCCCACTAGTGCCGCTTATCTGGATTTTTTTCGAAAATGTCTTGGCCGATTTGGTGGAGGACGTGCCTGTAGCGACACGGAGGGACATGTAGTATTCACAAAATGGAGCTTCACGACATTATGCCACAATCATCATTAAATAGTTGAACAACCATTTTCCCGAAAGATGGATTGGCGAGGTTTAATTGCATTGCCACCGCGATCACCAGGTTTATAAACTCCGTGTGATTTTTTTTGTGGGGTCACATGAAACAATTAGTGTACGCAGCTCAAATTAATACCCTCGAAGGATTGTTTGCGAACACAAGCCTCCTTTACGCTGTTTACGTTCCATGATTTTGTTTTTTTAAACGAATGTATTATTATTAAAACATAAGCGGAGACGGGTTTTCAGCTTCAACTTATTTTTAATTTTAACTCAGAAACGACCTGTTTTTGGCAAAAGTAAGTTGGAAATAGAAAAGTTGTTTGATGAGTTCTTCTAGTGGTTAAAATATTTGCTCGCAATCCGCAAACATCCTGTACTTTTGTTATAACTTTAGCAAATTATGTATTTAGAAATTTAATTTCACCGTTTAATTACCAAGTGAAATTATTGCAATTGTAATGTTTGCTGGGCCGTAATGTAAGAATTTAAACCTTTCAGGTTTGTAACAGAAGACATACTGTTGTAGGGAACTTGTCTTAAGCCTTTTAGTGTTTCTTCGTAGTATCGTAGTCACTTTAGCCACCGGTTTAAGGCTTAAATGGTTGCGATTGGCCCTTGTAATACAGTTTGTTAAGAGTTTCTTTTATTTTTTTGCAGTCCTTTACGCCGCATGGTTCATATGTTACTGTTGCGCCCACAACCATCAGAATGGTTTAATCAGTTTTACAGGTTGCTACAATTTATACATTTACGAATGTTTTTGTTTACTTACTAATATCAGCAACCATTGTGATACTAATAAAATTAAAAAAAAACCTTGTTGTGCTAGCTAGAATAAATTTTGATGCATTGTATGAAATAACAATAATTATTATCGCATGTTGCTTGTTTTTTCATTTCTAGCTTTGTGCATGTTTGTGTAAAAGCTTGCTATTTTAGTAATTCTCTTATTTGTGTCTTTCTTAGGAATTTGCGAGAATTCGGAATACTTCCTACAGATACGAGGACGTGGTGGAAGGCGGGATTAAGTTTAGCGGCAGTTACGGCAGTCGGTTTAATTGTCGCGAAGGTTTTGCATAGTTCTGATAAAGTCAGATAGTTTGAAAATCACGGATATATTCTTGTACCAAATAAAGTCGTGAATGATCAGTGAAGTATTTTATTTATTTCAGTTTTTATGAGGTTAAAAAATCAGAATTAGTTGAAACAGTGTGCGTAGATTTATCTTTGAAGTACAAAATTGTATTCATTCAAATTGTGCAATTTTTCTCGAGTCAGAGTTTTTTTGTGATTCAGTATTGATCTTAGTAAAGCCAAGACTGTAAATAAAACAAAGTGTATTTTTTGTAGTTTTAGCGGTAAGGTTTTAATATTTTCTCTTGTTTTTTAGATAGTGTAACTAATGTATTGTCTTTTAAATAAAAGTAAAGGCTTCCACCTACTTACTGGGATTGAATAAAATCACTTTTTATAAAGTTGTAACTTTATTAAATAACTTTACATTAAAAGAAAAATCCAAGAATTTTTCCTCCCAGATGTTTCCTTCTGGCTTCTTCGTGATCCATAATACCCCCGCTTGTGGTCAATACAACATACCTGACACAAAGAAAGTAAATAAAACCTCACATTTTAAGATTTCAAAAACTTACCCAAACTGACGTGAAGGTAACAAATTGTTCGTCCACTTTTCAATATGTGTAATCGGAACATCGAATCTTGGCGAAATAACTCCACATTTATTCAGTCTACCAGTTAAATTTACCACAATTTTCCCACTTCTGTGATCGTCAACAATCTCAAATTCACCAATGTAGCCATGCTTCATCATTACAGTTAAAAATTTGATAATGACTTTGGAGCATGGACGAATCAAAACTTGCCTTTTACCCCGTTTTTCGGCATTATTGATGGATTTGAGTGCATCACTCAAAACGTTCATCCGCACCATCTCTGCAATAAAAATTGAGGTTAAGTTAGAATATTTACCCTTAGTATACAAAAAAAATTAAAACAATAACGTAAAAAATTCCATTATTGTTGCAATTAAGTTTATGAAACTGCAAGTGGTAAAAAACATTCAAATCTCATTCAAAATTTGGGTGGTAATGTCACAATGTGAGTAACCTGTCAGTTGACTTGTCAACCAATACGGTTTTTTCAAGATTTTACGTCCAAAATAGTGATAATATGAATTGTGGAGGATAGAATAAAGATTGCAGAAGATTTTAGGCTTGTTTTAAGTAGTGGATGATTTCAAGAAACTTTGATTACCTGTGGTTTATTTTGTGTTTTCTGCAGAGCAGCTCACGCTCATGAAATACACACGAAAAGGAAGTGAAACCTGTTTTACCGACCGGTTAACCGATCTTTTTGTCGCGCTAAATTTAAACTCTGTTAACAAAAATATCCGCAACTTCTTTTATCCTTTTATATGCGTTTTGCATCAGAAGTTTTTTTAATATTCTATGATCAAAAATAAGTATTTGATAGGAAATTGATTTTTATTTTAATTATTTTTTGTTTAATTGTTATTTTATTTTGTGTCACACATCCACACATTTTTTTTTACAAATGTTTCCACAAATGGTATTGTATATTTGTCATTCGACTGACATAAAAATGTAAAACAGGCCTTAGGCAACTAACCTCACTTTCGGTTTTTGTAATATTTACTCTGATAGTGATAGCTAGAGAAAAAAGGACAACAAATCAAAATAATTTATTGAACTTATATAAAAATACGTACGTATTGCAGGCATTATTGTTTCGGAAAATCGACGAAGAAAATAAATTTCAACTATAACTTTCAAATTTTAGTTTCAAATGTCAATTTTAATGACAATAAAGCGTGGCTTACATTGACATTTTTTGAACAGACATAAATTTGATGTCCCAAATTCCATATCTGCCACTGTATTAGAAAAATTGTTTTTAAATAATAAATTTTACTTATTCAAAATCAATAAAGTAAAACTTTTTCATTTACGACTTTCCATTTTACAAACTATAAAAGTACAGTTGGAGACAAAATACTTTGGTCGTCAATGTCACTTGAGTGACATTAAATTGTAAAGCATGCTTTAGGACTGTTAACTTTATTTTTAGCTACTGTCAATCACAGTTGAGAAGTTGTACATATTTTTGATAGAAAAATATAATAGCTGTCATTAATTTGAAATTGTCATTCATTTTAACGTTAAAGCTTGAATTACATTAAAGTGTCAGAAAAGTGACGACCAAAGTATTTTGTCTCCAACTGTACCAACTAACGAAACTCGCATGAATTATAAATTATATAAAAAATACGCGCAATAAAGCTTTTTGTTTCTTGACTTGAGGAACTTTTTTTTTATCTAATAAGGAATGCATATTACGATCAAGGGAGAAAAAGCAATTTTCCTCATCTTTTTAAATTTTAAACGAGTATGTGCTCTAAAAACAAATTAACCTTTCTGAGTACATGAGTGGAATAAGATATTTGATAGTCCGCACTATCGAAATTGTTCTCTTTTTATCAAACTGATAAGCAAATCAGCTTTTACTTTTCTCCTGTTGGCGACCCTGTGACCATTACGTGGCGCCACCTAGCGTCGTTTGGATAATAAAAGCGGGGATTATTCCCGTAAAAGTTTTGTTGTATGTTTGTGCGGTGGTGTGCGTAGCACGTCGTTAAATGTCTTCGTTCGAAAAGACGCGCACAACAAAAAATTCAATTCAAAACTTTATCAACTTATCGAAACCAAATCTTTCGATTAGTAATCAAAAGATCTGCGAAATGATTTTATAATTATGTCTATTACAAGAGAGGGGACGGCTATGTAAAAGTTAACGGTGCGTTTGTTACTGCATCTACAGGTGGTATCGGTGAGATGCCGATAGCCGTTTTACGGTCCGTGGTGTTAAAAATGAAGTGAAAAAGTGCATCACAATGTAAAATCAAAGTGAGTTTCCCAACTTTTCACCTGTTTTTGTTAGACTGGACGAAACTATTAAAATGTTGGTGAAGAGGTGCACAATGGAAGAGAAGGAACGGAAAACACGACACATGTTTTTAGGGATTAAAACTTATTTATTTATTGTATATTTAGCTAGTGTTCCTCACGATGCTTTAGCTGGTGAGTAGAAAACTTTTATTACTCTTTAGTGTTAAATCCATGTTGCTATGGTTTTTATTGCTTCACGTTCGTTTGTTATTGTTACCACTTTATTCTAGCAAATTGCCATTGCTTTCTTTGTTAACTCATTATTCAAAATTAATTGGCCTCATAGAAAGGCAATTATTAATTTAGGTGAGGTGCTGTCTCATCAAAATAAATACAAAACTCCAAGAGCATAAATATGTGCATACTTTTTTTTCACTTGCACATTTAGCTCTCTGGGATCAATAAAACACTTTTCTTACCTGTTGTACCATATTTTTACCTGAAATTGGTCACCATTCGTATTTCAATGATGAGAGTTGTGAAATAATCTATGGATCCAGAAAAGAAAGTATTTTTGAGTTACCAGAAATAATTGAATCGTTTGTATTGTTATTCAGTCTTAATGATGTTAATTATTATATTCAGGTGTTTTAATAAGTTAAAATTCCCATTTTAGATAAACTCTTGGTAATTGGCGGCCTTGCCATAAGTAAGTTACCTCACTGCAGTGCTCCATTAAAAATGCAATTAAAACGAGAGAATTTCAGCGTCAGGTTTTTAATACTTTCACAGAATGGTATTTAAATGGTTTAATGCAGAAATTATTTGGTATTTGAGTTGAATCTGTATCAGTGTTGAAAATGTTCTTTATAATTGATAGAGAGAAGAAAGTGCATTGCATCAGAATGCGCTACCGTACTAAAATTTAGACTTTCGTTTTAGTTTTAATTTTTGCAAATCCGACTTTAATGTATTTAACTCGTTTTGTCGCCTTTATCGCGACTAAAAATAGAAATTGAATTTTTTTGCTTTGGTGTTATTTTCCACGTAATATTTTAAGTTAATAAAAGCCACATGTAATAATGAAAATCTCCACATCAGCTAGCTGTCGTTTAAATCTTTTTAAATTGCAAGAGTAGAGTTGCTGACAGAATAGTTCGTCTTTTTGCTTCTGATTTTATTATAGTCGACGTTCTTAGTTATCTACACCAGCGAAATTATAAATGGATTCTTTATTATTTTATCATCATGTGTTTTCACAAAATAAGTGTACGAGGTTTGATCAGTAAATACCGTGATTGAACAATTTAACAAAATTTAATTTAGTTCTTTCAAAATATTGCTTTTGACTTGCTATTATAATTATACATTTTTCAACACTAGCATATCACTTCTTAAAACAGCTTTTAAATTAGTTTTTGGTGGGAGTTTTTTTTGAATTTTTATGGTCTCTTTGAACTCTTCTGCCCGCACATTTGACCACTTTTTTGGTCTTAAATTAAAAGTGAGTTAAAGGAAGTTAAGTGTGAGAGTTAATAAGATTTTAACAATACATATTTAATGTAAAAAAAAAATATAAAATTCGATTATTTTTAATGGTCCTGTAACAACTCTCCCTCTAGAATAAAAATTGTGGTAATTGGTTTAAATGTGGCTCTTTTAGTTTTAAATTTGCTTCATTACAAATTTTCTAATCGAAAATATTTTTGACATAATTTTCTAGCATTGACTAGTATATTGACCCAAAATTGCAATCCTACAAATTTAGAACCTTCCTTCGACTATAAACTAATTATGTCGAATGTTAATTAAGAAATAATTTGAAGCTACGTTGCTTCTAATCGCTTAATGCACTTACGCTATAAATAATTTATGACTATTTAAAATTACAAGAAATTACTTATTCTCTCAAGAAAAGTTTTTCGTTTATAGCTATTTTCTTACATATTACTACGATTCCTACGAAATGACGCGCTGTTGGAATTGTTGATCTAACAATCATTAAACTCTTGTTATCTTATTAATTATTATGGTTTACAGAGTAACTTTTTCACATCTTTGCGTGCTACTTTTTCTTAATTCTATTTATAGGTGTTTAAAAATTTCAAGAGCAAAAATAGCAACTGCAAAGTCATTTTTATAACACAAATAAGAACAATTAAGAACACATTTTTTTTAAAGAAATCGATTATATTTCGTGAATTTAGCTTTGAAATAAATAGGTTATAGGGGCAAAATGTATAAATTAAAGCAGTGGCGGTGGATAAAACAAATCTGTTGTTTTACACAACGTTCTACATACAATTATGCAGATATGCATTTTGATTACAAAAACCCATTACGCTCTAAAGTTGAAAATTTAAATTACTTTACTAACATCCAACAAATCGAGTTAAATTGACCGTCGATTGTTTTCATGTGTTAATTTATGACCAAATTCAGGGTGGTCGTTCAAAACAAAACACATGGCTTAGTTCCCAATTCAAAATTTATTCGTTTAAAGGTAAATAAAAATAAACGGTTAGGTATATGGAAGAGTAATTCCTGCTACAATCGACTTGACGTTGATAAGCTAACCTTGTCTGGGGTTATTTATTTGAAGTAAAAGAATATTTTTAATTTTGCAGTTGTAAGATATCAAACTGGCGATGGCGTGCTTCCGAATGGTTTATTTTCGTTAGTTTAAGATTAGAGATATGCCGAAAATTAACGACTTGTAAAATTTAAAGACATGAGACAGATTGCACTTACTGATTGGGTTTCGCGAGTCGGTGACCGCATTTCATGAATGGGGATTTAATTGGATTGGGGCCAAAATTATCACAGTGATAGATTAGTTACTTTATCTTGAGTAACACTGTCCTTGAACTATTATTATTTGTTTTTTACCATTCTATTTGCTTTAACAGGTATTTGAGATAATAGCTGTGTAACTATCGAGAGTAAAAAGCTTCAAACGTTGATAATTATTGCTCCAACTTTTCATTATAAATTCTTTTTGGCTTTGTTGATTTTTTGTGAATTTTTAAACAATTTTAGTTTTTAACAACGAATCGATAATCAATTCACAAAGCGGAAATATCGGGTACACCCAGAAGCATAGGTGGGCCGGAAATGATTAAAACGAATGACAAAAGAGCGAAACAATGCCCAAATGAAAGTAAGCTAATGGATAACTCGAAAAACTTTTCTTTTATTATGGTTGAGTCACAAATGGTTGCTTTTGCTGCGAGGTCATTTTTATTAAAGTATTGCATGTTAGAGCAAGGACGAAATTACGGTCAAGATGGCTTAATTAATTCTAATTGAATAAGATTTTTTTAAATTGAGCCTGAAATTCGTGCTTTCTTACAGGTAAAATCGTTTTCTTTTATAAGCTTTTCGATCAAGTGTTTGAGACAGTTTTGTTATTAAAGTATCAAATGCGATAGTCAAAGGATTTAAATGAAAGGCAAATTAACGTCAGATACACTCTGAATTTTTAGTCGTCGAAAAGTGCATATGACCTTTGCATAATAAAAGCCAGCGATGTGTCAGACTGTGACGTTACCTCCGTGTTATCTCGGGTAGTTAGCACAGCCTAAGAGCCGAGTAAGCGGCCACAAAGGAAATACCTGTAGCTTTGGAATGTGACCAGTCACCAAGTTATATCCAACAAGGATTACTTTTCTACCATCAAAAGACGTTATCTTTTTTTATTAGGATATTCCCTATTTATTAGGCCAATTATGACGACATCATAAATGTCCAGGATGTGTTTCACACATGACGGGTTTATTTTTCCAATCAAATTGTTTGGAATTTAAACGTTTATTTTAAATTTGAACAGGTCTACGTGTTTTTCATATTTCATCAACTTGAACACCTTTATTGCAAAAATATTCAGCTGGAAATAACCGTGTGGATTCATCGATTAAAAAGATTAAGCGAATTAAACATTTTACAAGGGTGTTAAAGACCAAAATACGTATGCTAATAGAATTTCAACCCCGACATTTGCAGTGGCGAAACTGTAATGTTTATTTTATTGGATAGTACCTAAATAAAAAAAGAGATTGGTATCAATTTTTGTTGATAACACTAGTTTACACAATTTCTATACCTTAGTTGAAAGTTATATTTTTTTAGATTTCGAAGCACTGAGTTCAAAAAAAATATTCAAAAAAGTCTATCACGTCACGTTTAAGAAACGTGTAATTAACAAAAATACAAAAATCGCCAAACAAATTAAAAATAAGTTATTTTACTTTATTTTTTCTAGTTTTTTGTATTAGTTTTTTTTAAAACAGCCCATCAGTAATCTCCTAACATATTTTCGTTTTAAAAACTTTTGAAAACTTTTGTGGCGATATTTGATGAAAACGCTCGTCTTGTTCCTCACTCATTTTTAGAAAATGAGTCCAAATTACAGTCAATGAAATGTATTTTAAGACCCATTTAGACCCATCTGGTGATAATTTTGCAATAATTCAGCTACAATTTGAATTTTAAATAAATTTTAAATCGGAGGCAGAATGCAGGAAAATTTATCATTTGTAACAAAAAACTGTGACGTTATAAAAAAATTAACAATTTTTTTGTTTAATTAAAGGTAAATAAACATAAAAATAATAATTTGATTAAATGTATATTTAACAAGTTATTATTTGTAAACTAGTGTAATTATTGTTGATGAAACATAGGAAACTGAGTATAATTCAGAAAAATCTGTTGTGTTGTAAAGCTTTTAATTGATTTTTTTGTTAGATTTTAAACGAAATTCGTATTAGAGAACTAGATCAAAGATTAGTCAGTACGTTTTTGTCAAGAGTTTGCTGGTAGAAACCTACAATTTCATTATTTATTCAGGGTGATCACTCACACTATAAAACTGAGGTCATTAAAAAAAATAATAATAAAACAATTGGAAAAATAAGAGTATTATAGTAGACAATTTGCATGTATAATAATATCTGTTCTAATGTGCCTAAATATTTATCAGTAGCCGTACTTTTTAAAATTTACCAATCCTGATCATTAAAGAATTTTTTTATTGGTAAATATATAAATGTATTATTATTCAGGTAACTAACTCTAAGGTACTGAGGCAAACAGATATGTATAAATTAGATTACACATGTCTGCAAAGGTGGAAGGTGGTGCCAAAACCTTTTGCGATAAATGTTGTTTTCAACCTATAATTTATTTTAATTATTATGTATGTACTAGGTTTTAATAAAAATTGAGTTTGAATTATTAACATACCAATCAATAATGTTCTGTTTTGTTTTCATGGGGTTTTTGGTTATTTATTTACAAGCCATCATACGATATAAGTTGACATCTTTGATTCTGTTTTCATTAATGCATATACCCACTAATCAAGTGTCTAATTTTATGAATTTATTTATGGATCAAGAAGAGCGTAGAAAAAAATCACAGAAGGGTCTCGATTTAATATTTACATTGGCTTATATGAACAAAATTTTCTGGATTATAGGATTTTGTAGGAAATATGGGTAACCAAACTGTATGTTTGTTGCATATGCTCTAGTGTGTCTTTATTGCAAAGAAATTAATTGGAAATTTTTTGCTCATTGGTTTTAAAATTAGGGCCAACAAAGCTCGGATTTGCAGCAGATAATTTGAAGAGATTGCCAATTAATCCGGCTCAAAACGGTCCTGATGAAGCAGTTAATTATGAAAATAAAAATTATTAAAGATCATGCGAGAAGGCTATAAAAATGAAAATTTCGCAGCGCAGCGGTAAAAAATTCGAGCAAGGCGACGTTTGTCACGAAAATAACAACCTGCTGAAAATGAAATATAAAACGTGAATTTATTTCTGTTAAACTGGCTGTACCAAGTTATCTGTTGAGTTTTCAGATAGATGCGCTTTTCTACATAAACGAATTTATTCATATAATGGTACGGTATAGATTCATACAACCATTTTCCATAAAATAGAATTTCCTTATACAAATGTACTTCCACTCTACTGCTTTATAATACCTAGCTTCTTTACACCGTCCAGACGAAATCGATCATACATCCGTTTTTCTTTCTTTCATTCTTTCGTTGGCAGGTAAACCAGAGGGTCGGGTCGCCAGGTGTAACTGAAAGAATCCTCTGGACCAAACGGTCGCAATTGTCTAAATGTATCCTCGGTCAATTTAATATAATTGAGATTAAGATTTCGAAACACGCCAGGTGAACATTCATTTAGATTAATTTACTTAAGTTCAGTAATTTGAGTATATACTTGGGGATTGAATAAAATAAATTGATGCTAACTTACGGTCGCAATCAATTCTCGTTCTTCGAAAAAAAGTGCGAATATCTGAAAATAGCGAAAAGGCCAGCAGGAAATTAACAATTTATTGTTCTGACTGCGGAATGTGTAACAAGAGTCACATCTAGTGAGCGAAATTAGTCGACCCTATATCCTCGCCTAACCCTTATTATTGCAATAATAAACTCACCCTAAAATATGCTAAAATTAAACTTTTGTTAATGTTTCCATTGAAAAAATCTTTTGTTTGACAGAACGGTCTGTCGTTTATTTCTAGAATATAATAATTCACTTTCTTTTGTGTACTGTTATCTCTTAATTATCCATGATTTTAATTAAACTTTATCCGACAAGAATGCTTATTAAAAAAGGAAGAGTCCGGTTAGGACGTTATTAAAAAAGCTGCTAACATATTACTTATTTTTTTCGAACGGTAGTAATGAGACAAGGCAATTACTCTAATGACCCTTTTCAACTATTTAAAAATCCTGAAGGATTTTTGTAGTAGAGAATTGCTTTGAACTGAATTATTTAACTATCTCATTGGGGTTTTTATTGCAAAAAAAAACTACGAATCTACTTAATCCTTCTACTAATAAAATATATAAAACTAGTTCTTGGATTTTGTAAAGCTTCGGTTAGTAACTTATACCCGTGCTTTGTTTCCATTAATCCGATTTGTAAAAGAGGACTTGTAAAATTAGAATAGAAATTTAATATGTCTGCAAATGTGGAAATAACTCATTGAACATAATTTTCTCTTGCTAAAATAGAACGATTTTTCTGAACGTTCTATTACAACAATTCTCGAGTTTAATTAACCTCCGAGATACGCTTTTGAAGTTCACGATCATTACAAATTTAAATTAAGTCTTACTATTTTTGTAATGTGTGAGTCACTTAGGAAACCTTTAGATTTTATTTATACATTAAACGGAGTAATTAAACGCTAAGTGAAAAATTGCGAAAGTCGAATTCTTGACTTACCGAGTGTAAATATTTATACCGAGTGTCAATTGAATTGTTGCCTCGTTTGTATTTTTATTCGAACATCTGGACTGTATTTATTATGCTCTAGAAATTGGGAAAATTGTGGTAAGTGAAGTGATAGACGATTTACGAGTATTGGTGAAAAGGAGCTTAGATCTTGATTTATTTGAGCAAAGTTAATTTGAGAAACACGAATTAACTCATCGACCACATTTTGTAATCATTAAGTTTGCCACATTTTTAAATTTCAAACTTACAAAATAAAGAAATTGTCTTATAAATTGATATTTTGTTTTTTACATACCAGGTGAATAAAAAGTATGGAACGAAGCGTTTTTCTCGTAAACTAACCACTTTACAAAAAAATAATTAGTGTAGCGTAAAGTCCAATTAAAATGTGACCATTTATCAAGAATAACATTTTTCGAAATTTCTTTTAGTTTTCGGGTTTTAGAAAAAAAAATTTTTTTTAAATGGCAACCCACCATGATAATTTTTTTAATTAAAGATTATGATCTAAAAATGACCTTTAATTATATAAAATTGTTTTTTAGCCAGTACTTTTTCTTTAATTAATTGTTAAAGTTGCGTTCCGAGCTTATCACGAAGATTTTCCGAACTTAACCGAAGTGGTTGTTTCATGCTTTTCATCATGTTAGAGCGCTGATTTCTATGCATGTGCTTTGGGGTGGTTTCGAATGGACTAAAAATAGAAGAAAATGATTTGTTTTTACATTTTTTGATCCATCCGGAACCACCCCAAAGCACCTGCACCAAAAACCGGGCTCTCCAACGACCAAAGTCATGAAACGACTCCCTCGTTCAAGTTCGGAAAATCTTCGTGATGGGCTCGGAACGCAACTTTAACAATTTATTAAAAAAAAAGTACTGACTAGAAAACAATTCTGTTTAATTAGAGGTCATTTTTAGATCATAATCTTTAATTTAAAAAATTACCATAGTGGGTTGCCATTAAAAAAAAAAATTTTTTTCCAGAACTCGAAAACTAAAAAAAAATTCGAAAAATGTTATTCTTGATAAATGGTCACATTTTAATTGGACTTTACGCTACACTAATTATTTTTTTTGTAAAGTGGTTAGTTTACGAGAAAAACGCTTCGTTCCATACTTTTTATTCACCTGGTATATATTTTATTGATTAAAACAAGAGTCAAGAAAAACTGAAGTTTAGACAACAGTCAGTTTCTAGTTTTTCATGTCATTTTATTTATTTTTTTTCTCACTGTACAGTGAATAAAATATGTAGGTATACTGTTTTTCATATTAATGTGCATCAAGTAGGTTGTAGAAGTCTAAATGCACCTTTAACTTAAGGCTGATTCACACAAAAAATGTCAATAATGTCATTCAGAACAAATTTAATCACATCAATAATGACAAAAATCCGAGCAAAAATCTTTGTTTGCTATCCTATGTTAATTGAGTTGTTAATTTTAATTATTTTTTGCTACCTGGGGTACACATTTATATGAAAAAATAATTTGTAAGAAAGATTTAGTTTTGGATTGTTTGAATTTTTGCATGGTTGCCACCTTAAAATGATTCCTTCCAACGACTACTTCCATGCACATTAATACGAACCCGAGTATAGAAATGAAAATGACGGTAATAATTATTGTAAATTGGAAAAAAGAGAACAATAATCGAATATTTCTATGGATATTTGATATTAATTATTACCAGTGACGACGAATTTAACCTGCCGAGGCTTGAGCGGGGTTCATAATTTTACACTTGAAACTTTCAGTAAAACCCGAAAGTATTAAGAAATAAATCATTTTCATACACAACGTCAACAAAAAGTATGGAACCAAGCGATTTTTTAAATAATTTGCGTTCTGAAAAACAATTAATAATAATCACAGTGCTATAAAAATTTCATCATGTTTTTATGTTTTTGAGTTGGGCGACTTTTTTTTAAGTGGTAAATGTTTGTCAAAATATGGATATTATAATCCTTGGATCACATTTTTTGTAATAAAAGGTACTATAGTGGGTTGCCAGTTGAAAAAAATAAAAATTAAATTAAAAACGTCACATTTTTATAGTGTTATAGTATCATTCATCAATTAGTTGTTCAAAAAAATAAATAGTTTAAGCAAAAAACGTTTGGTTCTATACTTTCTGTTGACCTCTGGTAGATGTTTTTCAGAAATTCTTTATTGGGTATATAATTAGGTAATATTAATGCATTTTTATTTTTATGCAAGCTTTTGATAATACTTACAAATTTAGTCGGGGCTCGAAATGAAAGAGTCTAGATTCGCCACTTATTAAAATTAAAAGTGCTGTAATTATTATTATTTTTATTTAAACATTTTGAAGCTCATACAATTTATATATTAGTTTAACATAATTGCGTTATTAATAAAATTATTTTAGATTGGTGGCAGAATATAATAAAAATAAATTATTTGAATTGTTTATGGGGTAATTTTTAATAACCATTACTCACGTTTATGGCTAAATGTGATTAATTGTGCTCTGTAATTTTTGTGTATATAAAATATTTAAACAGAATGTTGACACATTTTTGGTTGGAAATAGTAATAATAATAATACACTATAATTTATTGATTTTTTTAAACTCTTCAAAGAATAATAATTGATAAGTATTTTGGAGTTATTTTTAAAAATTTACGATATAAAGTTTCCAACACCAATAAACAAAAATGAAATTAATAATACACTAACTTACACTAGGAATAACAATTTTGTGCAAATTCGAGCACTGGATCTATTAAGCAATTCCCACCTCCTACTCTCTTATTAACGTACAGTGTCAACGACTTTTTGTATGTTAAAAATGAAATTTACAAGACTTTGAATCCGTTCAACACGGGGCGAAAATTGTTCCCTTTCGCCCTGTTTTTCACTTTTATATATTGAAAGAAGAAAATATTGGTCAACGGCAGGTCCACCTAGGAATTCGCTGCCACTTTATTGACCTCACTGGATGGAATTTGAAATTTTATTCAATTTTGTAGAATCAACAGAAAATTCCTCGTTTTGAAATAACATGAGAGTGTCACAATATATTCATATTTTTTAAAAAAAGTGACACTGAGGGCTTTTATTATCGACGATTACGCCTGTCTCTATCATCCCATCTGAACTTTTTCATATTGGTGCTTACAATAGGGCGTAATTAGTTCACTTTGCACCCCAACACAATAGTTTATTCAATTAATACTTAACTTGTCATGAATAGTCTATCATGAGCGATATTGAAGTCTCATGTATGACTCCCTTAGCATATGTGAATTAATTATTTTAGTCGCAGGTTTGCGAATCACGTCTCAGGATGATTTAAACTTACCTATCTGGAAAATTATTCAAAATGCGTACAGACAGGCACACATGATTTGATTCTTCCAATTTGAATGGAAAATCTAGAGCTATTACCTAATTAATGCATTTTACTAAACAAGACCACAAGTGAGCGTGACATTCGGTGGTTTACCGGAACAATAGAACGAGAGGATTGCGATCGTGTTTTGTCAGGCATCGTAAAGCCTACTCAGATCTAGCATACGCAGATGTTCTCGTAGGGATGCACTTTCGCAGCTCGTAATTGGATTATTTTGCGATTCCTAGGGTAAATCTGGAAGTATCTTTTGTTGAGTATTAAGATTCAAACAATTGACATCCTTGACAAGTTTTGACTTGTAACTAATTCCTCAAACATCACTCGTTTCCTGTCGTTTTTTAATTGCTAATATGTTATTAAGTAACATTATTGGTATAACCTGAAACGAGGGACTCTAAATATTTACACGACATTCATGTTTGTCATCTAAACAGAATTATGATGAAGACATTTCGAATGCTCCAGAAATACAGTTTGCAGTTGTGCTGTAACTCGAATACAAACATATCGTTCCCGTAGAGGACTGAAAGTTTCATGTACAGAAAACATTACTTGATCTATTTTGTAACAAATTAGCTCAAAAGCAACAAGAGTTGAGTTTTTTCTCGAAGACGTCTTGCACGCGATACTAAGTCTTAAAGGGAGCCAAGATTATTCTGTAATTTTATATGAAGCTGTCATAAAGAATTACTGAAAGGATGAGCTGAAAAAAGTCAAGTATGGAAGGCTTTTCATAAGTTTTAATTTTAAATTTTGCTCAAAATTATGACTAACCTATACTCGTTTTCATATTAGTGTGCATCGAAGTAGTCGTTGAAAGGGATCATTTTAGGTTGTCAACCATGAGAAAATTCAAACAATCCTAACCTCAATCTTCCGTAAAAATTAGGGGCAGGGTGAATTATGCTTAGTTTTAGAAACAGGTAAAATGACGACAATAAGGGTCGCTAATCCTTAAGATGAACTGCGCTCAGTAGCATCACACAGGGTGCCCACCCATAGGTTGGTGCTTCGAACTTTTAGGGAGCACTTCTTCGGATGCACTTTTTAATGACCTATTGCCGCCGGCACTAATATTATGCTCTGGGATGCGTGTTCTGAAAGACCCTGTAGTAAAAGGTATGTTTTATTTTTTAAAAAATTGAAAGAGAAGCAAATAGACCGATTTACTTTTCTAAAATGTCTATCATACAAGTTTGACTATTTCGTTTTTTTTTTTTAATTCCAAAAGGCAAAGTACATTTTGCAACTGGTTCATCTCTATTTTTATCAGTCTGGGGTTTTGATTTTTAATAATTATTTCTCTACATTACACTGACACATATTGATCGAACTGAGCACAGTTCACATAGGGATTAACGCAACGCAGGTAAGTAAAAATTTTCTGAGCGCAGTTCACTGTAGGGATCAAAATGCCGTAATTAAAGTGAGCGCAATTCACCGGCGCCCAAATATTATTTTTTCAAATAAATGTGTACCTTAGGTAGAAAAAAAATATTAAAATTAACAACGTAATTAACATAGGGTAGCAAACATAAAGATTTTTGTCATTATTGATGTGATTAATTTTGTTCTGAATGACATTTTTTGAGTGGATCAGTCTTTAAATTAAAGATGCATTTAGACTTCTACAACCTACTTGATGCACATTAATATAAAAAGAGTATAGTTTTAATTCGAACAATTTGAAGTCACCTGAGCTGCTAAGAAGAGACTGCCGATTTGAAAATTTTAACAAAAATAGTTTTTGCATAGTGACAGAAGTGGTGAAAGGAGTTTTGAAGAACTCGGCTTTTAGCATTTATTTTTTTTAAATAAATTTGTTTTCATTATCTACGTTAATAGTGGTCTATAAATTTATTGTAGTTTAAGAAATATAAAAAAGATCCCTGGTTAAAGATACTCGTATTAGCCGAACAGACGAACAAATATACTGCTTTTTTGTTTTATTTGAGAAAACGGTGATGTTTTTAAGCAGTCAACAGTGCACATGTCTACAGGTTGTAAAGTTACTTAATTAGGTCAAAAATGATGTATTAATTAGTATTTTTTGGTATTAGGATTAGCTAATTTGAAAATTTGTATTTAACAAAATATTTTTTTTTGTTTCTAGTTGAATATTTTATTCACAAGATGATGTCACACTTTTATCTTAATAAACTCATTTCGGCCAAACACCATTTTAGAATTTTAACTTGAAGACTTGCATTGCAGTTTTTTAATTCCTTTTATAAAATTGTGGATGTAGTTGTTTGAAAACAGAAATGTGTTTGATACGCAATGAATAAAAACCTTGTTATTTGGGGAAAAAAAGGGGGGAATAAAACAACATGCAAAACATAGTTGTAAGGTTAAAAAATGTGTTTGACATAAATATGAAAAAGGTGGAGGTATACATTTTTCATCATTACAAAATTGAAATATTTTTGGGAGTGTTTAATGGCAAAATGACGAAAGTTTTGCCCAAAATATGAAAAATTTGATTTTTGAGTAAACTGTTGGTCTGTGTTTAGCCAAAAGAGAATATTTAATGTGTTGGAATTCGTCCCAGTTGCGAGCTGTGAAATCCATGGGCTTGAGGGTACGAACAAAGTTTAGATTGCATTACTTCATTTACGAATTTGTGTAGTAAACCGAGTTGGATTTGATTTCGTCCTGGCATTAGTCCAAGTATTATTACCGTTCTGTTGCAATCTGCATGTGTTGATCACTTTTTGCCTTGAAGTTGGTTGGAATTCGTTACAGATCGTTGAACTACTTTAGTTGTAATTAAGTAATGGCAGCACGAAACCACCGTGAGTGAACTATCGACGAGGATACTATTCACATACATGAAAATAAAGTTACACAGACGCCAAACTGAAAAATTGAAAATGGACTTGCATTGAAATAGAATTGGTGCATTTACTGAAATTAGCTGTGTCAGGTGTGTGCTCTGCTCAATCAATTAGGTCTGGACGCAAGTTAGACGCTTCATTATGGTAATTGCATGTTCTTAGGAATACCTCATCTGTTGAATATGTAACTTTGTTGCGAAATATGTTGGAGAGTTTGCTAACTTGAAGATTCAATTCATTGTCAATGATGTAATGCGTTTTCCTCGCATAGGTATTTTCTCGGAGTCACTGGACCTGTTCCGGTGACATAACACAACTTTTTGCCATTCGACCATATGAGTTCATCAGCAATCTCGTCTTGTTCTTCAGGTGAAAGAGAGAGGAGAGCAAGACTACTTTTTCAGTTAGAAGATTGCATTTTCAAGATGCTTGGGATAGAGTTCGGGGCTTATAAGGTTCGGTTCGGTTACCAAGCTACTGTAGAAAAGAAAAGTAAATGCAATTTTATGCTCGGATGCGTTGAATAGATAAAAGTCGACGTTGTACATATTACCTCAATGATAATAGAAGGTTTAGCTTCAATGCATGCTCTATTTACGCTTTTTCAACTCATTTTGGTCACGGATTTTTAAGCTTGGAGAAACCTACACTTTTTAAACCTTCTTCTTTTTATATAGAAATTAAAATTCATTTGAAGTCTTGTTGACACGTGAAAGAATGACCGTTGACGAATTTGTCGTTTAAGTCTATCACCATTCAAATCAAGAATATTAGACGGAAGTGGGAGGGCAAGGGAAGCACAGATGAATATTGTAATTTGGGAGCTTTGAGCATTACTAAGACATCAACTTGACTGCAATTTGCCTTTGATGTGTAAGTCTAGGTACATATGCATCACATACTCGTATTGAGGAACCATAGTGGAATATTTTCATTTTGGCCAAGAAAATACACATATTTCGATTCTAATGCGTTTTGTGTGGCGAATTCGAGCTAAATAAACATTTCATGCTAGTTTCAGTACACCTGGCGAAATGGAAATTTTAAACACTAGTCGGAAAATTATATATCCATTAATAGTTTAATCGATCTTTGTTAATGTGTCTAGTTAGCCGGTAAAATGTTTTTAAATTAAAATTATCGCAATTACTTAAATATTTGCAGTAAACCTTAATAGCAAAACAACAAAAACCAATTAGGAGATCGAATAAACCAAGTAAATCGTGTCAGCAATAAAATTTTCGCGTCAATTAGACAATACAAAATTTAGTAAACACAAGAACGTAAAAAATTAATGACACTTAATGCACTCAATTACGGTGGCTTTTCGCCATTGTAACAGCAAATCTGTGAAATGTTGACCCATTTATTAAATATGAATGCATCAGGTGTGTAATAAATGAGGCAATGTATTGACAAGATAAATGATAACAGTGATAATAAAATGATCAATATGGGAATGTGAAACCGAACTTTTGATGACTGAACATTATACAAGTCATTATCGCACAACATTACCAACATTGAAATACCAAAAAATATATTTTTAATCCTGATAAAAAGTAGTCAAATTGCGGAAAATTATTTGACGTGGAAGCTATTGTTTGAATTAACCGATGCAAATTTCACATGTCTGGTGATTTCTTTCATAATGATGTTAATCTCGCGTTTTATTGTATCAGGCACAAAAATAAAGCTTTCCAGATGAATTATTATTAGAGCAACGTTTCCAAAAAATCTCAGCTTCTAACTCGTTGTTTTTATTCAAGGAATTACTGCGAGCTTTTTGGACCATGCATTACAGCAATCGCACGAAATTATCTTTATTGTGATCGTTAAAAGTGTGCAAAATACCTATAAATCATTTAGTAGTTTGTTCGTTTGTTATATGAACTTTTGCCCCATTTGCATAATGCGGGGAGTTTTTGTTTGCAGTGATATGCAGAATGTAAATAAATTTGCGTTTTATTTTTGGAAAAATCAATGAGATAAAAGCAATTTCAAACTACAAATGGATAATTCGATTTTGGGTCTATACATGTCCAATGTTTATTAAATTAACTCAATGATGCGCTTTTTGTTGATAAAATGCCAATATTGGCTCGAATTAAATTCTGTTATTACATTGCATTTTGCGTATTTTGATCTTTTATTGATAAGGGGATAAATGAATTAATTGTTGGAAGTACAGTATAGCCTTGAAAGGTCAAACACTCCACACGAGCAACCGCATCGGCCACAAGTCTTCTTGTTCAACGGCTTATTTGTCGACAAATATGACAGGATGTGAGTAAATAAGAGGCGATTTTATCTTACGTAAGAAAACTGTAACAAAAGTTGTGCTGTTTTAATAAAATTCTTAAGATTTGGTGATGAGGGGAGAAAAGGTTCGTTTTAATATTGTTAAGTAAAAATTTGGTTCTAGTTCTTTCTAGATTTCCATTCAATTTGAATAAAAAAGTATTGTATGAAAACGTGCCTCGTAACGTATATCCATTACAATACGAATTTACGAGGAATAGAGTGAATAAAATTTTCTCCAAAACTGATAACAATTTTATTCACGAGTTGGATAATGGTTTTAATGAACTATTAAAAACAACGGTCTACATTTCTAAGTTGTGATAAATTTGATTGCTCATGTACCAAGTGACAAGGTCAATGCGATCGTTAGAAACTTATATTTTAACCGAGGTTTTAACGGTTTTAAAATTAGTCACAGGTAAGTAGAAACGTTGAGATGTCTCTATTTTTAGAATCAATCAAGAGTTTTAATAAAAAATAAGAGTTTCCTGGAAATTAAAGTACTTGCACTAATGTCCATTATGTGGTTTAATTCGAGTTTAATTATTATAGCGTTCTAATTGAAATTAACAAGTTTTAGTTAAAGGTGTGTTGTGTTGCTATTTTTGTCTTTTCATGTAAGACCTCATTGTGTCTATTCTAAGACATAATTAAGCGATTTGTTATGTAATAAATTCGCGATAAAAATATTAATTCGAATGCAACGTTCCGCGAAGCGACTTGCATCAATGATATGCAATGTCACGCAAATGCACGCAAATTGCAAGGTAAGAATAGTTGTTGGAACTGCAATAAATAGTATCTTGTCCCGAGATTTCATTTTCCAAAGGTGGTAAACACACAAGTTCAGTAGAGTCGAAAGGAAATGGGTAATTTTCAACATAGTCTCGTGACAAGGAAGTCCTTTAGCTTAATTTTTGACCTTATTGGTCTTATCGTTTCCATCGGGTAGCAACACTGGAGGGAATTTCTGATGATGTTTATGCATATGTTACGCCCAACTCCCACAATTGGCAGTTATGACCAGGTGTTCAAGTTGTTATTTTCTAGACGTTTGAATTTTTTAAACCATTTACAACAAATACCTAAATAGTATGTTGTTGTGATAAATGTTTGTGCCTTATACAAACTTATCCTACACATGGCAACAATGCCAGGTGTAGATTTACCCTTTTAAACAAGGGGGTTGCAACTGTAAATACCTAACATGGCAGAATGGCTAATTTCAATGCTTTTTCGGAATGGATCGAAGCTTTATTATACATAATATTGTTACTACTTCTCGAGTCTATTTATTGAATGAATTTTTCGTTTCTTTGATGTTATCCTACATGAAAATTAGTTAGCTAAAAATAACATTTAATTGGAAGTTTTCAAATTAAAAAAGTCCACTGACATCAAACGATTATTCATCTCTTGAATTAATTTTTTCACATTCAGACATCATTGTCTGAATGCAAGTTAGGCAAATGAATGTAAATTACCACTTGAACTGGCCAGTGTCAAAGTGCAATTGCTTTTGATTGGGGTAGAGAAAAAAAGTCAAAAATAATCTTAAATTGATTTTAAATAACTAAAACCCATGATGATACGAAACACGACTCTCGTCTATTTGCCTGATTTTCTGAGCAGGCTTGTTTGCAGTCATTTTACCGGAAATCCGCACATAACAAGGCAAGGTAAATTCATAGTATAATTTATCTTAGAGAATGGAATAACTTTATTTGTATGTAGAAATGGTATTTCTTATTATTATCATTCTAAGGTGAAAACATGAAAATACCTGCGTTATTTCAGTTAAAAAATTAAGTTAATTATGTTTGATAATAATGATAATAAAGATAAAATTCTCGAAATAGAGATTTAGCCAGCCGTATCTAAAGTAATTATTTGTGTTGATTGAGAAAAATTATTGTGGATATTTCTGTCTGTCGCTGTTGGTCCAATAAATTATCAGGGATTGCGCGGTTTAAATTGTTTTTTATTTCAGTGCATTACTCCAGCCTCATTATTCCTTCGTGTAAAATTTAAGATGAGCGTAAATACTCCAGTCACACTTTGCTGAAAATGAAATTTCAATAAACACGTCTTTTGCTGTAATAAAATTGCATTCGTATGAAAGCACACACGGTCGTAACTCAATTGCATGTTATCAGAATGTTCTCGTGGCAGTATTAATATGTTTCCGGATCTTGTGTTGGGAGAACAAAGAGTTGGGGCCAATCTTTATCACTATTATTATGATCACGAGGTTCAGAAGTCAAATAATAAAAAAATAAAATAAACAAATTGTTTTTGTTTCCTTTTTGATCGATTTCCGCCCTTTTCCAGACACTAAACTCCGAAATCTCTCGTCAAAACAGATGGAGTATCGTTAATTTAAACGTTAGTGTTAACGCTCTACCGGTTGCTAAAAATACCGCTGCTAACTCGATCAGTTAATACCACTAAGTATCTTGTAAATATTGCACGCGCTGACTGAAAACAATCTCGTTGGCTGAAAAAAGCTCGTGCTTTCATTAACTCTCCATAGGGGGAGTTTATAATTAATCGAGGCTTTAATAAATATATTTTGAACTAGAATAGGAGTTTCTTCGAAGAGTAGTTCACCAGCTTTCGTAAATTCTCAATATGGGACAGCTCATATAATTGACTGGATGATCTTTGTCATTTTTATTACAGTGATTCTGTCTGTAGCGCCACGAAGCCAACGCCAGTTTCCGATTATTTTACCTACATAAATTTTCTTTACATTATCAACTTCAAATTTTTAGAAAAATGCTCTGGAAGTAATTGAGGAAAAATGGGATTTTTCCACAAGTTTGTAAACAAATTCTCTTCGAAATAGAAATGTTAATAATGGAACGGCGTCGATGAATTCAATTAATAATGCAGTGCTTATTTGCTTACAGAGATAAGAAATCTTCAATAAGGAAAAGAATATGAAATACACAAATGAATTTAATATTAAATGCTTACAATTTTTGTTTTTCAGTAGTTCGTTAGAAAATTACAGTCACACAATCATGTCTTATCGAGGATTGATAATACCATATGTTGAGTCAAAGAACTAGTAATCAAAGTAGGTCGATTTGTTTATGCCGTGGAATAAACAAATTTGCTTATTATGTTTTAAAAAAATATATCTCCTGCATTTTCTATACTTGGATTGTTACGTTTTGTTATCAATTAATCATAGTGGTTAGAAAATAATTCCGAGTTTTGTCTAAAAATTTCTTGAAAAGAAATTTTAAGAAAAGTGTTTTAATACACGACGTATTAATAATTCGAAGTGAACATAGTCGTTTTTATCAAACAAATTAAAAATTCTTACCGTCAATAGATTTGGAAAATTATTAGGTTTTCAACAATGCACAGATGCTTATTATAATTATAGATGTTTATCATAGAGATGCAAATCATATTTTCAAATAACAATTTCTTGGCATTATAAATTCTAATATAATAATTATAAGCACATTAGACCTACCCAATATATGAAATCATTTGCATTTAATTTTAACAAGGAAAGATAAATATTTACAGAGTAGCAAAACCGATCGAGTGATAGTAAAATAAATATAATAACACTTGTTCTAGTGTCAATTGTAATAATTTATTGAAACAGAAGTGAGATTCGTAATAATTTATTGGGTGTGCAATTTTTTTTTTTAGATTTTTTAAATTAGATTGTAGATAAAATGAAATCAAATTAGTTAACTTACCCTGCTTGAAAATTAATTGCCCAAAACAATTATCTCTTCATGGGGAAAATGAAGTGCGCAACGACGTGAAAATATATGTTGATAAAATAATAAAAAGCGACACCCAATGGATTAAAATGAAACAAAATTATGATTTGTCAAGGGATGAAAGTACACAATTGGAAATGTATTTATTTGAGTAATATTTGTTAAATAATTATATTGAAATGTGGGCAGTAATTGTTGAATGAATTCTGCATTTTTGTTTGATTGTTCAACAAGTAAATGACATTAAATTTTGACAAAAGTTTTAATAAATTTTTACCTTTGGTAAAACATCTGGTTTCGTGTTGTGGTTTTTTCTCCGATAGCAATCCAATTTTATCTCGTTAAAATTATCACTTTTGTACCAAATATTAACACGGCACAACACTAAAATGTCCTAAACAAACATCGACATTATGTCTGTACAATAAAAATAAAACAAGTTGAAACAAAATGCGTATAAAAGTCGTGGACATTATTTCAGATTTTTCTTCATCCCTTTTCATTATTAACTGAGTTTCTGTGTTTGACCGCCTGCATGTTACAGTAAATCATTTAACTAACAAAATCCAAGGGAAAATAACCGTCCTGCTTAATAATAACAGATATCGGAGGGCAATCGAATCGATGGATCACAAACCCGTGACGTGCAGTAGGTACTTTTGAATCATGAAATATTTATACTAGGGCGAAAACTTCACTTACATTCATCGATATCGAACGACGGTAATTACTAATTATTTATAGTTTTGTACCGAACATAATTGCGGGATTAATTCGGACGCTAATTAAGTTTATTATTGAATGCATCGCAAAAGCATGTCATTGGAAGCGGATCCATTGATTGACAATTACCTTAAACAGAACCCTTCGATGTGTTCTATAAACAAGCACAAATGGCCTCATATGCATATAGAATTTCGATTTACATAATGCACCAGACTCATTACATGTCGGAAAATTTGTTTTCAAAATTTTCCTTAAAATTGCACCAATATGGACAAGAGAGGAAAGGTTGAGGTTTCGATTACATACACATCGACGAAGATGAACATGTTTCATGCTGTTAGACAAAGGTGCATTAATACCACATTTTACATAAGAAAAAGACTATTTGCTGAAATCCACAAGCTTTATTAATTAATTATTCACACAGTTTTCGTATTATTTATCGATAAATTTGTTTTTTTTATCTATTAATAGCAATATTTTTATTTGTTATGTTTATATATATTCTTGTTATATGTACTTACTTTTTTGAAATAAAATTATAATTATGAATGGTTGTGATAATTCATTCGTTTTTGTGGCCTAATTCGCTTATTCAGCGGCTTCACACCCCCGTGATTAGCATTGATGCTGTTTAACCAAGCTCACCCTCTGTGCACGTGTCCCCCATAAAAAATTAAGGGCCGGTGCATGAACTCTGCATTTGATAGTGTACCATATGTGATGCACTTGCGTTAAAAATAGGATAGGTTACGACATATCCGGTGTTACACCACCCCAGACTCCACTTACAACCCTTAAGTAAAGTCGAAGGGATGACAATAGGTGATTTAGAGGGGTAGGGTGGATTTGTGGCTAAAGCCCTTGTATAAATTTCAGATATCCCGTCGTCAATTAAAATCTTTTTAAATATTTATTTTCATTGCGACTATCGGGAGCGGTGAAAAATTCCATGTTTTGTTCCTCCTTGGGGGAATTATTCGTTTTGTGAAATAATCATGATGGCCTTTCCGGTGTGATCTTAAAATGTTTTTAGGTCGTAGGGATGAGTTCATTATGTTTTCGCGGAGTCTGTTTGAAAGTTTGTTCATATATAACCCTCCAATTAAGTTTATCGTGTCTGTGGCGCTCTAGGTCTCCAACTTAAAAGTAATTTAATTTAATATTTTTCTAGGTAGAGCTGAGTTTTTGAGTCGAGTGCGAGGTTTAAAAACGTTTGATGGTCGACTTTATGAAATTCCTTTATTCCGCCCTAGATTACAATTCGCTTAATGGCAACGACTCTTTGAAATGTAAATACACATTGCATGTGTAAATCTAATATGCATGATAACCATTGTCGATAACACAATTTCAATGACTTTTCTTCACTTTTAACGGGAAAATTAACGTTCTTGAAGCATTGTGTTACGAGTTGAAACGCACCTCGACGAACTTCCACATTTACATTTGAAATGCATTCGCAATTATAAATTTTAATTATAATAAATTGCACTGAAACACACAATCGCAGAAATATTTATCACATTTGTTTAAATAATAGCAGCGTTCGAAATTGGGTTAAATCAGGCGGACATCAGGATCCGATTCCGTGTATATGTCAAACAGGATACAACATTGGGAAAATTTAAAACAATGCGGTTTTGTCTATGTCGAGTACAGTTTCTCGCGAGATTTGATAAAATTTACTAAACTTTTCCCAATCGGATCGGACGAAATGAGGTAACCGCGTTTGTTGTATAGACGAAGGAAATTAATCAGAATTACGGTAAGAACTTGAAAGGAAAAAATTGACACAAATGTGAACACTTGGAGAATGCGATAGTTGAGTAAAAGGGAAAAGGTTAACGTAGAGAAGGGTAATCACAAACATTTGTTTACTTAAAAGGTTAACAAAGGTAGTAAAATGAGAAGCTACGAATGGAGTCACGTTGATTAGCTCGGGATACTAAAAGAAAAGTTTATTTTTGTGTTGAAAAATGTTAAACTAGAAATAGAATTGGTCGTATGTTTTTGTTTTAAGCTCAAAAAGCTGTAAAGTTCTTCTACGTAAATCTTTTGTATTGATGTATTAATTTTATACACACTTTCAAAAAAACTGTATGATAACCCACTAATTTATTATTTACCTATTTTATTAAATTAAATTTAATAAATTATAAAGTACCTATTAACTATTAAAACTTATATTTATGGTATGTAATTGTGAATTGTGATGATACACAAATTTTACAATTCCTTTGTTTTTTAGATGCCATAATTTTTTTAAATTTACGTTTGGAATAAAATGAAATAAAGTTTAGAAACTTATTAATTTTAATAATTAAAATATACAAATCGAAAAAAGGGGTATTAATAGTCTTGAAAGAAAGTTTTTGTAGCGATTTATTGAAATTGTGACTAGATTAAAGTCTGTCTATATTTGCTTGAATTTTATGGTTTCACTTACCAAACTAACTATAGTTTATCCCTAATGAGGGTGGTTGTAAAGCTATTGTTACCAAAGCGACCAGCTGGCCATTGAACCTCGAAGAAAACAAACCTTTACAATTGAAGGTTTGGGGTTTCTTTATCACAAAAAGTTAATTGTCTTTATTGAATTATAAAATTCAAGCAAATATAGACAGTCTTTAGCTGTTTTTGTAACCACAACAGTACACTTACGCATGTACGAGTAATACATTTTCAAAAAGCTTAGTAACTAAAAATTAGGTAAAAAAATGAATAGAATTCAGCAAGCTTGGTTTTAAAGAATAGTTTTATTTTCTTTTTAATAACTGTCTTTTTTTTAAGAAATTTAAATTCTATTAATTTTTTATTTGTTTATCAAAACTTTTTGATGTATTTTTTGTAAATTTCAAAATCATATTTAAACTCAAAATTATATATTTTTTTAATATGTATATCTACTACATGAACAGTTATATTATAATTGGCTACTAGGAAAGAAACTTCCTAAAAAGAACAAGAGCGATGACTGCTCACTTGAGATGTAGAAACGCTATCTCACCTTCGATCTTTGAACTTTTGAAGCCACATCCAGCAAGGGTCATATGCTTCAGTAAGTTTAAGAATATAAGCAAAAAACAACCATTTTTACGATAAAAATTTTACAAACTAACAGTGGTTTAATAAAATTTTACAAAGTTTTGTATAATTTAATGTATATTTGTGTTTTTAAATTTGTTATTGATATTAATTAATATCGTTTTGATAAGAGTTTATTAATGTTTTATTGAATGTATGTGCAAAATTTATTGCGATGTTTTCCACCAACAATGATAGGAAGTTTATTTATTTTCTCTCGAGTGCATTAAGCCGAAATTATGACGATAATTAAATACAATGCTTGAGCATTAGTATTAATCATCATGTCAGCTGTTCACCATTATTCAACTTATTGCTCCTGGTGATTGAAAATCTAATTTGAAATTGAAATCACTTCGATTTTGAACTATTTACGTACTTAACGTGTAGAATAATGTAAATATTATCCAATTCTGTAAAGATTTTTATCGTTGTTCCGGGGCATCTAGCGATCTAATGTTTGTTAATGATCGTGATGTTCTCTGATCAATACTAGACCGTTTAATCCTGTCTTATCAAGCGGCTTAAGATCGCATAACAATCAATTTCAAGCGAGGTTGCATGCATAAGTTTAATTTATTTCAAAGCTAGTTTGCCTAATTCATGCATTACTGGTGCACTTATTCGTTATTAGGAGCCGCAAAACTTTCATTATGTTCCACTTATTTGAGCTATTAAACCTAAAACAAAAAACTTCCTGTAAAGTCTAATTAAAAGTGGTAAATCCTTCTTTTAGCAACTTCAGGAAACTTGGATTGGTGGTAAAGCGGAACCAATTTTAAGTATATTAGAGTTCTATATCATTTTTCGGTGGAAGTTTCGTCCGCGAATTAATTCTAGATTGTTGCAATCGGGCGATAAAAGAAGTGTAAGTGGAGACGGTAATCTAGCATTGGCCATAAGACGAAATTATGTACTTGTGGTGGAAACAATGAGGGAATTCTCGACCAGCTTCTTTCTATTGTCTCGGTGTAACCGGATGTGTTGCGCCATTGTTCCTCCACTTTTCTCATCCATTTTGGAATAAGAATAAATAATTGTCAAGTTACATGGGTGTTTTCTTAACGATTTTTCAAATTTACTGACGCCAAAGAAAATTAAATTTCATTCCTAATAATGAAATCAAATGTTTGCCAAAATAAATTGTGTGGAACAGATGGTGGTATCAATGTACGGTTCACACCATTTCGACAAATCGTTTAAATTTTAGCTGTAGAAGCTTGCGACGGGATTAATAAGTTGGAAGTAATACTGGAATGTGTTCGTGAGAACCGTGTTTAGAGAATTTTCGATGGTTTTATTTCCGACGATATAAATAAATAGTAAATGTTTGCCTTAATTCGCTGTTTAAGCGCACGAAAAGTGGCAAACCGTCTAGTTTTGTTTTATTGTTTGCTGTAGATTAGCTGGAGACGGTTTATGACCTGACACGGTATGACGAATGACCAAGGACTATAATTTTAAATGTAGAAACAAAATTTACCCACATACTTAATCATTACAGATTTTTTTTATCTAATGGTATCAAATATAAACAAATAATTATACGATTATTATTTACTAATACATAATACATACCTACCTAAAATAACAAAAGGAACAAAATGAGTACTAAATTCATTTAATATAGAATTTCTTTTTCTATCGATATATTATAAGTTGAGTTGTTTTTGATGAATGAAAATATCATCAAGACAGATTTATATAAATATATCTTAATTTATTTTATGATCAAATATATTCATTGAGTCAGATAAAATAAATTTTAAAAATATTAGTTACTAAAGAATTCGATTTATACCATGTATCCGAATAAACTTATCAATATTCTCGGTGACTTTAATAAATTAGAGGAAGAAGATACAAAAATTGAGTAATTTCATATCTTTTGCCTCTATACATTAATATTATTCAAAATCATAGGCTACATCGATCAGAAATTTATAATTCTTTTTTTCAAATTATACAGGTGTATAAAATTTTACCAAAGCTTTTTATGTTAAAACAAACCAATCAACCGTATACACTTCAGTAATAAAATTCTTTTTTTAAACGATACAAGGTGTTGCTCGAGTGTACCATTTTAATTATTATTTACATTAATTTGCTATATATTTTCTATTTTATAATTTTATAAAAATTGAAATAACTTTTATTAATGCTTTATCTTTTTAAGGGAGCATTTTATTATGTATACTATTTTATTCACAATCACCCTCTTTAAAGAACCGAAAGCCAATAAAATTTCAAAAATTTTGAAAAACATGTTATATGACAGTTCAGGTTGGGACGTGCTTACTTCTTTATCAGTTTGAGGGTTTGAAACTGGCGATTTTCTAACCGCAACTATCATATTATATTTCAACTGATAAGAAAGTGACCACTTCCCAACCTGAACCTAATATTTCATATCAATTGTTATTAAATGAATTTCCAACTTTCCACATGGAAGGTAATTTCTTACTTCTTACTTTATGATAGTGAATAAAGAATATTTCTTTGTAGAAAATTGAGACCAAGTTCTTCGATTTCTATGAATTGCTAGAATTTGAAAATGGTTGTGGATGTTTACGCTGGAATCGTCTAGTTTTTCAAAAGACTAGAAAAAATGTCTCAACAGAATAATGTAATGTGGTAAACTTTCAATTTATCACACCAGGAAACAGTACCTTCAGTACGCCCTACGCCCTCTTAACTTTTTAATCTGTTCTAACATTTTCTAACCTTTTAATCCATTTTACTAAGTAATTTAAAAATTGTTAACTTTTTTTCCACCCGTGTTTTAATGAAGATGGTTTAATTAACCACTTTTTTTCGGCTGTTTTGGTAAATTTACGTTTTTATTCTCACCTGAGGATGACACTTTGTAGTTGAAACGCGTTGTGTTTTAAATAAAAGTTTGGTGTGACGGGTTTAATCGTGTTTTTGTTCATAGTTTCCATAGCAAGAGGATCCAAGAAGAAGTAAATTTTTGTTTTTTTGCACATGTATAAACCATTTTTCTCAACCTTTTCATTTATTTTTAATGTAAAATGATGTCTGTTTTTATAATAATTAGTTAATTTGACCTGACGTGACTTAACTTAATGTGCAAAGCTTTAGTCTTCTTGCGCCTTAGAAAACGAGCTTTTAATTACATACAAGCATTGAATATATTTAAACTTAACTCAATCTAACAAAATTTTTCTTGAAACACTCCGCACGTCTAATTATGACTTTGCATGTCTGCATAGCGTGAATGCAGTGATCTTAATAAACAAACAGATTTAAGACTTTAAAGTGCGGCTTTACTTGTAATAACTTACCGAAACAAGTCATAACTTCGTTACCCTCAGCTTGCGTGGCAAGATTAACCGTTTTGTAAAATCACATTTTTTTAATCGAATTAAAAGCAACGACTAAAAATGATGAGTAATTTTACACTTTTCTTTGGCGCATCTTGTCTTAATTTACTTTGAAGTTTTAGACAGTCGCTTGTCACTGTTGAACAGACTTTTTCTTTCCATCAATTGTTAAAGTCGACTCTTGGTGTAAAGTGTGAAGTACGATCAGTTTTCTTAATGCTCAGACTTTGGAGTTAAAAGTTTCATTGATTATGATGGCCCGGAAATGTCGTTCCGATAGGGGATATTTCACTGAGTGACACTATGGGAATTGGGAAACTCAACTGTAATTACTCCCTGATAGCAGCGGAATACGAATTTTGATAACTAGACAATTTGATGTTACAAAACATTAAAAAAAATGAAGACATTGGTTCTTTTTTTTAATTCGATTTGTTAAAATTGAAATATTTCATACGAAATAGTTAAAACGTTGTTATGCTCCTAGACGCATAATCGGAAAAATAATTTTGCATTTTTATCCGAAAGCTATGCTCAACTTCAAATTCAGTCTAATATCCCTTATCTTGAATTACTTTTCGCTACACTATTATTATAGTTATCGCTCGCTCTTCACCAGAGGGCATTATCCGTGCATTTAAATATAAATTGCAGCACAAAGTTGGATGCGCCCCTTGGAATTCTTCGTGTGTTTCAGACAAACACAACAGTCCGCATCAATAATTAGCTACAACGTGTTTAGAATTCCTTGATGAAATCGTCCGTTTTGTTCCTTAAATATTGATAAGTTTTGTCACTGCAGATATATTAGAGGTATTCAGAATTAAACGACCGGTTGTAGCTCAACCTGACAACCATTTCGGTCCCAATAAAAGAGTTTTTGGACTTGATTTACTTTTGAACGACTTTACAAGATTTGATTCGGTGTGTGAGCACCTGAAAAGAAAAAAAGCGCTTTTCCCATACTTGATGTAATAAAGGGTTGATAATATAATTGGTGGACATTAAGTTGTTGTGCGGTTTGGTTAATTTTAATTTAACTCAATTGAAAAGCGCTTTGTTTCCATTAAGAGTGCTCAGATTGAATGTTTGAAGTGTTCGGTTAACGGAATTATGGAAAAGTTGAGGTCAAACGCGTTAAATAAGTCTAAACGATAAGAGAAATTTAGTTTTGATTTTATCGCAGCTTTTTATATATAAGTTTGCGTGACCTTTGCAAAGGTGAATAGTGGCTTTGAATCCTTTTAAACTACCCTCAGACTTTGACTTTTTCTATAATTATTGGGAATACTTAAAACATACTTTAAGTGACATTCTTATGGAAATTATTCTCCGGTGCGTGTCGAAGCTTTTAATAATTGTAACGAGGCTTGTAATTTAAGAAAATATTTTCTTTGTTCCTGGAATTGTTAATTAAGAATGTTAAGTGTACAAGCATAAGTAAATTTGTCTCAAGAAATTTTTTATTGATTTATAATTATCGCTGAAGTAGACCATCAATCACCTTCTCCGAAACACGACTCAATAATTTGCAATAAAATTGTGACGTTCCAAAATCACTCTTTTTCGGCTTAGTAATTTATGAAAACTTTTCAGCCTTAACCCTCCACATCCATTTGTAATGAGGCAGTTTTCCCTTTTTTCGCTCCACTATTCTGACAAAATTCTCACTTGGTTAGTTCATTATTAATACAAGCAAAGACAGGCCGGATGCTATTTTTCATTGAAACCGTTTCAGATTTTTCATTTAACTTGTCGAATCAAGAAAAATGTGTCAGTGCTTTATACACATAGAGTTTCGATTTATATTACCCTACACAGTCTACTGCTAACATAAAATTCGATTTAGGATAAAATGCTCCGTTTACATTGTATTTTTTTATTACGGTACCACACTATATCTAAAAGAGGTTCACAACGAATGGGGGTCTTTATTTTTACAACTATATCCTGTGCTCTTCATCGTTTTATCTAAACTAGTTGTTTCGGAATTTTCACTTAAGTAAATAAATCTCACGGTTTATCATTGAACCATGGAGGAAGTCTACATACACATAACATATACAAGCAGCGTTCGTGATAACATTTTAATTAATCGAAGAAAAAACAGTAGCGTGTTTCTAATTATTATTGTGTTCCATGAAAACAAAATTAAACTTTCAAAATTTTACAATTGAAATTTATGTTCTTTCTAGACTATGCATGTACGCTCACATCTTTGCAATATTTTTAGTCTTATTTATGTTCTAGAAGTTGGTTTATTTATTTATAAAATGCAAAAAGTTTCTAGTACAAGTTACATTGCACAAAAAATTACAAAGTTACGTTCGTATTGTCAACGTGTTTGAAAAACTCAAAAACAAATTATTTTTGTGTTATTTCAAAGCTGGTGTGTGTTGATAATTAATTTTGTAGTTGTTTGGAATAAATGAGAAATATTTTGTTTGCAAATAATGTAATAAGTCACAAGCAAAATGGAAATTATTTTATTTTGTTTCATACTCAATTTCGTATTCGAATGAAAGACGTCTAAGAGGATGAAATAAAATTTCTTGATTGAACAATACAAACCTCAAAAACATGGAGATTATACAGAATTGAAAACGGGAATTTAAATATTTAATTTTAATTTAATACGATTTGGTGAGACTGTTTAATATTTTTAAAGTAAATAGAGCCTTAATATAAGAAAAAAATGCATGACCAAATTATTTATTTTGTAAGAAACATTACTACACGCGAAATATTTTTATTATAGTGATGAAATTTGAATGGTATTGATTCATTCGTTTCATTATTGAAAAGGACTGTAATACTTGAAATACATAAACATTAAGTAAACAATTTCCATTAAAATTGTGTTCAGCAAATATTTTCATTACATAATTACTCAACCATTACGAAAATTTGATTCGTGCAGATAACACGTCATATTTTCTGTTATTTTCAATTCCTGGCGTAATTTTCTGTTATCTGAGATTAGAAGCGTTTCTCTACCTGATGAATAATTTCCCCAATCCCTCTTGAAACACCCAATTCATCCTGACTCTTTATCATTCCGCAGTTTATCTGAATTGCATCCCGTCTAGGATCTTTAAGCGTTTTTCACGCGCATGATTACCCACATATGTTTGTAAGTTGCTTATTCATAGGGAGTGGAAGTCATCTTTCTTACGAGTTTATTACTCTAAACTCGTTACTTCATTGTGCACTTTACAAATAATTTTATAATTCGTCGAGTAACTTTAACACAATAAAAGAAAGAGATGCTTCATGAAAGCTGCACTGCGATAATACACTTTTATGCATTGTACAAACTTGCAGTGTTTTCAGCGATATATTCACAAAGTTGTGACAGAAAACACAAGACGTGAGAAGAAAATGCTCTAATTGGAATCATCTCTAGTTTGTAGTTCAGTTTTCTAGCGAGATTTCTAGGATTGATAAGATGATAAGACATCGCCACGCGGCCTTGGCACCTAGCTTTATCGATTGTTAGTTGAACCTGTCACTATTCAAATGCGGATAACAATAGATAAAGTGCTTTGGCAAATATAAGAATAGTTAAAAAAGGAATAAAGTCACGCGAATACATTATGGTGCAAATTGGAAAACTGGCCTCAAATCGAGTCGGGATAAGTTTAAGGGAGAAGGGCATTATTTAGCCGATGTATCTATTGTTACAAGCGCATAATAATTAACAATAGATCTAGGTTGTCACAGAGGATAGGTGGGTATTGTGACACAAGGTATACTTTGCACAGGTGGTAAGCGACAATGGTTAAAATTCACCAGAATGGAAGCGAACTGTTGAAACTCGGAAAAAAGCACCAATAAAAGCATAGCGTCGTTTAAATAATCCAATAATACTAGAAAAAATTGTATATAAATAGTGTTTTTGTAGCGAATGGAATTGCAAATACAAATTAAAACACTACATCACGTTTACCTCTTTTGCACAAATACAATCGAATTTTAAATCAGGACTGATTAATCGGTTTAATTTGTACGCATAGAAATCTGTTGCTTTGCAAAATTTTTAAATTGAGTTCTTTCACGGAAAATAAATTCTTTTTAAAGATTCTGACGAAGGTTTCATTAAGAAAAAGTCATTTACTTGCGACCCTAAATTACTACATGAATTACACTTAATTTATCACGACGTCAAATGCTTATGGGCAAAGATTTATCATTTTATTATAGACATATTATAAAGGCTATTTTTGTGTCATAAATGTGATATAATCTTTTCAAATGACTTTAAATAGTTTGTTTCTTTTTCGAACAATAAAGTGATTCGTACGGGTGGTTATCACAAGGCTCTGCTGTCAATTATTTATGTAATTTAGCGTACAGGACAATAAGATATTAAAAATGAATGAATTTTAAAACAGTCTCTTTTATAAACAAAGTTTAAAAAGTAGTTTCGTAAGGAGGCTGAAAATTCAAATATTTTTGAACTGCAACTAAGTCAGGTGTGGGGAGAAAAAATAATTTAAGATAAGACTTTCAAAATTGTATTGACAACAATAAAACACGCAAACACTAATAAAAAAATGTAATTAAACATTTTTGAAATTGAATTTTGAAAGCTTAAAATCGAAACTTGGAAAAATGAGTAATATTGCTCTGAGCATCATTGGAACGCTTTCATTGTTATTTATTTATTGAAATGGTAATGTACATTACCAGTGTTTACCTTATTAATGAGTTTATTAATTAATGAATCGAAACCCGTAATAAGCTACATAAAGAATAATAAATATTTAGTGACAAAGTTATAAATAAATAAGACTTGTTATCAAAGTAGTTTTGTAAAAATACGTTAATAAAACTTTTTTTCGTGAACATAGGAAACATGAATTTTAAACAATAAACTGGTGAGGCATTCGAGTTATTGTATCTACATTTATTCAAGTATGTTGTAATTGATAATAGTCTTATCAAGTTCTTCTTTGATGTGAAATGTACTCCAAGTTTACAGCGTGAGTTCATATTTCTTAACAAATCTTTTTCCGGGTCAGGGAGTAATTGTGCCAACTTTTGCCCATCTACAATATTAAAATAAAAGCAACAAACTGCTTGCATTGTTTTACAATTCATTAAAACGCATTTACAAATTCAGATTTTTCATGAAAGTTGTTTTATTTCGACGTGAGCTTTTCATTTTGTCGATGCAGTCTAGTAATTCAGAATTTCCAATTTAACTCTTAGCTTTTACAACTACATTCCCCCAGTTTTAACATGTCACAAGCATTACATATGCAAATTTGAAATATGTATCTTTTATGGGAGAACGTCACAATTGCACAAGACTAATACGTTGCGGAGTTTCACTATTACGGGAAAAAACTATTAGATTTTATACTGACACGATGATGGGTTTCATCGTCGTAAAAAAAAATATAAAATATTTACTATGGGTGCTGTGATCAGTCTCAAATTCCGTGCCATTTGTCAGGGATAAAGAAAGAAAAAATGGGTTCGGTGGTGTGTCGAGAAAAATTATACTTTGAAGAAAATTATTTGAAATAATCGATGGAAACATCGCAGATTTATCATTTTCTTTTTCCAACTTTTCTATTTGGTAGATTTCCTATGAATTTCTTGATTCAATTAGATTAATATTTGAAAGTTTAAAACGATTTTTCTTGGCTTTTGTGAATCCAGTAACAAAGAGAGCAATTTTTCTAATATAAAGCGGTGGACAGGTTATTACGACGTATTTCCTCTGACTTCCGCTGGACAGATCGATCAACTATAATAATAATTGTTTTTTGTTATTTTGCAGAAAATTCACTACAAGCTCCAAGATTCACGACATCGTCGGCTAGTAGTAGTATTATTAGATTAGGAACGACAAAAATTATCCAGTGCCAAGCTTTTGGTGAGTACTTTTTCGATATTTGCTCTGAAAAATCTACTGTTTGTCTTATGAAATTTTCATTGCGTTCGTCGTTGGGGTTATAAATGTTTGTTACAGAAGCTTTTGCAATAAAGCTCATCTTTTACAGCACATATTTGCCGGGACATAATTTTTAAAATTCAACAACTAGCCCGCATTTGCCGTAATGGTGCCCTGAACTAATCCTGAAAACTTTATCGTTACATGAAATTGCGTCGGTACCGGCAATTTATAAAAGGTTAAAAGCTCCTATTCATGCAGCGCTGTACTCATTTACACTGACTCTATACGTATACTTTTTTTCTTTGTCGCTTTATGCGGCGACGTTATAAAATATATGTGGGTTAAAGAGAAAAAGCGCTTTCAATATAGGGATTAAAAAAACAAAAGCAAAATGATGTAAATATAGTCAAATGTAAAAGTTAGACAGGTGTAAGTTTCAGGCAAGTTCTTCCACAAAGATTGATTGGCGTTCGATGCAAATACTTATTTATTCTTTTTCTGAACGTTTCGATGCCGAGTTTAGGCAAATTTTAAATGAATTTTGGCCGTTTGGGACGCCAACACCAATTCGAAACAAGTTGGGAGTACAAGTCGGGGACGACCGCGTTCTCCAAAAGTCGATAAAATAATTTTGTTTCAACTAATCTGTTAATTTTTTATTTAAAGCATTTTATTGATTATTACGTTATTGAGAGATTCTAATTGGTAATGTTTTCCCCCAACTGTCTTTGTTAAACAACAATTATCCTTATTATTATTTTGCATGTCGGTTTCCATTAAATTTTCAAATCCAATTGGTGACAAATGATTCTTTATTGAAATGTTTCCAGAAAAATGTATGTATCTAATTTCCTTTTATTTTTCATGTGAAACAAATCTCTTTTGTTCTTTGTGGTATATAAATAATTTAAAGAACCTATTGATTCTAGGAAAAATCAAATACATTGTTTAACAAATATTGCGTTTGAATTACATTTTGTACAAAATGTATTTATGCAAAAAGTTTTGTGTCGGTTTATTTATTATGTTATAGTGTTGGTACATACCTATAATTTTGAATGTAATTTTATAGTTGTTTAAAAAATGCTGTAAATTGAACAAATGTTTTTTTTTGGATCATTTTTTACTCTACCCCGTCATAGTTTGTTATCAAACGTGGTTACAATTTTTTATTTATTCTAACAAAACAAAAAACAGTTGAAATTAATAATTTATACGTAAAGTTCAAAGTGAAATTTTAAAATGAGCCTACACTTGGTTATTTGAATTGTTCATTATAAATACAATTTCAAAAAAAATATATTTTTTACTACCTGCATCATAATCCTAAATTAAAACACGCTGCAGCGTGCGTAATTTGGCCTTTATAGCACGCTGAATTTTAAAGTTGTCTAGGTAACAAGAAATAGAAATACGAAAACGATTCACAAACAACCTTTTATTGTGTAAATTCACATTTTTTCAATGCTCATAAAAGATAGTAAATGGGCAGGTATAATAAAAAATAGCGTATAACATTCGTTTACAAGCGCCTTTAAAACACTTACGACGTTAAAAGCATTACGCTGACGCGTCGTGCTCTTAAACCCGTCGTGCGTATTTTAAAGGCTTGCTTATAAACTAGTATTATAATATACTATTATTTTTGACACTGTCAAAATTTACGGTTTTTCTCCCGTGTAAGGAAGTTTTGACAACTGTGTTTGGTATTTCTTAATACAAAACATCAGATTATTTTTAACAGATTTAAAGCAAGCCTTGTTGAGTCTTATTACTCTTATTCGAAGAATAAAATGTTGTATTCAATTCGTTTTAGTGTAAATCGGACGTTTTATTCCAGTGGATGAAAGTCCACTCGGTGAAATAATGCGTCCGATTTACACTCAAACTCGTAGAATAAATTACTAAGAGGAGTCTATTTACTCTTAACTATATTTTTTTGAATCTCGTCTAATTATAGGTACCTACGAATTAAGCGTGGTAGAAAATGGTACATTTTTCGATACGTACCTACCTTATAATTTTCGATAATTACTCTCAAAAAATCGGTAACATCTTTTCTGTAGTTACTCTTTTTATGTATTACAATTTCCTTGAACATATTTAAATACTAAACATTGATCGCAATGCGACAATTACTTTGAAAGTGGAAACTTTTCCATAAGGCGATGAAGATGAAAAAGAAAATTGGGTAAACTTTTAAAAACGATGAAAACATTGTTCAATTTGGAAATTTATTGTGACAGTTCAGCAGTGTTCAGAGATTAGAAAATGTTTTTCTTTAATTAGCGATGCAACAGCTGATTTATTTAAATTAAAATTACTATTAAGGGGTGCGACAGGAAAAGGTTTTAATACAGGAAGGGCGATTTTTTTGACAGGAAGGGAAGTGTCTCGCTTTACATGTGGGAATTTTTTGCACCATCATTTAATTTTGGTGTTATAAAATGAAGTACGAAGCAAATCAATATAGTGCATCAACGTTCTGGTTTATTAAAGAGTGATAACAACGTTGTAATTAAGCAATCAAAAACAATATGATATTAATATAAATGAAAAACTAAAAATAAAATCGTTTCAATTTTTGTTTTAAAAATGTGATCTTTGATGTTATGGCATTCTTATTTTTAAAACTGAACGTGGGTTGCACAAAGTTTTAATTTATTAAAAAACTGACAGTTATTAAATTCTACAAGCAGATATAAATCTACATGGGAAATTCGCCCTGCACTGTATTTTCACTCGTAACTTACTGTTATTCATAATAAGTACGGAAAATTTGGCCCTAATAGTGTCTAAGATTGTAGATAATTTTATAATTAGGATTTTATTGTTTAACTAACAATGAAAGCAGATTAAATCTTATGAAATTTGTAGACAAAACCGCTACAGTGTGATGCGTTTCTAACAAGCAGCCATAAAAGAAACCTTCCAACTGTCGTCCTTCCGTCTTATTTTTTTATTTTTTTATTTGGATGGTTAATATCACCTGGAATTTAATAAGCATTTAAGATAACTAACAAAATTCCTGCATTCGAAAAACTTTCCGTATTATTTAATTTTTTTGCCCTTGGTAGCAAAATTGTAGATATTGCACTTCCAATACCTCTCGGGCGTAAACATACCATTTCTGTAATCATGCGTTAATGACAATAAAATCTGCGAGACGCAATGAGGCGTCGAATATCGAACGCAACCGTTAAAGTAATTGCCGTGATAGGAAGTCTCTTTGATTTCCTGTTTGGTCTCCGAAGTACGTAATTTAACGGCTTCGAAAACGAAAACTTATTAACTTCTCCTTGAGGACGGTTTCCAGTCGTACCATTTCTGTGGAATCGACGACAGTCCCCAACGATATTATTAAAATCTAAATGTTTGCACTTGTCTTATAAACATAATTTAAATAATCGTCGTAATACAGACGGGGACGGTTTCGTCATGTAAATATTTGAACGTCTGATGTAGTTCTTGTAGAAACACCCAGCTCGTGATCTGTTACACTGCCGAAGATAGAACACGGGAAGAAAGATGTGTTTACACATATGGAGATTTTAATTAAAAGGATTTTTCTTTGACTGGCATATTATAACGATAATATTTATAATAAGTTGCTATAAATAGACGATTTTATTGGACTTGGTTAATAATGCGCCAAATCGATATTGTAAATTCTTGGTATAGTTATTAGTGTTTTAGTTAAATTAGGAAAGCGAGTAATGATGTTATAAATAAATCTACTGTTAAATTTAATTTCGTCTGTCACTTTATCAAACTTACCGAGGTAATTATTTCCGAAATGGATCAATAATTCCATATAATTACTACGCTAATCTCGTAAAGAATTGGTTGAGAGTTCCACGCCGAATTATTTTTCTAAATTGTTTTTTTTTTTTTTTTGGAAAAACTATTGTTGGGTCGTATCTGTGCACTGTGCAAGAAACGGAAATTGCAGCTGTTGTTGGATTCAAAGGAAATTATTCTGCCAATTAGACTACGAGAGACCGTTGTATTGAAAATAAAATGAATTAGAGACTAAAACAGCCGATAATTGCGTATTTTCAATCAGATTACAGTTGCACAGAATTGAAATTAATAATTTCAACTGTTCAACAGTGTTGAAAAAACATGTATTATTACGCCACAAACACGTCAATGTGCAAGACGTTAAAAGTTGAGAGGTTTGGGACTGGAAACGGTCTCGTGGGAGCTCACGCGACTTGGAGGAAGTGCAGACGAATGATAAAATTATATTTTCTCGTTGAGTACTTTATTAGACAGTACTGGATATGTACATTTTTCTTGCTCTTGCTCGACAAATTCTAGGTTATAAAAATATCACGTTTGGAATGATTTTTATAGAATAACTAAACTAACTAAAGACCCTTATTACCAACTTCCTTTAAGTTTCATGTTTCCTCTGTCTTTTGGTGGAAATTGAGGGACAAGTAATAACAGAATCAAAAGCTTACTTACTTTTTTTTGTTATTTGAAAAATAAATTTGTCTGGAGCCAAATGCAATGTTTCACTTTTGCATCTAACCGGAGGAAAAGTGCATAAGTGCTAAAAAATTTATAAAACCATACATTTCTCTCCTTTGGGACAAAAGTAAGCTCTCAAAACAGATTTTTCCTGTCTGGAAATGATGGCTTACGTTACTACACAAAAAAAATAGGACAGAGAAGGAATCAATGTTGTTAAAAGAATATAAAGTTGCTTGAATATTTTAGCTAAATCTTTTATCCTGTTTACCGTGTTAAAAAATATTTTTTTAATATGCTATTGAATAAAATGTATTGAATTAATGACTTAATTAACTCAGCTTCTAGCGATTTTTTTTTCAATGCTGTGTTTGTGTCTAGGTTGTTTTTTCCCGTAAAACAAATTTGAAGTTTTATAACTTTTAGACAAGATTGAAATGTATTTCGTAAAATAATAAGTAATAAAATCAGTACAAATTCTAAGTTTTGTATAGGATTTTTCTTTCTCTCGTTGCTACATGTATCTTTATTTTTATTTATTTATGCGGAAATAAAATCTATGATTTATTTTTGATTTTGTTCGGTGTTTAAAAACCTTACAATACCTGCAAAAGTTGACCGAACTATTTTCTATAAAAAATAATTCCTAAACCATCAGAAATGTTTGTATTTTGTTGTATTTTTTGTGGCTAATTAACTTTGCTGTCATTATGAATATAACTTTTGATTTCTTTTGTAAATAAATTTGTACTTAGATCAACTTCCTAACTCTGTAAATATTTTTGTTTGTATTTTATTAATACAGTTTCCGAAAATATACTTGTCTTATTAAAATTGATTAATTGATTTTCTTTTATATTTCCGGACCCGGATCTATCCACGTGTCGTCAGGAAATGAATAATCCAAAAAATATCATAATTACAACAGCTGTTGTACACATTTAATCCAGTATATTTATTATTATTGTTAAGTTAATTGTGACTTTATTTATGAACTTGTCCCTATCTAATAAATAGTAAACAAACCCGAATCTTCAGGTGGGCAACTATTTACCTGTCATCTCTCGAATTCTTTTCATTCATTCTTCCCCCTAATCCCCCATAAAGCCACTTACCCAATGAAGGTATTAAAAAATCCTGATTTATGAATTTTTGAAGACAGTGAATATCTATCCTCCAAGCCTGAAATATCAACAAAAGGATGTTCACTCGAGCTTATCAAGTTACTGAAGCAGTACACTTTCCTTGGGTCTTTTTCAGAGTCATTGGTGCACCGCATTACACATAATATAACGGTCAAGTCGGTCGTTACACTTAACTAATTTTAAAATAAAACTTTTGGGTTTTAAATATCGACGCTTGATTATTTTTATTGAATCAGAATGGATGTTTTAAGAAGAGAATGGGAGGTAAGACGAGACCACTTGAATATGCAATTAAATCTTATCCGCTTTTTTAATTTGAAGCGAACACAATTAAACGTCGTGGTATTATGAATTCATACATTCTTTGTTTATCTTACAACATCTGGACAATGAGCATTCTTCTATTGCGTGCAGGTATAATTAGGAGCCTTCCTGTCGCTTTGCAGCCACTCAGACGTAATTTTTCGATTGCTAGAGACATTTTGCGTTAATTACGCGTTTGATAAAGCGGAACAAAATTAAAATCGGAGGCAATTAGCTCATTTCTTGGCCTGGGAAACCGTATATGTGGAAAGTAACTCAATATTTCCGTGATTATGGCTGCCGTTCTTCACTCGATACTTGTGTTACCAATAAAATTTCGAAAAAATTTTCACGGAACATCACCGGAATCGATCTTCACGCACTTGTGTCAACTTGTTGTCCGGATTTATGTGCCGTACTAATTATTCACTTTGACTAATCTGGAGTAATCACATTGCGTTAGTGGGACATGTCTCCATTGAACTTGGCCCATTAATAATAATAATAATAATAATAACAGGTAACAACCAATTTGAATAAATCAAATTTACATTAATGAAGCCAATGCATTAACAATTTTGGCCGTGTCCGAAGGGTTTATGACCGTGATCTTAGACGCACATTATGCCAAAGGTGTGCTGAAATAGTAATAATAAGAACGCCCTTGCCCCATCTAATATTTAAAGATTTCACTGTTCAATTTGCTTCACTCTTAGTCTCAACGAAGAGTTAAATTTTAAAGAGTCACTCGGTAATTTAATTCCTGCAGAACATAATAACAAAACTTTTAAAATAAAATTGGCTAGCTAATTTCGTCCGTCGTGTGTAATATAAAACTTTCGGGTAACCCACCCGAGAAGTCCTGCAAAATTCAATTTTAATTGTTGGAGTTCATATTTTAGAAAAATACACAACATTTCTTACATGCACTAATACAGGGTGAATCAAGTTATACCACTGGCAATACCAGCTTTAACTAAGTAGCCATAAATTGAAAAAAAAAAAACAAATAAGTTGTTGCACTGCTTCAGACTTGGAATTTTTGTGAGGTAAATGAATTAAAACTTGACTCACCCTATACCTATTTGCAAGATTAAAAAAAATGTGAATTCATGATCGTGTTTTGAATAGTTTATTTTTCATTTTGTGTCGTAAGTAAATATTTCTATTTTTAAAAAGTTTTTGATTTCTCAATTTTCATAGTTTGCGCTAATGTGGAGCTTAAAATGAAAACAATCTATGAATTTAAAAAGTATGGCATATTACCATCTACACGGTGATCAAAAAATGACGGATAACCTCAATGATGCATTCTTGGAAAAGCTTTGGAGAGAACCGTGAAAAATGTTGAAAAAAATATCCTGTCTCATTTTTTTGAGCTATGATGAATTATGAATCTTAATGAGCTGGCACAACGTTGTAATGAAGCAGCAAAAATAATGAAAGTGTATAGCGAACAATTAAGGTTATATCTGTTTTTCAAAAATCCAAAACAAAATGACATTGTTTATTTATTTATTATTTATCCAATGTTGTCAGATATAATTTTAGGAAAATTAAACCTAACTTTTTTAAAATAAAAAATTACTTGTCCAAGTCTTAAATTTTAATAAATTTTTACTGCTGTTAACAATGAAATAATTCTCTATGTTTTAGAAAAGGTAACAAATTAACATAGACCAGAATAAATTATAAAATTTATTCGTCAACTTTGAAGCTATTCTAAAACTTTGGTTTACAGAATTTTTTCATTATTTTTTTGTAATTTTTTAGAAATTTTACCAGTAGAAACCAACGAGCTTATCCGTCATTTTTTGATCAACTTTTATTATTTAAATAATTTAAGAGAATTAAGTTTGTTGTATGTAAAAACACTATACATTATTATTTAATAACTTTTACGTATTTCGCCAAAGAAGCTGGTATCATCACGACAAAGAAATGTTTTTATTAAGTGAAATATGTACATATTTTAAAGAAAAATTCGGAAAATTAATATAATAGTTTTTTTTGTTTTGGGGTAAAAAATTAATGTAATAAGACTTAATTAGAATACATTGTCATATATCGTAAAATGTTTTAAATAATATTGATTTTTTCGGATGGAAGTAAAACTTGATTCACCCTATATAAAGTGCATTCGTATTTTTTAAACATCACATAAAATACTAAAACTCACATTTATGATTGTTTTTTATTTTTGTATAGTATCGAAACGTTTCAAGTAATGTTTTTGTCAATTATACAGTGAGATAACATGAAGAAAAAACATTTGTTGATATTTTTTCGTAATTTTTGGAGAGGTCGTAAAGCATTCCCCATGTAGATGGCTCTTCTATAAATCGCGGATTTAGGAAACACTCGTTTGAATTTATTTTCGTAAATAGAAACAAACTGGGAATGTTTGCCGTTGCAACAAATAGCCTCTACACTAAAATTTACTAGCATGAATCCGGTGCAAATATAAACTTAATCGATTCTGGATATCGTCGGTTTATAGTTTAATAAAGCCGACATTAACATAGTCGCAAACCCGTACAAAAAGCGAGTTATTGTCAATCTATCATTTTTAGGAATTGGCGTTGCACCTGCGTCAACAATACAAATATTTCACTTTTGCAAGTTATTTGAGAAATATGTGGTGGAAATCGGCACGAACACCACATAAAATACGGGTTTAAGTTACTTAAAATATATGCGTTTTTCCAATTTTCAGGTAATCCCTCGCCGCAATTTAGGTGGCTGAAAGACTGGGTGCCAATAACTGAATTTTCAACTGATGCTTACTACAAAATCATCTCCGCTAGTCATAAGGATGAAGGCAGCTACAGGTGTATAGCAGCCAACAAAATCGGCTCAATACTCAGCGAGGAAATGAAGATTCTCGTAGCGTGTAAGTGCAGAAGTTGCATGATAGCTTTAGGGAGTAGATTATTAACTGACACTGTTATAAAACCATCATTACGTATTACAAAAAATTTGGCCTCAACTAAATAGTTTTGTGTAGAAAAGTGGGCGTTAATGTCTAGGGACGTATCCTCGTAGAAGAATGAACAGACTTGGTGAGCTTGGACATGCACGAGTGAAAGAAAGATCTACAGACCGCAAAAGCCCCATTTTTATGTCTTGGTCTGTCATCTTCTTAGAATTGTTCGAAATGGAATCAAGTAGCTCTTTTGTTACAAATCTCGCTATTGTCCGAAAGCTCACAATGTGTGTAAGAGGATAAGGTGATAACGTTGTAATTTAGACTTTTCTTTCGAATGTCACACCTTACACCAGGATTAGAATTATAATGTCAGCACCTTTTACAATTATATAATCGACGTCGCCTCTCTAGTTTAAAAACAAAGCGTGGCTAATTAATATTGTAAACCAATCATTCTTTGGCAATTACAATATTCGCAATTTTACTTTCATCAATTTTTTTTATCGAGCTTAGAGACAAAAATTATTTACCTTGAATAAAGTAAAATTTACTTTGTTCATGCTTTGTACAATACATACAACATAATGTCGAATAAATTACAGTAATTATGAACGTTTATCTGGCAGTTACTACTGACAGTTGTTTTTCTTTATTGTCGGTTATTTTCATTTTTTGTAGAGCTCGAGTTTGATTTATGTCTGATATTCTAGATATATACAGGATGATTTTTTTTAAAACGAGCCATCTTGGATATCTCCAAAAAATAGAAATTAGAAAATGTCAGGTAAATTTTTATTTAGTGTATGTCAGTTTAATTTTAGTTTAAAAATAAACCTTCAACTTTGTTTTGTGCATTTCATACTACATACATTAGTATTATGTACCTACCCGTAATTGAGCTTATAAAAAACAATCGAAACACAAAAAAATACACAGCCGAATTTCTGATCAAAATAAATACCTTTCATTTGAAGTATCACAAAAGGGTTGGTGCATTTAAAATTTTATTTTGTACTCAATGTTAAAGAGTGCTTTTATGAACTAACTTCATTAGATAAAGTAGTCTTTTATCGTCTAGTGAAATAAGGTATTTTTTATCTACTGTTTAAATTCTTTATTAATAACTTACACAAAAATACATACTTAAACTAGTAAAGAAAGGAACTATATAGAAGAACCATCAATACCAGTGTGAAGATGGATGGTGCAGTGTTCAGTATGTCCAATTTTTATAAAAACAAATTTTAAAAAATGACACAAGAAATTCTGGTAGGTGAGTACAAAATAAAACAAAATATTATACACGATGATAAAGATTGTTTATCTACTCGTGAAAAAAGACTACTCGTGACTTCGTCACTCGTAAGCCTTTTCACTCGTAGATTTCATTTTTTTATCGTCTTGTATAATGGCATAATAAATAACTATTGAAAGGATTGTCTGTATTACCAAAGGGGTAAGTACTACAAATTTTGAAAGTAGACTAAAAGGTATTTCCCTGCAAATATTACCTATTTTAGGATTTTTCAATTTTTGTTTATTTTCTGATAAAAACAGGGTGGCTCGTTTTAAAAAATTCACCCTATATATAACTTGTGGCATAGCTATCGCCACACTGGCAACTTAGCAGCTGCGTTTTTTTGAGGTGAAATAGGTCAGAAACATCTAATTTCTGTGTAAAAACCTATCTTAGATCTAAACCCTTCTGACAATTTTTTTGCCAGAATTTTTTACTATTTCATACAGAAAAAAAAAAAATAGTGCCACAGAAGTGGCGATAGCTATTGCACGAGATATAACTAACTAAATCGATCATAGGTTTTTGATTTTAACGCTTTTCGTTGCTTTTTGTAGGAAACCATTTCATTTTACTTCGTTATTTCCGTAAGTGGCAATCTCATTTAATCTCAATGATCAAACTCGGGAGTTCATTGCCTTTTGAAACAGCTTTATTTCAGGATTAAAGTATTTAAATTATTAGTTGTAAAGAGGGAAGTATGCAATACCGTTGAAGAATTTGTATGATTTTACGCAAATTAAAAAGCTAGTGCTAGAATGTTGTGGATTATTCAGTTTTACTGAAAATGTGTGGCTGCGGCTGCCCTAATAAGACGCGATGAATATTTAATTTAATTTATAAATAAATGATAATTGTTACACTTTTAGAATCGAGTTTGTGAGTTATGATTTATTATTTACTGTTAATTTCCACCAACAAAATTTTAAATGATGAATTGTTTTTTTATTTTTTTTATAATGATTATTTTAATAATTTGAAAAATAATTCATTGTAACATAATAAAATAATAATAAAATTGTCGTCGTTCTTATGAAGTTTGTGATGACGGTTTATAAAGTTTATTTACTAAAAAACAGTGCATTGAGGTTACATTTTTAGGAGCCTTTACGCTACTGTACTCAGTTGATAGCTGTTTAAATATACAAAAAAAAAGATTTTACTATGTTTATTTTATCTCTTCTCTAGTGCTGTATTTCTTGCGTTTGAGTTTGTTGGGTTTTTTCCACAGACATGAAGGTTTTCGAAGATCAGACTGAAAAGAGCGAGTCCGTCGTCGAAGGGCAAGCTGCAATTTTAAATCTTCCGGAAATCGAGTCGAAACCTAAGCCTGAAGTGACCTGGCATACCGAAAGCGGACAATTACCATACGCTCAAAAATACGCCAAATCGAAATCCAACCAACTTATCATCCTATCCACGGATAAATCTGACCAGAAAGCTTACAGGGCGCGTGCAATAAACACTCAAGAAGGTAAAGAAGAAAACAGCGCATTTATAAGACTGAACGTGCAAGAATCAACCGATCATAAAGAAATTGCACCTCAAATTATTGTTCCTCCCGAAGACGTGAAAATTGTCAGAGGGACAGCTCAGACGACTTTAGACTGCATCGCTAATGCCAGACCGTTGCACGAATTGGAGACGTTGTGGTTTAAGGATGATATTTTGATAGAGAATGGGGGCATGTATTCCTTGAACGATATTTGGAATAGGAGTTTGACGTTGATTTCGGTTAACACGACCCATAGTGGGCAATATGAATGTCATGTTAGGCTGAGATCGGAACGGTTTGATACCGTCACAGCCAAAGCAATTGTTACTGTACTTGAAAAACCGAGATTTGTGAGTGCCACAAGGGCCGAAACGTTAGGGGAGTACGGGACACCTATTAGCCTACCATGTGATGTGGTCGGAATACCCAAACCCAACGTCACTTGGTATAAAAACAGCGAAGAGATTGATCTGACTGACAAGAGGTAAGTGTAATAAAAAAAATGTTTCCTCAATTACGTAGTTATTACATGATGTCGTATTTTTATTATCGTAGACATTAATAGAGCTCTAAAAAGTCACTTTATGATCCTTGTGTATTTCTATGAAATAAGTACGTCTTGTTTTTGTTGAAATAACATCACATTAATGTATGCTATTATCAATGTTTCATACCCTGTGAAAATATGTTTTATGCTGGATGTTTTATTATTTTAATAAAAAAAAAATGGAAAATGAGGTAAATTTGTGAATATTCCCAAGTGGAAATGACAACATTGTATTTTTATTCTTTAATGAAAGTCCGAATTTTTTTTATATTACACCAACATTCCACATTACCCGAAATTAAAAAGTGTGTGAAAACAATGTGTTTATGAAACCTTTGAAAATATTGTAATGGATTTTTGCTCAAGGCGAAAAAGTTTTTTTCCTATTAAATCCATCGCATTTAGTTAAACTCGATCAAGTCAAAAGAAATGTTTCATGTAATTTTCAAATATTTAGTATTGAAAACGTATTCGTATTGTTCTTCTACGCTGATTTTTGTTGGTCAAAATAATGCATCTTAAGTAATGAATATTACAATTTTATCTAATGCCTAAACTAAAAATTTAGAATCTGAAAAAACTGTTTAATAAATTTGATTCATTTTAGTTTTTAGAAATTGTGAGATCGACAATACATATACAGTGTAACAAAGGTTTTCAAAAAGTAATTGGGAATAAAGCAAATAATTATATATTTAAAAAAAATGTTCATAATAATTTATTTAAATTTTCATTTTAACATTGTTGATTGTTGTTTTATTTCTGTAAATAATACGTCAGTTGGTAATCCTTTCATATAAAATATCCACAATTTTGTTTGTCACATTTTACATATTTGTATATTTTGATTAAATTATATTGCATTACTCAAAATCGATAATATTTTCTATACATACAGAAACGTTTCTTGTTAATTAGCCTAACGATTACCGTAACCATGTTTTAAGTCTCATACAAAAAAGCTAAATTTCAATTCTCTCATTTTCCTAATAAAAAAATCATAAATCATGTTACACAAAACGGCTTTTGTCTATTAATTTTCCACCTTTTTATTCGAAAATTTTGCTTTTCAGGTATGTCCTCGAAGAAGACAATTCATTACGTATTAAAAAGCTGTTAATAAATGACAGCGGCATGTTTCAATGTTTTGCCAAAAGTGAAGCGGGGGAAAGTTCAATTTCGACCTGGTTGAAGGTGAAAAGTAAGTATTGACATTGATGAAACCCAAATCCAAAATAAAATTTTTCACCACTATCATGCAGAACGGAGAAAAGTGAGAAGTTTATCGGCTAGATATGTCAGGTTGAGAAGTCCCGGCGAACGCCATAGCAAAAAGAATTTTGTTTTTATGACACAATGTAAGGGCAACAAAATTGGAATGCCGACACATTGCACTTGTAGTTTGAAGTTTTGTGGCATTGTACTGTTTGCACTTTTATTTTATTTTTTGATTTGTAAAGCATGAAGTGGTTTTTTTTCTTTTGTACAAACGTTTTAGAGGTTCTGAGATAACAAATGTGTTGTAGCTGCTGGTCCCGTGATGGAATTAGGTCCACAAAATGTAACAGTTCTTGATGGTAAAGATGCAACTTTAGCTTGTCGAGCTGTGGGAGCCCCAACACCTAATGTTACCTGGATTTATAAAGGTAATGCTATTTTTTTAATAGTAAAAAAATTGAGGCTTTTGTAACAAATAACGCCTTTTGCATGGTTGTGTGCATTACTAATGTTTTCAGGCGAACTTATTGAAACTTCAAGTAGAGTCCAAATTCTCGACACTGGAGACTTACTAATAGTTGCTGTTAAAGAATCAGATGTTGGAATGTACACTTGTATAAGAGCCAATGAAGCTGGCGAAGTCCGAGGTTCTGCACATTTGGGAGTTTTGGGTCAGTAAAAATGCCTTGCATGTTTTGCGTCCCAAAATTCAAAATTTTCACCGGTTTTAACTACGTTTCTATTTATTTACAGTTCGTACTCAAATAATTCAACCTCCGGTTGATACGCGAGTCCTCCTCGGTCACACAGCGACCCTCCAGTGTAAAATCTCTTCCGATCCTGCTGTCCCTTTCGAGTTGCGTTGGTACAAAAATAAACAGTGCGTAATTCTTCGTTGTTTTAACTCGATTTTATTTTTTATTTTTGTGTGTTTAGAGCTTTAAATCCGAAAGCGAGTTCAAGGATAAGTATTTTAAAGGATGGCACTTTGGAAATACAAGCAGTGCGAGCTGCTGATGTCGGTCTCTACACATGCTCGATTAAATCACCTGGTGGTAACGAAACTAGATCAGCTAAATTGAGCGTTATCGAACTACCATACGCCCCCACTAATGTTAAAGCAGAAAGACTGGATACGGCCTCGCAAAGGGCAGTTAATGTTAGTTGGATACCTGGATTCGATGGAAATAGTCCGATAAAACAGTTTATTATACAAAAAAGAGAGTTGCCCGAACTTGGTATGTATGCCTTTTTTCAATTCAGAGGAACGAACTATGTTTTTGTGTTTCATGGGATTGGTGGTTTAGGGGCTCATGCGCTTGGTTAGTAGGTTTAAGGGTTTTGCTTGGGCAATTGACAGTTTTTAATATCAATCTTTTTACATTTATGCATGATTTTTAAGCCTTTTAATCTTTTGACTTCTAGTTTAGCTTTAGGTAAAGTACAACATAAATATTTCATAAAAAAAAACGTGCCGTGTGTTTATTTGATACAAATAAATGTTATTTGGCAGATATGACTAATTTCTTTTGAGTAAGTAATTAAAATGCTGCTAAAATTAAGAATTACAGTGGAAAATTATAATAACTGTTCTAAGGTATATAAAACAAAAGTAATTTTCCATAAACTCGCCTCTTTTTAGACAGTTCAGTAAATGGAGTATTTCTATTTATACAAACTGTAGTAGTTCATTAAAAAAAAATTCAAACATTGTCTAATTCATTTTTCCTATTTTTTTTATTTTATGGTAATGGATTATTTCATTTTTCATTATTAAAATGCTTAATCAATAATCCTAATGTAATATCAGAAAAAGTTTTTTACTGAAGGGAACTTCCATTAACAACTTAAAAAAATCTTCACTATTTCACATTCTTTATAATATGATATTAATTTTATAAAAAGACAAATATCTTGTTTTTCATCAATTTTAGAAAATATAAAATTTTAAATTTGCATTTAAATCTTAATTTTTTTTTAGAACATAATTTCTACGATTGACAAAAATGTGTTTGAAGTAATTTTCCTTTAAGAGAAAAAAATATGTCTCTATAAGATAAAGTTTGAAAAACTAAATCTGAATCAGTTTGGACAAATGTTAAATTGTATTAATTATTATTTTGTTTAAAGTTAGGTAAATAAAGTTACAATTTAAAGATTCCTTTATTTTCGTAAATATTTAAACAAAATTGAAAATACTGTAAATCAAAAAGGCATTACAGCTAGAAAAATTGAACTCTTGTCTTTGTCTTTTTGTGTGTCTAGTGGAATTTTGTACCTATTACGATTATGTATCCTTGTATCCAGGTGGACGTATCCTTGTATCCAGGTGGACATAATGACTTTTGTATTAAATTCTGCCAAATATTTAATATCTGCAAAACTCACGGTATTAATTACTTGCTTACCTACTCTAAAGGTTTTCGAGTTGTGCAATTTTAATTTAATTATATTACGCAGTGTTTTTTCAATAACAATTCCCGAACTCAATTAAGAACCATGATATGGCCAAACTTCTTCTTTTCCGCACGACTAGGTCATAGCGAACACAAAAACATCGTTTGGAGCATGAGCATGTGGCTGGTGGTATTGTAAAACCAATTTGTTATTTTTATTGTAAATACTGATTGGTGCATGCTCATCAAAATGTTGATTTTTTTTATCTAACCCGACCTTTATGAAAAACAGCTTTATTTTGTTCCATTAGTTCCTCCGATTTCAGGCCCAATTCCAGATCCTTTACTCAATTGGGTAACTGAACTCAGTAATGTATCGGCCGATCAAAGGTGGATTTTATTAACAAATTTAAAAGCAGCAGCTGCATATCAATTCCGAGTTAGTGCCGTTAATAGTGTTGGAGAAGGAAGTCCGTCCGAACCTAGTAATCAAGTTATGTTACCTCAAGAAGGTTGGTAGTATGTTGTTTTATTTAAAAGTGTTACTTAAGTAAGCGATGACTATAAAACAGTTGTGATAAATGAAACGTACATTGTTTGTTGTATTAATTTTTATCGTGCAGGCAGCTCATATGAATTTCTATTTAAAGGTGGGATCAATGTTTTATGCATGTCGTCAGTTGTGTTACTGTCCGACTGTCTTTTTGTACATACACAATTTCTAAATCATTTTTTTTCACATCAAATATCTTAGACAACAGTTTATAGTTTATCCAATAATTGATAATTTTAGCCCCTTCTGGCCCCCCTGTTGGTTTCGTTGGTTCGGCCCGAAGTTCCTCTGAAATCATAACACAGTGGCAACCACCACTCGAAGAGCATCGCAACGGCCAAATACTCGGCTACATAATCAGATATAAATTATTCGGTTATACAAACAGTCCTTGGATCGTCCAAAACATAACCAACGAAGCACAAAGAAATTACTTAATTCAAGATTTAATAACTTGGAAAGATTATATCGTCCAAATCGCAGCCTACAACAATAAAGGTGTTGGTGTTTTTACTGAAGGTGCTCGGATTAAGACTAAAGAGGGCGTCCCTGAGGCACCTCCTATAATCCAGAAAGTGGTACCTCTTAACTCCACCACAATTCAAATCACGTGGAAACCCCCAGATCCGCAGAAAATCAACGGAATTAATCAAGGATATAAAATCCAAGCGTGGCAAACTGACAAAAACGGCGATTTATTCGAAGCTAAGATGATGACAGTCCATCCGAATTTGCTAGATCCAAATCAGGAACAAACGGCCCTCATGACAGGCTTGGAGAAATTCACGGATTACAACGTTACGGTCCTGTGCTTCACCGACCCTGGCGATGGCGAAATCAGCGAGTTTGTCTCAGTGAAAACACAAGAAGATGGTTGGTATTTATATTTGATCAAACAAAAATTAATTTTTAAACAGTCCCAGATGAAGTCAGCAACTTGCAATTCGACGATATTAGCGACCGTGCCGTTAAGGTCATTTGGCAGCCCCCTAAACACATCAATGGCATCCTCACAGGGTACCAAATTCGGTACCAAATCCGCGACAAGCCAGACACCGTCAAAATCAAGAACCTCACAGCTGAGACTCTTAGTCTCAAAGTAACAGACTTACAAGCAACCACTCATTACAAGTTCGAGGTCACAGCCTGGACTGCCATGGGGGCTGGCCCCCCTAAAGTCGCAATCATCCAATCGGGGGTTGAACCCGTCTTGCCCCATCCTCCCTCCAAACTCGCTTTATCCAACATTGAGGCCTTTTCGGTCGTCCTCCAATTCACCCCCGGCTTCGATGGCAACTCCTCCATCACCAAGTGGACTGTGGAGGCGCAAACTGCGCGCAACGCCTCCTGGTTTGTCGTTTTCGAAATAAGCGATCCTGATGCAACTACGATTACGGTGACAGGGCTTGTCCCTTTCACTGTCTACAAGTTACGATTGATTGCTAATAATGTCGTGGGGGCTTCCGAGCCATCCGAAGCCTCGAAGGAGTTTCAGACGATTCAAGCACCCCCTGCGCATCCGCCTAAAAATGTCACAGTTCGAGCTATGAGTGCGACTGAAGTGAGGGTTCGATGGATTGTACGTTTTTGGTTTGTGGGGTTTTGCAGATATTTAAAATGTTTTTGCAGCCGTTGCAGCAAATCGAATGGTTCGGAAACCCACGAGGGTACACGATTAGTTACGTGGAGTTGCGAACAGGGGAAAAACACACAGCGACAATTGAGGATCACACGGCAAATTCACATGTGATTACCGGATTGGAGGAATTTGCGTTGTACGAAGTCTCAATGCAAGCGTGTAATGATGTGGGGTGTTCTATGGATGGGCCGGTCGCGTTAGAAAGGACAAGGGAGTCAGGTAGGGTGGGAAAAGGATTAGATGATTTGTTTGCGTACTTGGAGGTTAAATAATGTATGCGATGTTGAGTTGTAATTAACGATTTTAACATAGCGGAAGTGAGGTAATTCGTATGTAAAGTGAACGAAATCGGAGAGTAATTGGTTTAGGAAGATATACGTTTGAAAAATTAATATGCAAGAGGAATGGTGTGCGAATGTGGTTTGAGTAATATTCGCGGAGAATAATTTGATGCGTTTGAAATACGGAAAAGTACACTTAGTTAGTTTAAACGTAATTACAGTGAATACAAGTTTTAAAGTTTTTATTTTAATACGTACACGGTACGTATATTTTAATTACGTATGCAGCGAGTAGAATTGAAAAATATCTTCACTACACCCCCAATTTTGTATCAATATGAAAATAATAAAATTTTACAACTTGTACAGTGATTAAAATCCTTGGCTATTCAGCGTATACGAAAAATATAAATTTTGTACCAAAAGAAAATATGGAACAGCAGTGGTCTCTAAGCAAAGTTTAAATTTAACTAATAGGAGTGAAAAAATACATTTTTATTTTGAGTTAATTGCTAATTGTTAATCGTCCAAATGTTAAATTTTCTGTACAATTGGTTTTTATTTTTAGATTACCTAAATTGTTGTTTAAATTTCCACACATATCTTGCGAGATAATAAGTGAAATATCTGATAATAAAATCTGCATTATTTACACTTAATGGTTTCTCAGATCTATATCTGTTTTGTTTCGCTTACAATTATGAGCAATTTTGAATAATAAGTCAATATTTTTAAATCAGAATTTTTGGATAAAATATACTGTGTGTAATAATAAATAATAATAAATGTGTAACAGGTGAGCAACGGAATTCTGTTTCAGAGAGAAATAGACATACAGGGTACACCAGAACTCGCGCCCCAGAGAAAAATGCCATGTAAGGTAAGATACCAGGAATATGGAAAAAATGTTAAAAAAATTCTATCTATCAAAAAATTTTGACATTTGACATTTTTTATGTCTGTTTAATAATACTGATGATCTTGTATATGTTTTTTTAATAATTATTTAGTAAAGGTACAAACATTTTGCCAATAAAAGCCACAAATAACATTAAACAATTTAGAATACAGAGCTTCCTATAGCAAAAAAATTTGGAAAATTATTTTTCCAACAGAAATAAATAGTCAAAATGCAAAATTTTAACTCTCAAAACTTCGAAATTTTTATAAATAGAATTTTTTTTAACATTTTTTCCATGTTCTTGGTATCTTACTTTACATGGCATTTTTCTCTGGAGCGCGAGTTCTGGCACCCCTTTTTAAGTCATGCCGTCATGTGTAATTTTATTCCTTTAAAATAGTTCATTTCAACTGTAACTTCGAGTAGTTCTATCACTCAAAATTAATAAAAGACATACGTGGAAACTCCCTGAATCACAATTCCGTTGCTAATGATATGTCGATATTAAATTAAATTTTTATTATCGTATAATTTTGAATTTCTTGAAAAGGTTAGCAAGTATTTACAAAGAGATTGTGGTAAACAATTTTCATTTTTTTTATCTGCTAATATTACATAAGGAAACTTTTCTTTATAGCATATCTTGCGGTTTCTATTTCTGGGCATGTATTTTTTAAACAATTACTAAGGTCTGGTAAATACAAAACATTCTTTTTTTTTATATAACTTTCTTTTCGATAAGATACAATATCCAAAAAAAGTTGTTTTTGACAAAATGTGAATATGAATATTGTGATTTTCTCAATTATGGTTCAAAAACTTTGTTAATTTGATCTTGAACGATGAAACAATCCTATAGATATTTCATTCATTGATAAAATTTTCAATTTCGAAAAAAACTAATATCCGAAGAGATAATTATTGCAAACTTCAACAGAAAGAGAAAAAAAATTAGGTACTCGTTAAAAAGTTTATTTATATGAAGATTAGTTTGATTTCCATTTTTTTTTTCCATTTTACAACGAAATAATGAAGTCGTGTAGTGGAAAATAATAGTGATGGAAACCGAGATATTTATAAAGAATGAAGTGCAAACAATGAGCCGGTTCTGTTTGAAAGTTATTCACCAACTGCAGTTATATCAGATTATTATTATGGAAAATGTAAACTGTATTTCATTTGCACTGAAATACAATTAATTATTCTTTTATTTCTAGATGCATGAAACATTTTTTTGCTTTTGCTTTTAATTTGAATAAATATTGTATTACCACTGTTCATTGAAATTTTTGTTTATCAATTATTACCATTGTGTCGCATTCGCAAAAAATTCAAACAATTTATTAACGTTGACTGTCCACTCGAACTGATGAAGTGTGAATACGCTGCAACGCCATGAATACGTTACAACTCCAATTCCACATCTAGTTTCCTCTAAAAATCCAGTTTTTCATAAAAACAACGTTGTAAACCTCGCCCAATTCACACAATTGCAATTTGCAGTGCCATCGTTCGGGCCATTAAACATCGAAGCAAACGCTACCTCCAGTACTACAATCGTAGTGAAATGGGGTGACGTCCCAAAAGAACACCAAAACGGCTTAATTGAAGGCTACAAAGTTTATTACGCTGCCGAATCAAAATCACCCGTACAGTACAAACTAATCGCCAGCAATTCGACTTTTACAACCACTCTGACCGAATTGCGAAAATTCGTCGTTTATCGCATCCAAGTCTTGGCGTACACCCGACTTGGTGACGGCGAGCCAAGCAAACCCGCCGTCAGCGTCCGAACATTCGAAGATGGTGGGTTTCGTGTCACGTTGTTGTCCCAAAACTGAGTTGATTGTTTTAGTCCCGGGTCCTCCCTCGAATGTGTCATTCCCCGACGTTTCCGTTACATCAGCGAGAATCATTTGGGACGTCCCGGAAGAGCCCAACGGCGAAATCCTGGCTTACAAAGTCACATATCATATCGATAACGTGAACGTTAATAATAAATACTCGAAGGAATTTCCGCCGTCTGATAGAACATTCAGGTGCGGCGATTCTAATGGTTTTGAAGTGTGTAATTGTCACTAATTGATGATTATAGGTTTACACAGTTGGAGCCTGAAAAGTATTACATGTTCTCCGTGACTGCTCAGACGAGATTAGGCTGGGGCAAAACAGCTCATGCTTTAGTTTTTACCACCAATAATCGAGACACACCACAGTCACCATCCTTGCCACAAATCAGTCGCAGCCAGGTACAGAGCAAACAAATCACTTTCAGCTGGACACCGGGCAGAGATGGATTCGCACCACTGAGGTGAGTTAAAAAAAAGAAACTTAAATTTGGTGGTGAACCAAATAAATGGAAACATACTAAGAACTTTTTTTCGATTAAAAATCACATTTTTATAGTACTTTATCATTCCTCAATTAGTGTTTTTTTTTTTAAGTAAGTAGTTTAAACAAATATAACGCTTCTTTTTTTTTTCGAAAACCTAAAAAATTCATTTGTGTCAATTTATATTGCAAAAGCGAAATATGTACAAAGTCTTGAAAATTCTCAGTTATCCCAACTAGAATCTTGAAAATAAAACATCTGATAAATCTGGATGACTTGAATAATACCCTGTGAATATATATCAAAACAAATTACTTTGCTATTTACCATTTTTTCGAAAAATCTTTCTAAACCCAGATAAAATTTTAATTAGTTTGAACGTAAATTCTAGTACCCGCCAATGTCTCCCTGCGTACATTAAAAGCGAAAGAAGATAAAAACTTAGATAGCCAAGCAAAAACCAATTTTTTATTCGTAGTAAATGAGAATGACATTCCAAGTTACGCACCACACTTGATCAAGGGCACTAACCATAGAATGCACTAACCTTCAAATTAAATGTTCGAAATGACGCCCTCCGTTATCGATGTATACTTGTGCCCTTCGAGCCATAGAAGCTCTAGTTCTCACCAACAATCTGTTTTAAATGGTCCCATAGAAAAAAGTCACAAGGATTTAAGTCTGGTGAACGAGCTGGCCATAAAACTGGTCCATTACGACCTATCCACCGATTTTCTAAATTTGAACTTGGCGACCGCGAAATCTCTCCAGCAGCATTCGATAAAGCTTCCCCGTAGATCAGCACCATGTCTGTTAACTMMGGATTAGTRTACTGCACCATTTTTGACGATAATTACGGGAAATTCACTTGCCAATAAATTGTAAACACGGCCGCATGCAGGTGAAGGACGTGACTAAATTGTGTCAGTAAGTTTTTGCAAGACCTATCTGCCTGGGTTTTTGCCGTATTTACTTTTTTTGCGTACCGTGCCATCCATAAACGACTCGATGACACGGAATACGGTGAAAATAAATGTAAGTATAAATTTGAGTTTTCGAAAAAATGGTAGATATAGAAGTAATTTGTTTTGATGAGTTTTATCACCGTTTAAAGCTTCTTAACGCATTTCAATAACATACTGTGTAAAGTTCACAAGGTGCATTTTCTGTTATGTTTTGAAAAACAATAACGGGTATTGAAACATAAATAACAGAAAAACATAAATAATACTGCTTCCCCAAAATTCTGAGATTAAACAAAATTTTTAATAACAAGATTAAGGCATTTAGTATTAAATTCACAATAGTTCTTCTTTACTATTTTTTTACGTTTCTGGTTTCTTCTGGCATTATTTGTTACATCCATGACAACAATTCGGTCATTAATTTTTATGTTTTATATTTCTATATACATATTTTATTAATACATTTAAAATCTTGAAATGATTGCGTTTTCTGTGTGATACAATATCCAAGGTAAAATCAAAATATTTTTATTGGTTATTAGTTATTACTTGAGTTATTCTCTAGCACATATTTATTTTCCACACTTTCTACAGTATGTCCCCGAATTGTGTTAACAAGAGAAAAAAAAATATCTTTGATTTTACGCCCAAACTGCAAACGAAAAATATTTTTTGCTTCACCTGAAACGAGCAAATCTGTAATTATAACTTCATTATTCTGAAAAGTTAATGATTTGACAACTATATGTCACTTTGACAATTAATTTATAACTGAAGAATGATAGTTCTTGTTAAAAATGACTTGGTTTCTTATCTTAAAGCTGTTTCTCTGAGTTGCCATGTATTAAAATTGTTTTTCACAAACATATTTATTAATTAACTTGCGTAAACTGATTTTGCAAAGTGACATCATTGTCAAAAAAATAAAACTGCCCATTTGATAGGACTTAAGAAGAGTTTGAACAATGAAAGATTTGCTCGTTTCAGGTAAAGAAAAAAATGTTTTTCCTTTGCAGTTTTAGCCTAAAAACAAAGATAAAAAAAATTTCTTCTTAAACTCAATCCGGAGACACACTGTATATTGTACATATCTGCGAGTAAAATATACAAGGTGATTTTTTTAAAACGAGCCACGTTGGATATCTCAGAAAAATAAACAAAAATTAGAAAATACCGAGTCAGATCAATTTTTATTTACAGGGGGACAGCTTTCAGTGTACTTTTGAAAATTTTAAATGGCATCACCTCCTTTGTGATACTTTAACTGAAATGTATTTTGAACAGTCTGTGTTTTGAGTTTTGAGAATTTATTGCACAGAACAGAAAATGTCAGTTTAATTTTAGTTAAAAAATAAACTTTCAACTTTGTTCTGTGAAGTATACATTAGTATTATCAATAATTGAACACCATGTACAGTTGGAGACAAAATACTTTGGTCGTCAATGTCACTTGAGTGACATTAAATTGTAAAGCATGTTTTAGGACTGTTAACCTTATTTTTAGCTACTGTCAATCATAGTTGACAAGTTGTACATATTTTTGATAGAAAGATATAATAGCTGTCATTAATTTGAAATTGTCATTCATTAAAGCTTGAATCACATTTAAGTGTCAGAAAAGTGACGACCAAAGTATTCTGTCCCCAATTGTAACCTTATAAAAATTAATCGAAACTGAAAAAAACACGGGCGAATTCCTGGTCAAAATACCTTTCATTTGAAGTATCACAAAGGAGGTGGTGCTATTTAAAATTTTGAAGGGGTTGTTTGTATTTCAAAGGGGGTTGATGCTAGAACTTTCAAATTTACACTAGAAGGTGTTCTCCTGTAAATAAAAATTGACCTGACTCGGGATTTTCTAATTTCTCTTAATTTTTCTGAGATATCAAAGGTGGCTCGTTTTTAAAAAACCACTCTGTATATGTATTTTTGAACACTTTTTTTTTCAGATATTATACAGTTCAAAAAATGGAAAATGGGGGCCCTTGGCAATCCCTTCCCGAACGTGTAGACCCCCAACTCACATCATACACAGTCTCCGACCTCAAACCCTTCACCTCGTACCGCTTCAGGATTCGCGCAACCAATGATATAGGTCCAAGCCCCTTTAGTCCTGAATCTATCGAAGTCCGAACTTACCCAGCAGCCCCCAGTAAAGGCGTCACAAACCTAAAAGTAGTCCCAATAACAACAACAAGTGTCGAAGTTTACTGGGACCCAGTCGAGGAAAAGTACTGGAACGGGGATGTTAAAACTGGAGGCTATAGAGTAGTCTTTCAACCGGTCTCTGACTATCCAACTGCATTACAAGCAACACCCAAGGAGGAAATTTTCGGAATTAATGTAAATTGATGCAAAAAATAAATTTCGAGATGATTGATTGATTTATTTTAGGCGAAAAAAATGGTTTTGAGTGAATTATTGCAAGATAAGAATTATGAAATAATTGTGGTTCCGTTTAATTCACAAGGGGAGGGTCCTGCGACACCTCCCGTCACGGTTTATGTAGGGGAGGCCGTCCCAACTGGTGAGCCAAGGGACTTAGAAGGTGAAGCTGTGTCTTCAACTGAAGTTCGGTTAAAGTGGAAGCCTCCACAACAACAGCAGCAAAATGGCGAATTGTTGGGATACAAGGTTAACACTTTTATAAAAATCGCAAAATTATTAATGGTTTGTTATTTTGGTGGTTTAGATATTTTATTTGGTGACAAACTCACCGCAAGATTTCGACGAGGGACACAAATTCGAGGAAGAAATTGAAGTGATCGCCGCCACGATGACCTCCCACAGCCTCGTCTTCCTCGACAAATACACCGAATACCGTATCCAAATCCTCGCTTTTAACCCCGCCGGTGACGGACCCCGATCACGCCCCATCACCGTCAAAACACTCCAAGGCCTTCCCGGTCCACCTGCCAATCTCCACTTTTCCGACATAACAATGAACAGCTTACTCGTATCATGGGATCCTCCGAAAAAACGCAACGGTGACATAATTGGATACCTTGTCACTTACGAAACGACTGAGGAAAACGAGCGTATGTCCATTACACTCGAACTTAATACAATTTATCGTTGTGTTCAGGTTTTAGTAAACAAGTCAAGCAAAAAGTAACATCGACGGAGCTCTTATTACAAACTTTGGAAGAAGAAATCACTTACACGTTTACAGTGAGGGCACAAACGATCGATTATGGACCCTCGATTTCGGATAATGTCACCACAGGGCCACAGGACGGCTCCCCAACGACGCCGAAAGAACTCACTTTGATTAAAACACCGTCAAGTGTGGAGCTCCATTGGGTCAATGGTTTGACGGGAAAGGGTCCAATTTTAGGGTATTATATTGAATCGAGGAAAAAGGATGATTTGCGGTGGCAAACTGTCACGAAATCAACAAACGGACCCTTGCAAGAATTTACAGTTTCCTACCAAAGTCTCCTTCCATCAACCTCTTACTATTTCAGAGTTTTTCCTTATAATAAATTCGGTATTAGTTGCCCTGCTTATATCAAAGATCCAGTTCTAACACCATCAAAACTGTACTTAGAATACAGTTATTTACAGTATGAACCTTTCTACCGACAGACCTGGTTCATGGTCGCACTAGCAGCGACCTCTATCATCATTATCATAATGATAATCGCAATTTTGTGCGTTAAGAGCAAAAGCTACAAGTATAAACGTAAGTCTTGTGTTTCCCCTATTAATAACACCAAAAATTATCGTAAAATTTATAGAAGAAGGTGCTCAAAACAGCATGGGCGAACTCATGGCAATGTCACGTGACGACATGACCGCCGACTACTACCGAACTCGCAACGGCACAAGTAACCTAAGCTCGACTCTGTCAAAACGTAGCACTTTATCTCGCAAGCCGGTCCATCAACAACCCCCTCCAATGTTGGGAAAATCCCCCCCGAGACCATCACCGGCTTCAGTTCCCTACAATTCCGACGAGGAGAGTCTCAAAGGTTACGATGAAAATCCCGACGATAGCAGCGTAACCGAGAAGCCATCAGAAATGAGTTCATCCGAATCCCAGGTGACTATCATTTGTGTTTTGTTTCATATTTCATTCTTTTTGTAGGGTTCGGAAAGTGAAAACGACAGTGTTCTCTCTAATTCACATTCATTTGTTAATCATTACGCCAATGTAAACGAGCCGTTAAGACCGTCCTGGAAGCGACAAAAACCCGTTAGAAATTTTTCGAGTCATACTGATTCGGAACCGGAAGGTTCAGCAAGTTTGAATGGAGGACAGATTATCATAAATAACATGGCGAGGTCAAGGGCGCCATTACCCGGCTTTTCGTCATTTGTTTAATGATAGTTGAATAATTAAGAAAATTTGATAATGCCAGTTATGACTTGAATTTATTGTGACCAACTATCAAATTTTCGTGATCTAGGCAAAGACTTAACATTTTTTGTACATATTTTTAATTCAAAGTCTATTTAAGTGATTTAGAGTCAACTATACTATTTGTATATAAAACCTGTAGGACTTTTTACTGTAGATAACGTTTCAAAGCATCTATTCTACCCACATTACCATTCCTATTTATATTTTTATATCTTGATATCTATTTATTAGCAACTTTTCCCTCGACCATGAAGCTCAAGACGAATTCAATTTCTTTTGACATGACGATTTATTTAGCTTTTGATGTTATTGTCTGACAGCTTTTTGTGGATATTCGCTCCAAAGAGAGTCTCAATGTATTTTTGTTTTTACGTTTAATCTCCCGAGAGCGTTATCAATGTACTGATAGTATTTACACTGCCTAAGTTTAATGTAATTAAGTGTAACAAAATTTTAAATAAATCTGTGATCCCCTAATTTAAAAACTTGTTTTTATTTAACATTTTATTAAATTAACAAGCAGCAACACACTTTTGCAGCCACTTCCCTAAATTAACATTTACTTCACTAGGAATTGTAGCCTGTTTGATGGCTGAGTAGGCAGCTACGTCGGCAATACTGATTTGACTCCTATCACCCAACCACTGACTTTTCCCTAACGACTTGTTCAAAATTTGCAACAAACTCGCTCTTTCAGTTTTAGTTTTAGACTTGACAATGTTATAACAAACATCAAGTAGAGCATCAATTTCGTGAACGTTATTACAAGTCTCATAATTTAAAGAATCTGAAGTAACTCTAGCCAAGTATCTTAAAATGTTAACTTCACCCAAAATGCGCGCGTGTGAGATCACCAGCTCAGGATTAGCTCCAACTGGAAAAGTTTTCATTACAAAATTGCACAAAATTGATTCAATAATTACCATCTTTCCAAATGAGCTTCACGTTAATTTTTGGGACATTTCCTGGTTTGAATTTTTCCAAGGTGTTGGTCAACTGTTGGGCATTTTCAGTCAAGGAACTTAAACTAGAATGGATGTAACTTTCTACTGATAAGAACATGTAGTTTTTCCACAATTTCTGGATGAGTTCTAGTGAATAAGGCGGGTTGGTTGGACTCGCGTTGATTATGACATCAGGTAGACTTAGGGGCTAAAAATTAATTAATTAATTGAGGGTTTTGGAATTTGATTAATTGGATTTACAGGTCCTTGATTGGGTTTGATGATTTGGCTTGTAACGGTCACATTTTTGGATATTTTTAAATTGTTCCTGATACTGTCCATTTGTTTCTTCAAATCAGCCAGTTGCCGGAGGATTTCCTCTTGTCTTAGCTCCAACGCAGCCATCTCGGGTAAATTTTGATTATTCTGTTTATGAGAGCTTAAATAAGTACATTTTAATCACACTTTAATAAAAGTGAAGACATTTAAACTAAAATTATGCCTTCTCTCTGACTGTATTTAAATGATTTAAATAGTAACCTTCTTCATTTTCACTTGAATTTTTGACAGTTGTTCACAAAAATTGATAACTGTGGTGTCATGCAAGTGAATTAAACAAGAAATTATGGTGAGTAGAGGGCATTTAAACAATTTTAAACCTACTTGTTAGTCAATAGAACAACTCAGTAAAATGCAGATATATTAAACCTTTAAAAACTGTTTAACCTGGTCGCAAATATCCACTTTTTTCGGAGCCGATGAAATGTGATCTGTTCGTTGTTCAACCATACCATTTCTTGCAGCGTGGATATTTTTCAATTTGTACATACAGTCAGGAAGTTGCACTGTAATGTCGTGACGGACGACCTGTTTCGTACGATACATCTTCAAAGGCCCGTTCATTTTGCCGGTTTTCAACAAATTTCGAAATTTTAACAAATTATCGACTCGTTTTACTAAAATCGTTTCGCGTTGTCGGACTGTAAGAGGGCAAGTGTCAAAACAGGGGCGCACGTCATCAACACACCAAAAAGCACATAAAAAGCAACAGTGTCACTGTTTAGGCACTTTTCAATAATATGTGATACAATGAGAGACTTAACTGTGGTAAAAATCGGGTGGTGAGTGTGATATTTGGGTCTGGAGCGGTTAAAATCGATAAGTGACGAGTCGCCTATGTTGAGTGCGCGGCCATCTTGTTGAATGATTGTCAATGGTGTTTCCGGTTAACCGGAACTAGCGTTGTCATTTTGAAAATGTAAAAAAATTCGAAGTATTTTTGATAAAAATTAGTGTTACGTTAATTGTGGGGTTTGTTTTGGAACGGGTTGTTTTTTTTAAGTGGGTTGCATTTGTTTTGATTGCTTTTAATGAGCGCCATCTGGTGCGTATGAGAGGAATTATTGTCATAGTGCGCTTGGATTGGATGTAATGTCCGAGCAAGAAAATCAATTATCGACGTAATTAAGTGTTTGTGGTGTCGAATTGTTGATGAATGGTGGAAATGTGTTATTTTCGTTGATTCGTTTGAGAAAAAAGTGTTAAGAACGTGGTGTCGGTGAAATTTTATTTGCAAGTTGTCATGGCGGCTGAAGCGTCAGCCAATAGGAACGCGCCGATCGTCGGTTGTTAGGTGTTCTTTTTCGCTTGTGGGATACGCGTCATCCGAAGAATTAAGTGCGTCCTTCTGGTTAGAGGAAGGATTTGTTGGTTCGATTTGGGGCTGATTTGTTGCATTTGATGACTTGAATCGAGATGAGGACTTAGTGAGTGGTAAATGGGCGCGTAAAATGTGTTTAATGTTGTTTGTCACGTGACGTAGCCGATTTAGTATGGCGAAAAGATCGACTGAACGACCATGAATCGTTTCGAGCAACATTTTTGACATTCGCATTTGTATACAAACGTTTGGTGAGCTACCACGTGCATTATTGACAGTTACACGACACGATGTCAACCCGAGGCCTAAAGAAGCGGGGGCGGCCCCCCAAAGTCCAAGTCGCTGAAAGAACAAAAAAATTCCAATATCACCTCCTCAAAAAGCCGAAATATCTTCTCAATTATAATAAAGGCTCGGATTCGCAGTCCAGCACGCCGAACGCGTCGCGAGCCTCCTCCCCCCAGGGCAGCGACGCCGGCAGACGCAGCAGCAACCGAATCAGAGGCAAAGACGGACACAGAGCGGGCCGAAAGCCGGGCTACACGGGCTCCAGCTACCAACGACGGGGCTACAACACGTCCGGTGTGGAATACCACGACTCTGAGTACCACTACGGTTCCGATTTCGGCGACGATTCCAGTGACAACAAGAGCGAAATCGAAGATGAACTCGGGCTCAGTGAAAGTGAATCAGAAAACTCCGTTGGGGACCCTAGCAGTGATAGTGATTTTTCTTTGAGTAGTTATAGTACGATGAGTGGCACTCCGCGACGGGCCCTCACTGGCGCCTCGAGACCCATCACACCGGAGCCTCTATGGCTGCAAAATCGCGACATACCACCCTTGACACTCCCCAAATCATCCGACGACTTATTAGTACCTAGAGAACACGTCATGTCCATACTTAGTATTTACGAAGTTTTGAGACACTTCCGCAATTTAGTCCGGTTGTCGCCGTTTCGTTTTGAGGATTTTTGTGCCGCTATTATCTGCGAAGACCAAAGCAGTCTTCTAGCCGAAGTTCATATTATGCTTCTCAAAGCACTTCTAAGAGAAGAGGATTCACAACAGACACATTTCGGTCCGCTGGATCAAAAAGATAGCGTCAATATCTCCCTCTATCTAATCGACTATATTACATATCCGGAAGTTTTGCGAAGTTATGTAGAGAGCGACAAAAGTTTCGATCAGAAAGTTCTCCAAATTTTGACAAACTCAGATTACCCTTTTACTTCTTTGGACGACAGAATTGCAGTCTTGCAGTTCTTGACAGACCAGTTTTTAACCACTAATCCCGTCAGAGAAGATTTGTTGAGCGAAGGTAAAAATTAAATTTTTTGCACAAATTACACAAGGTTTTGTAATCATTAGTGCTTTGCTAGTAATAGTAGTGGATAAGTTTTTGATAATTAATAAAATGGGTAATTTTGTTACAGTTCCCATGCACTATGATGACCATTGTCGGGTGTGTCACAAACTGGGCGACCTTTTATGTTGTGAAACTTGCCCAGCAGTGTATCATCTGGAATGTGTGGATCCCCCCTTAGTCAATGTACCTGAAGAAGATTGGCAGTGCGGAATTTGTCGTTCGCATAAAGTTTCTGGTGTTGTCGATTGTGTTTTAGACGTAGAAAAGCAAGGACAGCTCTCTAGGCAAGAACATATTGGTTATGATCGACACGGACGGAAATACTATTTTTTATGTAGAAGAATTTTTGTGTAAGTTGGAGAAAATTGAATTAAACCTAAAATTATATATTTTTTTATTTACAGAGAAAGTGACAATGGAGAGGTACATTATTACTCGTCTAAGACACAATTTGAAGAACTTCTCAAAGTGCTGGATAATAATGACATGGAGGCGGCTCTTTGTCGCGAATTGAATGAGTACAAAGACGAAATTGTAAGACAAATGGATCTTACTGAAAAATTAACAAACCAGCTGAAAGGAAATAAGAAAACTTATTTAGATGCGGAAAATGGTTAGTGTGTTTTTCATAATATGATTGTTATTGAGCAATAAGTAATTAATTTTAACACGAAATGTTGATTTCAGCTTTAATAATTAAAACAAATAAAGATATTGAAGATAGACTGGAAGAAGAACGCAAGGAACGAGTGCGACAAAACGCCGAAGATATGGTTGCTAAAATGCACGAAGAAAGTTCGGATGCATTTCCAGAATCTGTGTCCGAGGAAACAGTTGAAACGTCAACTGCAGCTGATGCTAATCAATCAACTACCACTACTAGCGAAGAATCAGAAAAGAATGAAACTGAAGAGGAAGATAAAGAATCAAATAAATCACGAACCGGCACTCCGGCCCCAAAAAATGTCAGTTTGGACGATTTGCGTAAACGTACAACTGCAGTTTTGAACCGAGATGACGATAAAAACGGCGATGCTTCTCGAATGACCCGACTCAAGTCGAGTCAAATAGCGAACGGAACTTATTTATTCAAACTCGGGATGGAAAATACGTTTAAATCGTACGTCAATCAATTTACAACAAATGTTATAGCTTTAAACAAACCACAAAGAAACGAAGAGAGGGATAAGAAGAGACATCTCTCGCATAAATTCTCTCTAACGCAAGCATCGGAATTTAAATGGGCGGGGGCTTTGAGTGGCAACCGCACAATTCTGTTAAACACTTTAAGACAGACATTCTTACAGTTGGAACAGTCTATACAGTCGTCTTTTATGCACCCGAATTGGCAATTATTGCGGAAACATTGGTTGAACATCGTCGGTGGGTGTCAACAACCGAAAGATTTCGCGAGGGCTTTGATCGTACTGCAGGCTTGTATCAAACCTGTGGTATTTGCGACCGTTTGGCACGAACAATTGGGTCACATTAAATTATCAAGGATTACTGCCGTTGAACGTGAAGAAAGAAAGAAAATAGAGAAACGCGAAAAGAAGGAACGTGAAGAGGAGGAGGAACGAAATCGGATGTTGATTAGTGGTTACGTAAAGTACACTATGGGTTTCAAGCACCAATTGTGGAAACAGAAAGGCGAGGAGTACAGGATACATGGCCGATGGGGTTGGTTGTGGTTATCTACCTCTAGGAATTTCAAGCATGTCAATTCTAATGAGATGGGATTAGCGGCAGAACCTCTGAAATATATGGTGCAGCTTTCTGACGAAACCGATAGCAAAGTTGTAGGTTTAGAACCTGAGATGTATAAGTATGTTTTGAGCAAATATGGCAAGGATAATGAGGATAAAGATGACGACTCCGAGTTAAAAAAATTAAGAATTGTGCCTGCGCCTGATTGTTTTGATGAATTGGACGTTTCTAAAGCTTTACAAACTAGTAGTCGACTCTTGTTTCCGAAGGTAGCAAAAAAATCGAAATTGGACGACTTGTTGGCGAGGCGTACCCAATTGAAGACTTTGGAAGAGCATAAAATATCGCAAACGAAAAGCGAAGACAATCAGAAAGAAGACGAAGCAGTTGATGTTGAAGGAGACGATAATGAAAATGATACATCATTAGGTTTAGATAAACAATTGAATAATATGTTAGTAGGAAAAGTCACGTTACCAAACAATACACCACAAACGACAGCTAATCGTGAAGTACTAAATTCGATAGCTAAAAAAATACATTCGTTGCGTTTGCAATATACTTCGATTTCGAAATTAGCTAAAGATTTTCAATGTTACTCGAAAGGTTGCAATTCGAGCGGTAGTACCAACATTGAAACTAATTGCTACTCGCCGCTGTGTATGCAAAGGATCAAAGTGCGACGTGAATTATTGGCGCTTTTGCGTAAAGCGAATTTAGCAACGAATTCAAATGCGATGAAATTACCAAGTTCGCCGATTGCAACAAACAAAAAGCCTTCGATTTTGGAGCAGACATTAAAAGCACCACAACAAGCACCAGTCAAAGAGATACCAACTGAATTTTTGAATGTTTTTAAGTCGGCAGCGACTTATGTCGATGAAATGGATGGTGTTTGTGTTCAGGGAGTTCCGATCGTAAAAAAGGACGAAATTAAGGAGGAAATAGACGATAAGAAAGTGGAAAAAAAGGTCGAAAATGCTGTTGATATTGTTACTTCTGTTGAAAATGATAGTTTTGAGGAAAGTCCCCCGAGAAAGAAGTTTAAGTCAGAGGAGAGTGACGTCGATATGGATGATATGACAGCCGATGATATCAATGAGATGATTGTGGGGGCTAATACTCCTTTAAATAAGAAGAGTATAACTATTACAACTACTACAACCGCTACTGTTACCACACAACAAACTATTGTAGATGGTGTTGTTAAAAGTATGTCGGCAAGTGAAAGTACCTCCGATACTGTTACAGTATCATCTAATATTAACGGTGCTAGCAGTACTGTCCAATCAATGAATGCCAAAACATCGGTATATAGCGCACAACAAAATCGCCGCTTTTGTGCTTTTAAAAATATGGTCAAACGGGAGGAGAAGACAGTCAAGACTGAACACGCAGAAGACGGAACTGAAAGAGTCTACACCAAAGTATCAACAGAAGGTAAAATTTACCTAAAACGGGTACCCAACCACATAGAAACAAAGCGTAAGAAGCGACAAATCATCAAATATCCCGTTTGTTCGACTTACCGCACTAAGAAATGTAAAAGTTCGCTATTGGTACTACCACAACACGAGGTCCGAAAATTGGCCCGACATGCTGGTCGAATCCACATTAACGGATACCACGCGTTAGCCAAACCGAACAACAGTGTATGGCCGTACCCCTGCGCTCGGCCGTTGTTTAAAACATGTTGGGTTTATCGAACTGGAATTGTTAAATCGTTGGCTGCTGTAGCGCTACAGTTGCGAATCTTGTGGTCGTGCTTAAGATGGGATGACATGCAAACTAAACCTCCAAATACCGAAGGCAAACACCAGGTGACCACCGAGACCGAGATATTGTCGTTGGAGTTGTTGAAACATCGACATGTGGGCCAGTTTATGGAGAAGACGCAGTATTTACGCCGGAAGGTTGTTATACCTTTGGAGTTGCCTAAAACTGTCAGAGGTAAAGGATGTCTTAAAGTAGTGGCAGTGTTTTATTTATTTTTTTTTTGTAGAGGTTACATCGATTCGTAGCGGTTTACGCAAACGCAAGCGTCCGGAGTCGCCTCAAAGCACCGACCCTCAAGTCAGTGAGGAATGGGTCGACGAGGATAAACTCGAGCTTTGGGAGATCAAACAGTACGGCGAAAGGTTGGTGTTACTGTTGTTGCTTGCATGAATTTTGACTAACTGCTTGCTCGTGTGTTATTATACAGGATAGAGAAGGCTAATGCACAAGTTATAACTAGGAGTCGAACCGGAAATCTTCCGCCGGCGAAAGCCGTCGTCGATACGAGCGAATTAATAAATAAAGTGACAGTTTCGGGTAAAGCAAGCGCTGAAGAGATAAAAGAAAAGATGGAACAACAATTGAGAATTCAACGCGCCGCTCATCAACAGAAAAGAGCGTTAGAGATCAAGAATTCGCCAGGACAGATAATCAAAATGGTCGGAAGTACTGCGCAAGGTGAGTGTGCTTTTTTGTGGTAATTTTGCGTCATGTTTAATTGTTTATTCAAAAGCTGCCACTACTACAACTACAAAACCGAGCACCACAAACACTCCAATACAACCTAAAGGTAGGGATTTAAGTGTTGGATGTGTGGTTACTCACGTGGCGCTTAGCATGTTTTTTCTATTAAGTATAGTATTCTTAAGATGTTGGTATTTACTAGTTTTGTTTGTTTAGTGACAACAACGCCGGATGGACAAATGAAGATTGTAAAAAATATAGCCAATCAAGCTGTCGTTAGTGGTAAAACAACATTGACTTCTTTATTGACGTCAAATAGTAATAAACTAGTTGGTCGTCGATTACTAATGACAAAAGCAGCAGATGGTACGACAAGAGTTGTCGCCAATGCAGCCAGTATCTTGCCGAAAAATGTTCAAAATACTCAACAGTCGCTTATTAAAGTGCAAACGACGGGAGCTCAGCCGACTCTGCAGACAGTTCAAATACAGCAGCCGGGTAAGTGATGTTAAAAGTTTTTTTATGAAACGTTTAAGCAAGTCATATATTATGTGAATTTTTTTTGTACGAATTTGTGAAGTCAAAAGTTTACTGACGCATACCTTGTGACTTTTCTATCACTTATCGTTTGTATTGTATTGTTTTTTTCTTACCTTCGTTAAATACCTAGTGTTCCAGTACTCATGTAACTGTAAAATATCACAAGGTTCTGACCAATGGGTAACGAGCTATTTCCTATTTACTTAATTAGGAAAGGATTGCAATCGAAAGCATAATATAAGACATTTTGCAAGAACAGCAATGTTTTTTTTTCTGTATGAAATAGTTGTCTTTTTGTTCTAATGGAACAGATTTTTTCTTTTACGTGGAAACTCTATTTTTGTGATCTTTTCACTTCAAAACGCGCATTTGCAAAGTTGTCATTGTACTAACAAAAAGACATGAAAATAATTGGTTACTTAACGAAAAATCGGAAAATATGTTTGCAATAATTGTTTCAAAGGTGTAGGCAATTTTTTTGAGTTGAAATGTTTTTTGAGGTTTTGTCTCTCTGTTCTTGGATGTAGTATAATTTTTTCGTGAAAGTTTTTCTAACTTTTTTCGCGTTGGACAAATAGATTAGATATTATTCGTTCACAAGTGATCGCTTGTGTAAATAAATTGTCTATATAATTTTCATCGCAAAGTTGTTTTTGTGTTAATGAGAAGTGAACTGATTTTTCAATTATCACGCAGTCACCAGCACTTCAACGCCGGTCAAACAGACTGAAACCCCACAAAGGGTCCAAATAATGCGAACACCTGATGGTCGCATTACCGTAAAAGGTCTTTTACCGGGTCAGCAATTGGTCCAATATCCGGATGGTAAACTCCAGGTGATGACCAGCGCCCAATTACAACAGTCTGGATTAACCGTTAAAACACCAACACCTACTCAAACACCCGCTAAACCAACGATTAAACCATCATCAAATACTCCCATAGGTAAGGTGGTTATGCAGGGAAATCAACTGAAACCGGCCAATCAACAAAACGCGAGTCCGGTTAAAACGCAACAAGTCATCGTTAAAACACCCGGAAGTTCAGTTGTTCAAAAAGTCGGCACTCCAAATACCGTTGTAGTGAGCGGCGGTCAAGTCATACAGCAGCAAGTTGTGATTAGCGGAAATCAAGTCATCGGGACGCCAACTGGTCAACAGGTATTTAAATGTTTGTGTTTTGTTTCATTTTAATTATGTCAAATGTTTAGGTTATAACGAATCAAATTGTGGTTAACAATCAGAGTTTGGCTCAACAGATCGCTTCCGGTAAAGTACAAATGGCCACGATAAACGGCCAACAAGTCTTAATCCGGCCGACCGGAAACAATCAAGCTCAAGTCGTAGCTCAATTGACTCCGGGTAGCTTGACTCAGCTGAATTCAGGTCAAACTGTAGCCACGCCGATCAAGCAAACCGGGTCTCAACAACAAACAGTTGAAACAAAAACACCTCAAACTCCTGTTAAAACTCCAGTGGCGCGCGAAAATGCGAATCAGAATGATCAAGCAACCATTGAACAGCTTTTGGCGGGACAACCGCCTGGAACTGTAATTAAATGTGTGACTGCACAGGTGATACAAACTGCGCAAGGACCAAGAATAGTATTACAGGGGTTACAAGGGGCCGATTTTACGGCTCAGCAGTTGGCTGCAGTGCAACAGCAAGTCAAGCAACAACTGCTCAAGGGTGAGTCTATGTACTGTTAAAATTGCGAAATTCGTATATCCAGTTTGGGACTTTTGTTAGTTTTTGTGTTTTGTTTGTTTAGCGCAAGCTTCAACCGGAAAGCAAGGGGTTTTGGGACCGACTAAGATATATCTCGCCGTGCAACCGAGTAATTCCGAAGGACAATCCGAGGGTGTTTCGAGTCAACCGCCGCCGTTAGCTCCCGTCCAGCAGTCTGTCGTACAATCGCTCGCGACTCCAGTGAAAGGACAACAATCGAACGTCGTCAAACAGACTGTTTCAACAGTACAGCAGGTATGCAACGTAATCCCCAAGCCCAAGGTGATAGTGCAACCTGCTAATCAGGTACTTTTGACTTGAGATCAATTTTAACCAACCTTGTCGCATGGTCTGGCATTTAATTGATGTTTTATATTATGTAAGTGCTTTTTTTTATTGTTTCGTCTATTCATATACATTTTTTCGACGGGGCAATTCGCTTTCGCATGTAATTTAAGAGATTAAAGTGTGAGAAGCATGTAACTTTATTCTTGTTTTTATGGTGGGTGTGAGGTGGCTTTGTTCATGGCTTCACATCTTTTGTTTGTACTAACACGTGTTGGAATAAAAGACTAATGATGAAATAGCTTTTTGTTTACTTTCTGGTCCTACGAAAGTGTAGTGCACGGTCGGTGGAATTTTTTCTCACTAAGTCTTGAAAATCCTTCCAGACGAACGAAAATGTGGCAACTTCGGGTCGTCAAGTGCTTGTCAATGGGCAGCAGTCGCAAACTTCTGCTCTGCTCCAAGCGATGAAAGCGAATATGGAGTCCAATCAGAGTGTCACAACATCGTCACAACAGCAACAAACCGCTTCTAATGATCAGAATAAGCAGTTTGTCGTTACTCCTGATTATATTCAACAAAGTATGTTGCTATATCAACCATCTGTAATTGTGTACAATCCTAATTGTACTACTTACCCATTGCAAAACGACTTCGCTAATCGGTTTTAATTAACTTATCACAATCGAACAGTATTTAGAAGAGCAAGGGTTCCTACTCGATCAAAAGTTTCCCTAATTGTGCGTATTTTATTTCTGTGATATTTTCGTGTTTTTGTTCTGAAAAAAAAAGACTGATTTTTATACATTTGTTCGTTTTTTGATTATTTCATGTGACGCTATCGGAAACTTTTGAGGTGAATAAATTATTATAATCTAGTTGCAACAATTTCCATGCGATGTAAGCTGTACCTAAATGTATCCGAAAAATTATGTAATAAAACTGTTACAAAAAGTAACCAGGAGTTTCCTTGCCAAAAACCTTGCACTTCTTTATTTTCAAGTCGTTTTGCTTTGGGTCTCCTAGTTATTACCAAAACTTCCTCTTTTTTATTTTGTATTTTTCATTTTTTGTCTGACTTTTTATGCAGCCATAAAAACTGCACTTAAACAAGAAAACCTTAATCCTGAAATCGAAGAGAAACTGTTGCAACTTCAACGATATCAAGAAAAACAAATGAAGCAAGAACCGGACATTCCAACACCAATAGCCAAAGTTAACACTCCGATACCGGTTAGTAACACGCGTTTTAACGTGGCGCGCAAGCGGACTCCTAGTGCTAGCAGAAATGATGACAGCGATTGGGTTATGGAGACGCCGAAGCGATCCAGGCCCAATAGAAACAGCGAAAATAAAAAAATTGACGATATACAGTAAGTAAAAATCGATTACATTCGAGAATACACAAGTCAATATTATAAAGTGAATAAAATGTTGCAAATAAAACTCTTAAGTTCGCGAAACAAAATATTCAAAATTAGATAGCATTTTTTGTTCATTATTTTTTTTTTTCAACTTTCTTATTACACACTTGTTTCAAGAACCCATCACTCACAGATAATCATCACCTTTTTTTAGTCATAAATAACTATTATTCTAACCACAATTAAATATCTTATCAGTGACGATGCTGGTTAATGAGCAAGAATTTTGAAACTAAGAAAATCTAACAGCTTTAAAAGTTTTTGAATTATTGATTTTTGTTAATCTATACGTAGGCGCGTAAGTTTGATTAATTTTTTTATTAGTGAATCCAACAAAGAGAAAATTATATCGCCACGAGCCCGCGTCAAATTAAAAGAAACTGAACCCGATCGCAAAGTTACCCAAAGAACAAAGATATTGGTCAGTCTATATCGCCAGAAGGAATTCCTCAAGAAAGACATTTTGCGAAAGCGAGCTTTACTCGAAAAAGAATTGCAGTATGAAATTCAGGTATATTTTGTAACAATTTTTAAGCGAATCAATCTTTAATTTTTTTGTGATTTATAGAAAGAAGTAGCGGAGGAATTAGCTGCCAGGACAAAAATTGAACGAACCAAACAAGATGAGGTCCGCACCGGTAGCAGTAAAAGAAAGTCGGCTGCGACTGCCACCACCGCCGTTATCCCTCAAGCATCGAAATCTGCACGTCATAAGAAGGGCCAAAGGCAGAGTCAGGCAGCCCAATCGACGGCGGCCCAAAGAAGTGGCATTAAGAAGGAAAAATTGTATTGCATTTGTCGGACGCCGTACGACGAGACAAAGTTCTATGTCGGTTGTGATTTATGTAATAATTGGTTCCATGGGGATTGTGTGGGGATCACCGAGGAAAGTAGTAGGACACTTACAGAGTTCGTCTGTGAGGAGTGCAAACAGGCGAAAGATACAGAAAAGTTGTATTGTTTGTGTCAGCAGCCGTATGATGACTCACAGTAAGTTTTATTCAGTGAAGTTGAGTGTAGGTGTAATTGTCTTTTGTTTAGATTCTATATCTGTTGCGACCGATGTCAGGATTGGTTCCATGGTCGATGCGTGGGAATTTTACAGTCAGAGGCCGATAATATTGACGAGTATGTTTGTCCGCGGTGTCAGAGGAACTCGTCGGTAAATTTCGCAAATATGAAGGATTTGTCACAAAAGGACTTTGAGGCGTTGAAAAAGTTAATCAAACAGTTACAGGTGGGGACTCGTGACTAGTTTATTACTAATCAGGGATTTATTTTTGTTGGTTTTAGGCTCATAAAAGCGCTTGGCCGTTTATGGAGCCGGTGGATCCAACTGAGGCTCCAGATTATTATAAAGTGATCAAAGAGCCAATGGGTAAGTCAAGTGAGGTTTGGTTTTGATGGTGATTGGAGATTGTCGTTTATTTCAGATCTCCAAAAAATTGAAAGCAAAATAAATGATCAAAGTTATACAAAGTTGAGTGAATTTATAGGGGATATGACGAAAATTTTCGATAACTGTCGATATTACAACCCAAAGGAATCTCCGTTCTTCAAGTGTGCAGAGTCTTTAGAAGCTTATTTTGTGAATAAGATAAAATGCTTAAGAGATAAATTTATGGAGACCAACAAATGATTTATTTCTTAATAAGCTTTTTTTAATTTTAGGCAATAAGTGCGTACACGAGATTTCAAGTTGATTGGTAATAGATCTCAGCTTGGAAATTGTATAACCAACTTGAAATCTTTACATTTTTTTGTATATAAGTTGTGAATATATGTACGAATGCGATTTAAGTTTAGATTTAGATAGTTGGAACATATTTTTAAAACTGTATTATTTATATTTAAATTAATAAACTTGTTTAAGTTTTTTTAAATTATTTTTGGAGTTCATGATGTAGTGTATTTATATAAAACATAAATATATAAAGCATCTATTCAGATATAGTTAGTGCCATTGTAGATATTGTGTTATTTAACAGAGTCTTCTTAAGTTTGCACATATGAAATTTTTATATTTAGTCGGTATTCTATCGACTTTTAACAGTAAATATAATATTTACATTATCTGCTGGTTTGTTCTATTTTTATTTTTCTTTCAGGTTTAACAAAAAATGGAGTGGATTGATGCAAGTATAATTATTTGTATTTTATGCAATATAACATTTTTTAGTGTTCATTCAGGATTTGTCTGAAACGTTCCAAAAACACATCGGCGTGCCGTTCCTGGAATATGAGCGATGGTCTCAGCCTCAAAGACTGATCTCCACACCCACCCATCAAAACACCTGAAACATATACTAATCACCAAATCCCCAAAAATAAAACACTTACCTTTCTGCTTCATTTTTGCAATAATACTGTCTCGCAAAGCTGGCGTGGCTGCATTCACCGCCAAGAACGTGCCACGCCCCCTAGTGGAATTAATTTTCTCAGGAAATTCAGCCTCCAGTCTCAATAAACCCTTTTTTAACTTATCACCGACTTTAATAACATTATCGAGGAGATTCTCGTTTTTGATAGTCTCGAGACATGCCTCCAACAAGGCAATTTTACCTGGATCCCCCATCCAAGTATTGAAAATCCTATAGGGCTGATTGGGCCTCATGTCAATCGAGTGGTAGTAACCCCCTGTCAACATTTTCTTACTGAAAGTGACGATGTCAGGGGGCGACTCTAGGTTAAAGTGTTCGTGTGCCCAGAACTTCCCTGTGGCTCCACACCCCGTTTGGACTTCATCAATGAGATAACTTGCACCGTATTTTTTAGCGATTTTTTGCAACTGTTGGAAAAACTCAGGGGAGGCTTCGTTGTCGCCCCCTTCTGACTGGATGGGCTCAATGACAATTCCCGCCACCGGTTTACCCTTTTTGTTGTAAGTTTGTATCAAATCCTCGACCGCTGCTAGACATTTCTTGTCTTCGGCTTCATTTTCGCGTTGGTTTTCTTCAAGGGGGTATTTGTACTGTGGAAAGGGTGCAATGGGCCAATCAAACGATGGCACATCGAGCTTATGAATGGCCTTCGAGTGTGTAGTTGCGAGAGCTCCCAAAGTTCGGCCGTGGAAAGCCCCATGGAAAGACAACAAGGACAAATCTGGTGCGCCTGGTGGTTTATTACTAACGCAACTTTCTTTTTCTAGGTCGGTAAAATCGACATTTTCGCCTCTTTGATGTCGGCGGTATGCTATAAACATCGCTTTGTATGCGTTTTCATTTGAACACGAGCCACACATCATAGTGGTAACGTTTGGTAGCCGGGGAGCCACTGATAGTAATACATTGCGGAGTTTTTTCGGCCAGTAGTCACCCGGGAATACGCCCAAGGCCGGTCTGTTGACTAGTGCTTTCTAAATTTTTCGAAAAACAATAATTATGTTACTTTTATTTTTTTGACTAACCAAATTATCTTCATTTTGGAATACTTTGAGTAGGGATGGATGGTTGTATCCAATAGGAATTGATGCGATTTGATTGTATGTGTCTAGGATTATGTTCCCGTCAACATCGACGATGTAGTTCCCGAGGGATTTGTTATAATCTGCGAAAAACTGAACCGCATCGCTTGGTTGGATAGCGTTGAGTTCGGCGTGGAGTTTGCGGGATATGGGGCCAGGAATTTCGGTTTTTAGTTGGGGTCCGGTAGGTTCGCCTTTGACGTAGGTTCTAATAGAACCTAAAAAAATAAAGAAAAAAATTGTTTGTTGAAATTGCACTATTTTAGAAAAAATACACATTTGAGTTTCCTTTTACAAATTACAATCGTAATTATTTTTATTTATCAATTTTTTATTAACAGCCATTTTACATTTTTTAAACATGTATGGAAATAGTTTTTTATATATACAGGTGTTCCGTTTTTATTGTTACAAATTTAAACAGGAATATTCAATTTTAAGACAAAAGTTTCCTATGAACATGTATCAAAAAATGTTACGTAAGCCTACACCCCTTGAAAGAGATGCGTTTTCCCGTAATGGGGTTTTCCCACTGTTGCAGAATAGATAAAATTACAAGAGTTGGTACAGCTGATGACTTTTGAAAACCTGAACGAATTTAAAGATCAGTTGTCGAAAGTTTTAATCACGGGTGTCTTAAACGGTGAAACAAATTTAATTTTTATCCTTTTTACGGTCTGTAAGACAAATTGTAAACTGATTTTACTCAAAAACTAAGTTTTATCGAAAAAACACATGAGACCACTTTTTTGTGAAAAACTATGAAATTTAGAATTTTGTGGCTGAAAGTGGCAAAAACCAACCGCCAAAATAGTTACAGTACTTTTTACCCTAAACCCCCCAGTTTAGGACGCCCCTAAGTAAAAATTTCGACATTTTATCTTTGAATTCATTTGGGTGTATAAAGGTTATCAATTGTACCAAATTTTGTAATTGTATTCACGATGGTTACTGAAATATTGGAAACAATCCATTAAAAGATGCACCCCTTTCAGGGGATGTGGCTCTCTTGTATAAAATTTTTCGATATAAGTTTATAAGAAACTTTTAGGTATCTTAAAATTGGTTAAGTTTGTAACAATAAAAATGATATTACTTGTTTGTATACTTGTATATTACTTGTTTGGTATTTATTTAGTGCATCGAAGTTAAATTCTAAAAAAATAAATATCTATTATGAAATAATCGGAAAACAAATATTTTATCGTGAACGAAAACGAGTGTGATGCACTGACAAGTAAACCGCTTGCAACGTTTAACCTTTTTAACTGCGTTTAAATTGTATTTAAATTTTTATTTACACGTGTTTTACGAGGGCATCCTAATAAACATAATTTCACCTCTTTAGAAGCACAGTGATAATAAAGCTGAAAATGTCAAATCACAAAAAATTGTTCACATATCTTATTTAAACAAGATGAAAATATTTATTTAAAAATTGTGGCTATTTACCAAAATACGTAACCTTGATTTTGGTTAAAGCAAATACATGTGAGATTATTTTTATAACTATTAAGCTATTTTACTTTTCAAAATATAGAACACAAGATTATAAACATTATTATTCAATTTAATCCTATTGAAACATCAGTTCACCTTATATAATTCTGCTGCATTACTTTGTTTATCAATATTTTTCTTTCTATTAGAAGTTTTATGTCTGCTTTTTATTATTTAACAATCAATTATTTATAAATCATTTTAAACAAGTTTTGTGAGGATGATTAATAAAATTATTTGTAGAAAAATCAGCAGCAGTCTCAAAGTTTTGGCACATTTTTTTTATTTACTTACTCGTTTTTGCGACATTTTGAAGTATAGGACACACAGTTTTAGACCACATATGCATGTTTACAACGGCTGTACTCTCACAAAAATACGTGCTCACTCTCTTGTTACCTTGAGTTCAATAAAATAAAACGAATAGTTAAGCGGCTGGCTTTCAGCGGAAATATTTAATATGAGATGATAAATGATATCAAGATTTTCAATTGTGTTAATAAAGGTCAAGTTTAACTCTGCATTTGATAAACAGTTTTATCTAAATCTTCACACGATATTTGAAAATGTCAAGAATCTTATTTATATATAGAGTAGGAGAATTTTATATTTTATACATAGCATGACTAAAAATAAGTGACCAACAGGATTATTACTGTTGGAATTTTTTGTTTAAAAAATCTGAAAAATGATAACAGTCCTTGTACAAGTCAAGGTTGCGATTTATCATAAATGATTAAAATTGTGGATATTACTAGAAAGTTGAAGCGATGTGATTTTATTTAGTTTTATTTCTTAACAACTCAAAAAATGTAACAAGATCACTTATTAATTTCTTTCAGGACTTCTCTGAATTTGTCTAAAAATATGTCGACGTGACTTTCTTCAAAAGTTAAAGCAGGCCGAAATCGAATGCCTTTTGAACCGCAATTTCCAACCAAAACACCTAAAATAAAATGTTAGACCATTTCAGTTTGCAGAAATCATACCTTTGTTTAGTAATTTTTTAGAAAATTCACTTCTCATATTTTCATCTTTGGCATCAAAGGCTAGAAGAGTTCCAACACCTCGCACCGAATTTATCAAATTAGAAAATTCACTTTCGAGCTCGTGGAGACCACATTTCAACTTTTTTCCGGTTTTTTGTACAGTGTCTAAAAGATTTTGCTTTCTCATGACTTCGATAATCACTTCAAGCAACATGAGTTTTCCGGGATCTCCCATCCAGGTGTTGAAAATTCGATAAGGGACATCCGGTCTGCAATTTTTTTATTTTAAACAAATACAAGTAAGTTATTACAAAAAATACGTCAACTCTTCCGAATGGAAATAACCCCCAAGTTGCATTTTCTTACTAAAAGTGATTACATCCGGTGGAGTCTCCAGATCAAAATGCTCGTGAAACCAAAACTTCCCTGAGGCTCCGCCCCCCGTTTGAACTTCATCAAACAGCAAATATGCATTGTTCTTCTTCACAATTTTTTGTAACTGTTGGAAAAACTCAGGGGAAGCTTCATAATTGCCCGCTTCTGACTGTAAAGGCTCGACAGCTACTCCAGCAACCGGAGTTCCTTTCTTTTCATATTTCTGCATCAAGTCCTCAACTTCTGCCAAACATTTTCTATCTTCTTCTTCATTTTCTCGCTTATTTTCCTCCAGTGGATACTTGTATTTGGGGAAATGTGCAGCGGGCCAGTCGATGGACGGAAGATCAACTTTTTGGATAAATTTCGAGTGTGTTGCAGCCAAACAAGCAAAAGTTCGGCCGAGAAAAGCGTTGTGAAAAGACAGAATTGTTAAATTCGGACAACCGGGTGGTTTGTTAAGGAGGGCGGAAGTTTTCTCTTCTTCTGTAAAAGGTTTGTTTCCTCGTTTTTTGCGCTGGTAGGCTAGAAACAAGTGTTTGAAAGCGTTTTCGTTCGAACATGCTCCACACATCATGAGATAGATTTTGGGCAAACAGGGGGAAATCTGGAACAAACTAAACTATTTTGTGCCAAAAGAGTGTTTTCCTTACTTGACTAAAAATATTTTTCACTTTCTCAGGATAATCGTCTCCGGGGAATAGACCAAGAGCTGGTCTATTAACTAAACGTCTCTGTAAATATTTTGTACAATTTTTTTGCAAATTTTATCTTGTGACTTACAAGATTGTCGTCGTTTTTGAACACTTTGAGTAGTTCTGGGTGGTTGTAGCCCAGTGGAGCTGCCGATATTTGAGAGAAGGTGTCTAAAATAACATTGCCGTCAACGTCGACCAAATAATTTCCAATTGATTTCAAGTAATTAATAAACAGTTGGATTGTTCCTGCATACTGAAAATTTGTCAAGCTTTGATTTTATTTTAACAATCTTTCGCAACAGACTTGAATTTTGTGTAATTCTGCGTGGAGTTTTTTGGAGTTTGGACCAGGGATCGGAGTCTTAACAGAAGGCCCTTTTGGTTCACCTTGCACTGAAGAACAACATGCACGAATTTGAACCTTGGCTAAAGTTGAAAAATCCATTTTGGAAGCTTATCAGTAGCAAATTACTTACTCAATTTTACTTTGTTTTTAAAAAGCTTGAGTAACATCTTGGCTTATTCTTTCTTATTTCATTATTGTGATATAAACTGTGTATAATGACAGTAAAAATAAGTTGAGAATAGGTGATAGATTCAATAAGAATGACAAATGACAAATAAATTAAACAAACGAGGGATTAAATTCTTTTCAGATTTGTCCAATAATAGTTGATCTTCTTAAATCTTAAAAAACTGGCTGAGTTTTTAGGGAAAATTAAGTGAAATGTTAAATGTGAATAGTCTAATTTCAGTTCCTGGAAAATAATTGGATTTTTGGGGTAAGTGGAAGTCACTCACTAGAATATTTGTTTTAAGATTGTTCTTATTTGTTACTTCTGTTAAAATAATTTTTATTATTTTCAAGTATATAACGTTTAATTTTTGTAACTGAAATGTGGAAAATAATCATTTACAGACAAAATGTGAATCTATAAATGATTCCAGATCGAAACTATAATTTTAATTTACTAGAAATCGTTAATGTTATAAACAAAGACTTTCGTCTGAACTTTATTTTATTGAGTGAAATTTTTATTTTTGTTTGTAACATTAACGATTTCTGTACACGGTACCAGAGATCGGGCTTTAGATGAATTTAATAGTATATTTAAGAAAATTAAAGGAACAAATGATATTCTTCTTTATTTATTTCCATTTTCTTTGGAGAAATTAATGACATAGTAGTAAGTCGAATTAGGGAGGGAAACATTAAGTTATATTATCAAAATATGATTTGTTTATTTATTTTGTGTTTCAATAAATGTTTAACTGCCTTGAAACCAATCAAAGCTTCGCAAAATGCAGTACAAGTAGTTATTTTAAAAATCTTCGCTTCTAAAGATTTCCTTAAAAGTGCTAAGAAAAAATTCTCAAGAACAAAGCTGTATATAATATATTCACTAGACTCCCGACATGTCAAAATGACATTAAGTTAGTTAAACAAAAAGTCACTATGGCTATGTTGGTGACAACTTCACTCAAAGTTTAACAACCTGGTCGCTATCACTTGATTTGAAATGATTTAATTATTATCATTGGTGCATGTGCCGTGTACCATGGAAACTTGACATCAAGTACAGTCAGATAAAATAATAGTCATCTGTGTCGTTTGGGATACACTCAAAATTTTTGGTTTGACATTGTAAACGTCACGGGAGTTTTGTGAATACATAATACTCACTATTATTTTAAATCATTAAGCCTGATTTACATTTTACAGAAAGCAAATTTTAATTTAGAATTAAATTAAATCGAATTAATCTATCCATTTCTTTAGATTGCCAAACGTCAAATTAATCACGAATAAAAATTTTGATTGCAATTAAATGTTCTGTAAATCGGCTCTTAATTTTTATTACTGATGGGATGATTCTTCGCAACTTTTATAAAAAAAACCCTTATTAAATTAATTCTTTGTTTTTTTAATACGTTTTTTTGCAAATGGTGAGCTAATCTTCCACTTTCCTCTCGATTTTTTAATAAAAATGTTTACTTCTGACTTTAGACTAAAAGGTAATTAAAAGTATTGGTAACCATGCAGTTTTCATCGCAACAAATTACCTTATTTAAAAATAAAAAAGGTCTTATTTGGATTGTCTTAAATTTATTATCACAAACACTCTAATACACCTTGTACATATTTTTTAAATTTACATAAAACACAGTTATTACATTTCTTGGAAGACATGACGGAAGACCTTTGTCGTTATTAACCAATCAACACGTATTACTTAATTTCTTTTAATACTTGTCTAAATTTATCCAAAAATATATTAGCATGATGTTCTTGGAAAATTAAAGCTGGTCTCAATCGAACACTTTTAGTACCACAGCCACCAGATTGGATACCTAACAATAATTAATCAAAAAGTAGTTCGCAAATTAAAAACAAGTTAAAATTTTTACCCTTGGCTTTCAACTTCGTTAAAATCTCATCCCTCAAGTTTGAATCCGTGGCATTAATCGCTAAAAACGTCCCTCGACCTCTTGTTGAATTCACGTAGTAACAAAATTCTTTCTCCAGTTCCAAAAGCCCGATTTTCAACATAGTGCCTGTATGCAATACGTTTTCTAGTAGTTTTTGTTCCTTAATAACTTTAATAACCGTTTCCAAAATGATCAGTTTTCCGGGATCACCCATCCAGGTGTTAAAAACACGCGACGGTTGTTTAGGCCTACAAACAATTAATTCCCTCCAAAACAATACAAAAATTTCCCAGACTTACGTCATCTCCGCAGTGTGGAAATAGCCCCCCATTTGCATTTTCTTGCTAAAAGTCACGATGTCGGGGGGCGTCTCTAAGTTAAAATGTTCGTGACACCAGAATTTCCCAGTGCAGCCACCCCCAGTTTGTACTTCATCAATCAGTAAATAAGCATTATTCTTCTTTGCGATTTTCTGCAACTGTTGGAAAAATTGGGGCGAAGCCTCATTATCGCCCCCTTCCGATTGTATCGGCTCCACGATAATCCCCGCAACAGGGATCCCCTTTTTCTCGTACTTTTCAAACAATTCTTCAACCTCGGCCAAACACTTCTTGTCTTGTTCTTCATTTTCGCGCTGGTTCTCCTCCAAGGGGTATTTGTATTGAGGAAAAGTGGCAATGGGCCAATCGAAAGACGGAATATCGATTTTGTGAATATATTTAGAATGGGTGGTAGACAAGGACCCCAAGGTGCGTCCGTGGAAAGCATTCTTGAAAGACATAATTGAGAGTTTGGGGGCTCCTGGAGGTTGGTTTACGACACATGAGGATTTTTCTTCGGCAGTAAATTCAACATTTTCGCCACGTTTTTTACGCTGGTATGTGATAAAAATGTTTTTGAAAGCGTTTTCGTTTGAACATGAACCGCACATCATTGTTGTAATATTTGGTAATTTTGGGGAAATCTGGAATATTTGAATGGTTTTACACAAAAGGGGTTATTATAAAAATTGATACCTCACTAAGAATCCCATTAAGCCTTTTCGGCCAATCATCCCCCGGGAAAACACCGAGGGCTGGTCTGTTAATCAAACATTTCTGAAAATTGAAATCAACAATTTTTCCATTAATTCAAACAAACGGTACCATATTATGTTGATCATTGAACACTTTCAATAATTCTGGGTGGTTGTAGCCCAATGGTAGGGAAGAAATTTGCGTGTACGTATCCAAGAGAATATTATCATCGGCGTCTACCAAGTAATTCCCGATTGATTTATCATAATTAACAAACATTTGTACTGTTCCAGCTTGCTAAAAATTCCGGTTATCAAATTTTTATCAAAAAATTATCTTCAAACACCTGTAATGATCCCAATTCCTGTAAAAGTTGCTTTGATTTAGGCCCCGGAATGTCAGTTTTGACAACCGGTGCCTCCGGTTCTCCTTTCACAATAGTCGAGGCCCCACGTATTTGATCTTTGAAAAAAATAAAATAAAATTTGGGTGAAACACAAAACAGACTTACTCAATTTTAAATTATTCCTCAACGCTCTGGACCACATCTTCACCACACCTTAGATATTGACCCGTAATTGTGACACAAGCGCACTCAGGAGTCAACTTTGAGCGGACTCATTTTCATTTTCAATTATTCAGTTCAATTTCAATTATATCAGTTTCTATTAATTCTTAAAATTGTAAAAGAAAAAGGGAAAATAATAATTATGCCGGTTGTCATTAAAATAGATAAATGTATTTTATTAATAAAGTGATCAAATTGTCATTAAATTTAGGCTTTTCAATTGATTTGTTTTATATGTAGTTGTTACGAGTAGGTACAGGATTAGCATTTTATCAATAACAAAAATCAAAAACAATCACAATAATTAACTGTCAAATAAATGAAACCAGATTTACATTGTGAAAAAAAAAAACAATTTTCTTTTTTTTTAAAATTAACTTTGTGTTAATATGAAAAAATATATTAGAAATATAGGAAAAAAAAAGATAGGAACTCTAAGGTTGAGAAGTGATCACTTCCTTAACAACTAATATGAAATATGAGCCTCTTTCCAACTCCCAATTTCTTAATGGCTTTCTGTTTTTTTTTAAGGGGGATGGTTATGAATAAGATAGTATACAGTATGTCCCCGGATTGAGTTTATATATACATATATATAAAAATAATAATTAATATAAATTAAAATAATTTAAAAAATGTGATCGTATTTTCAGAACGAAATTTTGTTTTATGAAAAAAATGATTTTTATAGTGGGTTGCCATTTAAAAAATATTTTTTTTTTGTAGAACTCAAAAACAAAAGGAAATTTTGAAAAAATTTATGTCACATTTTTATGCTCATCAATTAGTTTTTTCAAAAAATAAATAGTTTAAGCTAAAAACGTTTGGTTCCATACTTTTTGTTCACCTGGTATAGTATACGTCAAATAATACCCAGATTAGAAACAGTAACAATTTATTAACTAAGCAATGTAAATATAAGTTGACTTGTTGTCTTTATCCCTCTCCATGTACTCCCGTTCAATCAACAACTCGATCCTTTTCTTCAAATCTGTCTGGTTGACCGGAATATCCAACATCTTGTACAACTCCCGGACCAACATGTAGTGCTTAATTGTCTTTTTGCTCTTCATAATTCTGACTATAGCCGCATCTATTTGAAACTGCCGATCCACCAAAACATTTTTTTCGGTTTCTTTCTCATCCTCCGGAGATTCTTGTAACTGAATTTGGTTGATCTTCACCCTAAATAGCTTATCAGTAAACTTGCTGTTGAAAATGAAGACATCATTGTCGTCTATTTCTTTAGTTTTGGGCGATTTGAGCAAAATTCTGGCTTTACCATAAACCAGAGACAAGAGTGTTCGTTTCAACTCGACTTCCTCCAAATTTGTGGCTTCCAATATCTCTTTGAAACCATTCTCTGGCGATGTATTGAATAACAAAAGGATGATTGTTTGAAATAAGGACACTTGTAATTCCTTAATTCCACACTCGAAATTTCCTTTGAGTAAACAGTAAGTCAAGCTTGGTTGCCAGAGGAGTTTTCTCCCGCTGTGGTTACCCAAATAGAACTTTTGGAAATTCTGCTGGTAAGTCACCAACTCACAGGGTAAATTGACGGCATAGTTGGGGTAATTGGGCCAGTAGCTACTCGTCAGGACATACACCGAAAACTCAGAAGTAAACCCGTTACAACTCTCCTGATTTTTCACCTTTTGTTTAAACGAATTATTTATACTCTTACTCAAGTTGATATCTTGGAACATCCCTTCGATATTTGACGTGAAGGCACTCCCACACTCGTCTCGCAGCTTGGAAATCATGCTGTTCTCAGCGTCCTGATTGGCAGATTTTCCCAAAAGCAGTCTCTTTGCTAGGAGTTTCTTGTAAAAAGCTTCAAAAATATCTTTGCCTTGGACGTGTTTAAACAATTTTATCACTTTGGTCAAAATGACTTCCAGTTCCTCATCGTTGATATCCTTACTACGCAGCTTAACATCGAGGTATTTGGCCAAAAGTTGGGCACTTTTCGCATGAAAACTATTGATGAAATTCTTAAACGCAAGACGGACACACTCATGGAATTCTTTCTTGTTCTCGAAGGACATTTCGATGATTTTGTCCAGATCGTCCTTGAAATCTAGCAAATCCTGGATCATGTTTTTCTCATTTTTGACGTCGGTTATTGTGGTCCCTTTCTTGACAATGTAGTCCTTGAAATAGTTGATCAGGTATTTGGTACCGTTTGAGATTTTTTGGAACAGTTTGTAAATCAGGATTAATTCGCTGTACATCTTTTTATCAATGAGCTCGTCAAAACCTTTGTTCAGAATCTCAGTTATGTGATTCTCGATGAGTTGGGTGTAGACGATATCCAAAAGTTGGGTTTCTGAACTCTTGTTTAAGTATTTTTTAACTCTTTCTTGTTCTTGGGTGATCCTCTTATTGACAAGTGACAAGTATTGAGGCACTTCCATTGTACTAATATTTCTGAAACCTTCATCTTCGTAAAAAACTTGAGTCGACTTCAGAAAATCAGCTATGAAGATGTCCTCATAAATTTGAAGAACATTCAACATATTTATAGCCGATTTTAGTAAAACGACGTTATTGGTAGTTAGAGTACGTCTCTCGTCTTCAATTTTTTGAAGAATCTCTTCAATCAGACTTTTTTTGACCACAGGATTCAGAATAACAACACTGGTAAACAACCCCAAACTGATGCTTTGGACAGTATTGTATTTGAAAAATTTGGGAGAGCGGTCATAGTACAGGAAAATATTTTTAACAGTTTTGATATGTCGGCAAAATTCTTTCCAAAACTGGTCAATAACAAATAATACGTTACTCACATTGTCAACGATAAATTCCAATTTTTGGGTCAAATAAGTTTCAATCAAAACTTGAAGATTATACAACAAGGGGGCGTACTTGGCGGTGTACAACTCTTCGGCCATTCTGTACAATTCTTCTAAATTTGTGTAGTTTGAAGTATTCAAGATTGTGACAATTTCCGCTTCAAGGTGTTGCCATTTTTGTTCGATAATCTCCGGTGGGATAGGTGCAAGCCCCCGGAAATTCCGTATTGTGAGTACATTCTTTTTAGATGACATTTTACAAATGCTGGCGACTAGATGCGTTTGAAAATTGGATTTTTTTGAGCGAATTCATGACTTCTAGCTTGAAGTCCATTTTTTGTAAAGGTGAGAGTTTTCGCATTGATGGGAGGAGCGATAGGAGGAACATTTCGTCTTCATCGATGTCTTGTCTGGAGTGTTGAAGAGGACTACCTTCAGTGTGAATCAAATCGGGAGTAAGATCGACATCATCCGATTTGATGGTAGTTTCTTCATTTAGATCTAACTCTTCTTGTTTGATGGCTGGGTTTTTGTCACCTTCTGATGTATCTTCAGTGAGGTTTAGATCCGAACTATCTTCCTTCCAACTTCCTATGAGTGTATTTTCTTCATCAAATTTAGCTTCCAGAAATCGCAACATGTCGAAATAGACGTATTTTTTGCGTTTGGACCCTGCCACCAACTCTGACTGAAACTCTTTCCTTTGCTTGGTGTAGTAGTCTCGAACTGATTTCCATTTCTTCTGAATAAAAGCAACTAAGTAAGGCAGTTTAAGTAGGTCTCTTAAGTTAACTCATAAAACACTACTTACTCTTAGATTTTTCATCAGCTGTATTCTCAACAGTGCGAGGATAAATCGCCCGACATATTATTTTCCAAGCTTTTACTTTTAATGGCTTATCACTGTAACTAGGAAGATGGACATTCCACAAACATGGTTGTTTCTGTACCTCTGTTATCAGTTTTTGCATTTTGAACGAAATCGACATAATTTTGTGCGATTTACTTGTAGAAATTTATCAGTAACCGAATTCCGTCAAGTTGTGCGTGATGACCGACGGAACATAACGGAAAATTGCAGCTGTGAGAACCCGAGGTCAAACGTGAGCGTTGGACAAAATCAATAGTCAGCGGAAAAGAGGAAATTCCGTTCTGCTTTCGGTCTGTTTGTTTATCTATGACAATGTAGACGAAAGTATCATTTTATTTCTTTTTTCAAAATAAAAATAACGTTTCATTATGGTGTTCAAGAGGAATTACGAATTTTGGGATTAATACTGTATTTAATGTATTGTTGGTTGCAGTAATTAAACATTATGTTAAAATAAGATAACTGATAATATCGAGACTTTTATTACTAATTTTATTTAGTGATTAATTTAAATTTATTTTAAATTGGTGTTCTCTTTTGCAGAGTCCTTGATGATAATTTTTTATTTACTTTTATCAAAATTCACGAATTATAAAATGTTTGAAATAGCATAAACTGGACTTCCTCAATACGTGTTCTAGCTACTACGCCTATTTTTTGTGTAGTGTACGATTTAGCAGGGTTTTGGAACGAAAATTAGGTACTTAGTAACAACCAAAATAAAATTATAAGTTTACTGAATAATTTGACCAAATGTTAAATGCTTCATTGGAGGATCTCTTCAAATTTTTAAACAAGTACATTTTAAATATTTAATTATTATTTTTAATTAATTACTTTTGGGGAAATTCACAGGATGTGCACAGTGTTTTTGTACTTCAGAAAAAAGCATTAAGAGTATTGTGCAATTTAGGTTTTAAGGATACATGCAGAGACTCATTTAGAGAAGAAAAATTTTTAACGTTGCCCTGTTTGTTCATATATAATTGTCTGTGTTATGCTCATGAACATTTAAATGAATTTCAGTCTAATTGTATCTACCATGAATATAATACTAGAAATAAAGACTCACTCATAGTTCCTCACCATCGCCTGAAAAGAACCCAACAAGGTATCGATTTTTGGGGATCCAAATTGTATAATAAATTAAATGAAGAAATCAAGAACTTAAATATAATTCAGTACAAGAAAAAAGTAAAGACAATGTTGATCAACAGAAGTTTCTATTCTGTGGAGGAATGTATGCACTGTGACTTAAATTAAATATTGAAATTCATATTGTTACAGTCTGTTTTTCTTGTCTTGTTTTTGACTCTATTCTGTAATTTTGATTACGAATAAAGAGATTATATTTTTGTCTAATGAATAGACTCTTTGGTACAGTTTATTGTAAATATGTAAGTAAAACAGAGTAAAACATACTCTAGAATTTCTACTTGGTTTAATTTATTTAAAAAAATTATTATTATTTTTTTATATTTATAATTGAGACGTTTAGTATTAGCGTGGTTTAATCCACAAAATTTATAAAATTTGTTAGACCAACTGCTTATTGTTCAAATTTTCAGTAAAACACTTGCTTAATGTTTTAAAATAAAATATTAACGGTAAAGTGACTGTATTTGATACAAAAAAAAAAAATTAATTGTTTTAGGTTTTCGTCTAATGTGGGAATTCTCATACCTCAATTATTTATTAAAATTATTAAGTAACTCTTAGATTATTATTAAATAATGCAGTTGTTGCAGAAAGTATCCATTTTTTTATACAAATAATAGTATAACAACTAAAAACTAAACTGTAACCTCTTTTTATTAAAATAAACCTCGACACGTGTTTTGCCAACCAAGTTGGCATCTTTGGATTGATGTTTTTAACATTTTTTCCATGTTTCTGGTATCTTACCTTATATGGCATTTTTCTCTGGGGCGCGAATTCTGGCGCAGCCTGTATTATAGCATTATTATAGTTTAGATTTTTTATTAAGTATAATTAATATGTTTTATTTACAATTTTATTCTTACAACTGTTCAAAATTAACAAAATTAACTATAACAGGCTGTAAAACAAGCAGACTTGAAATTTTAACACATCTTTAAATTTTAACGATTTTGGAATAGAAAGCTTTCTTTGTTAAAATTGAAAGCACTTCAACTTCAAACTTCAATATTTGTCAAACATTTATTTTTGCGTGGTAATGATTTGGGAATAAAAGTATCGCTGTTTCTATGTTTTGCAATTTCTATAATTATACTACAAAAATGACAAGATGAATTACAACAGATCCTCGGAAAAGTAGTAAAACTTCGAATTATGCATAAAAGTTAATTTTGCAACAATCATAAATAGGTACATTTTTATTTTTAATAAAGTAAGTAAGTAACATCAAAACGTTGACATGAAGTTGATGTCTTAAAACATGATAATTTTGCAAAATTAATGTAGGGGGAAGATTCGCATAGTTTTACTTTTGAAAGATTTTCCTAACACAACACAATCATGTTGCCGAATATTCAGCTGATTAGGTATATTCCTAAATAAAAATTTGTAATTTTTATTTTTTTTTTCAAATTCTTTATTAATGTATTTAGTTATTTTCTTTGGGTGTTAGCTTCACAGCAGGAATAAATTAGAAGAAATTCAGGACCAATATCCAATCACTTTTATTTTACTTTTTTTATACTTTTTCTTGAGGATTAATATATGCAAATTTTGTGTAACGTGTTGAGTGACATCGCCCCTGGCTGTGACACTCGCACCCAATAAAAACTCATCGAAAAGGTGCCTTTTAAGCAGCAGGTACTCATATTCTACAATAGCTCCCATAAACATTTAACCGGTATCGATGACATTTCCGGTAATGTCATAGTCGTCTGCCAAAGCGACCACTTGACTTTTAGGTCGAAGTGTTAAAAAGCAGCGGGTGGCGAGGCGCCTGCAAGTGCCCACCCCTCTTTCTGTCTCGCCCAAAAACCCTTTTAAAAATTCTTGTCGCCACTGGGATTTGCACTACCACACAATTACGACGTGAAAGTTTCACATTCTTCAAGAGATAACTTGTGTGCAATCGTACATTAGCTAATGATCCTAGAAGTGGCCCTAGATGCGGACGATGAAGTAACATTTATAAATTTTGAGAAAAAACTTTTATAACTTGAGAACAAAAACGCTGCAAAGCTTTGCAGTGCATGATATATTTTTATTTTATATTTTTTTTATATTTATTTTTATGATATATGTTTAACCGGCAAGTTAAAAAAAATGCATGTAGGGCCACGTTAACTATAGGGCTAAATAAGCTACAGCTCCCTTTTAGGGCAGCAATTTGGCTTGCACTGAATCAGTAACGTCGTCATAGTCTTTCTAAAAAGTTATTACACAAGAATTAAGACGGCTAGAAGTTTTTTTCTGCAAAGAAAATACTCGTTGTACAAATTTAAGGTCATAACACTTTTGTGTGTGTTGTAGGTATTTGTAAAGATAAAAAAATTAAGAAATTTGTTAAAAGCTACTCAATATTCAATGTCTTAAAAAAAATTAATGGAACACTCTATTTATTGATTTTGCATCTAAGACATTTAAGACGGTTAAAAGTATGTTTTTAAATAGACAATTTAACAATCTATTAATAATCTATTAATTTAACTATCTATTAATTAAGTTTTACAAATATTTTTTTCTAGCTGTTTAAGTAATGTTGTGTAATGAATTAAAAAAAACAAACTTATTTTAAAAACTGAGCAAAATCGATCAATAAAAGGTTACGTATTGTAACACAAGGTGTATAATTGAAAATAATTTCAGTCGATGCCCTAGATTAGTATCTATCAATATTTAATTTTAACATTTAAAGGTCAATAAAGAATTCACTGTGGCACCCTGTATATTACCTCTTTAATGTATGTATTTGTATTTTCTGAAGGGCTTACTACTTTTAGTAGCCCAAGGGCGCCAAATATCTTAGACGGCCCTGGTTTCACAATAATAAAATTTGCTGTAATCGTCAATAAAGTGACACTTTTGTGTCTAGAACTTTCACTTCTGCCATTTAAACACTGCAGTAATTTTTTTTTGACGTTTGCTAATAAATTTGTTTATTTATCATTTTTAATTTATCTGACGAGTTTTGCAGATTGTAAAATAGTATATGTTCTACTTCTACGGGGTAAAAGTAACTTTATGTGTCTCAACTGAATTATTTGCCTTACGTTCAAGTTATTCGTTTTTAGTAAAAAAAATTACATAGAATAAAAGTCTCCAACTATTATCATCTACTCAAATAAGTTTTATACTTATATAGAGTTGTCGGAAAGTAATTTAAACAAAAACTTAACGGTTTTTGTCACTATCTAGAAAAATAGTCTTAAAGTCGTAAAAAATGTTGGCAGATGAGAATGGAATATAATTATTAAGATCGCTTATTCTAAAAATAGTTTACTTAAGTTTTACATCCAGTGTCACCGAAATTATTGCAAACTTGTTTTTTTTATGAAACATTATACATTGTAGTTTATAGTTTTTTCTCCATTTTTTTTTAGTATTTCCTAATTTTTAAAATTGACATGAAACTTTGGTCTTGGTTTAGGAATTAATAAAAATAGGCAAAATACCAATCTCATTAATTACATTTTATTTGGTTTTTTGCTTTATCGACAAATTTCTACAAAAGAAAAAATAAACTAATGTATAAGAAAAGTGTTTTATTTATTCTTAACTCCTAAGGTCTACATTTTCAACAATAAAAGTAAAAGAAATTTTCCTCTTAAGTTAAAAAAATATTAGTGATTTTTTAAATCAGAAAATGTTTTTTGCAATAACTAATCATTATTAATTTGGTTTTTCTGCTGTTATAAAGTAACTATGATTGACATATTTTTTTTTTAAATTATATACAAGTGTTTCAGAAGTCGCGTTTTTTCAGCAATCCTAACTAACTAAATCGCGAATGGTGATAGGAGATTTTCATCTAAGTATAAAAATGAATACAAATTTTTTTAAGCAAAACTGTCAATTTCCATATATCATGGAGGCACCTTAGCTGTTTTATTTCCGATGTTCTCTGATTTAATTTATTGTTGAATTTGTTAGTTTGTTAATTGTTTTGTTCACCATAAGACACAAATTGATGATTTTTTTTCGATAGGTACCTATCTGTTCAATGCTACAAGATCTGCAGTTTCCGCTAACTAAATTCAAGAATACATGATCTGAATGTCCAAAAACTTAATCCAAAATATAGCCTTTGAAGAGCTATATCTTGTAAAAAAAGTCTCAACCAATTTTTGTCATGAGAATTTGAACTCAGTTGTATGTCACTTAGAGATGGTCCGACACTTTTGAACTATCGTGTATAATTTATTAATAATTTTTGTAATGTAATGCAAAGTTAAATTTAAGATTACTTAAATTTGTTTCAGTTAAATCAAGAGCAGTAGATAAGTTCTTCATTTTATTACAATCTAGTTTGAAAGTGGTTATGGAATGGTTTGTTTTATTTAATCGCTGATATTATTACGAGAAAGAAACAAAAAAAGAAAAAGAAACTTTAACTAGAAATTAGCATTTTAAGCTGATTGGGTACCCAAAGGAGTCTCCTACCTGGAATTGGCGCCTTATTTTGACTCGTACTATCTTAATCCTTATTAAGCTTTTCTTTTTTATTGCGCTTTTGTGAAAATTTTTAGAAATCGTAAATTTCAATGTGTCATCATTTTCTGTTTTTTTTGACTCTCCTGGTTTCTTTTAAAACAGTACCTTATTGTTTTCCCTCTATTCCACCGTCGCCGTCTGCAGTCTGCTCCAAGTAGTGCAAAAGGGCGCCACTTCGGTACCAGATTGCCACCCTCAAATGGCTCGGAAAAAACCACGCTAATTGCCGTGTTTATTTCGACGGCTTGTTTCGAAAACAAAGTCAATAAAGGAGCTAAGATAAATTATAATGGAGGGCAGACGCCAGTTTATGGTACTCGAAAAACGATTTACATTGTTCGGGTTATCTCTGGAAAATATCTTTTGAACGGCACTCGTTGATAAAGATTGTGTACTTGACCGATTCTAATTGCTAAAATATTTCGCTAATATTTATTTATCGGAGGACCAAACAGGAAGCACAGAGATGTTACTGTAAATAAGAAGCGAATTTTAAACATAAACATCCCAGCGATATGTTTGCTCTTCACCACGTATCGACATCGTTAAAGTGAAAATCAAGGGAAAGAACGATTTTATCGGTGTTTGGACGGTATTAGCACCATAAAATTATCATTAACTTGAAGTGTTTGTGTATTACAAAAGTATTACTCATTTGCACAAACACAACATTATGAATAATAACAGAAATGGATAGCGCATTAGACATATTTGATATTTCATCTTCGAAAACATTATAAGAGTAAACTATTCAGAAGAATGCGTCAAGATTTTTAAAAACTCCATTTTTTGTTTGCTTTTATTCTTGACAACGCAATTTTTTGTGTTTGATAAAGACGGAAAGATAATGTGTTGTATAATCTTGTCAAATAATTAATTAAAATCATTACATAAAATATTTATCGGTCTGACGATTTCATTTTTTATCTTTAGTCTGTAATTATTGATTGATTACTCTAATTTTAATTTTTATTTAAAATTTTCGAATTACTCTATATTTTTTCCAATAATAAAGCAATCAGATAAGTATTGTAGTAAATTAGTACAATTACCTTTTTATTGTGGTAGCTATCATTTGTAAACTTAATTGCAATCAACAAAATAAATAAAGAACTAAATTAAAAATTAATTTATTTTTGTCATCCACTTATTTTTATTACTGTGAAAAAGTCGTCTGAAAAATTAAATAAACTATAGATTAATGTCAGAATGTGTCTTTATGTAACTTTTTGCAGATTGAGTATAATTTTTGACAACGTAGGTATGTATGTTATGAAACTTTAATCCATACAGTGGCTTTAATCAAAATGTCCTATAATTTTAATATTATGTTGACACTTTTGAAGTATTAAAGACAGAAGATATGTAATGTAATGTATATTTATTTCTGTTAAGAAAACATAATATTTACACATGCCAAAGAGCGAAAACAAAACAAAATAACTAATATAATATGTATATAATTACATAAAAATATCCATGTAACATTTTTTTAAAACTACATATTAAGTAGTAAAAAATAAAACAGGCACAAAATAAGTTATGAAATAAAACCATGATTTAAAAATGTATTATTAAAGAAGTAAAAAGCTGGATGTAAAAGGAGACATTTTTTCAAATCTTCGTTATAGGAGAACTCCAAAACATTAAAAAACATAATAAAGCATGGTGAAAACATTTTATATTATATTTCTACTCCTTTCTATTTTACCAACTTTATAAGAATCACAGGTCGTCCTGAGCAGAAATTTAAGTAAAGGCATGGTGTAAATGACGACTTTCTTTTATAGTTTTCTATAAATTTCTTATTTTTTATTTATTTATTTTTTTTAGAAAAAACGACTAAATATATGAAATGTGTAAAATTGAAATATAAAATAAAACAAAAAAGAAAATATTGTTTTTGTTAATTTGAATTTTTGAAGGTTGCTTAAGTATAGATTTAAAAACTTGTAGAGATTGCTTAAAACAATTTGAAAAAACTGAATTAGGAAAGCATATTGTTGAAAATTAGACATAGGTACACAGTGATTTTGAGGTATGTACAAATTTTTTAACAGGCGATCGTAGAGTCTAAAAAACCCAACTGCTTTATCCGAATGTTTATAGTTTCTAAGATTTAGAGGGTGAAACCTTTACATTGGCGTCGAGAAAAATATATTTTGAACCTTTTGAGTACATTATCTCATTGTTAGTAATCGGTAACATTTGAGGTAGGTAATGAAATTGGGTGATATCTTCAAGAAAAAAAATTGATCCAAAATTTTTACCGTTTTTTGATTTTTTAGATGAGACTTTTTTCTATGCCAGTTTTTGCTGATTTTTTCTATTTTTTTTAAACGCTGTTATAGATTTTGAAGAACTAACCTCAGAGATTGTATTAAAATGTTTACAATTTGAGTTGCTGAATTTAAAACCCTCTGTATCTCAAAAACTTTAAACATTCGGATAAGGTAAGTTGAGTTATTTTGATTTCTTTTGAACTCTACTATTACCTGGTAAAATATTTGCACATATCTCAAAATCACCCTGTATATTTTACTAATTTTATTTTTAAATTTAGCATATTATTATAATAACATGTAAAAATAAATTAATCAATAGATAAATTTTGGGGCTTAAATTTAACATTAGAAATGCTTAGAATTTTGTTAACTAAAAAGTTCATTTTGTGAATCTTGAAATAAAAATTACAAAATGTGTTCCCTTTTGCGCGACAATTTCCTGTAGTAATAATTAATTATCGAAAAACGCACTAATCAAAAATAAAACAACACGACTAATCACCACTCTTCAATTGATACGATTTTGAAAGCGAAAATATAAATAAATACGAAACTACATTGATAACCCGTTAGTGATGACCCAGTGGAGTGCTAACTAAATTCATTACTAACCAAAAAGACTATCATCTTCTACCAGGAAAAAGGGGTAAGTTGCAAACAAGATTACTCAAGTAGAAAAAATTAATCTGTAATAATCCACCCCAGTGGGGGTTGGATGATAACAACTTTGAAGAACTAGTGGGTACCACCACCACGTGCTCATCCCCTCTTAAATCAAAAACTAACTTTTAAATGCGTATTTAAGGGGTGGGTGAAAAGTAATTTTCTCATTTTGGACGTTGGTGCTGTGTGAATTTTTGTGTGCGAAATTATGGAAAGTCAAATGGTGGACGGACGCGATTATGTGTACAATGGTAAAAAATAATGGAAATTTCGGAGTGGCACTTTTCGAAAATGCAAAATTTTCTAGATTTTTATCCGATTGAGAAGTCCAAGACCCAATTGGCTAATAAAGAACTGTGGGACCAATTTCATGACTTGCAGACGGAGATGATTATCACCAAAAGTGGGAGGTGAGTGAAATAATCGTGTTTTGTTTTTTATTATTCATTATCTCGACAATGCAAGTCTAATCTATACAAAAAAGAAAATTCCGGAAGAGCAATTTATTGGTACTTGACTTTGATAAATATTTTAAATGAGTTTGAAGTGATGTAAGCCCAGGTAAAGTACAGATTTCTTGTCATAAATTGTTCAAATTTGCAAACCGCATTTCTATTCAATTTCAAGTGGTTAATTGCGCCCTAAAAGCAGGTACTTGACTTTTCGCCCTACACCCCCCAATTTAAATATTTACGACACCCTGAAGTTGTTTACTCGATTTTATTATTTTAGGTCGCACAGTAACGGGAAGTTATTATTTTGTTTAGGCCCAGAATCAAATTGTTTACACAAGTCTGATATTTCGCACTCGACATGTGGTAGCTCTTGCTTCTTTTTACCATTTACTTTTTGTTTCTTTGTCAATTGCTTTGATGACAGTCTTGTTTGTCTGATGGTTAAGGCGCCACAAAACTTGACGATTTTCCAAATAACAAGCCTCGACAGATGCGCCCCCGCCTCTTTGTTTTCTTAATTATAATCCTCCGAAATCAGTCACTTGGCACGTTTCCGGAAATACCGAATTGATTTTTGATTACGGTGATTTGGACGACGTTTCCGGAAAAGTGTGAGAAACTTTTCATTACAAGCGGTGCTTTGGTGTCTCGAGCGGTGCTTTTGACGACGGCTTATCCGGGGTGGTCACTGTCTCAGTTTTTCAATTCTGCGTAGCACAGCTCGGCGGTGGCTTTGGGGGCAAGTCGGGTGTTAAATGTTTGCATAATCCAACAGGCGCCTTTTGAGGGCTTTTCTGACCCTGTTTTCTATTACAATGCGAAAATAAGTTCACCCACGGCTTAACCAGTTCCATTCGCATTGGTTAAAAAATTTGTACGTTTTCGGATTTTTGTCATTTTATTATTATGAATTTTTTCATATTCATATTATGAATAAAGGAGAAAAATTACCTTGGTCAGATTCAATATCATTTTAAATTTGTAGCTTTATAAACAATTTTAAAAACATGAAACCTTTGATTAAAATGAATTCAAAGTATAATTTTAATTTTCTATTACATTTTACCAAAATCGTGCTTATATATACTCATATTAAAAGATTTTATTTTTTTTTATCCGCAAACGTCACAAAAGTGGTCACTTTTATTACTAAATGTCACAACAAAAAAGGTAAAAAATACCTTTCAGATGTGGAATAGAAACTGTTTTTATTTCTATTTTTATTAAAGTGTTTTTATTATATTATTATATTTATTTTATTATACAGGGTGTTTACGGTCTTGAGGTTGAAATTTAAATGAGATGATATTCACGGTAAAAGAAAACTAATACGCTATATAAAACAAAAATTCACATTGTTAAAGGAAATTATTCATTTTACACTATTTGTTTGAGAACTGCTGCTTCGGCTACAACAATGGCCATTAGTATCATTACCTTGTGTTTCACTGTAAATCATAATCACGACAACCAATTTATAATTTTATTATTTTGCCATACATGTTCATAAATTTTGAGAAAAATTAAGAAAAACGAATCAAACCTATTGGAAACCGTTCGCTGAAAGA
>NW_025400983.1:10421016-10428523 GCF_015345945.1 Tribolium madens
ATCTGTTGCAACAATACAATTTTATCTGAACAAGGAAATAATTCCAGTGACCCTCAAACCGTGTACCAATATTTTGGAGTTAAATAACATTTTTGATAATATCAATTGTGCGTTTTTTTCTCGGTTACAGTATTTCTGTACTCTTCTACTACTAGGTCAAATTTCAACTCCAAGACTGTAAACACCCTTTATTTATACCATGACATTATTGAAATTTACCAATGTTGTTTTTTGGCTATTTTGCTGCTTTAGCAATTTTTGGAAAGGTATATTGTAGATCATCAGCATTCGGCATTTTGCACTACTGACTGCACCAGTTAAATTAATAAACACTTGTTTATAAGAGTCAAATTTCAAGTAAAACAGGATACTAAGAATATGGAAAAAATGTTGACATTTATTTTTTGACATCATTATTTAATGATACCGATTCCTTGCACATCCTGTATAGTGTCTCTTTTTACTACATCATTTGCAGATAAAATAGTATATGTTATTTAGAGAAAACGTGTGGCACAGCCTCACTATGTTCGGGCTTCGCTACATAAACTCATTTTTACTCTTAATAACATAATATACTAAAAATAGTATACTAAAAAGTCATTCTGATACTCATGCTAAACATCTTTTTTAAAATTGAGTGCCATTGTATACAGAATGATTTTTGGATTTGACCTGCTTACATTTTAAATTCGCTAACAGGTAATTTTACATTCGATGAATTAAATTTTATGTTTTACGTCGGAATTATTTTAAAAATAAAACTAACTTAAATAAGTTATTAACTAAGTCAAGTGATCAATTTACTCAATCTTTATATTTTTTTAATGCTAGTTTAAAAAAGACAACAATCCAACAATCGAGTATTTTTGTTTATTGTAACTTTAAATATAATTTGCATTTTAGTCTATGCAAAAGATTTGATTTTTTTCTTGTTTTTTCAGACGAATGTTCCCAGCTCTAAACATCAAAATCTCCGACTTGGACCCTTCAGCCGACTATTGCTTGTTTCTGGAGATGACTTTAGCCCACCACTGCCGTTTCAAGTTCTCCTCTTCCGTGGGCTGGTCACCTGCAGGCCACGAGGAGGCTCAGAGCCCCCATAGGATTTACATGCATCCGGAGTCGCCCTCCAAAGGCGCCCATTGGATGAACCAAGACATCTCTTTCTCTCGAGTCAAACTCACAAATACCTGTTCGCCCCCTCAGGGCCAGATGGTTTTATCATCGATGCATAAATACCAACCCAGGATTTTGATCGTCAAGGCTTCTTCAGCCCAGGCTTTGGGGTGGGCCCCCACGAATGTCTTCACGTTTCCTGAAACACAGTTTATTGCAGTTACGGCATATCAGGTTTGTTATCAATATTTTTTTTTAAATCAAGTTAATTAATTAATTTTATTGCAGAATGAGAAAATCACAAAATTGAAAATCAACTACAACCCTTTTGCTAAGGGTTTTCGCGAAAATGGAAAATCTAGTTCAAAGAGGAAACAATTAATTTCGGAGCATCCGGATTCCCCCAATAGTAAGAAAAGTGCGTCACCTTCACCTCCTCCACAACCGGAAATGAATGATCGCAAGGATAATCTCACCTGTCAATCTGCGGCGCCCTGCATACCCTTTTATAGGTATTGTTACCGCCCTTATCCTGTTTATAACCAATGGTGGAGTGGTCCATTGCCATTGTATTACCATCAATATCCTTTCGGACTTCCTGAATATGAATATTCCATCTATCAAGAAGTCAAAAAACCCAGAAAAATCACCGATTTTTCTATTAGTGCCATTATGAAAGATTGTAAATAGTTTGTAGGTTACGTATTTTTAAAGCCTGTGATATTAAATTTAAGTTACAAAATAAATTTAAAAATATTCTATCTAAATGTTTTTCTTCCATTCATTTTCTTGTGTTTATTATTTTATGATTTATTGATTTCATAGAGTTTCTATTTTTATAAGTGCAATAAATAATAAAACCACAAATCTGGCTTTATGTTTTTTAAATTAACTATTTAATTACTTTAATTATTTCTCCTTTTATAATTTGGTATATTACGAATCTCAATTGGGTGTCATAAAAACGGAATATTTAGTGTTCTAAAATTGGCGACAATCCTTTGGGCTAAAATATTTAGCGTCCATGACATACCTACACCGTTTTTTAAAATAAAATGTCTCGGCGAGAAGGGTATAGGTAATGTTGTGAAACCGGATGCACAAAAATGGTTTATTCTAAATATTTTATTGTCAACTTTTCCACTTTTGTTCATATTTGCGATGAATTTATGATTAGATAAAAATGTTTAACCGTGTGTCCGGTGCTAAGTGGTGAATTTGGGTGCGTATCAGGAAGGAATTCCGGCCTCAGAGGGTGGTATTGTCCCCGTCTAGACTTTCGTCGGTGGCATACAATTTGCTTGTTTGTAACGAGAAATATGATAGTGCTGGGCTAGCGCCGGCGCCAACTGTTAAAACCCGGTACATTAGGTTAATTGCATGTTTTCGGACCTTTTGACATCCCGACTAAACGAGATAAGGGCGTAGAAACGACCATGAAATCCATGTCAGTGTGACTCATTGTTTCTTCTGATGATTAGTCACATTTGAAAAGAAATAAGTTTTTGAGAAAATCTTCAAAAGTTGCTGAGGTGTTACGCATGAATGATTCTGGACAATTATTACTGGCTTTTTCTAGATAAAAAATTTAAGAAACGTGTTAATGTATCAATAATCAATGATTCGAAATTCGTACGTGACGTTCAATGAATTTTCGTTTTGTGTTTACGTTTTACGGTGTAAACAGAATTTAAAATGTAAATACAAACAAATAACATGACACATTGTTTTTCATTAATTCATTGTTTTAAAATTTCATTTTTTTGGAAACTTTTAGGATCCACTGTATATTTTTAATTTGCGTCATTCTATATATTTGCCTTTTGACGTTTGTGGTGTGCCGATCAGCTGATCAAACATTATTTGTCATGAGTGGAAGTGTCTTTTTGACATGTTTACAGTAATAAATTAGCAAAAATTTCGATAATGTAAATTCCAACAACACTAAAAACCCACATCACAATCCGAGATTTTTGCCAAGAAGTCAATTTTAGCGTCTAAACTAGGTGAGTCAACATAACCTTAAAAATTCTCGCAAATGTGTTATTTTTATCACAATTTTCATAATTATCGCTACTTGTTGAAAGTTTTTAGTTCTATTTTTGTTTAGTTTTTCATTTACCATAAATTAAATAATGAAAGAAACAGTTATTGGTGTTTTATTGCTTTTCAACAATTGCGGTTCCAATATTTGCACAATTCTTAGATTTAGTCATTGTTCAGCATGTATAAAAAATTATTCGACGTGAATGGGGTTTGTAGGTGTTGCTATTCTACCAGAGTGTAGTTTCAAGTTGAATTTGAAACTCTGAGGGAGTGTTTCACGTGAATTAAGTGCAGATGAAAAAATATATACACGATGTGGTTCAGGTATTTTATTTTATTTTAAGTACCATACGTAGGTAGAAATCATGATATAATGAAACGTTATAAATAACTATTAATTTTATCATTTTATTCACTTTAATTATTATAGCTAGGCAACCAATCATACACGGCACGCACATTTGGTCTTTTTGCACCTGGTTTTAGTGCATTTTTGACGTATTTGACATAATTTTTATGTGGAAATTTTCTTAATAAAAATTCACAAGTACATAATAAAAGTCGAGCCTTATCAACATATTTTTACATTTAGTCATGCTTTGTAATTCCATTTAAAAGACATCACATCTCGCATCACAAACTTTTGAGTTGATTTAATACTTTAAAATTCAAGTAGGAATTAGTTAATTAAGTTAAATTGGAAAAATATTTAGTTTCTTAAATTTATTATTTGTGTTGGTCTTATTGTTTTTTTCAAAATGCTTAATAAATCTACATTACACTGGTAGAGTGGTATAATTTTCATCTAAATTCCTATCTCATATCAAAAAGTCCTTCGCCAGAACAACTTTAGACTTATAAACTTTTTCAAATGAAAAACCTAGAATATGGTTCTTTCAAAATGTTGTAGGAAATGCAAATTATTTATTTACACAAAAATTTTCTTGAGAAGGTCGACTAATGATGATTGAACCGTTTTAACGAAAACACAACATAATAACGCCGTAACTGTCATCATTAGTGGCATTTATCCGACAAGCAGCATTGAAAAATTTGGCATTTCCGGCTTCTTATCTATTCAGTTCCTTCAGATATTATCAGAGATAAGAGAAAATTTGTATATTTTCATTGTTCAAAATCGTGACAAGAATTAACATAGCATACTCAAAATGTATTATTTATTAATTAAATATTCTGGTTTAAAAATAACATTTAGGACATAATATTAAATGAAGAAAAGATTGAAACGTAGTTTGACAATAGTAGATTACATACCGAGGTGGAAGGTGCTTTAGTAACAATAGAAATTTGATGATCAAGGCGCGAAGCGAGGTACGATGAAGCTACGACCACCAAGGTTTGTGCGCTATTTTATTCTCAATCATTCATAAAGAATTTATCAAATTTTGAAAATCATGACATATGATAGTTCAGGTTGGAAAGTGGCTATTTCCTGAACTGTCATATTATATACATATCAACTTTTCGACCTGAACTTGAAATTTCATTTTCAACTTTTCACATGCAAGGTAATTTGATTATTACTTTGTGATTGTGAATAAAAACATTATCATAGTCTGTGTTGACTGTAGTAATGTGCATTATTATATTTTTTTTAACGCACTACTTTCAAAATAACATTTTGGGGCCACAATAGTTAACCGCCCATGTAGATTTCATTTAAAAAGCACTCGACTTTGTGAGCACTTTGAATATAATTTGACTTGGTAATAATAAAATGTGGTATACAAAACGCTTTTTCTCCATTGGTGAATGTTAAAAATTTTGACAGAGTGAAAACAAATCTCTATTGCAAGTAATTTGATTGACACTTTAGCAAGCGCCATCTATTATTCACTATTAGTATATTAATAAGAAATGCTAATGTTTGTTACAAAAAATATTGAACAAACTTCGCGCAAATAAAATAAATAAATAAGTAACTATTTCAGTGGTTCTTCAGTTTTAATTTAAGTTGTAATTGAGCAACAATCAAGATAATGGGTAAAACTCACCAATATTGCAAATTGCACCGTACAACGACTGTCACTTTGTCTAGCTCACTTATCACAAACGTGTCTGGGTGTTAATCACAGGTTACCCAATGTGTACCCACCTAATTGATAAAGTTGATAAATAAAATCAATATCGTTCGGTATATCTTAATTTCACTATTCAATTATGAGAATTAAATTACCCGTACTATAATAATGCGTCTTCATAATTTATCCTTATTTACTTATTTATTTTTTTACGGTTGCATTGATTTAATTAAAACTTTATTTCAATATTTGTTCAGAGAGTAATAAAGCAAAAATCCTTATCATGAATTACCTTTGCAAGGCATTAGTCTTATCTATCAGTGTAGAAAGCAGGCGAAGCGATCCCAAAGTCGAAAAAAGTAAAAATAAAATAAAAATGTGGTCCACGTGTTGAAAACCGATAATTAATACGACTTTGCGTCCCGAATATCTTAATAATTAGATAGTGGATGTTAATGTCAGTCGTCCGCCGTCTTTATAGTGTTTAGTGCAGCATCGGGACGAGAATGTCCCATCGACGCGTCGTCTCCCGGACCCATAGCGTCACCTACAGCCCCATCCCAAACGTTTTCAGGGACCTAAAGGGCCGATGGAGCTCGGACGGCACCCAGAGAGCCGCAGAGGTAAACACAACAAAATCCTTGAACCAACTTCTTCGATTAAAAACCTCGCGATAAGAAGCGATAAATCGACTCGATCGTGACCAATTCCAGTGTAAATGATGCGTTCGTACAATGAAACGGAAAAAATAAACGTTTAGCGGCACGTGATATGTCGAAAAGCGTCGAAAAATTGCCGCTGTTAGTGTCGCCGCCTCGCAGGTATGGCTCGGTGATTCCCTACTACGAGTTTCTCAGAGCGAAAGTGCAAGAACAACATCAGGTAATCGGAGGATTAACAATGGGATTATAGTGATCAATTGGGATGAAAGGATTCGAGGGGCAGTATTTAAACAATTCACAAATAATGTTATCGGGATTTTATTATGTTTAGCACGAATTGGTGCAGATGTTTGCTAGCTTGTTTAAATTAGTTTATTACTGACTTGTACACAATACAATTAATTTATTGTTAAGTAACCATTAGAGATGAGAGACGGTCCGCGCTACTTTAATTCGGTGGAATGCATGTAGAACAGTGGTGTGCAAACCATGTTTAAAACGGGGCGGCTTTTTTCCACACAGGTATTTTATTAATTTTTTTTAATTTTTTTGTTTTGGAAGTTGGTAATCATTCTAAATTTATTTTCACGAAACGGTGAACGACTGATAATGACTAACTTATTATTTATTATACTTTGTTGTTATTATGAGGCATCATTCTATATAATTTATTTATAAACTTAAGGTTATCCAAATTTTTGCTGTATTTTTGATGTATGACACACGGTTTTTAATTTGTTTAGCAAACTATACAGAGTGCGCCAGAACTCGCACCCCAGAAAAAAGTGCCAAGATCCCAGGAATATGGAAAAATGTTACTAGTAAAAAAATCCTATTTATAAAAATTTCGAAATTATGAGAGTTTAAATTTTGCATTCTGACTCTATTTATTTCTGTTGGAAAAATAATTTTCAAAGTTTTTTTGCTTCAGGCTATTAGAAGAGGAAATAAGGAAGCTGTATCCTAAATTGTAATTCTGTTTAATATTATTTGTGGTTTTTATTGGCAAAATTGTTGTACCTTTACTAAATAATTACAAAAAAACATATACAAAATCATCAGTATAAAAAAATATCAGTAATAAATATCAAATGTGAAATTTCTTTTCTCACACACCCTGTATACATCACTAATTAGATAAATTATTATTCTAAAGTTATTAGGTATTATTAAATTATTAAAAATAAAAAAAAAAACCTTTTATTTATAATTCATATACTGAACAGGGTGTTTTTTGTATTTGTTAGATACCGAAAAAATAGTACTCCCAGTTTTTTTATTGCAATTTTATAAAAGAGAAATTTTATCATCAATAAACTACAAAAACGTCTATTAGGCCGACTACTTTTTTTATTGATTTAAGCAAAGAAGTGAGCGTCGAATGTAGGATGGGACGAGGTTAATTTTCCATTAGCCAATTTCAAATTTTTGACACTGTCAAAAGTTTACATTGCTTCAAATGTCATACTAAAAATCGAAAAATATATCAAAATCACTCTGTATTTTCAGCATTTACTTTGTATAAATTTATACTGTGATTGTAACAAAAACTTTGTTTTATAGTGTTTTAAAAAATCTTGTTTTTTTTCGCATTTTTTCTTAAAATTGTTGATTATGTTGAAGTTAATATTTAATTTT